>NC_048595.1:292223637-292823637 GCF_003668045.3 Cricetulus griseus | reverse complement strand
GGCACAGGCTCCATTTCTTGTGCTCCAATTGGTTTCTTTTAGGGAAGTACAAGTTTATGCATCTGCTGGTGTCCACTGGTAGTGACGCTTGTGTATCCACACAATGGAGAAAAACTTGAAGAATGTCCTAGTGGTTTCATGTGGATTCTTCCTCCTCTTCACAGCCTACGGAGGCTTGCAGAATCTGCAGGTGAGACTTACTCATCACATTACCCAGTTCACCCCTACATGCCCCGCCCCCCGTCCCTGGAGCAATTCTTGTTTATCAAATGAAGCCCTACAAGATTTAGTCTTGTTCCCCCAGAGTGACACCAGAGCTCCACAGCCCAGGTGTGTGTGTGTGTGTGTGTGTGTGTGTGTGTGTGGTGTGTGTGTGTGTGTGTGTGTGTGAGAGAGAGAGAGAGAGAGAGAGAGAGAGAGAGAGAGAGAGAGAGAGAGAGAGAGGAGAGAGAGCCTAGAGCAAGAAGGAGGAGGGCTCAGGACACTTTGCTTTTGAGTGGTTAAAAAGAGATGAAGGAACTATTGTGGATTGTATGTGCTCTGGGCTTTGTGGTCGGGCAGAAATGTCCGTTTGTCAATCCTCACTTTGGCAAAATCGCCTGTGTGTTAAACAGTTATGGAATCCCTGTTTCTCCAGTCTGTGAGTCTGCATGGAAACTGAGCAGCTGCCTCGGAAAAGCTGGACTTGGGGGTCATGTGCTTCTAGGTCATGTTGGCCTGGACCCCTCGGGTCTGGGGAGGATTTGACAATTTTTCCTGTGGTAATTACAGTAAAAATAGAACATCTGTCTGTCGATTGGTCCATCTGACTGTCCGTCCATCCATCCAGCTTCCTTTCTCTTCCTTCCTTTCCTTTCTCTTTTCTCTCTTCCTTTCTGCTGTCCTTCCATTCTCTTTTCCCTTTCTTTTCTTTCTTTTAAGACATGATTTCATGTAGTGCTGGCAATGCCAGGCCTATGCTGTTACTGGCTCTGCGGTTTCTGACGGCTCCTGTGTGTTTGGCTGAAGGTGGTGGATGCTTTGACTTTGGCGTCTCCGCGGTCTTGCATGGCCCTCTAGTGGAAAGCACCTCCAAGCCTTCCCTTGGCCTGATTGAATGTCGTTTACGTAATTAGGTCTACTGCATGCAATACACATGTACTTGTCTTTCTATGTCTGTTACATGGATGAGCTCATCTAGCACATGCCAGCCCAGGCACTTGAGTGTGGGCATTCATGTGAAAAAAGCCATTAGCTTCTAAAATTCTGGCTCTGCTTAGATATCGACACCTGTCTGTCTTCCTTTTCAGTGGTTGGCAGTCAAAAGAAACTGTCACTCACAAATGACCCTCCCTAGTTGACTGTGGTAATGTGGGTGATAGAGAAAACCCAACGTTGGCAAGAGCTGTCAGGGTTTCACTAGAATCGGGGAGCAGGCAAGCTCACCGCTGTGAGTGAAGTACATAGTACAAAACTGTTTCTAAAAGGGCCACACTGGATCATGCTTCTAGCTACTCAATAAACACCAAGTACCCAGGCAAGCCCACTTCAGAGGAAGGTGCTTGACCCCATCTTTTAGACAGATTGTAGGGATTTTAGGGACTGGCTAGAGCAAGCCACAGTGTCTGTTGGGTGCAGCTGAGCCATGTGTGGCCACTGGACATGGGGAAGGACAGATAGGATGATGCGGGGAGGGGATCTTTGTCACTCTCTTTCCACTCTTCCCGCTTCTCCTTGTCCCCTTCTGTCCTTGTTAACCATTCTTCCTCCTCCTTCTTCCCCTCCTCCTTTTCCTCCTGTTTCCTCCTCCTCCCTCTTCCTCCCTCCTTCTGCTCCTCCCCCTCTTCCTGGACTTCCTCTTCCCCTTCCTTTTCTTCCTCCATCTCCTCTTCCTCCCCTCCTACCCCATCCTCTCACTCAGTTTCTCTTACAAATGACAGAAAAGAAAGTCAGCTGGTTTCTTTGACCACAAAATCCAGTAGTGGTCCTTCAGCTGGCTGGGTCTGGGTAGGGATTTGACCTTTGGGTCAGTTCACATCAGTGTTCTGCCAGGTACTCCTGTGGGATAACAGCGAATCCTTGTATAGTGTAGGGCTCTGGACAGTGGGCACTGGCTCTACTTTGAGCTGGTCTTCCCTGCTGGTCCTTCTTCACCGTGGACTCCTCCCACTTGAGCCTTGATGCTGGAAGCACAAGTCTTGTTGAAGGCCTTGCAGTGACTATTTCTGAGCCCTGGCTGCATCATCCCTGATAGTCTGAGCCTGAAGCTGTAACAAGGGCTGATATCTGGTGGTTCAGGGTTTGAGGGTGCCCTGAGCCTGGGACAGGTGCTCATACGGTTCTGTCCTCTGATGGCTGGTCTTTCTTCCACAGAGCAGCCTCTACAGTGAGAATGGAATGGGGGTGGTGACACTCAGCACCATCTACTGTACTATGATGGTGTCCTCGTTGCTCCTCCCACCTATCCTCATCAAGAGGTTTGGCTGCAAGTGGACTATGGTGGGCTCCATGTGCTGTTATACGATCTTCTCCCTGGCCAACTTCTATGCCACCTGGTACAGTCTCTATAGTCAGTCCTCCCCAGTGTGTGTGCGTGCCCTGCAGACTCATGCAGGCCACTGTCCTCTGCTACTGAGTTAGAATGCCCCTCCATGAGATGTCTCTCCCACCCATGCACCCACATATCCTCATGGCTCTAATGGTTAGAGAGTCTGATGTAGATGATTCTCAGGGAGACTTAGCCAGCAAGGGACCAATATCCATCCATTCCCTGTACCCTCAGCTTTTGAGAGGGGATCCCTTTCTCCATCCTGCTGGGTGTCTATATGGATACACCCTGATCCTTTCCTCCATTCTTCTGGGTCTTTTTGCAGGTACACCCTGATCCCAACCTCTGTCCTGCTGGGCCTGGGTGCGGGTCCTCTGTGGTCGGCTCAGTGTACCTACATCACCATCATAGGAAATTTGCAAGCACAGAAAAAGGGAAAGCTTCCCAAGGATGTGGTGACCCAGTACTTTGGCATCTTCTTCCTAATATTCCAATCTTCTGGAGTATGGGGCAACCTGATTTCCTCACTGGTATTCAGCCACACAACCACTAAAGGTAAAGGCTGAGGGCTGAGTGGCCTTGGGAAATAGCCAGTTCTCCATGACAGCAAAGTGAGGTCCCAGTTCCACCTATACACTTGTCCTTACTGTGGAGGCAGGTGGTCCTGCCACTCTGAGGACAGTCAGAGGGCTAAGTAGCTGTCTTTTCCACAAGTACCCTGTGGAGGTTGGGGAGCCCCTTGGGAAAGGGTGTCATGAAGAAACAGGGTACTCCCAAACTCCTACTAGCATAATGTGGGTCCCTGGAGTTGCTGAGAATTTATGTGGATTATTTCCCTATAAAACTGACCCACAAGCCAGTGTTAACACCATCTGTTGGACCCCTTATCCTATGACTGGGTCATATGTTCCTACCCAGCAGGGACAGAGCCAGCAATCACTTTATGCCATGCCCAGGCTGGAGGGCTTTAACCTTCCAGCTTTCTGGATGTGACATTTATGGATTTGAATGGCTTCTGTGTCTCCATTTGGCCATGAGTCTGGCTTCTCCCAGGTCACATGCCAACAGGAAGCGCAGAAGTCACCCACCTTCATCCCTTCACAGGGACAGTGTGTCCCGGGCAGGAGAGACCTGCAGTGCAATGCAGGTGGTCTTGCTCACAATCTCTGCCACTCAGCCAAGATGCTGCAGAAACTGGTGTCGAACCCACAGTCTCTGTGTTATAGCAGGTGAAGGGCCATGGACTGCTCCTAGATACAGCCAGGCCACTACACGAATTCCGGAGTAATAAGACAACCCCCCACTGGCATGCCCAGAGACTGACCTATCCTAGATAATAGTCCCTCACACCTCACAGATGTGCCCAGAGGCTGTCTCCTATGTGACTCTAGATCCTAGCAAGCTGACAACACTATCACAATAGTTTCAACTTACGTGTGTGTGTGTGTGTGTGTGTGTGTGTGTGTGTGTGTGTGTGTGTGTGTGACATGTTAGGCAGGTATTCACCATCAAACCAACCACCTCTCTCCATATATATTTATTTTTATTTTATGGGTTCGGGTGTTTTTTCCTGCATGTACGTCTATGTACCACATGCAAGCAGACGCCAGAGAGGGCATTAGATTCTCTGGAACTGGAGTTATATACAGTTGTGTGCCAGTGTTGGGTGCTGGGAACCAAACCTGGGTCCTCTACAAGAGCAGCCAGTGCTAACTGCTGGGCCATCTCTCCAGCCCTGAACTCACTGTTGTTGTTTTTAACAAACCAAAGAACTAGCGTTCATTTCCTGAAACAGAAAAGACAGAAAGTCACCTGCCTCAGTTGACCATGCTTTCACTGCTGTCATTGGCCTCAGGTATTCTACTTAGTCACTAGAATTCTTACCTCATCTTCTTGATTTCAACTTCATTAGCCACCATCCCTGAAGATCAGCTCCTGTTCTGTGGAGCCAAAGACTGTGGCTCTCTTGGTACAGAGGCCAGCAATAGTACCCATCACCCCTCGCAGCAACTGATCTACACACTGCTGGGAATCTTCAATGGTATGTACAAATCCCAACCTCTTATTGTGGCAAAAGGCCTTCTCTTCCAGCCCATAAACAAACTTTGGCCATAGAAACCCCTGCCACACTTGCCGGCAGAAAAGATGCCATGATCATGAAGGCGGTTTTCCCAGCATAGAGCTTGTCCATTGCACCCTTGATATGTCGACCCCTGTGATTTCCCAAATGTAGGGAACACAGTGTATCATTTGTGGTAGTCCCAGAGTGCATTGGGTGATTGGGGTGATTCTCTGGGGTTCTGAGCATTGCATTCATCGTGAAGTTTCTTGGTTTTCAAGTGCAGTGTCTTAGTTGCATGACACCAGTTCATGCCTTGGAAGGTCTGGGGCCACCTGGGCCTTAGATACACACACCTCTGAGCAGAGGATGTGACTTCTGAGACCAAGACCCTCTGCTCACAGGCTCTCACTACTTCTTGTTAGAGATGGTGTTCTTTAGACCATTCCAAACTTGAAGTCTTTTGCTGCAGAGTAGGCCATGGAGAAGGAGCCGCCTCCCATGAGTGAAGAAGAGACATGTGTTTTCTGCTATTTACTCACAGCTAACATGGGGATGGCTTCCCATGCCCAGACACCTTTTCTTTTAAAGGGTGCTTGCAATTTTGTGGCTCATCACTTGAGGCGTTGGGGTTCTTCCACAGTGAGGCACATCCACAAGCCCCTGGTAAGAGCTATCCAGCCTCATCAGCACCTAATAAGTGCCATCAAAATGTTGCACTCAAGTGACACTGGAGGGTGACATATTTAGTCAGGAGGGAAAGTGGTTGAGTTATAGAAAGCTTCCTGGACTTTCCTGAGTGTAAGTGTGTTAAAGAGTCAGGTTTCTACGATGGGTGCTGAGACTGGGTGGACCATTGCTGCAAACATTCTCTAAGAGAGCTGGCTTCATAGAGCCCACAGCTCTGTAAGGCCAGATCACAGTGTCACAGTCAGCATCATATCACCAACAGGACTGAAAGGGAATGGCCACACTCGCTGACTGAATCTCACACCCAGAGTTTGGACAATTCTATCCCTGGGGACACTTCCACCACTTGTCAGAAAGTAGAATACCAGTGTTCAAAAGATGTCACTAAAGGCACCTCACACAACTAGGGGACAGAGGGGCTTCTGTATAAGTCAATGCACATACATAAATATATTTCCTATGCAGGGACATGAAGTGGCTGGAACAGTAATGTAGGCAGATGGCGAAGACAGATTCATTTGCTTGTTGCATTTTGGAATTACAGATTTACAGAATGTTGAGGATGAAATGAATAGTTTTAGGTTCTTTGAAGTTTTTTGTTTTTGTTTTGTTTTTTAATAGATAACCTGTTAACATGGTTCAAAGTACAAATGCAGTAAAAGGTCCCAAGACCCATGGTACCCTCTGTTAACTGTCCCTCAAACATACCCCTCTCCAAGGCCTGTCCCCAGACAGTGTATGTCTGCTGGGACCTTCAGGGTGTTTATTGTACAAACAGATTTCTATATCCCTCTTTGACTGACACATAGTGTTGTGCCTTGCTTTGTTTTCCTCTTGTTATCTGTCTTGGGGGACTTTTGTTTTTATCTTCTTTAAAAACATGCTACTACTCTGTGGGTGATGGCAATGCTGACCTGCTGTGGCCAGCTTTAAATGAAAACTAGTCACAAGCTAATTATAGACCTAACACATACATGGTCAAGTGCAGCTTGCCACTAGTTATATGATGGCTAGCTGTCCGTGAAGATGAAGGTGGAATACATCTGATCCTGGTAGCACTGACACCTGTCTGTGTGTCCTTCTAGGCAGCAGTTTCCTGGCCATCCTACTGTTGTCTGTGTGTCTTGAGTCTGTGGAAAACAGACTGATAAATGAAGGAGAGGCGAGGCCCGTTTCACCATCCATCTGGTCCATTATACTGTCGACCTTCACGCTGTTTAAAGACAAGCGCTTGTGCCTCCTGATACTCCTGCCACTGTACAGTGGGCTCAACCAAGGGTTCCTCTATGGAGAGTACACAAAGGTAAGAGAGAAAGAAGCCCAGGGATCGTGCTGTGTACCTGTGCTCTACTTAAAGGGACCTGAGGGTGAGCTTGAGTGGGATCAGTTTCCTGGTCCTACAGTGGCTGAATCTATGATTTGAGACACCCATCTCTGACTCCCACAGACATTGTCTTCTTATCTTCCTCTTCCCCTCTTCCTCGTCACCATCATACTCCATGGCTGGCATTCAGATTGGCACCAGGTGGCCACCTTGACCTGTGGCGTTTAGGAGCCAGGCCTGACGTCTGCAGTACCACTCAGTTTTAAACAGATTTGAAAAGGAATGTCCAGGATACCTCAGTGATTTGCATGGGTTTTCCTTCCCATCAGACATCGTGTCAATTCCATCCTCAGCCATCTGTGCCAATGTGGCCAGCCTCCTTACCCCCAGCCTTGCATCCAAGTGTCTTTGATTATGTTAGTGCTGAAGGCCAATTGTTAAGCTGTCCAGTGGCCTCCCTAGCCCTCCATGGAGGTTCCGTTTCCCTCACCGGTCCTTAGGCCTAGTGGGAAATGATGAGACAAGTCAATGGCATTGTTAATGCTCTGTAAAACAGTGTATCACACCTATGGCAAAGAATGTATGCAAAGGGGTTTGACCAGATGTCTGTCCATTCTGGCCCAAAGTAGACCCTCTCTCACATACCAGTTTTGCTCTTCTATACACACACCAGTAATGCACACACCAGTAACGCACACACTCTGTGCTTCTTTCTAGTCTTATACTACCTGTGCCCTGGGCATCCACTTTGTGGGGTACGTAATGATCTGCTTCTCGGCCTTCACCTCAATGTGCTCCATGCTGTATGGGAAGATCTCCAAGTATATAGGCAGGGCCGTACTCTATGGCATGGGTAAGTAGACACACGGGTCAGCCCATGCCCAGGGCTCTATGTAAAGGGCACACACAGGGCAGTGAGGGACACGGAAGAGCCCTGTAGGTGACATGCTTTCCTGCCTTCCTGCGGCTCTCCTTGTGCCTGCTGCCGCCTCCTGCCTTCCTCCAATGTGAGGAAGCATAGCTGGCTTTCTTGGACTGCCAGCCCCCAAATTATGACATGGAGACTTAATAGTATTATGTATGTATGCTTGGCCTTACCTTAGGCTTGTTTCTAGATGCCTTTTAAAACTTAATTTAACTTGTTTCTATTCATATGTGTTTTGTCTCCAGCTCCGCCCCTTTTAACCTTTCTTTCATTTTGTATGTCTTACTTTTCAGCTTCCCCTGTGTCTGGCTGGCTGACACCCCCGTGCCCCCCAGCTGGCCAGTTCCCCTTTTCTCTTTGTCCAACAGCCCCACCTATCCCTCTTCCACCTAGTTACTGGCTGTTCAGCTTTTTACTAGACCAATCAAGTGACTTAGGCAGGCAAGGTAAATCAGCAACACATCTCTACATAGTTAAACAAATGCAACATAAACAAAGGCAACACATCTTTACATAGTTAAACAGATATTCTATTCCACAACTAGGAAGTACATTCCCTCCCCTTGCTCCACAGAGATCTGCCACAGAAGTCATACCTCAAGGAACAACTCCAGATATCACTGTTCAGGGTTCTCCTGGTCTTCTCTCTTCACCCTCGCCCCCTCCCCCCCCCCTGGGACTGTTTAGAAGCCTAGCTCACACTGTAGGGAGACAACCTCCTGGTCCTCCAGCCACACAACAGGGGCTGGAGTTCCGCATCCCAGAGCCCTGGTAAGACTGTGGGTCCAAATGGTCTACTCTTGTAGTGATATATTATTTATGATTTATTAAAGCTTGCCTGAGGGTTCAGAAAGCAAAGCTAGCCATAAATCATAGACGTCAGGCAGTGGTGATACACACTTTTAATCCCTGCAGCCATACTAACAAGCCACAGAAGCAAGCAGTGGTGATACACACCTTTAATTCCAGGACTCAGGAGACAGGCAGATGGATCTCTCTGAGTTCAAGGCCACTCTGGCCAACATAAGAGTGAAGAGTCACAGAGCGCATGCCTTTGATCCCAGCACTAGGGAGGGGGAGACAGGAGTGATATGACTGGGCAGAGAAAGGAATGTAAGGCAGGAGGGGACAGGAACTCAGAGCTTTTGCCTCTGAGGATTTGTGGAGACAGTATTGCCCTTTCAGCTGGGTAGAGATAAGATCTACTGGCTTGGCTGCTTTGCTTTTCTAATCATCAGCTTGAAGCTTGGACCCCAATATCTGTCTCTGGGTTTTTATTATTTGTGTTATACCCACTCTTAGATCATATACTCACACACTTGTGTTTTCTCTGCACCATCCTGTTTCTATGCCCCGCATGAAAACATCAGGAAATCTGGAGGCCCATGGGCCCCGACACAGGCTACCTGAGGCACTTAGCCACCTCAGGCAGAAGGAATAGCCACCCACTGTCCTGTCTTGTTTCCTCTAACCAGGTGCTACCATTCACCTATCTTGCTTTACTACCCTCCTTCTGTGGCGACCGGCCCCAGCCCAGCTGCCTATCTTCTTTATCATCCCTGCCCTGTGGGGAATGTCAGATGCTGTCTGGCAGACACAGAACAACGGTGAGTGGCCAGCCAGGGTATTTGCACTGGATGTGTTGGGAGCTCTTGCTTATACCCTAAGAGTAGCTCAGAGTGCTTCTGGGTGAGAAGGACACAGGATGCTGTGTGGATGACATGGGTGCAGTATAGGTGATGGGATTTACATTGGGTGATGGTTATAGATGACATAATGAGGCCAAGGTCAGAGCCCTCAGCCCCAAGTCTTCCACAAATGCCTAATGGCTGGTTTGTGCCTTATGGACCAGGGAGGGAAAGGCTCTCTATGTCTGGAATCTGGAAGGTCTTGGTGAGCCCAGCCTGAGGGAACCCTGAGATGGATATGATTCATAAGTTACCCCTTTCCCACCACACTCAGGACGCAGTCAGGCTTAGACACTGGCTGAAGAAAATCACAGCAGCTGGAGGCCTGGATTGCCAGGGGTGGGAGACCCAGTCACTCCTTCTGTGTCTGCATGTGACCACAGCATTTTGCTGTAGACGGTAGACCATACCCTCCAGAGCTCTCCTTGCTGTAATCCCAAGGTGCTATGTGTTTACAAGAGCTGGGAAAAAATTCCCCAGAGAAACCCAAGCTAGCTGGATACAGAGGGTCTAGTTGCCTTTGTGCCTTCATCTAGTTTTCTGTTTTTGACTAAAGTCAGTAACTAGGAACAAACAGCTAGACTTTTCATGGGTTGGGATGTGCTCCTGTTCTTAGGAATATATTGGTTTAGTGTGTGTGTGTGTGTGTGTGTGTGTGTGTGTGTGTGTGTGTGTGTGTACACGCACGCGAGTGCATGCGTGGTGAGGCTGGGTAATCAGAAATTCACTTTAACTCTTCTTGGAAGTCCAGGATTATAATTATAAGCCAGTGACATGGCATATCAACTAGGGATTTTAGCTTATACAGCCAGCACCAGAGAGGAATTGCATCAAACCCCACACAGGCCTAAGAGTTCCTGAAACATACACAGAGTCCCGTCCCCTGCATGCTGACAAACTTCTGATCTCACTGAATTTTTCCAAAGCAAAGAAGGCAGCTGGATAGGCAGACTGCTTTATCCCACCCTCCAGACAGCATACAGAGGTTCAAAATGATCACAGTAAAAACAATTTGCTTTCCTTCTCTATGAAATATATGGATAATTACTTTAACTCTCCCTTTCTTTAAATGGACATAAAATTCTCACAAAAGCACCTCTGTTAAGCTGTGCAAATTTCCTAAGACCTGATATACATATTATGAGCACTTAAGTCCAGTAGGTGACTTGAACGATGATTCCTTTGAATAAGGGACACTAATTTAAAGTGAAATAATTTCATTCTTTTTGTACAGGTAAGAGTGTGATTTTTGTTGTTTATTAAAAAAACAAACCAGTTTCTTCAAACGTGTGCTTGCAGCCACCTCAGTGAGGAGTGTTGTTTTAATGCTGAGTCTTGCTTCTGGCTCCACCCAGCTTCCCACAGCCCAACATACCCACAAGGCAGCATCCACAGGATTGTCTGTACCTTTCCAACATGGCAAATTGCGTGTAGCTTTGGCCACTTCTCAAGAGCAGTGCTGTGTGGATCTGGGGAGGCGGCATGGTGGGTGAGAACACTTGCTGCATGAATAACCTGATGACCAGAGCTTAGATCCCTAAGGATGGAACCTGTAACCCAAGCACTGTGGGAGGGGAACCGAAGCAGGAGAATTGCTGAGACTTGCTTGGCCCAGTAGTCTAGCAGAGAAACAGGAAGTTCAAGTTCTAGTGAAGACAGGGTCTTTGGGGGGTGAGGGGAATAAGGTGAGGGTAGTAGAGCAGGATGCTCTGTGTCCTCCTCTGGCCTCCGATAGTACACATATGCACACAAAGGACAGACATGGCCGTGTGTTCTCTTCTAGTTCATAGACATGAGTAAGCTCAGCTCCCCGCCACACACACACACACAGTTTGAGTCGCCATTTTCAAACCCTTCAGTTTAGTTGTGCATCACAGGACTCAGTCACTTGCTCCTCTTGCTGGGGCCTGGTACCCTGAGGGCTTCGGGAGCTTCTTCAGTCTCCCAGCAGCGAATCTGTGCCTATCTGCTCATCAGGTCTCACAGTTTCGGGGAGGACGGGTGCAGTTGCTATAGCAACCCTCACATGCCACTGCACTGTGTGGAAAACATGGAATGCTCATCTGAAGATACAGGCTGCCCTGTCAGCTGCAGAAGGGACTATTTTCAAGTTCGCAAGTGCACCGAGTCTGACTTCAGAGTGCCCCGTTTGTTTAACCTGTCTTCCCAACGGATGAAATGCCTGTTTGTTGGTTCTCATCACCTTATCTAAGGACTAGAATCAGTGTCTCAGTCGCCTTAGCCTCAAGTGCCCTGAGTAGATGAGGCAGCTAGGTCAGGCTGATGCTGAGAGCAAAACGAATTTTTTGTAAGTGAGCACATTATTTCATAAGCTGCAGAGATAGTACTAAATCTGCTCAGAGCCAAGGTACAATCCCCCAATTCTATTCATCTTTCATAATCAGGGAAAGTTGGCTGCTATCAGGACATGGGTTTACTGTACCTAACAAAGGGTAGAGGCCCTGGGATTCTACCAGTTTACCATAAGCCTCATTTCCTGCCCTGAGATCCTGTGTTGGGTGCCAGTCAGCACTTGGCATCCATGTCTGTGTAGTTAATGCAGGGATGGTCGCCTGCTTACCATGCCCCCTCACCCATCTATATAGATACTGCTGGTATGGACACCTATTTTCTCATGGGCATTCCCTTCATTTGTCTGTCTAGTTGTTACCAGTGTGGACAAATGGACATCATGTCCCCTCCCTTCTCTTTTGGTCTAGTTATAGCTGATGTGGACACCTCTCCCCCAGGGCTGGTTTGATTAGCAGGCATTCATGAAGGGAAGGGACATTGCTCTGCCCATGTCCCCAAGCCTTCTGAAAAGGCTGTTCGAGCTATGAACCCCAATCCTTAGCTTCTCAGCTATCTGGGACATAGTTTCTGATGGAACTGTGTTGGCAGAGAGGGACAGGGCCACTTCTGATGGTCCAGTTTCCAGATGAATCAGCCTCAGTCTCCACAGTTATCAGGTCTAGAGTTCTGAAACTCCCACCCTGGGGCCTTCCATCAAGAGGGTCTCTATCCTGGGTCCTCCACTCTAGGATCCTCCATGTCGGGGCTTTCTACACAAGGTTGTTCATTCTGAAGACCCCATCCTGTGTTATCCATATCAGGGTCCTCCATCCTGGCCCATAATGCCAAGTCAAGCAGGATTTCTAGGGACAGTGCAGGGGGCTGAGGGTGGTCTTGGTGAAGAGAGAGGTTGTTTAGGTAGGAGTTGGCACAGCAGTCCAGGGTGTAGACAGACCAGGGAGAGTCACTAGGGTCTGTCATCTTTTCATGGATCCCCTCTCAGAGGCACATGCCACTCAGCCATGTCAAGCAATGGGATTCTTGCAGCTCTCACCCAGATCAACCAAATTGCCCCGCCCAGCACGGGAAGCAACAGCTACTCACTTGGTTCAGAAGCAGAGAGAAGCATCCGGCTGTGAAAGTTTTGAGTTTGCTGTAACCAACAAAAATTACCACAGGCTGGGGACTACAACAAACATGGATTCTCTGGCCATTCCCTCTGCCACATTTTTTCCCACTCAGGTCTCAGGAATGCACACATGCAACTTGTACATAGGTGCTATATGTCAATTTAAAACGACAAAAATAACTGAGACTGCTGAAGACATTAAAAAGAAGTCATGCTGGGCACAGTGGCACATGCCTTTAATCCCAGTACTCAGGAGGCAGATGCAGGCAGATCTCTGTGATTCGAGGTCAGCCTGGTCTACAAAGCAAGTTCCAGGACAGCCAGGGCTACACAGAGAAATCCCGTCTTGAAAAACAAAAACAATATAAAAACAGAAGTCACAGAACTAGTAATAAAAGTTTGGGAACCATCAAGTGGCATTGGCTCCACTTCTAAACACTGGGCAGTGGGCGTCACCTGCTAGGCTAGTACTATCCAACTGTTGGTGACATACCCTTGAAAGGACAGATATGAGTCCCACGAATGTAACTCATTACCCTTTGATCCCAGGGATGAGTGAGGAGCTCGACCTCATCTTACACTGTGAGAGCTAACAAAGCCCCATTTATGCCAGGCATGCATCTTGGTACCCACCAGCCATTTGTCTCTGACTCCAGTCCCTGGAAGATAAGTTGCCAGTAATCCTGATTCAGGGACCTCCCCATCCAGAGATGTGCAGCCATGACTATCTACTTGTTATAAGACTAATTGCTTTTTTGCTTCTGTAACATGCTTATGCAGGCACCTGAAGATTGTTTTGAGTTGCCTTAGCGCCTTCACTTGGCAGAACAGATCAGTGCTTGAGAGCTTGGGTAGATAATTTTGTTGTGCTTTCCCACTTTAAAAATTCTCTCAACTCTCCTCACTGCAGTCTCAACTTTGGTTCGGAGATCGTTTATCCTGCTAGAAGCTAACCAATAAATCTTTCAGTTATGATTGGGTTGCATCTATGGTCTTTTCCCAGGGGTCACAAACTCCATGACAACACACACTGAACTCTTTGCTTTCCTTCATTCATCCTTAGAGGACTGGCCAGCTCCCTCTAGAAGCTACTACTCTGTGACTCCCATGTTCCCTATCCTGTCCTGTGCTGCCCACTGCCAGAGGACATCACCTGACTTGTCAGCATAATTCTGTGTTTTTTTTTTTGGGGGGGGGGTTCTTAGAAGAAAAATATCCAGGTTTTCTTTTCAAGAAAACTGGCAGTGGCAAAGCCTCTCTATGTTTAGGATTAATTTAATGGACCATGTTTGAGGTCTTTGTGTACATCTGTGTGTGTCTATGGGTAGTATATGTGTATGCATGTGTTTTTGTATATGCATGTGGTATCTGTGTTTGCATGTTCATGTATGCATGTGGAGGCCAGAGGTCAACCTTGTCTTAGTCACTCTCCATCTTTTTATTATTTTATTTTTGGTTTTTCGAGACAGGGTTTATCTGTATAGTTTGGGACTCTACCCTGGAGCTTGCCTCTGTAGACCAGGCTGGTCTTGAACTCACAGAGAACTGCCTGCCTCTGCCTCCTGAGTGCTGGGATTAAAGGCATGTGTCACCACCGCCCAGCTCCATCTTATATTTTGAGACAGAGTCTCTTCTTGATTTAGCTGCGTGAACTGGATAGTAAGCCCCAGAAATCCACCCTCTCCTCACTAGGATCATAGGCCAGTGCCTGGCATTTTCTGTAGGTGTTGGGGAGTCTGAGCTCATGCTCTCATGCTCACACATGCACTTAACCCACCAAGTCCTATTTGATGTCTTACACAGTGTTTTCACTCTAGTCTCTCTTCCACAGCTCTTTACGGTCTCCTGTTTGAGTGGAAAAAAGAAGCTGCTTTTGCAAACTACCGTCTTGGGGAAGCCATGGGGTTCCTCGTCGCCTTTGGGTACAGCTCATTTTTGTGTGTACGCACCAAGCTCTACATTCTCTTCGGCATGTTGAGCTTGACTGTAACAGCTTATGGTACTGTTGAGTACATGGAATTCAGGGCCGCCAGAAAGGTCCCTGCTGTGAAAGAAGAGAAAAGCCAGCCAGAGAAAGAAGAAGTGAAAGCAGAAATGTGAGTCAGGCAAGCAATGGCCCCAGACTCAGCCTGGGTCAGCAGAGGTGTTGTGCGTAGCAATGCCCAGTAGGTAGATGAGATTATTTACAGCCTGTTTCAGCAATATGTGAGCATTCTGAAGGACATCTATTTTTCTATGTATTTTTCTCAATTTAACAAATCTCCAGTCCGTTTTTCTACTCATAGAAACCAAGAGTCTATGCAAAGGGCTGGGAATACAGCCTAGTGCTAGTGTGCTTGCTTCTCATGCACAAGGCTGCATCGTCAGTTCCCAGTACTACAAAAAGGAAGCAATGACTATTGTACAGGGGCAGAGGAGATGGCTCAGTCAGTACAGAACTTTCTGGGCTGAACATGAGGACACCAGTTTGAACCCTTGACACACATGTTAAAAAAAGAAAGGAAGAAAGAAAGAAACAAAGAAAGAAAGAAAGAAAGAAAGAAAGAAAGAAAGAAAGAAAGAAAGAGCAAAAAAAAAATAAAAAGAAAAAGAGAGG
Source organism: Cricetulus griseus (assembly GCF_003668045.3). Classification (NCBI taxonomy): domain Eukaryota; kingdom Metazoa; phylum Chordata; class Mammalia; order Rodentia; family Cricetidae; genus Cricetulus; species Cricetulus griseus. The sequence continues at coordinate 292,808,407 of NC_048595.1, read as the reverse complement.
GAGAGAAGGGTAATGGCAATGTGCACTTGTAACTCTAGCACTGGAACTCATTGTCTATCCTGGCTTAGCCAGACCCATGAACTCCAGTGAAAATCTTGTCTTAGAAACTAAGGTTAACAGCAGCTGGAGTCACCTAATATCAACCTCTTGCCTACACAGACACACACACACACACACACACACACACCACACACTCACATACACCAAATATACACACACCACATATACACACACAGGCACCAAACACACACACCACAAAGACAGATACACACCAGACAGATACAGACACCACAGACACAGACACACCACACACACACACACACACACACACACACACACACACACACACACACACACACTCACATACACCAAATATACACACACCACATATACACACACAGGCACCAAACACACACACCACAAAGACAGATACACACCAGACAGATACAGACACCACAGACACACAGACACCACACACACACACACACACACACACACACACACACACACCATACAGACACAGGCACCACACCACACCACACAGATCGTTATACCACACACACACACACACACACACACACACACACACACACACACATCCCATACACAGTCATACCACACACATATACACACACACATACATGAAAATATCTGCAAATTTAATTATAGATATTAAAAGAAACACATCAAAAATTTCCAGAATAGGTTTACCTCAGTTTTTGTTTTTGTTTTTGTTGTTGTGTTTAATAATTGGAAGAACCATAATTTTACAAGCCCTATAATTTTATAAACAGGTGAACATCTAATACCACAGATTTTACAAATGGATACAAAAAGTCAACTGACTAAAGCTCATAGGGTGGTCAGCCACTCCACAGTTTGTGCCTCTTGAAATTTCCTGGGGGGTTTCTAAATAAAAAGTACAATTGTTTTATGGGCCTACTTCCTGCCTAAATATGTTTTCTAAACACTCACATGTATCATAAACACACACATCACACACACACACACACACACACACACACACACACACTCATGCACAATGCACATACACACAACACACAAGCAACAACACACACAAACACACACAAAGCACACATAACACAAATACAATACACATTCAAACACACACATGCACACAATACTCATGCACACATACATGTACACTCACACAATACACACAAGCATTCATGGGTTTTGCCACGTCAGGAATTGTGGATATTAGAGGCCATAGGAAGGATTTCAAATGGGATGCTTGATGCTCAACTATCATTCTGGTGAAGTCAAATGTAATTCATGCATGGTACCTGCCAGATGCTTATGCTATGGTCATGGTGGAGTCAGACATGGCATGTGTGTTATGTACCACATGTGACCATATATAGTCCTACAGTCACCATCTGCATTCATCATCCCAGTGGCCTCTTTTCATTCTCTTCATCTTGAACAGCTCTATCAGTCTTGAACAGACTGCCATTTTTCCACCCACACTCTTTTCTCTGAGTGCTTTATCATAGAACTCTGAGTCTCTGGCTCCCTTGGCCAGACTCCTTTGTGGTTTTGACATGTCTTCCTTCTTTTCTCTTTACCACCATGTGGAATTTGGCCATTTCTGAAGAAGTCAAATTTATGTGGAAGGCATTCAACAGGGATAAAGGACACTTGAATTCCCTCCAGCTTGGAGGTTAGGGTTTTATAGACAAGTCTTGGTGAGCTTGATTTAGATCTACCTCTGAGAACCCTAGTACCAAGAGGAGAGTAGGAAATGCATGTCTGCAAACTTGCTTCTCTTAAGGGTCCCATACAATGACCACAGAGCAGCAGGTTTGAATCAGAGAGTCCTCTGGTATGGGTCTGAGACAGAGCCACAAGCAGTGCTAAGTTTATTTTTTCTTTAGGGGTGGCTGGGAGGAGCTAACACAGACAATACCTTGTGTGTTGGGTAGTTGCTATCAGATATCTCAGTTGTGTGGCTGAAAATGGTGGATTGTCTGTATGTCTTCCAGTGAGTACCCCTCATCTTCAGCAAGTGCCCTGAGAGGTCATTGGTGACAGGTAGGGAAATTTAAAATATGATGCAGGAGCTGTAAAGATTTGCCTGTACAATTTGGAAGGGTACCTGTAGCCTAAGGTGTTTCATTGTGTGTACAAGCCCAGCCAGCATGAGTCACTGTGTGGCATTCTGAGAATGGTATGGGACCCTTAAGAGAAGCAAGTTTGGAGGCATTGACAGCACACACGGAGGAGACTCAGACCTCATAACTCTGGGGATGAGAGCCCATTGTTCTTGCTTTGTGAGGCCTTCCTGTGTGGGGCCTCTCATCTCTCTGTCTGGTCTTCTTCCCTCTCCTCACCATCGCCCACTCTGCCTCTGCCGCACTCTGGGCTCTACTACACAGCCCAGTTTCATAGACAGTGACCCCTCTGTTTGCTCACATGTCACACAGGACTGTACCACATGAACAAGTTGTGTGTGTGTGTGGGAGGCTTCATTCCTTCACTTGCTGAGTGTTTTAATTAGTCAGCAAAGCAGGGACAAAACAATAAAATTCCACTCCAGAGAAACCTCTCTTTTACATAAACAGTGTGAAATGACTCGGTGGGCAACTGATTTCACTAAGCAATAAGACAGGAAGGACAGCAAGGAGGGTCAGCACCAAAGAGGGAAGGTCAGGGAGATCCCAAGTCACAGCACTTGTGAGTGCAGCGCCAACTCTACAGGATCAAGGTAAGAGGAGGTCCGATTTTGGGTGCACTCTCTAGATAAGAGTCTGCAGGAGATGACATGAAAGAGGCAAGAAAATCCCAAAGGACAGATCCTTACCTGGAGGGTGTCTGACTCATGGGTAAAACACCAGCATCCCAGCACAGGGCGTGTTAACTCTGATTTGTTGCTGACACCCCATCTTTTATTTGCATGGACGTTACCAATAGAGAGTGAGGCTGGTATTCACAGGAGAGGTGACTGTGTTGGATGTTCCTCATCACAGAGGTGACAGATCACACACAGACAGAGCTCAACTCTGCATGGTGGAGTGGAGGATGCAGAGCTCTGGGGTCTGCAGCCTTGGACCTTTCCAGGTAACAAGGGTCAGGAGGAAGGGGGAGAATCAGGGAAACAGATGAGGGAAAGAAAGAAAACCAGGTCCTGGTGACTGACCAAGCTCTGACCAGGACTGCTCAGGGCAGTTCTTGTGTTCCTGCCTGTGTTTGGAGGAGGAATGAAGCCTAGCCGATGGCCTGTATGAGTGAGTGCAAGACTGCTCCATGTGGATGATGGACAGACGGGAAACATTTACTGTCTGTTGTGCTAGAGTGAGATATGAGAGCGACGAGATTTTCTGGAACTTCAAATTAATCTCTGTCCCCAATAATCTAACCAACCAGGTAACAAGGACCACATGCACAGCACAATGCACATTGGGGGAGATGGTGATGGTAGAGAATGGACTATTGTCTTTGGGACTGTAGGGCTGTTGAGGACTTAAAACAAACGTCACCATCTCCCCCAATGTAATTGACACATGTAATTGACAAAGAACAGGCTTAAGGGGCCAAGGAGTTCTTATCTTTGGGGAGATGGTGAGGAGGAGTCCATGGGGCTCTGGTGGGGCTGGACATTCTGTCTCTTGCATAGAGCACTTAGTAATATTAGTTCAGAAGGGATGGATTTGGGCCACCACGATTGTACTGCCTCCTTCTCTTGCAGCCTAGGCAGAGGTGACCATAGACCTGTCTTGGGACAAGACAGGGTTTCTCTGGGGCTGCTCAGTAGCCACAAGCCCAGATTGGCTGACTTGGGGTACCATATTCTCTCAAGCCTTCCTGTGAGATCACATGGGTACTCGCTCAGTCTAGGAGAGGACTGAGCCAGAACTAAACCTAGCAGGGAAAAAGACCCAGCTCCCAGACAGGCAGTCCAGGACATGTGAAAATGTGGTGCTCAAATGTGTCTGTGTTCAAGTGCTCCTGGCAATGGCTGCTAGCCTGGGTCACCCCTCTCCTTCAGCTGAGATATTCAAGCACAAAGTGAACACAGGTCCTAGGAGCTTATCCTCTCAAGTGGAGGGGAAAATTAAAAACTGTTGAATAAATTTAGGATTTCCAAGTCACTAAAATAGAAACTGCCTTCCTCTGTTATCTCCTGGACTGGATATGCTATTCAAATAGGATACATGTCAAACCCAACTAAGAGCACAAACTTAATTACGCATCATTTTTTACAGAGTTTACCAGCATCTAGAGGGGGAAAATAGTGAATAATTCATAACAATCAAGAAAGAACAATGCCTTGCGGTTTGCATACCACCAACCCTGGATTGATGTTTTGCCTGGTAGATAGTTCAGCCAGCATCTGGGTGTGACTCATTGTACCTGAAATACATTAACAGTTAATCAATAGTCAGTGATGCTAGCAACTTGGTGGGCTGATCAGAAGGTTCACTGGCTTCCACTGAGATTTAGCACATAGGCAGTGCTTAGACCCCTGTCATGGACACTGGAAGTGGAAACAACAGATTTAGCTAAGGGAGGAGTGTACTGGTATCGTTGGAGCCAGAAGGATATTAAAGATTTATTCTAGAAACCCATCTGCTTCTGTGAATAAATACTTTCATGGTTTCCCAGCCCACAATGCAAGGAGAGCCCAGGAAGAGAAGTCCCACTTCCAGAGGAGGCTGTAGCCTTCCTCATGACAGGTAGGTCTCCGAGTCCCTGGGCAGTGACACTGAAGTTACCAGAGCACAAACAAGGCAGCCCCTCTGGCACTCACCTGCTCGGGTCCTGGCTGCCAGTCTTCTCTGAGGTAGGGAAGGCCCTCCCTTTGTGAGGACAGCAGGGCTGTGCATTGCTAAGCAACAAGCACTTCTGTCATCCTGCCCATATCCACCTATGACAACACCCACTCTTGACAGCTATACCCAACGAGAGGCCATTCATGTACATTAGGCTGGGTGTGGGGACAGATCAGCAGAAGTGACACCTAGAGTCCAAAACCTTCTGGAGAGGGCAGAGGCTAGTCAGTGAGTATGCATGGCCTGCACAACACCTTGGGACCCAAGTAAGGGGGCTTAGCAGAAATAGACTGAGTCACCCAGTCTATGTACCTACAGACATGTCTCAACCCCAAAGACACATTTATAGCATTGCCCTTCGTGCTGGCTGCTGTTCATACAGAGCAAATGGTATTTAGGTTCATGTCTGTGATAAAGGAAGCTATGGGGAGCACCCTTCTATGTGGTATCTCATGGGTAGAGGAGAGTCAACTGAATTCAGCTCAAACCCTTGGAACAGCCAGTGTTTTCAGGAAGAGTCTTGATGCTGAGTGTGTGATTGAGCAAGGTGGCCTACTGGGGCATCTGGCCATCCCCATTGGGTACATAGGAAGTGCCATGGGTCCTAACGGGAAAGGAGGTATGCCTGAGTGGAAGGGGGAGGAGCAGGAATGACCTCCTCAATGCCCTCATCCATCCCCTGATGGATTCAAAGTTTGGACGGAATATTGAGAAACTGAGATGGGCAGAGCCTGGTTGGAAGAAGCAGGTCAATGGGGACATGTCTTTGAAAGACACAGCTTGCCCTGTCCTCCTCCTGTCTGCTTCTTTATGCTTCCTGGCCACCATGGGGGTGAGCAGTTTTGCCACATGCTCCCCCTGCTGTGACATTCTACCTCACCTTTAAGTGTCAGAAACAGGCAGCTAATACAAACCTTCCCTCCTGTCAACAGTGCCTTCCAAGTGTTTGTCACAGGACTGAAAGGGATGCTGGAGGCCTGTAGCTATCCCTGCTTGATAAAGGTGAACATTTCAGATGTTTTAAGTGGCTAAAGCTCACTGAGCTAAGCTTTGTGACGTACGTAGACCAGCAGTCCCCACAACCGACGCAGGTGGAGGCTCTTACCAGAAGATGAGGACCGTGCACCACGTGTAGACCATTCGAGAGTAAATCCCAAGAATCCAGAAACAGCTGATAATTCAATTTAAAAAATTATCCAAAGTACAAATCAAGGTAGGAAGAAGGTACATGCCTTTCATTCCAATACTTGGGAGTCTGAGGCAGGCAGGTCTCTCTTTGAGGCCAGCCTGGTTTGTATGGTGAGTTCCAGGACGGACAGCCAGGGCTACACAGGGAAACCTTGTCCCTAAAAACAAGAACCACAAACAACAAAACTCCCAAAGGTAGAGTTTTTCTGTCTCATATTTTGCACATGTTGGATGCCAGCATTGACACCGTTCAGTCTCTGATGCCCCCGCCAGGGAAATAGATTCTCTGCAGCAGTGGAAACTGCTTTTTTGGATCTAGTAACAGGGTCCCCTAGAAGGGCACCTCTGCTTAACTACCAAGCATTTCCCTTCTCAGTTCCCACGTGACAGAAGTTCACAGTGTTGAGTCACATGGCCTTGTACTTGGGCTTGGTTCAGGGTGAGTGGAAAGCCACATGGCACCGCTTGTCTTTTCAGCAGAGACTGTGCTAAGGAGATAAACATAAACACAGAGGACTCCTAGTTCTGATTTGATAGACTGTTTTGCGAGGAAGAAAGACTGAGAACATGTTCTGTTATAGATGTCTCTGGCCTCTAGGTGTTGCCCCCCAACACACACACATCCTGCAGACCTCCCCAGAGACAGGAAGCCTTCTTTTTCACTTGATTTTTTTCCCTTGGGACTCTGCCCTGGACTACATCACAGTATGGGAAAGAGGGACCTTTCCCCTCCCTAAGCCTGGAATGCTTGTAGTCAGGGCTGAACCAGATGCAAAAAGCTCATTAAACCTGTAATTTTAACAATGATCTAGTCATGAGCCTGACTACGGTTTCTACAGAAGCGGGAGGTTGATGCTTATTAGGCAAGCGAGGTCTGTGCTCTGGTGACATCAGTGTGGTTGAAGGCTAGGAATGAGCAAGCTTTGTGTGTTTTAAAGCGTGTGTCTGTTGGCAACATGCTTGAGGGTTCTGGTGCCTTTACTTTCTCTTGTTGCCATGCAGTTAAGTGGTGGTTGGTGTGATCCTTAACATGAGAACTCGACCTTACTCATTTCCCATGGCTGGTGTTCCACGGTACCTGAACCCTGGGCACACAATGGGGTACGCCTGCATTACTGCTCCTCCAGGCATAACGGGTTACTATCCTGGTTAGACCCCAAGATCTAAGATGGCATCACCCCACTCTGAGGTGGGCCTTCAAGGTTTAGTGAGGATTTCTGGTGGGGCATTCCCCAGCGAAACACCTTAGTGGTTATGGGTTCCCTCTCTTCCCGGGTCCTGTCTTTATTGGATAGCTGAAGTCCCTTAAGCAGTTTTGTGGTGGTATAGCCTTGGCCTCTGGGGATGATCACACAGGGACTTTCCATATAAAACCTTGGTGCCAAGCCATCTCTTGGCAGTGTGTACTGGCAATGAGGCCAGGCCTCTTGCAGTCACACACCTGGTAGACCTGCTAACTGGCTCCCTCAAGAGGAAGTCACTAGAAATGCAGGCTGGGAGTCACAAGGCCGTGGATATAAGGGTGTTGTGCCTTTTAGTGTTCCCCTCTGGCAGTTTCTCACAGTAGTTGGAAAACGATGTTTGGAGCCTGTGGAGTTAGTTCCCAAGCAAGCTGAGAACTGACTCCTAATAAACTTTTGCGAAGTGTTGAGTGTTGAGTGCATCCCTGTGGTCAGCACACATGACAGGAACACCTTCAGGGAGGAAGGCTTACTGTAGCTCACGGTTTGAGAGGGGCTTCAGTCCACCATATTGGCGAGGCATGCAGGAAGGAATGGTGGCAGCAGTGTGAGGCATAGTCAAGACACCGAGAACGTGCACACATGGCAACAACCATACTCACAACAGATACACACACACACACACACACACACACACACACACACACACACAGAGTTAATGACGGAAAAGCGAGGTGAAAGACTGGGTTGTACTTTGTAAACGTTAGGGTCTGTAACATCTCTGCCTAGGAATGGAATTTACTTCTGAACTTTGGGTTTCGGGTTAACTTTGGTGCCAGCCTCCTGGCTTCTCACCTAGGTAGGAGAGGTGCAGAGAGAGAGAGAAGAGAGAGGGGGGGAGGGGGAGGGAAGGAGGGAGGGAGGGAGAGAGAGAGAGAGAGAGAGAGAGAGAGAGAGAGAGAGAGAGAGAGAGGAGAAACCGCAGCAGAAATGGTGTGCAGAGTCACACGACGATTGTGCCCAGGAGTGCTTGCTGGTGGCTGCTGTGGGAAAATGTGCAGGGTCTGGGGAGATGGCTCAGGGGGTAAAGTGCTTGTTGCACAAGCTCGAGGACCAGGCTTTGGATTACCAGAAGCCGTGTAAAAGCTGAGGGGAATGTAGGAGCCCACCTGTAACGCCAGCACACAGGAGAGGAGCCAGAGAATCTCAGGATGGAGTTGGCTAGACAGACTAGCTGAAACTGGTCTCACCGCTTCAGTGAGAGAGCCAGTCTCAGTATCTAAGGTGGAGAGCAGTTGAGAAAGACATGTGGCATCAACCTCAGGACTCCACACATGCAAACACACGTATGCAAAAACAAAACAAAACAAAACAAAAAACCAAAAAAAAAAAAAAACCAAAAAAACCCAAAAACCTGTGCAAAATGGCTTACTGTGGTAACTCACAGAAGGCTGTATCAGCTGTGCTTCTCCCCCTCCTCTGGCTTGTTGGTTTCTCATTTGCTCCATCATGTGCTCCACCTGATGCAGGGACAAAGCAAACTGGCCTCGTGAGGCAGCCAAATGGCCTTTCCTAAGCCCCTGGACCTCAAGAGGACAGTGGGGGACCATGCAGATATCTGGAAGGACACTCTGCAACCCTGTCCCAATCCTTCCAGCAGAGAAACATCCACTGGAGGGGATCCTTCAGCACCAAGCCAGCAGCAGCTATATGAGCCCCGCAGTGCCACCTGTATGGCCTCCAGTGGGACCCATCTGGGGAACTGGGTTAGGGTGCTGAGAGAATCTTTTTCTACTTGAGTTGAAGGGATCAGTACAAATGAGCTTGATTTCTTGTGCTGCACTGGCTGAACTGGAACTCATCCCACTGGGAACAAAATGAAATAAAAACACAGATTTTTTTCTCACAACAGAGGGTGTGAGATGCTGTCACACCGTAAGAAATGGGGTATCCCCAGATTTCTCTGCATGCTAACAAGGGATGTGCTGGTCCAACAGATCTGTGACAGACACGTTCTGACTGCTTGTGCTGCCAGGCTCTGGCTCTGACTGAAAAGACCAGGATGCAGTTTGATGCATTTGCAGCCATCAAAATGGTGCAAACCCCGTGTTCAGCTTCCTGGGAAGCCGATAAAAACAAAAGCAAGTTCCTACTAATAAGAGAACACGTGCCAAGAGTGGCTGTTCTGATCAGGGAGACAGAGTGCACATCTGCCTGTGGGCGTTGGGCCTTTTTCACTGGGTCCCATGGTTCCTCTGAGTTAAAGGGTCCCTTCCTCAAAGCCCAGAGGTTGCTGTTACCAGTTCCTGTGCTCCCCTTAGAACACCTGATCCAGACAAACCAAGTCTACATCATGACCACAACACAGCCATGGCCCACACTATGGTCTATGGCCGTGGCCCATACCATACCGTAACTTAGGCTTCACAGTACTTATGACCAAGCAAGTGTAGGAAGCATGCCTGTTTCTTAGAGGTGGACAGTACTGGGGTGGAATGCTGGTGCCAAACCCAGGGCTTGCCCATTCTAAGAAATTGCTCTGCCCCCAAGCTATACTTTCTGCCAAAGGAAAGTATTTTTAACTTTAATGTGTCACTCACAATTATGACTGTGGCCCCTCTGTATATGCACACCACAATTTACAACACACACACATACACACATCCAATATATATAAGCACCATACATATACCATATACACACACCATACACCCCATACACAAAAACATATACACAAACATAACACCACATATACACAGGCACATATATAATACACACACACCATACACACCCACATGCATACCATATACACACACACAAACCACATACACCATATGCACAGAAATACCCACATACCATACACACAAACACCATACACCCACACACCATATGCACAGAAATACCCACATACCATACACACAAACACCATATACCCACACACCATATAACACACAGAAACACACACACCACACACACACATACACCATACACACCTCCACACACACCACACACACCATACACCCACACACCATATAACCACAGAAACACCACACACACATACACCATACATATCCCCCACCCCACACATACATACACCACACACACACACAAATCACATGCATACACCATAAACACATACACACACACCACACACATACACCATAAACACACACACACACACACACACACACACACACACACACACACACACACACGCACGCAGGCGCACACGCAGCACACAACTTGAAATGCCTATCGACACCACTAAATTCAGCTCAAAAACATAACTACAAACTGGAGCAGCCACACAGGTCTCTTACTCCGTCCCTTGACAAGGTTGTGGAGATACTGGAATGCATGCTGCTGTGTCGATTCTGTCTTTCCTAGTCCAGTGCCCTCGGTGTTATACGGAGACAAACTACACATGACAGTGGACCTCACATTTGTGAAGAAGGTTGCTTGGAAACACACAGTCCCTATCCCATTGAGGGCAGCTCTCAGTTTCTGAGTTGGGAGAGAAGGTGGGTGAGCACACCAGGTAACCCCCACTGTTCTCCCTCCTTGCCTCCCCTTCTCCTTTTTCCTCCCTTCTGCCCTCCACCATTTCTTATCATCTGTCAAAATTCTCTCCCTTTTCAAGGATCACAAGTTCTTAAACACCACAGAATTTCTACCCAGTAACTTAGTTATGTTACTTTGTGATAAATTAGACACAAATGATGCTAACATTATATATATATATTTAAAAAATCCCAAAAAGCCAAAACCACACTAAAATGGCCTTAACTTGGATATTTCAAGGAGCCTGTTTAGTCATTTTAAATGTTTATCTTCCCCTGAGAGGCTTTGCCATTTGTCTCCTCCTCTCTAGGTCATAGAGACACCATGACTTCACTGTCAGGTATGGATTTCTCAAAAATGACCTTGGTTCCCCTGGAAGTTTCAACCCTGGCCAGCCTGGAACTTGCCTCTGCCTCCTAAGTGCCCAGCTCATTATCATTGCTTTGTTTTTGGTAGCTTTCCTACAAATCCCCACTTATCTGAATGGCCCCTGAGCATGGCCAGTGGCCACCTGTGCTAAGGTGGGTACTTGGAGAACTACTGGGTAACTGGCCTATTGCCCTTACCCTTCCAGGCTGAGGAAACTCCTGGGAATCACATAGCATTGTTGCAACGGTCTCTGCTTGTGAGTGGGTGTCTGTGTGCACTCAGGCTGTGAAGGTGAGCACACTCTTGTGGGTGTGTAGTCAGCAGACCTGGATCTAACTGGTTAGGTTAAGTTGACTGTCCAGCAATTACTACCCTAGTACTTGCCGTTTTTATGGGGGTGTTAGGGATCTAAACTCAGGACCTCAAGCTTATGTGACTAACACTTTAGTGACTGGCACATCCCTCCAATCTCTCAATCATTTTTTAAAAAGTGTTTAAATTCATTTATCTATTAAAAAATCAATATTCTTTTTTGTTACTAACTACTGTCCCCCCTTAACCCCAACAGTGCTGCTCACAGCAGAGGACTACAATGAACACTCTGCAGAGTCTGGGTGGTGTGACTGCAAATGTTTCTAACCTGGTACTAAAGGGACATAATATCCGGGTAAGTAGAGAGATGGCAGGGCCTGGGAGGAGGTGGCAGGAGCCAGGGCCCCTAGGGACAGAAGCAGGAGCCCCAAGGGTGGGACAGAGGGAACCATGAAGTCGTCTCTCATCTGGAGCCATTGCCTAACCCTGTCTGCATGATCAATGTTTACAAGATAAAGCCTCGAAGGATGGAAGAGGAAGGCCCCAGGGCCACCTTGAAGCCACTGGTGTTCCGAGTGGATGAGAGCACTCCCAGGGTTGTGCAGAGCGTCCTCCTGGAACGCGGGTGGGACCAGTTTGATGAGCAGCATCAGGATGTGGAGGATTGGAATCTGTACTGGAGGAGGTCCTCCTTCCGGATGGCTGAGCATATCAATGTCAAGCCCTGGCAGAGACTGAACCACCACCCGGGGACAATCACCCTCACCAGGAAGGACTGCCTGGCAAAGCACCTGGCACATATGAGGAGGCTCTATGGCCGGTCCCTCTACGAGTTCACACCCCTGACGTTTATCATGCCCAGTGACTACACCAAGTTTATAGCTGAGTACTTCAAGGAGAAGCAAGTACTAGGTACCAAGCCCACCTACTGGATCTCCAAGCCGGCTAAGCTATCTCGTGGAAGGGGCATAATCATCTTCAGTGACATCCGGGATCTCATCTTCAACAGCACCTATGTTGTGCAGAAGTACATCTGCAACCCTTTGCTGGTGGGGAGGTACAAGTGTGACCTCCGAGTCTATGTCTGCGTCACCGGCTTCAGGCCTCTGACTATTTACATGTACCGGGAAGGGTTGGTGCGGTTTGCCACGGAGAAGTTTGACCTCAGGAATTTGGAAGACTCTTATGCCCACTTGACCAACAGCAGCATCAACAAAGATGGGGCCTCGTATCAGAAGATCAAAGAGGTGGTGGGTCAGGGCTGCAAGTGGACCCTCAGCAGGTTCTTCTCTTACCTGCGCAACTGGGACGTGGACGACCTGCTGCTCTGGCGGAAGATCAACCACATGGTGATTCTCACCGTCCTGGCTATGGCTCCATCCGTCCCCGTGGCCTACAACTGCTTTGAGCTTTTTGGGTTTGACATCCTGATTGATGACAACCTGAAACCATGGCTTCTAGAAGTCAACTACAGCCCTGCTTTGTCCTTGGACTGTTCCACGGATGTCTCTGTAAAGAGAAGCCTTGTCCACGATATTATTGAACTGATTTGCCTAAACGGCCTAAGGAGTGAGGATAGAAAGTGGGGCAGAGCTTCCTCAGGCAGCTCCAGGCTCTCCTTTGCCAGGAGACAACAGCCTGAGCTCTGCAAGTCTTTCATACAGTTTGCAAGCAGGGCGTGCGGTAATACCAACCCCTCTGTACGGAGAGCCGTTGACGCCGATCCCAAGCACACACGGACCTCCCAGCTGAGAGAAATGATGAACAGGCAGCATGTGCTTCTGACAAGAGAAGCCACCAAAAGCAAGCCAAGGCTCAGGGCTCGGCACACACCTCGCAAGGTGCTCTCCCCCAAAGTACCCTTAGCTCAGTCGCAGCCCCACAGGACCAAGGGACCTGTGGGTGTCCTCCCAGAAGCTGGCTCCACACCAAACGACCGTGCGGGCAACTTTGTTCTCATTTTCCCTTTCAATGAGGCTACTTTTAGAGCATCCAGGAATGGATTAAATGTCAAAAGAATAATTCAAGAGCTCCAAAAACTAATGAATAAACGACTCTCAAGTGGTAAAAACTAAAACCGAGGAATGAGACGAAATTTTTGAAAACTAAGGATTTCTTGTTTTTCATCCCTTGCTCTCCTTCTTTTTAGACACATTTATTTATTTATTTATTTATTTATTTATTTATTTATTTATTTATTTATTTATTTTGAGACAGGGTTTCTCTGTGTAGTCCTGGCTGTCCTGGAACTCATCTGTAGACCAGCTTGTCCTATGAACTCAGAGATCTGCCTGCCTCTGCTTCCTGGGTGCTGGGATTAAAGGTGTGTGCCACCACCACACACCTGAAAACTCAGGGTTTCTACCCCAGAGGAGACGATGGGTGGAGCCCTTAGCATGTGCCTTTAGTATACATCCTTGTTCCTGGGTGCAGATGTGTGAACAGAAGCACCACAGTTCTGAGAGGATGGCTCCATCAAGCACCGATCACATGATTCTGTCCTGTGTTAGCTTTATCAGTGTAGCGGTAACCACCTCTAAGTTCAGAGGCACCATACTCAGAGTTATAGTCAAATTGCCTATTCCTTGTAACAGAAAAACATGACGGAAGGGGTTTCTTAGGTAAAACAGTACAAAAAAAAATGACAGGAATCATCTTTTATCTTTAATCAGACATTTCTTGTTGAAATTAATTTGGGGGGGGCAGGAAGATGGCTCAGTGAGAACCCACATCTAATCCCCAGCACCCACACAGGAAGTCAGGTATGACTGACTGTGCATGCTTGCAATCCCAGCACTGGAAGGGCTCCTGCAGTCAGATAACCTGGGTCTCCCTGGCCAGCCAGCTTGGCTGAGTCAGTGAGCTCCAGGTATCAGTTCAAGAGATAACTGTCTCAAAACACAAGGTGGTCAGTTCCTGAGGAACAACACTTGAGGTTGATCTCTGGCCTCTACACACATGTTCTCGTGTGTGTACACAAGTATACATACACTACACACACACACACACACACACACACACACACACACACACACACACATATACACTCATGTCATCAGCATAAAGTTGTTTGGAGTGCAGTGGATTACAGGAAACCCAACCGTTTATAGATTCTGCGTCCTAAATCAGACCCTGTACTAACAGCTTTGCCCAGACAGATGTCTCCTTGGTTCTGTCAAGCTGACACAACATGAACCATCACACAGATGGTGAGTTTCCAGGGCTGAAGGGAAGAAGGGTGGTGGTGTTCCTTTTGGGTGACAGAGACACTCCAGCACAAAATAGCTGGGATAACCATATGGCTTCTTAAATGTGCTCAGGTTAGTAACACTTATGTGCATTACAGTAATGTGCCAATGGTAATGCTTCTGTGATGTGTATTACAGTAATAGAATAAAGAGGTCCCCCCAACAAGAATTCTTCAGATATCTGTGGGCAAAAGTGCTTTTGAGGAATCCTGGGATTCACATGGGAGCTTGTGAGACATTGCTGGCCCCAAGACTCAGGAGGACTGTCATCATAGGGAAGGCCCAATGCTCAGAGGACAGACCTATTGACTGCAGCGTACACTCCAGGCCCCCAAACAATTCTATTCCACAAAACCTGTAGCTCTGTGTGGCTGTGAGCCTGCTGCCATCACCACTGCATGAGTCTATGAGAATTGTGCCAGCTGGTGCCTTGGAAGGCCCACCGGTTCACAGGAGGGCCTAGAGAAGACCCATGCAACCGACAGGTATGCAATCCCCACTTCACCACAGATGTTGAAGGGGTCCTGGCTTGGCTCTAGGCTGTGTTGGGTGCAACCTGTCTTGGAAACAGTTCTGACAGCACAGACAATGGGTGAGAGTCTCATCTGTGTGCTTCTGGGACAGGGCTGTAGGCTCCATCCCACACAGACCCTGAGGAGCTCTGCAGCTCTACTCTGTCTCCTCCGTGTGCTGTTCTAGGGTCAGTCCTACACAAAGAACCATACACAGTCTCACCATCCAGGGCCCCAGGTTGAATTTGCTGGACTGGACCCTGGAGCCTAGTTCTAGTCCTTGCTGGTTGCCCAGAGGTCTGCCAGGAGACACACCCATCTGAGGCCCTGGCCAGGCTTGCCAACTTCTATCCTGAAGAACTGCCAATGTCTCAAGATTCCACTGCCAGCTTCTCTCTTCAGCTGAAGAGCAGCTGTGTCTGAGGACTGGAAGGCACTCTAGCTTCCTCCTTGTGACTTCCTGCTTTATTATCCTGGGAGTCTTAGATTTTCCTGTAAATGGGCCTCAGCCCTTCTTGACTAACTGAAATCAGGCATGTCAACCCAGGAGCCACTTGAACGTGTGCCTGTCCATGACGCTGAAGCACCACCCCAATGTTATAGGATGGTCCTCATTTTAGTGACAGCCCATAGACCAAGGCCCTGAAGACAGTTCAATCCATCCTGTGGCCAAACAGAACTCAGAGTCACCAGAGTCCTTCGTAACAGGTCTGCAAACAGCAGTCTCTACTACATACCCAACAGCAGCCATGTGACCCAGTCCCAACCACACACACACAGCCCTGCACCCAGAAGCAATGTCATCTACTCCAACCTCTCCTGAGAGCAGCTGGCTAAAACCAGTGTGTGAGAACTGAAGTGAGAAGCTAGTTTCTTCAAAGTCTAACAAGCTATAACATCACAAGAAACCATAGTTGACTGATGGGATTAAGAAAACAGCATATAAATTAGAAGCTAAATATTATAACATAAACCATGGGAAAAAATTAGACAGAAGACCTGAAGCCAAGGAATGTGCCCACAGGAAAATTCAGTAACGTATATGTAGGAAAAAGATTAGTGAGTCCTAAGATAGGGCCACTGTAATTACCCAGTTAGAAGAACAAAAAGGAAAAAAAGATATTGCTGTGACAGACCTGACCATGTTTGGGGGAAGAGTGTGGAATGACTTTGGAACTTTGGGCTAGAAAAGCCATTCAGCAATGAGAGCTTGGTGAGCTACTCTCTGGGAGCTTGGGCGATTGGCATGGAAAGCGATGAAGACAGACAACAGAGGCCTGGCTCGTGAAGTTTCAGAGGGAAGATTAAAGACTATATATATCATTAGTGCCATTAGTTATTTTGAGTTAAGGCTCTGTGGTTCTTGTTTATTGGGGCTGAAGAGTCAGTTGTGATTAACAAGATACCAGAACTACACAAGTGAAACCTTTGCTGGGATACTTGATGTTGGTCCGCTACAGCTGGGAAATTAGCGGTGGTTAAGGAGAGACCAGCGTAGTTGAGGTGAAATCTTGTGGGAAGTGTTTTCTGAGAGTCAGTGCTGGATTCCAGAGGCCAGGGTTCTACCTCCAGCTGGCATCTGAAATTGGCAGTGTAAGAGTCACCCAGGTGGTACTGGTTTTGAAGGCATGAAGGGAAAGAGTTGAGTCTTGGCCCCGTGAAGAGAGCCCAGGAGAGGCCATTGGTGAAAGTGCATCCCAGTTGCAGCAGAAGACACCAGCTTTTTGGAGATGCCAGGACCATGGGATGACCACCAAGAACAGCAGCAGCAGTGGAGTGGAGCCAGCTGGAGTCTAGATGACAAGCTGTGTGTGCTGCAGAGGGTGGAGCTGGAAGTGACGCAAGCCATTTGGAGGCATCCAGAAGATTTTGAGTGGACCCCAGTCACTGGACATTGAATTAGTTATTCACGCTGTTGGAGTTTGGTTTTCTTTAGTTCAGATTGTGACTGTGCCCTGGTTCTTCCCTCTTGAATTAAGGGGGTATTCAACTTATTTTTGATTTTTTACAAGATTTCACAGTTGAGAGACTGATTTTAAAAGAGATTTTAGGTTTTAAAAGACTTCTAAAAAAGTCTTTGGATATTTAAGAGATACTGAATTTTAAAGTGTTTGAATTTGGGACTTTTAAAATTGATAAAAATTTTATATTGTGATAGTGATGTTTGTGTGTGATCTTGGGAATAGATAAGAAAGGAAAGGTTAATAGTGATGTTTGTATGTCAAGTTGACAAAGGATCAATGGGAGGAACATGGAGAGGAGGTGAGTCAAAAATCTCTTCAGCCCACATGTCCAGAACTCTGTGGAGTTCTGTTTCATCCTCTGCAGCCAAAGTCCCTCACTTTGCTTAGACTGGACCCAAACTTGGTGTCAAAGTTCTGGCTCACTGTGGGCTCTCCCTGTAGGCCCATACAGCTGCAAAGCTGGCTGTGTGGCAGCAAAAGACACAGTCTGCACAGCACTATGGAAGCCGTGCTTCTGTGAGCCTTGTTTCTTTACTGACTCATCAATTTTCAAAAGCATTTCAGGGCATCATCAGCTGCTTGCTAACTGAACCCTATGCAGAATCCAGCATCCCGGAGCACCCAGACTTACACAGGCAACAAGGATTTAACGGCTCACTGAGATGAGACAGGCCCTAGCTGCAAAGACCCTACCAGACATACATGACGAGCGCCCACGACATTTAAGGGAACAATGGAGTCTTACTGTCTACTCCAAAGCCTTGCATAACCCAGGAGGAACCCAAAATAGATCTGGTTCCTACCTTGCAGATCCTCTGCCACCCAGAAGGCAAGTGTACCTGCCTTCGGAATTTCTTATCATTGACTTCAAAAGCTAAGGGGGGAGGGAGAAGGGGGGAGACGGACAGGACAGAAGTGCTGCTGCCAGCCATTCCTCTCCCCTGCCTCCTGAAGACACCCACTGGGCACAGTCTTCTAGCCTGCAGCAAGTGCTTTTTGCATCTGCTTGCCTTGCAGTAGTGTGGAGAGAGGACACAGAAAAACCCACATTCTCAGAACTCCTCATCCATCAGAAGACAAGCCCCTCTACAGTGAGTGGGTCTGCAGCCTCAAGCCCACGCCTGTGCAGGGGCTGGAATGGGGTGGTCAAAGGGGACTGGAACTGTCTATTGAGACTCGGTTGCTGAGTACCCGTTAGGGAGAAACCTCCCCTGAGTGGGGCGCAGTGGGGTGCTCCCACCAAAGGAGGGGGGCATCAGGCAGATTCACAGGGACAAGTAGGAGGCGTGGTCCAGGTGGTTTCTATGTTTTTATCTGGGCTTTTACTCATGTCTTTGTTGATTGACAGACCATAATTATTTAAATTAATGGGATAGAATGCCACATGAGGCTCTATCTGGGCACATCAAGGTGGCTTAATAATGTCTACTAATACAACAAGCACCAGTGAGGATACATCCCCCTGGATCCCACTGTGAGGAGTCTAAAAAGGAGGAGAAGACGACAGACAGACGGCAGGCAGGCAGGCAGACAGGCAGACAGGCAGGCAGACAGACAGACAGACGGCAGGCAGGCAAGCAGGCAGGCAGGCAGGCAGGCAGGCAGGCAGGCAGGCAGGCAGGGGTTGGGGATTAGCTGACAGTGCTCGCTCAGGTTACTCTTCTGCTTCTCTTTTATCCTCTGCTCCAGGTCTAGACTTACAGAAGACGCCGCACTCTGGACAAGGACCGGAAGCCATGCTTCCGGGAGCCTCATTCCTGGCTCTTTCCCCAGATGGTGGCTAGATAGATGGTCTTTCTCTTTACAATGTGGATGCCTCTCTTCTCCTGCCATGTGCGAGATCTCCAGGACTGTCAGGGGAATCGACCAATGTGGGTTCTTTTGTCTGTTTTGGTCAAAACTTTAACTGGAGCCTAATGCCTGACAGTGAGTCTGGTGGGTGCTCTATTTCCAATCCAGGATGACAGTTCCCATCTCATCTTTGACCCTGACCCTCCCCGAGGCATACTTCGTCTCTTGGCAGCCGTTGCAGTACACCGTCTTGGTGGTGCCATCGGGGAATTCCCTCCGCTTGAACCTGGCTGTGTGGATTTCCTTTTGTCCATTGCTGAACATGATGATTTTGTCTCCATTCCTGTAGGACAGAAACACTCTGGTAAATGGTGCCGACGGGAGTGTGAGGAGATGGAGATGAGTGATACCATGACACCACCTGGATTCCCCAGTCTGTCTTGAGGGAGGAACTTGAGGCTTCCCAGGGAAAGCAGGTTTAAAAGACAGAAGAAGCCCATGCTGGCTGAGCTTGGGAAGGAGGTGGGTGAGGGAGCAGGGACCCAGAGGCCTGAACTCAGAATCTGAGATTGGGGAGCAACACTGGAGGAACTGAAGAATTTGAGGTCATGAAGGCAGCATGCCCAGGACACGCCATAGTCAGGAGGATATTGGGGACATCTAAGCTGAGTTTATTGAACTCTTGCCCACGCTATTGGACAGATATGACTGAAGGCCCTGGGGACCTTGTTGTCTGCATGGTGACTTAACACATTCTTGTTGCATTTGAGAGTCTTGCTTATGCATGCTGCAATAGAGTCACACGTCTACACAGCACGGCTTTGAAGAGGTGGAGGCTGAAGGCGTACACTCAAGGTGGGCCAGCTTCAGTCACCTAAACATGGACATGTGTTACCTCACAGCAGTGAGACATCCTGGGACATGTGTTACCTAAGAGGAGTGAGACATGTGTCACCTAACAACGGTTACATCCTGAAATATGGAGTGAGATGATGTCAACCTAGGTGACTGTGACATTAGTTGATGATGTAAACTGCAGGACTACCTTTGTCCCTGAAGTCAATTACTGAGCACAATTTGGGGGCACATGACTGCCCCAGAAATTCTATGTCTAAACTCATATTCTCTCTAAAGAGATTTGAACTGAGGGCACAAAAACTCTTGTAGGTCCAATGGCATTATTTTCTGGCATCATAGTTGTTTTTTAAAGTATGTATTTGATATGTATGAGTGTTTGCCTGCATGTATATCTGCAAATGACATGAGTGTCTGGTGCCCATGGAAGTCATGGGAGGCCAATGGGTCCCCTGGAACTGGAGTTACAGATGGTTTTGAGCTGTCATGTGGGTGCTTTCCAAGAACAGCCAGTGCTCTTAATCTCTGAGCCACTTCTCCAGCCCCCCTTGTTATTATATATAAATGAATGCTTGAACATTTGCAAACATCTAAATGGCTACAGGGATGTTGTAGAACACAAAGCCCAGGGGTGGAGTCTCAGCTCACACTGTCTGGTGGGGTGCTGACCTTTTCACTATCACGTGTGTCCCATCAGGGAACACAGTCTCCTCACATCCATCCTTCAGTTGCTTCACGGTCCCATCAGGAAACACGGTTTTCTTCGAGCCATCCGGGTAGAATTTTTCTGCAGGATACATTTGTTTAAAGTACGTGTTATGCCGAATGTGTTTGGAAGCTATGTTGAATCTAAATAATCTAAAATAATAACGAGAAAGATCATTTTCTCATCAGAGGAGTTTGTAGTCAGGATTGGCAGCCGTATCACCCGATGCCCTGCTGATTCAATTTTAGGTAAGGTTTGGCCGTGGTGGAGCCAGTCTCTTAGGGCCCAACAGTTGGTGGATTTTTCGACTTAGTGATGATGAAAAAGTGATACACCTGTGCTAGAAACTAACATGAAGTGATCTCAGGCTATGATGCCTGGGCAGCTGGAAGAAACAAATGCACTTTCCAGAAGGGCAGCTCCAACATGGGTTCCCTAGGATTGCCACCAAATCTGTCCCCACAGCACAAACTGGAAAAGTGGGGGGGGATGTGGTGCTACTGGGGCTCAGCTGTGATTAGTGCCACACTGAACTCCATGTCTGGGTTAGGCTGTCCAGAACAAGATGGTGAGGCAACTCTGTGTAGAGTAACTGGAGAATTCATGGGGAAGGAGACGAAGACCAGAAAAGGGTGGTATTAGCGGACACACTAGGTAGACCTGAAAAGGACCTGAAGGAGATCATCAAGCCAAGAAGGACAATAAAGAGGGCGGTTCTAAAGAATTTACCCAAACGTAATGGATATAAAACACAATATAATATATTCAGAGATGAGAGGGCCATGGGTGGCATGTTGTACCTGCCGTTAGAGGGCTAGGGAGACAGGAATGGCGGGCAGGCAATGTTTACAGAAATAGCTGAGAACATCCTTGAATTTAATAATATAGGAGTGCCAGACAAAATCCAGGGCATCTAGTTCAATGAATTTCAGGAAAACTAAAAGTGATTCTTAGGGTATAATTTTGCCCCATGTACTTCATGGAATGATTTCTAATTAAAAAAATGCACCATTAAAATCTAGTTGGGCAGCCTGCTTTCTTCTTTCTTTGGTGAATCTAAAGGCTGGATGTCTGCTGCCCCTTCCCATGATGGCTCATGCACCCTACCATCTCCAACACAGGCAAACAAGGCGATGAGCCAGCAGGTACAGGGTGAAGCTTCTCACCGGTCCACTTGTTCGGAAACTGCACGACTTCGACACCATCTGGGTAGGTTGTGTGCGTAGTCTGAGCATCCGCGTAGTAATATATCTGTGAAGAACAGGTAACCCACGCTGGGAGGCAGGCAGTTCCCCTAATGTTGCTATGTTAGCCACAACTGACTCTGATTGAGTACTTCCCATAGGTGAGTTCTGTGGGGACTTCCACAGTTGGGGAACACAGGAAGTGGAGTTTGTCACTCACACCCCAGAAATGACAGACTTGGTTATAGAGAGATTGTAGGATGCCGCTTTGCCCTCAGTTTTGTTCCTGAGCATGCGCTAATAATGCATGACTTATTGGGCCATCATGCCTTATGGGTTCTGTAGCTGGTGAGGTCTGGGAGCGGTACATGGGCCGTGAGTCCCAGTATCCCATGAACCCCACAGTTTTTGGAGTAGTGGCCAGGTTCTCCCAAGTGCCTCAGACATTCACGGAACTGCCAGTTGACCTGGGCGTTTCCAGGGAGGAAGAGAGAGGGAGCAGGAACAATATTTGTAACGATGATGGGGCTGGGGACAGGCAATGGGGCTGGGGACAAGTGTCCCTGATGCTCAGTCCCATTTAAAAACCACAGCCAGGAGGTATTTGTTTGAAAAGTAAGAATGCATAAGAAAGGCACTGCTCTACTCCTAATTCACATTCCTGCGTGGCCACACCACATTGATCCTCTGAGACAGAGACATCTCTCTACATCCACCAAAGTCATATTATTGGGAAATCTGTGACTCTGAGTCTGGGTTGCATTTTTGGGCAGCTTCTGTCAACCTGGCACAAGCAAGAGTCACTTGGGAAGAGGGAACATTAGTTGAGAAGACCCCTCCATCAGATTGCCCTGTAGGCAAGCCTATGGGGGAGTTTTCTTAACTAACGATTAATGTGGAAGGGTCTAGACCACTGTGTAGGTGGTGCCACACCTGAGCAAGTAGTTCTGGCTTGTATAAAAAACAAGCTGAGCAAGCTTTGGGAAGCAAGCCAGTAAGCAGTGTTCCTCCATGGCCACTTAAATTCCTGCTTTCAGCTTCTGGTGATGACTTCTCTCAGTGAGTGATTGCGATGGGGACATGTAAGCCAGGACATGTAAGCCAAATAAACCCTTTCCTTCCCAGGTTGTTTTTGGTCATGCTGTTTATTACAGCAATAGAAAGAAAACTAGGAAAGAGGGCTCTGTGCTTTGTGATTTTAAAGCATTCTCTTTATATTAGCAACATGCCCCAAGCCAGATGGATGTAGGGAGTACTCCTGACTCTGGCATCATGTTTCCCCTTGGCCGATCAGGAGACAGGGAAGGAAACAGCAGCTTCTGGACAGACCCCTGGAGAGAGGCGTCTGCCTCTGTGATGTCACCAGCACTGAGTAAAAGTCAAAGCAGGGGATTCTCCCTCCCAGCCTACACTGAGTCCTATTCTCTCTCCTAACTCACCCTGGTTGCTACCCATCTGTCACTCTACATCAGTCCATCCTTCCTACCATGTCTGCCTAAGAAGCACATTTGTGACCCTCAATGTGAAGCAACACATCTCTTTGCCCCACTGGGCTGCGACTTCCTGAAAGTCACCATTAAATAGGCCACCCGAGATTTCCTGGTCTGTTTTCCTAGGCGCATAGGTTATCTCAGGCCATTAGGAGATCATTTGGGTAGGGAGAGTTCACAATGGCGGGTGGGGTGCTGGTGGGATATGCTTGACCTGCAAATCTGTGAGCTGAGACCATGAAGAACCTCCCTTGCATCATAACACCAAGGACAAAACCCTCATTGACAAGAAGGTTCTGACCTTCTGCCTTCCCCCATCTCCTGACACCAGGAGGACAGATGGACGTGCATCTGTGGAAGGTTTGCTCGTAACTGTGTGGCTCTGACTTTAAAATGACTCAGGTATGCCCGTACGCACCACTCTCTGGTCGGGCTTGACTTTCTTCATGTCCCCATTGAAAAACTTGATGAGGACTGTCTTCTTGTCAGCACTGATCTCCTTCCTGGTTCCATTGGGGAAGGTGATGATGGTTCGCCCATCGCTGAGTACCTGCTCCACCTTGATGGACACACAAAAACTCCCGGTGAAGAGCTGTAACAACCATGGTTACCAAGGTTCCACCGTTTTCCCTCGTATTCAAAGTCACTGTACACTGTCTGCCTACCATGGTGTGTGTGCACTGACACTGGCGCGCACTCGTATGTGCGCGCACATTTGTGCACACACACACTGATGAGCTCCAGATCCCCAGACACACACACACACACACACACACACACACACACACACACACACTGATGAGCTCCAGATCCCCAGGCACACACACACACACATTGATGAGCTCCAGATCCCCAGACACACACACACACACACACAAACACACACACACATTGATGAGCTCCAGATCCCCAGACACACACACACACACACACACACACACACACACACACACTGATGAGCTCCAGATCCCCAGGCACACACACACACACATTGATGAGCTCCAGATCCCCAGACACACACACACACACACACAAACACACACACACATTGATGAGCTCCAGATCCCCAGACACACACACACACACACACACACACACACACACACACACACTGATGAGCTCCAGATCCCCAGACACACATACACACACACACACACACACACACACTGATGAGCTCCAGATCCCCAGACACACACACACACACATACACATACACACACACACACACACACACACACTCACACACACACACACTGATGAGCTCCAGATCCCCAGACTCACACACACACACACACACACACACACACACACACATTGATGAGCTCCAGATCCCCCCCCACACACACACTGATGAGCTCCAGATCCCCAGACACACACACACACACACACACATTGATGAGCTCCAGATCCCCAGACACACACACACACACACACACACACACACACACACACACACTGATGAGCTCCAGATCCCCAGACACACACACACACACACACACTGATGAGCTCCAGATCCCCAGACACACACACACACACACACACACACACACATGATGAGCTCCCCCCAGACACACACACACACACACACACACACACACTGATGAACTCAGATCCCCAGACACACACACATACACACTGACACACACACACACACACACACACACACACACTGATGAACTCCAGATCCCCAGATACACACATACACACACACACACACACACACACACACACACTGATGAGCTCCAGATCCCCAGACACACACACACACACATACACATACACACACACACACACACACACACACACACACACACACTGATGAGCTCCCAATCCCCACCCTGCATTTGATCATCAATAGTAAATGTTATAAGTTGTTTCTCAGTGTCTGCCTGCCTTTGCCTTGATGCTGTGCATTTGCCATGGGTCTGTATGGTCTCTGGTCATAGGACTGATGAACCTGAAATCCTGGGCCAGATGAAATTGCAAGATTACTATGCAAAAATTAACTTTTTTGTGCATTTTTTCCTTTTCTTATCCTGTTGACTCATACACTACACTAATGGCTTTGATTAAAAAAAATCAAATAAGTAACTTCAAATGTATACTGCTAGGTTCTTGGTAGATGACATTACCCTGTAAAGATTAGTGTAAACAAAGACACTGGCAGAAACATCAGTTTGGGGAGTTAATATGTGTATATTTTAAAAACTCCATTAGCATTTATTAAATATGCCACATATTATAACTATTCTTAGTGTAGCTGGAAATGTAGGGTTAAAAACCTATAAGCAGAGTTAAAAACTAGTACTTATGAACAAATCAGAGAGCTAGCCAGCCAAACCCAGCTGACAGCCAATACGCTGGAGGTTTGAGCTAAGTCTATGAACTTATGCCCTTGCTCACAAACACACCAGGTGAATGTACAAGTTGAGGGTCAGGATCAGAAGATGAGTTCTTGGTCTCGGCCAGCCAGAAAAGCTCCAGTGAGGGGGCTGGAGAGATGGCTCAGAGGTTAAAAGCACCGACTGCTCTTCCAGAGATCCTGAGTTCAATTCCCAGCAATCACATGGTGGCTTACAACCATCCCTTATGAGATCTGGTGCCCTCTTCTGGTGTGCAGATATACATGGAAGCAGAATGTTGCATACATAATAAATAAATTTTTTTAAAAAAGCTCCAGCGATGCTTCAATGATCGGTGGCTCTCTCCAAACAACACACACACACACACACACACACACACACACACACACACACACACACACACACACACACACGTGTTCTTAATGCTCCACACAGGGAAATCATAACATCAACCACAGCTGCATGGACCGGTTCTATAACAGTGCTCTGGTAGATAACCAGCTGCATAGACTTTGATGGTCATTGTATAGGACAGTAATTAATGGAGCTTGTAATTTCCTGTCACCTGGTGCCATGTGGCATTGAGCATCCCTAAGCATTTGTGGTGATGCTGGGTCATCCCATACTGATATCTGGTCTACATCAGACACTAACAGCAGACACCTGTGACAGTTATTTGTACATTTACTCTCCCATGTTATCATTATTTCAGTGCCTTTCCCGGTTGTGAGAAATGCCCTAGACTGTGGTGTGTGCTGCTTTGCCAATGAAGCCCTGCTCATCACACTCACCACAGCCCTTGCTGGCATCAGAAGGCCATGTTGAATGACTGAGGATATCTAGGTTTGTGGGACTTCTGAGAGCATGTCATTACTAAGTCATGCATTGTCATGTGAGTTTTAAATTTTACATTATAAAAACAGGATACTAGCCCAGCGGTGTTGGCCCATACCTTTAGTCCCAGCACTGGGAGGCAGAGGGTAAGGTGGATCTCTGAGAGTTCAAGGCCAGCCTGGTCTATAGAGTGAGTTCCAGGACAGCTAGGGCTGTTACACAGAGGAACCCTGTCTTGAAAAACAAGAACAAAACACTCCCCCCAATAGGATATGAGCCACAAAAGTGGATATAAAGCTAATTATGTTCTAGTTTAGACTTTGCTGTGGAGTTTTCATTTTTTTTTTTAGTGGTAGATAATTGCATAAAAATGCATTGGACAGTGAAAGTATAAAATTTAGTCTGACTCACCACAGCCTGAAAATGGCTATTCTGTGTGGAAGAGCATTGAGATGTATAGACTTTGGGTCTGATTGATTTTAGTGTGTGACTTTTCTTACTGCCAAATTTTTATCATAAAGTTTTAATTGAAGTGAATAAAATTTATAATATGAAAAAGAGAAGAATTTCAGCATATCTGATACAAGACACATATAGATTGATTCAGGATAAAGCATCAGAAGACACAGTGATGTGACAGGAACTGTAAAAGAGGTATCCAGGGAGCTGGGTGGTGAGGTCAGCAATGCCCAGTAGCGGACATAGCAGAATAGAATGCCACAGACCACCCGCTTTGCACATCTGTACCCTGTGGCTCCCAAAGACTGGCCCATGACTTGCTGGACTAGCCAGCGCCACCCTGCTCCTTACAAGGTTGTCACCAAAGCCAGTGCTTTGTGCAGCTATGTCTCTTTGTCCAACAACCGTGTGAAACAGCTAAAGGAAGGGTCTAGGAGTGCGGCTCGGTGGGTAGACTGCTCGCCCAGCTTGCTTGAAGCCCTGGGCGCTATCTCCAGTGCATCTTAAAGGACTGTGGTGGTCCACACCTGTAATCTCAGTGGTTACTTGGGAGGTGGAGGCAGGAGAATCAGAAATTCAAGGTCAGTGTGTTAACATGGTGAGTCTGAGTCCATAAAAGCTGAAACCTGCCTGAGAGGAGGAGAGGGGGAAGGAAGAGGAGCAAGGAGACTTTCGTGCAAAGCTGCAAAGTCCTTGCTCATCTATTCAGAGTTCTTTACTTTCAAGGGTGAAGATCTACCCAGCCCAAAGTTCCAAAAAACAAGGAGAAGCAAGGAGACTGACTACTCCAGCAGGAGAGGGTGAAAGCAAAGGTGCTGTAAGCAAACAGCTGGCTGTCACTGCTTCAGCTGTGCATTTGGGCCATAGAAGCTCACCCCTTCCCACCCTCCCCAAGGCAACCTCAGCCCTCTGGCAGCAGATCTCTGGGACAAAAGCTCTTCTTGAGATACCAATGGGGAGGTAGTGAGAGAGGTAGATGTTCCTCTCAGAGAATGTGTTTGTAATTGGAAGCAAGCTGGTCACCAGTGCTGCTCCAGAGAGAGGTGCAATGACCACCAGCTTGTAAGTCCAAGGCAGTCTGCTTGGACTACATACAACACAGACAATGTGCTGTGGACCCCTACCTTGCCGTTTGGGTGCCGCTTTTCCTGTGTCT
Source organism: Cricetulus griseus (assembly GCF_003668045.3). Classification (NCBI taxonomy): domain Eukaryota; kingdom Metazoa; phylum Chordata; class Mammalia; order Rodentia; family Cricetidae; genus Cricetulus; species Cricetulus griseus. The sequence goes on along the minus strand of NC_048595.1, from coordinate 292,780,441 downwards.
CATTATCCTTCTTCAGGTCCATGGAGTGTGATACTTCTCTAAGAGTTCCTGACCGTCTCAGAAGATGCTGTGGAGAGTTTATAACCCTGTGAGAACTACAGGGCCAACAACACTGGCTCTTGGGACCAAGCTTGTGTTTGTAAAGGTGTTTCTTCCATCTTATGGACCATGCTTGATCAGTGCTGGGGTGAGCGTGATGAGTGAGTGAATGTCACTGAGGCCTTGAGATGAATCAGTTGCAGGAGTTTAATGGAAACTGAGCCCATCTCACATTGCTGATAATGTTGGGAAGGGCTACTGACTGCATTTGGGGATCCCCTCCCCATTGCCCATCTTTATGTGGAAAAAAAACAATCAATCAATCAATCAAACAAACAAACAAACAAACAAAAAACCAAAACTTTACAACCCACATTTCATCCTGTGGAGAAAATGGCTTAACCCTGTTGCCATTCCTATCAGATATTGTGTAGCTATGAAGTGACTCTGGCTATGAACCTAGGGTATTTCTTTTGCATTTGTCTTTTATTCCATTTATTTCTACTGAAAATTGCAAATAAAAAGAACAGAATAAATCCTCAAGCCACAGAAGCTTGACTCTCCTTTGGCCACTGGTCTAATGTAGCCCTCCAATGACTAAAGGAATGTCATGTTTCTCTCATTTGAAAGGCTGTGTGCCCAGAGACTGGGGGTGGGGGGTGCGTTTGTTGCCACCATAGCCTTCTGTGCTCAGGAAAAAAAAAGGGATGGAGTAGCCGTTCCTGCCACCACGTCCTGGTTTTCCTGCCCCAACTTCCCTGCCAGGTGAAACCCTACCTACCTGCAGCCACAGTGGATTCCGGCAAAAACCAGGGAGGAGCCTGCTTGCTTGAACCTGTGTGAGAAGCTCACCTTCAGAACTCTCTGGATTGGAGGACCATATATCTGAAACAGCAGAGAAGTGCTTTTCAAGAGACTGAGTGCCAATAGCAGAAATGACGTGTTCCCAGTTCGAGTTCCAAGTCCCAGTTTATGTTCCGACACATTCTCCTCCCCCGCCCAGGTCATTGTGCGGAACCGTCGACTGATGGTGTGAAAACCATGCAGTGCTGAGTGGAGAGACAGTCTACTCTTGTTTGCTGATTGTATCTTCTCTACATGTTGGGATCCAGAAGACTAAGCTAGCAGAGGGTGGTATCTGTCCTGAAGCTGCTTTTGCCCTGGTAGGGGGCAGACACAGGAAGAGAAAAGTTACAAACCCAGTGCCAACCACCCACTAGACATGTGGAAGGAGCCGGAGGCAGTGGATAATGAGCACCGTGCATCCAGGGCAGTTGAGAGTAGGTGGAAAGGTCACCGCAGCTGAGGAACTGAGAGCCGCACACCCACAGCCAAGAACAGAGAGAGGAATGCATGCATGCATGCTTGCTTGCTTGCTTGCTTGCTCTCAGCTGGCTTTCTCATACCACTTAGGACCCCTTGATTGGGGAATGGTGCTGTCCGAAATGGCCTGGGTTCCCCTACATCAATTCACAGTCAAGACAGTTCTTCATAGGTATGCCTGCAGGCTGACCTGACCTAAACAGTTCCTCACTAAGATTCTCCACCAAGGCGATGCTAGGTTATGTCAGGTTGACGGTTAAAACTAACCAACACACAGAATATGTCGGCTCAGATATTTGACGACTTGGTCTCCATTTTGTGGCACTGTTAAAGGAGGTTTGATTGGTACCACCTTGATAGAGGAAGTATATTGCTTGGGCCTAATTTCCGTTTGCTCTCTGTTTTGTGCTTATAGTACTTGCCATTATGAACTAGACCTTTGGAATCATAAGCCCAATCTTCCTTCTACAGGTTGTCATGGTCATGGTGCTTTATCACAACAACAGAAATGTAACTACTTCACAGAGGTCCAGAAATGCCACACAGGAGCAGGGAGAGACAGTGCTGTGCTTACCCGTGCACAAGGGTCCAGGGCTCAACATGTCAGAGGGGACTCACATGGACAGCGAAAGAGGGTGGGTAAGAGTCAGGCTACAGGTGGATGAGAGGCCTCTCTCTGCCCACTAAGGGTGCAGCTGAGCCTGGCAGCCAGGGCTCTGTGCAAAGGCTCCGTAGCAGAGTTCATGCACACCCTCAGTCAAGCTCAAGAACACAGAGATTATGATGGTCACCGCTGATGGCAGCTGGAGCGAGGCATTCTTCCTGCCATTGTGGGAACCTGCAGGTGGGACCCACAGGGACAGGAAAGGCTGTGTACCCGGATAGACAGCTTGAGCTCAGAGGGAAGTCAACAAGTGCTGGACAGGAAGGGATACAACAGGCAGGTACTGTCACCAGCCAACAAGCAGAATGGGAAGGGCTAGGGATGACCCAGAAGAGCTGGTTTGGGCTCTGCAACTGTGTTGGGAGAGGTTACCAAGACAGATGAAGGGGATCAAGGAGAAATCAGACAGAACCCAGGGAGCTCTAGGGACCTTACCCACATACCATTTCCCTCCCTGAGCAACCAGCAGGAACTGGTCCCTTGCCACCTCATTCTTCTCACCAGCCATTGACTCTGTGTCCGGGACTGTGGTTTCCGACGGTGGTTCTGGTGATATCCTGTCAAGGCGTCTTTGCATAAACTTGGAAGACAGGTGCATAACCTGGGTATAGAGAGAGTCACAAAACCAACGATGCCACAAGACAAGTAACCAGATGCTGTGCACAGCTGTGTTAGCTTCCAGATACCCCAGTCACGTCTCAGACTCTACCAAGAGCACTGGGCTCTGTTCCCAGAACTGAATTGACCTAATATAGAAAATTCTCATCCATACAATAGGTTTAAAAAAAAAAAGACCACTGCGGTTCTACTTATCTTCTTGCTTTAGTACTGAACGTGCCTATGAAGACACCTGGCTTTCTAATCTATAAAATCAGTTATGATTAACAAATTCCCTAGTCCATTTTGAATAACTGAGTGAATGCTCTGGGGATAAAGCGGGGTGTGTCCCTGGTAAGGCAGTGGGGAAAGAGAAGGTTGGCAAAGCACATTCTGCCGAAGCTCGAGGGCCGAAGTTCAGATTCCTAGAACCCACAAAAGGTCAGGTGAGGGAGGCAGCATGCCTGTGACCCCAGCACCCAAACAGCAGAGACAGGAGAGTCCCTGAGGCTTGCTAGCCATAGAGTGGAATCAACCAGTATAGGAAACATATCTCAAAATGAGGTAGAGGGGCTAGGGATGGGCCAATGGTAAGAGATTTGCTACTGTTTCAGAGGACCCCAGTTTGACTCCCAGCACTTATGTGGGATGGCTCACAATCGCCTGTAACTCTAGCTCAAGGGGAACGAGCACACCCTCTTCATGGGCACATGGATGGTTCAAGTGCACTCAGATGTAAAAATAACTTATAAAAACGATGTGGAGACAGATATAGGGAGAGAGAGAGAAAGGAGAGAGAGAAAGAGGGGAGGAGAGGGAGGGAAAGAGAGAGAGACTATACACAAACATCACAAGTTCCTATGGTCACCTTTTCATCAAAAGACATGAAAGAGAGTCTTTCGTCTATGGAGTCTGCTCCTCCAGTGGCCATGGCGCTGCCGTTCTGAAGACTTACAGAAGGATCGTCATCTCTTTCATCCCATGACGTCGTTTTCTCTGAATTGACTCCCTCTATCCTTATGTACATTGGCTAGAAACAAACAGGGTATTTGTGTCAGCATCAAATAATACTGCCCCAAAGCATCAGCTAATGTGTCTGTTTGCTAACCCCACAGTCTGGACTATGACAACTCCGTGTTTTCAGTTCCCTGGGGGAGCAGGAGGAAAGCTGCTCTTCACACACCTTCCCCCACAGTCTCAGTCCCGAACCATGGCACTCTGTAGTCTAGAAAGGGTTTGATACCATGGTGAACAAAGTATATGGAACCAAATTTAACAAATTTATAGAAAAATGAGTTTCTAGCCTTTGTGTTATTTTAAAAAAATCTATAGTTTCGAAGTGTCATCTTCTAGAAAGTCTTACTATGTTCAGATAACTGATTACACATAATCTCCTCTGCTGTGTCCCCAAATCACTGCACATGGGAGCCACTCGTGAAGAAAAGCAACAACTGCAGAGACACCACAGATAGGCAAGGACACCTGAGGGCAGGGGACCGCAGGCTTAAAGGGCACAGTGAGGGAAAATCTCATTTTAATCTGCTTCCTAATACTAAATGTCTTCATAATGGCGTGAGCTAGGAGACTTGGACTGGATGCTCTACATGCCAGTGAAACTAGACTGCCGTTCAAATACCTGTGACCTGCTTCTTGCTGACATCAGTGTCAAACTATCCCAGGACCCCAAAGACTAAACAACTCCAACCCTCGTGAATTTTGTGTTATGTGATTTCAGTTGATCGTGTAGGGAGTAGGAAATCCACAGCATTTAACAGTAGTTATTTAAAGTGTTTTTTTCAGAGTGCCTTTTGATTGTATTCTTTCTTCATCTTCCCTCACATCCTCCCTGGCTCCCTACCAAGCCAACTTCATGTTCTCTCTCCCCCCAAACCCCCCAAAACAAACAAACAAATGAAATGAAAACAAACTAGAAATGAAAAAAAACAGACAAAACACATACACACAACCAAGCAACCAACCAACCATCCAACCAACCAACCAACAGCAACAACAAAAACCAAAAATCAAAAACAAGAAACAAACAAAACAACAACAAAAAACCCCACAGAATCTGTTTCGTGTTGGACTACTTCTGTGCATAGGCCTGCCTCGGGGTGTGGTTGACACACTCAGTGACACTCCATTGGAGAACACAAATTTTCCCTTTCCTGGAAGGCATCATTTGTAAATAGCTTCTTGATAAAAGGTGGGACCTGGTTTCCTCTTCCCCCTCTGAGTGCTGGGATTTTGTCTGGTTTGAACCTGTGAAGGTCTCCATATGCTGTCACAGTCTCTTTGAGTTCGTCTTGCATCAGCCCTTTCCTGTCTGGGGGATGCTGTTTCTGTGGAGTCACCCATCACTTCTGGCTTTCACAGTCTTCCTGCCCCCGCCCCATCTTTCACATAGATCCCTGAGCCATGAGGGGAGAGTTTCGATGAAGACAGCCCATTTAGGACCAAGTGCCCCAGAGTCTCTCTCTGCACATTGTCCATTTGTGCTTTGCTATGTTAATTACCATGGACTGCAAGGAGAAACATCTCTGATGAGGGTCAAGTTTTATTGGCAGAATAATTGTATTTGGTCCTCTCCCCCCCCCCCCCCCGCCAAGGCCTATGACCTATCTAGTCTCAGTTTCTTGGCCATTTTAGTAGCATCAGGCATGGGTTGCATCTCATGTGGTGGGCCTTAAATTCCATAAGGAGGTGGCCGGTTACTCCCATAACATTTGTGCCATGATTGCACCAATATATCTTGCAGGCAAGTCTGTTTTAGGTAACATGTTTGTAGTGGGTGGCATTGACGGGGACCCTTCTCCTCTGGTAGCCTGTGGAGTTACCTTACAGCACTGTGGATACTAGTCAGTAGGGGTGAAGTTTCTAGCTGGATACCGGCCTGATTTCTCCATTTTAATGAAGTTGTGTCTTCAGTCATGGACCAACACAACCAGTTTGTGGAGAGCAACCAATAGCCTTAGCAATGGCCTATTGTTTGAGGAGTTCCATGGGACCCCTCTGGCCCATGACTCAACAAGATGTAATCCATCCCTGACCCTGGAGGATTTAGTTGGTGGGGTAAGACGTCTAGTTCAGGTATTGTCTTTCCCATATATGCTGACTCCATTTAAATCCCATATATATATATATATATATATATATATATATATATATATATATGAAACTTTTACAGCAGTTGGATCCTGTATGACTTTTCAGAAGGCCTTTAGTCACACAATGCTCACACAGCTGGCCAAAAACCTGAGATATAGGTCTTCCTTCTCTGGATGCTGTCAGCAAGTATTTTAAGCTTGGTATTTTAAGCTGAGTACTCTCCCCTGAGGAAGGTGTGAACCTCCAGCACCATTTCTCCAGTGCTAACCTACAACTGTGCACTTCACACACACATGTGTGCACATGGCAGACCTTTTGACATCATCCCTAGAATCGTGTTTGAATACAGATATCCCTGGGCAAATTTAGTGTGGCATTCACACCTTGTTTCTTGTTGTTCAAAGGTTATCTGCAGTCACACGAGGAGCGGAATTGCGCACAGGCAGTGAGCACTGGTGAGAGACCGATGTCTGATGGAGATTGAGTGACACCCAGCTGACTCGTGGGCACATCTTACCCACCTACCATGAACAAGGGGCAATGGGGCCCACATGGTATCAAAGGTTGTATAAAATCTCCCATAGGACCTCTCTCAGCTTCTACCAGTGACAGAAGCCAGGTCTCAGTCATTAAGTCACAGGGTTATATCTAAGTCCTCCTTCCCCCTGTGCCTCGGTGGAGTTAATGACAGGATCCAGTCCATCGCTTAAGGTAAAGTAGGAACCTGGAATCCTGAGGTGGCCTGCCCAGGTGTCCACCTGCTCCATCAGAGCCTGTGTGTATCCTGGGGACAGAGTAGAGACATGCTCTGTTCCCAGGACTCCCAGGAAGGCCCATCCAAGACTAACTGCCACTTCTGTGTGATTAATGACTGAGGGACAGACTGTAAACCCTCACAAAGTACCTACAAGGGAGAGGACTGGCCTTCATGTGCCATTATCTTTGTAAGGCAGAAAACCTGCTGTACCATAGTGTTGGCTGCTCCTCTTGAGGGTGTGGAGGCTACAGGGCTTTTATCGGAGTCCACGCCCTGCTGCTTCAGAGCCTGCAGTTCCTCACGGAGCTCCTCATTATCCTTAACCAGAGCGTTGATCTGGCTTTGGAGGTCTTTGTGAGCGGCACACCACCAAGCCGCCTGTCTTGTGAGCTCTGATGCAAGGTCACAGATCTGCTTCTGCAATCTCTGAGGTGGGAAGAGAATGACAGGCACTTCTCAGGCTCCCTGAGGAAGTGCCAACCACCCAAAACAGAGTCCTCCCCAAAAGAGATTGTGGACTTCTGGAATGTCATCCACCTCCAAAGAGAAAAATCAGCTTCAGCCATCATTACCAAGTGTGTGCACCATTACCAAGTGTGTCCACCAGGACTTACTCCACACACTCCAACTAGTTCCAATGGCTGGTGAGGTATAGTCATTGCTAGAACATTTCTGTGAAAGAGTTTCACTTCTCTCCCTCAGCCTTCTCCTTGGGGGCAGTAAAAAAAAAAGGAGCTGCCACCGTGAGTCCAAAATTGATTGGGACCCAGACTCTAGTCCTGACTTCACTAATTCCTTGCCACCTAACTGCTCTGAGCCTGTTTCTTTCCCCCTAGAGAGCTGAAACAAAGTGGCCTCAGATTATTATCTAAGAGTGGAAAATGTCTAGCGTGGAGGATTTTACTTGGAAAATGCCACTAGGTTTTGTATCTGCTGACTTGTGAGGGGGATTTGGTACTTTATTACTTGATGCCAATTTTAAAGTCATGTATTTGTTTGTATTAATGTATACACCCAACAGGTACCATCAGACGCCAGCAGAAGCCACTCCCACCTGCTTCCTGAGCTTGGTGATTGAGGCGCTGATGGCAAACGGGAGAATGAGACAAATCAAGTGAGAAAAGTGCTCTTCTGCCTCTTTGCCCAAAGGGACAGATCAGGGAGACAGAGGCACTTGTCCCCATCACAGAACAGTTAGCACTATCACCTGGGATACTGCTGGGGCTGATAAGGCCCTGTCTAGGAACACCTTCCCCCATAGTGATTGCTTTCCCATCAGTTGCTGCCCCAGATTCTCGGAGGCTTGTCCTTTGTCCTGTCACTTTGCTCAGTGTTGAAGAAGGTGTCCCAACAGAGCTCTATAGACGTCCTCTGTGGGAAACGTTGGCCCTGAGGGGTGTGTATGTGTGTGTGAGTGTGTGTGTGTGTGTGTGTGTGTGTGTGTATATGTGTGTGTGTAAGAGTGTGTTTGTGTATGTGTGTGAGTATGTATATATGTGTGTATATGTGTGTGTGAACACTTGTGTGTGTGTATGTGTGTGAGTATGTGTATGTGTGTGAGTGTGTGTGTGCACGTGTGTGTGTGTGTGGGGGGTGTATGTGTGTGTATGTGAGAGTGTGTGTATATGTGTATGTGGGGTGTGTGTGAGTGTATGTGTGGGTGTGAGTGTGTGTGTATATGTGTGTGTGTGTGTATGGGGAGTGGGGGTGGGTGTATGTGTGGGTGTGTGGGTGTGTGTGTGTGGAGGGTGTGGGTGTATGTGTGTGTGAGTGTGTATATATATGTGTGTGTGCTGTGTGAGTGTGTGTGTGTGTGCCTGTTGTTTTCCTCCTTTAAGGGTGAGGAGAACACTTCTCTTTCCTTCCATAGGGATCACCTTTAAGAATAGGACCACAGATCAGATGGACTGAATCTTACAGAGAGAATGTACACATTAGAAGTTTCTGGCCATTTTGCTCTCCCAGTTCTGGAGACAATGGGGAAGTGATTGCATTTTGGTCTTAACATTCTTCTCCCTTTCTGGGAACTTTGCTCCTAACACCAGATTCGGAGGATTTGGTGCAGAGGACTATGGTGGCAAACCAGAAGTGCATCTCTGCCAATCAAACCCCTGGATACTTTTCTCACATAGAATAGTTCTTTTAAAAAAGTTCTGTTTTTATTAATATATGCGAATCGCATATTTAGATGAGAGATTGCTGTGATATTATTCCCCCAGTGCACAAAGTGTCATAAATGCAACCTACAATTCAGGTCTTCCAGAAGGAGGCATGGCTCCCAGGGGACGCATGGAACTGGGGGCCTTGAATCTCCAGTGAAGGACGGTGTTAACTTTCCAGAACATGTGTGCTGTAAGAAACTCTTAGCAGAGGACCAACTGTGTCAGTCAGATTCCCGTCCCTGTCAGAAAAGACCCGAGGGAACCAACTTAGAAGGAAGAAAATTTTGTTTAGGCTTCTGGTTTCAGAACTTTCAGTTCACAGCTTCTGGGCTCTGTCACTTTGGGCTTGTGGCGAGACAGAGCACTGTAGCAAAACTACTCACTTATGACAACCAAGAAGGGGAGAGGGGGAGAGGGGGAGAGAGATAGGAAGGGAGGCAGAGGGGGAGACAGAGGGGAGGGGGGGAGGGGAGAGAGGGAGGGAGACAGACAGAGGGGGAGAGAGTGAGAGAGAGTGAGAGAGAATGGCCTGGGACTTCACTAGTTCTTTCAAAGGCATGTTCCTAATGACCTAACTTAGCCTTAGCCTCCACCACCTACCAATAGCAGCACCTACTGGACATCAGTGTTGCACATATGATCTTTGGGGGGGACATCTGAAATTCAAACTGTAACTCCAACCCACAGTAGTTCTCAGACCCTAGTAAACCTTGACATCAACAAGCCACCCACCTGGGAAGAGGGATGGGCAGCGTGTCAGTGACCAGGGGCCAAACTCATGAGATAACTCAAGGTGACTTCTGCTTCACCTTCCCCGTGGTGAAAACACCATTTTTTTTTTTTTTTTTTTTTGTTTTTTGTTTTTTGAGGCAGGGTTTCTCTGTGGCTTTGGAGGCTGTCCTGGAACTAGCTCTTGTAGACCAGGCTGGTCTCGAACTCACAGAGATCCCCCTACCTCTGCCTCCCAAGTGTTGGGATTAAAGGAGTGCGCCACCAACGCCCGGCAGAAAACACCATTTTCTGAACACTTCCTCATTACATGACATAGTGCCGTGACCTTTTGATGTTCTCTGTGGGATACTGTGTTATAGTGACACCCATATCCCTCTGCCTATCTTCAACAGTGCTTGCTGTGTGACCTCTCTGACCAGGGGCTCACATCTTGTCCTTCCATATACATTAGGAACCTAACACAGTGTGGGATGCTGTTCCTGAGGAGCCCCGGGGGCCACCTCTACACACTGCAGTCGGTTCTGCTTGTAGAATTAAACCCTCCCCTCCATCCTTTAACCCCTCCACACCTTTGCTTTCTGGGAAGAAAGCTAGAACATGAATCTTCTACAAAAAGAATCCCTGAAACACTGAAGAGTCATCTCGTGCCTCACAGAAAAGAACATGTCCTCCCCTCCTCACGTGCTCTGTGAGGGCTATGTACCAAGGCCCCCACCTCTACATGCTTGGGCTACTTGGTGACTTCACCTATGGTCTCTGAGCCCCTTACTGCAAGGGGATCCTCACACATTCAGTCAAAAGGCCCCAGGTTTCTTGTGGCAGCCACCAAGCATAGGCTCTGTGACATTAGCAGGCCTCCTAAGGAACCTAATACCCCACTCAGTACTGACAAAATGTAAGATATGGTTAGGTAAGGACCTAGTACTAAATTAACACTGTCAATATCAAGGTCATGTTAGTCATGCCACTATATCCTCAGTGTCCACAGTGAGCCCTCAGATATACTGTGATTGATGTATTGCTAGCTTTCAAACAGCGACTGGAATCAGAAAGTTTTAATCTTCACACCCCAGGTTTTCTGTGGGCCTCTTCAGTTGACCCAGTGGAAGCTGCAGCTTTGTTCTGACAATAAACAGGGTCAGATCCTAAGAGAAGTGACAGCCTCCCATGAAACAAATAAAACAAAAGACTGGATATGTGGAAGCAATGTGCACATGTGTGCGTGCGTGCGTGCGTGCGTGCGTGCGTGTGTGTGTGTGTGTGTGTGTGTGTGTGTGTGTTTGTAAGGATTGGGGAGTTTCCTGGCATGATTTAAGGACTGCAAATGTCCTGAAAAATCTGACGCATTTTCAGAAGCCTGACACCTTCTCGTGGACTAGAAGAAGGGAGCCACGGTGTTCTGTATTCTCAGCTCTTCACCTGTCACTCAAAGGCATCCCAGAGGCTGGACCAGCTCAGAGCGAGATCACACTGAGCTACAACCAGAGTTGTAGAAAGGAATGGCAGGTCTCAAGACAAGAGGCAGAGTTCTACCCAATCCATTCCCCATCCAAGGGACATGCTGCTTCTTGGCCTGGCTTACCTCCTCAGGCTTGCTGCCCTCCCCAGGGCCCTGAGCTGTAGCATCGGTCTTCTTCTCATGGTTGGCCCCTGCTCCCTGACTCGGGTCCTCTAGCATCGTTTGACTTCACTGACTCTGTAGCCTCGAGGTGACCAGTAAGCATTCTGATTGCAAAGGAGAAGGGTCACGGGGGCTTCTTGGTGCATCCCATCTCTGTCCCTCTGGTTATCAGCTGATGGTCTTCCAATCCTCCCACTTAGGATGGAGAAAGCCCAGCCATGCTTCACTGAGTCTCCCACCCTACTGCCTGGAAGTCTCCACCTGGAGCTGACCAAGAAAAGGTTTCCATGTCTGGAAACCACAGACTGGAAAGGACCTGGCCACTTACAAGTGGTGTGTCCCCAAAGGTGGGTGGGAGATGCTTTGATTTGGGGAGTCAGCATGGTGCCTGATCACGTGAGTGATCACCACCAGCATTACCTTGAGGTGAGCAGGGCCTCAAGAGGGCACCTGGGAAGTCTTAGTCCTTCATCAGACCTCTGCTATGAATGCCTTTGACTGCCTCTCAACAGGACAAACCTCTGTCCCCAACCTACAACTCCATAACCTAAAGTAATGATGACATAGAAGCAGGGGTTCATGGAAACCTTAGAGTTGGAGCCTTGGGGGAAGAGCCCAGCAAGAGACAGCTCAGTGGAGAGGAAAAGCGAGGAGCAGCCTTCCATGGGATAACACAGGCACCAGCAACTAAATAACTCCCCTCCCACTGGCCACCAAAGCCCCACTACAGCTAATTCCCACCCCCTTTCCAGTGTAGGGGATGGTGACCACTGGCGGGTTTGGGAAAGAAACTGAGGACTGGTTAATGGCAGGGTCTCTCAGGCAGAACCTTTGGGAATGTCCTAACCCCAAATCATAAATATAGCAACACATTTCCTGTTTTCTACACATAAATACTTGTGTTCACAAACTTAGGCCATATGTTTAAACAAAAAATGAGAAGCTGAGCCACAGTGACAGGGAATCTGGCTGGAGACAAGGTGTTTCCTAGTGAGAGACAGACAAAGGCATCTATATAGCAGAGCTATTCGCAGCCCACCTCATCCTTGCTGGCCCCAGGCCCCATGGTTTTCTGCCAAATTGGACTGGCATCCATGGTTTCTCAGCAGAGGGACTCAACACTCCCCAACTTTGGCACCTAAACCCCTCTCTCCAGGGAGTACCCTCCCTCCATGCCCCCCCCAAGGCATCCTGGGTCATTTCACCTAGCCTAAGATGGTGGCTTCTGCCAAGACATTGCTCATCTAGGCCATATCCCAACAGCTCTCTGTGCCCTCCACACATCTAGCTTTAGAACTCCAGGGAACCTGCCCATTCTAAACTGACTCTCTGTCTTAAAGGGCCAGGCCGACCCATGCAGCCTTGGGATTTTACAAGGTTAAACAGCAATTACCCATGATGCAGCTAGAGTAAGCGCATGTCCATCTGCATAGAGAAGGGGAGGGGGCCCGATTGTCTGCCCCGTTGGTGATGACGATACCAAGTTTTCCACAGGCAACAGTGAAAACTCAATTCTCTCAGCACATGTTCTTGAAAAACTATAAAGTTCCTTCAAAATAAAAACAAAGCTGCTTAGAGACATTTGCAGGGAGAATATGATCTCTATGAAGCTAAACAGGAGACACAAGGCAAAATTTCAATATTCCACAGAATGCTTCTTCTGCTAAATAGTTCCTCTGGGTTTTGTGACTAAGTGCAAGGATGAGAAACAGTGAAAAAGTCGGTGCACAGCCGTAAGCCCTGGCCCTCACTTCTTACCCACAGCACAGTATTTAGAGTGGTTAAATATTTTAAGGCAAATAGAAGGAGCTTGTTTTCTTTTACAAGAGTGTGTCATTGCATACCTAGGAACCCTTGGTCACACTGATCCTGGGCACATATCAAGTTCTAACTGTTTTGGGATTGACAGTGCTACCTTTGGGAGACCTTAAATTGCTTCTCTTTCTAATCATCAAGTTCTACTTGGGCCAGTCCTTCTTAGCAAGAAGAAGACAGGTGCCCAGACTTTGATTGTATTCACTGGATGATGAGACATCCAGTGCCTGGCTCTGGTCAGAGGTACTCCTGTCTGGCAAGGGATCCCTGGCATGGGTCTATGTGAGTGTGTCTACAGAACCCTCTGGCCTCACAGCTGGAGAGAGAGTAGAACTTTGGAGGCCGGAAAAGAGCCACACCTCCAGCAGACTGCTACACACCACTGCACCTGCTGCCTTGCTTGAGAGCAGGCTGGGTGGAGGATGTCACAAGTACACATCTGAAAAGGGCCACACTGCATTGCCTTCTGCCTCTGATGGGCAAACATCAGCAGAAGGCGAAGCCCCTTGGAAGTGCCTGAATCTGCTTGGGACACTGTTCAGCCTGTGACATGGGATAGGCAGAAAACAATGGCATCTCGAGTGAGGAAACACTGCCCATGCCTTTACTGCATTCCAGACTCATCTTTTGGTCACTCATGTTCTTATATACATAGAGGAGGTGGCTGCATATCTCTCATTTACCTGGGAGCAAAGGTCAGTCCCAGAGTTGACTGTTAAGGGGGCACAGACACACTTTCTAGGAAATGTACAAAGGAGGGTCCTAAAGACTGAAAGGGTTCTACATGTGATTCCTGCAGACTGGTAAGGTGATTTGGGATTTTTATCTCCTAGTAGCCCATGCATGACTTCTGAACGTCAATACTTAACTGTGTGTCTATGAGAGATGCATTAAGGTGCACTCTGGGACACTCCCACTTCTCTGTGAACTCAGGTAACAGTAGACGCCAGGGACTGTCTGCAGGTGTCCTGATAGTCCGTCATAGAATAATCAAGGCAAAACTATAATCTATGGCTAAGAAAGAACACAAGCCCCAAGTAAAATCCAGACTCAGAGGTCAAACCTTAATAAGCTGCACAGCCCAACGATAACACACAAGAATATGTTTGTCGGTTCCAGTCTCCTCCTCTTTAAGATGTGTGCCATCGAGACTGTCAATCAACCTCATGAATTCTGTTGAATAATTGTCTTGCCCGCTCTGAGAATAAAGTGGGTAGATGGCTAAGGCTGAAGAAATGATGAGGGCTTTATTCAGACAGCATTAATAATTCAAATTGGAAAACAGAAGGTCACCATGTGGGAGTAGCAAGTTGAGTAGGATGGTAGAACCTTTGAACTAGTGGTAATAGAAGGACTCCAACCAAAAGGTTGGCAGTAAATGTCATAGCTCTCTGCTCTCAGGATGCCAAGGGAGCAGTCCTCTGACAAATAAGTCTACAGAAGGTGTGTTAGTCAGGGGTCTCTAGAAGAACAGAACTTATAGAAAGAATATATATGAAATACATGAAATATATGGATATATATCATATATATTCTTTCTATAAGCTCTGTTCTTGTATATATGAAGGGGATTTATTAAAATGGTTTATAGCCTGTGGTCCAGCTAGTCCAACAATGGCTGCCTACCAATGGAAGTTCCAAGAATCCAGTAGTCATTCAGTCCCTGGGGCTGGATGTCTCAGCTGGTCTTGAGTGTCCTACACCAGAATCCTGAAGAAGTAGGCTCTAATGCCAGTAAATGAATGGACTTGCTAGCGAGAGTGAGGGCAAGCAGGCAAAGAGAGCAAGCTTCTTTCTTCTGTGTCCTTTATGTAGGCTACCAACAGAAGATATGGCCCAAATTAAAGGTGGATACTTAATTAAAGTCCCTCACAGGGTTGTCCAGCCATTTGGGTTTTAGCTAGTTTCAGATGTAGTCAAATTGACAACCTAGAATAGCCATCACAGAAGACACACCACAGAAAACAGTGGCAGAAGGAAAGAGACCCAAGAGGCTGAGGCAGGAATGAGTCCCTCTGCCAGGTGCTGCAGACATTATAGGAATGTGTCTAGGGAGTCTCAAAGGCAGGAGTTGCCACCTGTTTTTCGTTCCCCAAGGAGTTGTCTAATGAATTTGACAATATAGAGGCCAGGAACCTAGTTATATAGACCCAGGCAGACTCTGATTGACTGGGTGTATGTATGCAAATGAGGTGAAAACTAAGAACCAATCAAGGGGAAGCCTGTTAGCCCAGCAAGCACAAGCCCACAGAAAGGGTTCCCAACCAAGCCAGTGGCTCCATTTCTTTTTCAGACGTGGTTGTCTTAGGGAAGCAAGCACTCTGGGGTCAGAAGGGCACATTTGGGGATTTTCTGTTTGAGTGTGAATATCACGGGCCATGCACCCTTTAGACACAGGCTCCTGACAGCACTCTGTAAAGTTGATAACCTTGTCCTTAAGCCCAGTAGTGAGGCAGCAGTTCTCAACCTGTCGGTGGAGACCCCTTTGGGGGTCACATTATCAGGTATTTACATTATGATTCATAATAGTAGCAAAATTACAGTTGTGAAGTAGCTATGAAAATAATCTTGTTTGGGGGTCACCACAGCATGAGGAGCTGTATTAAAGAGTTGCAGCATTAGGAAGGTTGAGATCCACTGGCTTAGAGAAACCACCATTTGCACCACTGGGTACATGCCTTCTCTGGCAAACACCTGGATTCTGTGTGGTGGGGGTACATGACACTTTTCATGGTGACTGTTCTCTGAGCAGAGAGATGTCCGGAGTGGATGGTGTGGTGAATCTTCACATCTGCTTGTGTTTTCAGAAGGATCTGAGTGACATGGGACAGGGATGGGTCCTAGGGAGGAGACACAGTCATACACAGACTTGGCAATGAGCTTTCTTTCCTATATGACCCAGAGAGCTACTTCAAAACAACCTTGACTTCTGGCCTCAATGCTGGGAAAGGCCACTGAGGGTGAACCCAGAAAGGCTCCAGATATCAGTGTCAGCTGTAGGGTGTGTACATTTTCCTGATGAGAATCTAAACACAAGGTAAACGAACACACATGAGCCTGACATTGGAGTGACACCTTGGACATAGGAATTCTGTTCCCTTCCAGCTCTTCTGGGGACGTACCGCTTGGATTGCAGCACCAAGTGATTTGTGCACACTTTCATTTTGCCTGGCTTCTTTTGTTGTTTGAAAAGTACTTTATTTGACAAATAGTCCATTTAATCAAGCCTGAAAATTTGTAAATCAGCCAAAGTGTACTTCCTCAGATCCCTGGGGTCATGTGAGCAGTGTGGGATGAAGGTTTTATTATCTAGACCAATTAGAGCTCTATTTACAGGCGTCCACTGAGCAGAACCTTTCCACAACAGCGCCAAGATTGCCTGGAGCGGGAGGGTAAGCGGGAGCCAGGGAGGAACGGTGTGTGCTCAAGTCCAGGATGCAGCTAAGCGAATGTCACACATAAAGGGCGATGGGAGCCCTGAACACCTTGCAATAGAATTGGTCTCTTTCCTTCATCAGACATGGAGCACTGTAGGGTTGAGCTTGTTAAAGGAAAAAATTGACAAGCCACCTGCAGCGAACTCTGTCCTATTCTGCGGGAGAAACAGACTCGAAGAGGAGATTTCTGATGTTGGTCCCGAAACTCCACAAAATTATGATCCCACAAGTCACGGGGATGGAAAGAACACAGCATCATGCATGGGCTTTTGTTCTGCTTTTTGTCATTTTTTTTTTAATTCTTGAAATAGAAACTGGTCACTGTCTTAGCTCATGATGAGAGAAACTTCTCACGTGAGACTCGGTCCTGACCTCAGGGAACAGAGGGGCAGAGTGTGAGCTGCACTGAGCTCAGGGTTAGACATGCACAAAACCTTGTATCAGCGTGGGGGGGGGGCAGCCATGAGGTGAGAGAAAGAGACCTGCCGTGTCAGAGAGGCAAAAAGGCCAGGAGGGGTAATCAACAGCAGTCCCAGGAGCTCACCCTTGAGGAAGAGGAGTTCTAGGTCTAAACTGCAGGGTGTTGTGATGCGTACTTTATTGGTGAACTGTTGTGCGATGACAATTTGATCTGATGACATGTGATTATGATTGTTAAAAGAAGACTTTGGGATCGAGGTTGCATACTCCATCTCCATGTCATACCCAAGCAGGTTTGTCTTAAAGAGTCCTCCAAATCCTCTTGTCTGTATTGCTGGTGATTTTCTTTTCCTGTCAGGTCCCATCGCCCTGGTGGTGAGGTGGCTCCCATAACTCTATGACAAAGAGAACAACTTTCCTGAAAACACCACTTCCAGCAGGAGTTACTATTATTTATCCCATGATGTGAACTGTCTACAGTGGGAAGCCAGAAGCTCAGCCATGGGCAGCTCAGACACAGAGAGTCCATCAGGAACGTCTGACTGCCTCGACTTCCTGACTTGGTTTCTGGTGGGTGTCGTGAGACCCAACTTGATGATGTTAGCTTCTGATTGCTCTCTCAATTAGGCCACTCCAGTCATTTCTGCTGGATGTTGTGAGCAACCTGCTTTGGTGATGTTTTCCTACCTCCTTTCCCTATTTATTATTTTACACCTAATAAACTCACTCATTCAAAAGCTCAGCTATTCTAGATCTTTCTCCAGACCACAAAAAACAGTGGGCTTAGATGCTAGTCCTGTTACATTTAGACCCTTAATCTTAGACTGGATAGAGGAAGCAATGGGACCTGTTGCAATTTTACCATTCTGAAACTGGCCGATTGTGAAAGATAATTCTAGAAGAAGCATATAAATAAATGAAAGAGGAAGGTGGGAAGCCTAACCAATTAGGTCAGCAGTAAAATGTCTGTCATGTGAGAAGAAGGTCTCAGATACTGTTTGTTGGTTTTCTTGCTTGTTTTGTCTTTATTTATTTAGATAAAGGGTCTGACACGGTACTCTTGGCTGACCTGAAACTCACCACACGACTGAAACCGTGTGTGGTTATTTTCCTGCCTCAGCCTCCCAAATGTTATACAGGTCACCATGCTTGGCTCCAGGCCATTGTTTTTATATAGTATATGCAGAGCATTTGTGGCAGGAAGACGAGTAGTCTCCTGAGATGCCCACTCCGTAATCCCTGACCTACATCACCTCGAAGAGAGGCCTTTCCATAATGGAGGGGGATTAGAGTAAACCCAACAAAGTGACTAGTGTGCTTGTGTCAGTGAGAATATGGAATGATGGGAACAAGGAGTCAATGAGCACATTTGCTTGATGGAGGGGAGGGGCCACAAAGCAAGGAACAGGGTGTCTCCAACAGAAGGGAAAAGAATGATTTGTCCCTGAAACTCCTGAAGCACAGGGCCCTGCTGACCCCTAGACTCCAGCAGGTGTCACTCACGTTACACTTCTGACCTACAGAGCAGTGGGGAGAATGTGTTGTTTGGAACCCTTGTATTGTGGCATTTTGTTTTTCTTTCTCCTTCTTTTCTTCTTCCTCCTCATCCCCCCTTCATCCTCTCCCTCTTCCCCTTCTTCTTGTTTTCTGTTTTCTTTTGTTGAAATGGATTCACATAGCCTAGGCTGGCCTCAAACTCACTGTATCACCAGGGTCGGCCTTGAATTCCTGATCCTCCTGGCTCTTCCTCTATAGTAGTAGTATGTTCAATAAGCAGAAACTTTCTGAGTTTACCTTTCTAGTCCTTACAGTTCTGGATGGAGACTAGGGGTTTTAATGACCACCCTGAGTCATGCAGCTTAGGTACCAGACAGCACTTCAGGAAAGGGTGCCTGAAGGAAGAGCTGGAGACCAGAAGGAGGGTGCTCCTCCTTGTCCTGATGTGGGTGTGTCTGACGATGAAGGAGCCGTGATGACAATCATGTTCCAGCTAGATGCAACAGAAGAATACCTTCGTAATAACAAATGCTGAGAATGTGAGATACCAAGGATGGTGGTATTACCCTCTCTGACACACTAGTTCTACAGCTGTTGGACAGATGCCTAAGGTAGAAGACACTGAGAAATGTGGGCTTGCCTCCCAAGACTTAAACGAGATTGGCTTCAGTCTTTGCATGATTAAAAGGAATTGAGATGACTGTTCTACTGATAAAATGCAGGTCCCTTTGGAAACTGACCTCACCCACCCACCCCCCAGCCCCTGGTTTCCTCCCATAAGCAGTGGGAGCGGTCTCCTCAGCCTCATGAGACCGACTACCAAGAAGTGCAGCTTAGACACCCCAAAAGAGCCTTTGACACAAGCACAGTTTTGGGTTCTTTACACTGCCTCATGGGGCGTATGATCATGAACCTAAGAAGCAGGAAAGCAAGGGTGATCCCTGAATCCTTTGACATAAGGGCCTCGAGGTGGAGAGCATGTGAGCAGAGTATGAGAGTGAACGGCTGCCTACGAGATAAATAGTTAATTCCCCTTGGAGTTAAAGACAAACCTGCCATGTTTCAACTCTAGAGGCTGCTGACAACGTGACAGGTGTACTTTATATAGCATCCGACCATGCTCTGGACTAGGACACACTGCAAGTACAAAGTCAGGTGAAAGGCCAGTACCTGCTGCTTGCATGGATGGATGTGACTTTCCAGGAATCGGGGAATCCACATTAATATGTTCCTTGACACATTCTTGCAAAGATCTCGCTTCCTTCAATTCCCTGAATTAGTAAGTCTGCCGAGAAAATTTATATATATATTCCCTTTGTCAACTTTACACTTATTTAAAATGAAAGCCTATAAGAACAAACATCAACACGGTGTACATACAAACACACACTCACCCCAAAAGAGCCTTTGACACAAGCACAGTTTTGGGTTCTTTACACTGCCTCATCACTGACAGAGCAAGCCTAACGGACAGGCACTGCAATGTGCTGGTAGTGCTACTTTTCAGTATTCATAATATTTAACAAGATCCCAATGAGGAGATGTACATGGGGTTACAGGTCAAGTGGAAAAGCCACTTGAAACTGTACAGCATCCCAGATGTGTTCCCTGTGATGAGACTGTGAGAACAGACAGCCAGAATCGGAGCAAGCAGCATTTCTAGATGGCAAGATTACACACATGGATTTTTCTATGTTACTTTACTCAGTGCCATATTTTCTATAACTGAGCATATTGTCATCAGATAAAAAAGTAATTATGCATATTAAAGCTAAAGTTTTAGATGGTGAGTTTCAGCATCCAAAATAATCCTTTGCTTCGTCACAAGCTGTGCAAGACAGAGCCGAAGCACATACCCGGGTCTGCAGGTGACCACTGATGGGTTCCATTCAGCAGCAGCCCTCAGGGAGACAAAATATCTTAAGCTCCATGAGACTTCAAGATGGCCCTTCTCTCACATCACAAAGAGATCATGCTTGGCGATTCCAATGTGGTAAGAAATAAAATGGCTCCCACGATGTTCATGTCTTAACTCTTAGGACTTATGAATGAGTCATCATATATGACAACAGGGGCTCTTGGAATTCATTTGGGAATTTGGGAGGGCTAGAGTGTCCTGGATTGCCCATAGGCCCCTAAAGGAGAGAAGGACTGTCACACACCTTCCTGTATGGTGGTCATGAGAACCTCTGAAATTAGGCCTCTACCTAGGAGTCTCCACATTTGTGTATCTTGTTTAAAATGGTGCTGCCCCTCCCCAACAAATAAAAACAGGAATTTCATAATCCAAAAAAAGCCCCACATGTGTTCGCTTTCTTCTGTTAACAGACCTCCCTTTCTCCACGTTGTGTTGCATCCTTCAAATGTCCACAATTTCCCCATCAAGAGGCCTCGGCGGTCCAGCTGTCTCGGTTGGCATCCTCTATCCACTTCTATCCGTCTGGCTCAACAGCCCATGAACTCTAGCCACTCCCAGAACATGGCTCCAGACAAAGGAATGTGGCTTCGCCCAATGTCATGCCCAGGGACAGAATGAAGAATGGACAGGAGGATTTTACATTGCTTGCAGTGCCCAAGTCCTGATGTTCTAGGTCCTATCCAGATAGTGTGTGCATCACAGAAGAGTCTTAGCAGAAAACTTGTCCCTCGCCCCACTCCCCCCACCCCCTCCCCGACACACACACACACACACACACACACACACACACACTTGAGACTGAATGGAAGAATAATTGAAAACATTCAACTTTAAATAGCCAGGGAATCCGAAATACTCTTCCAAGTGAGTATGGCAAACCAGGTCTGACCTCATGTATAAAATCTAACCATACTCAGGAGGGGGCTTACCAAGGTCAATATTTAAGACAGGGAGCCAGCCTTAAACCTCCCTTGTGAAACCGTCATCCTGCAAAACCATCTGCCTATTTCAATCATTGTTCTAAATGCCCAAAGGTGCAGAAATCTTCGTGTTGTTAATTGTTTCTAGTTCCCTTTTCAGTGGCTAGGACTCACTCTGTTCACTGAACATTCTCAGAACACACTGCAGCCCTAGCTTGGAGCTGCTAATGTGAAGTGAAACACAATTTCCCCTTTCTCAGGAACAAACAAAAAGGGCAAGACTTCGGGTTTCCCCCTGTCTATCTCCCCAAACAAAATTTTCATCTCCTTGGACCAGATTCTAGTACTGTTTCAGTATTATTTTCTCACCAAATACAGAACTTGTCTGCTCTGTGGTGGGAGAGGGCATTTTCTTTTTCTCTCAGTGGCTTCCTTGCATTTCTCTTCTTGCTTCAGCTCAGAGTGGCGTCTGAGCGCACCCCATGGCGCACCCCAACTGCTCAGCTGCCAGCACAGTGGTGGAGACAGCTGTGGGCACCATGCTGACAGTGGAGTGTGCTCTGGGCCTTACAGGTAATGGTGTTGCCCTCTGGACCTTCTTTTACCGTCTCAAAGTGTGGAAGCCTTATGCAGTCTACCTGCTCAACCTGGTGGTAGCTGACCTGCTGTTAGTCACCTGTCTGCCACTCCTCGCTGTCTTCTATCTGAAGGGTAAGACCTGGGAACTTGGTCATGCATCCTGTCAAGTCCTGCTTTTCCTGCTGGCCTTCAGCCGTGGTGTGGGTGTAGCCTTCCTGATGATGGTGGCTCTAGACCGGTATCTGCGTGTGGTACATCCTCGGCTCAGAGTCAATTTGCTGTCTCTAAGGGCAGCCTGGGGCATCTCTAGCCTAATTTGGCTTCTCATGATTGCCCTCACTCCCCAAAACCTGCTCACTCACAAGGCTCTCCAGAATTCCACCAAGTGCCCCAGCTTCTACCCCATCGGAGACATGGAGGCCAGTGCCACCTGGCAGGAGGTACTCTTCTTCTTTCAACTCCTGCTCCCCTTTGGCCTCATCTTCTTCTGCAACACTAGGCTCATCAGGACCCTGCAGGAGAGACTCCGAGAGTCTGACAAACAGCCCAGGCTCCGGAGGGCCAGGGCGCTGGTTGCCACGGTGCTCCTGCTGTTTGCACTGTGCTTCCTGCCTAGTATCCTGGCCAGAGCCCTGGCACTCATCCTTTGGGAATTTGACAGCTGCAGTGTCCAGCAAGCCATAACGCAGGCCTCTGACATCGCCGGCAGCCTTACCTGCCTGCACAGTGCTTTGAGCCCAGCCATCTACTGCTTCTCCAACCAGGCCTTCACCCACTCATACCGGAAGGTGCTCAGAAGCCTTCGAGTCTGGAGGAAGGCAGCAGAGCCAGCTAGCTCCAACCACAGGGACTCCTATTCCTGACGATTATTGGAATCCTCAGCTCCCCTTTGTTCAGGAACCACCTTGAATCTAAGCAATAACCCAATAACCTCAGGGTCAGAAGGGAGAAACTGCACTACAAAGATCCAGACACAAAGTCAGTTAATGCAGTGGCACCCTTGGCTCACCTGGATTTCCCCTGCTTCGGTCACACTGCAGAGGGGCAGACTTGAATCATCCAGGCAGGCCCTGTCTCCTTTGCATGGTGGTTGACCAGACGGAGCTGCCAAGCTGAGAGGAGAGGTTGAGCACTTCTGCATATCCACACAGAAGATTCCAACAGATTGTATCAGCAGAGGAGAAGGCTGGTGTTGCCCCAGCACCATCTGGTCTCTTGGGTCAAGTTCGCTTTCCATGTGTGAGAAACTGCTCTCTTCTTACCCACCATGGAGCTGAGAACAATGGAAGCCAGCAATTCCTGAGGTTCTGAAGAGGTTGCAGGTCATGTTCTGTTTTTATAAAATTCTTCTTTGTTTTTATAGGTTTTATGGAGTGTCACAGACAATTCAGCAAGGCTACGTCATTCACTGTAGGAAATACCTGAGATTGCCTCAAAACTGACCCAGAAGTTCTAGCTTAGCTTTTAATGTCTGAATGCTTTTTTACTTTCCCTGCCCTGCTTTGAGAGCGATGCCACATCCTTACCTCAGTCCTGGGGAAAGACACTTGCTTTTGAAATGGTACTTGAAGCAAGCCCCCAGGGGAACCTAAGGGCTGGCAGACCATGTCATGGGACTGGTGTCACCTCGGTCCTAGAGCACACAGGGACAGCTGGTGAGAAGGAGGATTTGAAAGCCACTCTGCTTCATCTGCTACCATGCTCATCTCTAGAAAGGCAGCTAAGAACAAGGAACACCACAATGCTTGTGGTGGCACCTACTGCCTACTTGGGATGTTCTTGCAATGACCATGGTATTCACATAGGCATCCTGCAGTGTACCCTGCTTGATGACAAAGCTGATGGCATTGGCAACAGCATTTCTACTCACAGGGTTCCCTGCCTGCTTGGTAGATTCCTTGTTGGCAACCCATCCGAGACATTATGCAGAAGGATAGAAGCATTCCATAGACCAGGTGGCCTATCAGACTCTGTTCCCGGGGAATGAGGACTGTGCGACAGCACTTCTCAGACTCAGTGTTCCCGGGGAATGAGGACTATGAATCAGTACTTCTCAGACTCAGTGTTCCCAGGGAATGAGGACTGTGCAACAGCACTTCTCAGGCTCAGTGTTCCCGGGAAATGAGGACTGTGCAGCAGTACTGTTTTGCAGGATTTATTTCCTCCTGCTGGAGCAGACTGTCACAGGCCTGAGACAGAACTGCAACCTGACCAGTCTGTGACTGAAGTCTGTTGCATAGATATGTGTGCTGCTGTGCCCACTCTCTTCCCTTTCACCGGAGGACAAGCACCTCCAGCAGTTTAAAGGATGCTTTAAACCCTCCATTTAACATAAGCATTTTCTTTGTTATGTCATTATTGCTAGCCCTCTCCTGCTCTTGGACCTTTGCGTCTGTGACGGCACTTACAACAGGTATAGCGAATGTGATGGCGTCCTCTGAACCATCACTACTGTTACCTACAGTGGCAGGGGCTGCAAAATAGCTCATCCCCATTCTTTGTGAAAGCTTGGCTAGTCAGGTGTGGGGAGGTCCAGGACCCCAGCCTTCCTTCCCAGTCTTGGGCTCCGTTCTCACTCTAGTGCTGCTGCCTCTGCCATCCCTTGCTTCTATCCTGCCTGCTTATCAGTAAGCTGGGCTGTCTTTGGGACATCCTCAGTACAACATTCCTGCCCTCAGGGTCCTATTGCTTTCTGCCCCCTCAGCAGCCGCAGAGGAAGAAACCCCAGTGCCGTAGCCAGGTAGGGACGGTCCAGCTCAGCTGGACTAGATGGGGCAGCCCCCTACCTTAAATCTATTCATGTGTATCCTGGGCTAAAAACAACTGGTTTGATGGCTATGGGAGATCTTGGAGATAGCGTCTTGCTCCATCTCTTAGTTCTGTGGCCTGGGACACAGAAATTTTTGTCTGTACCCATCTTCGAAATAAGGAAAATAACATCTACAAGGAATCCTTGTAGGGATTAAATAACACCCAAAATTTGCCATGCAGAGTCAGTTATGTCCCAATCATTCAGTAGACATCACTTTATTCATCTCTCACTTCTGTCTTCCTTGTTCACTTCCCATCCAGTCTGTGGCCCTTGGGGATGTTTTTCAACCACAAGTCCTCATGCAGAACCTGGCATACAACTGGTGCTTGTGATGAGAGAGTTGCAAAGTTCACTTACAGCAGTCTCTCTATTCCCTTTGGGTAACCACACTTTATAATGTCCCTACCTGGCTTCATCTCCCACGCCCAGAAAAGGGGTTTCTCTCGCCCAGGGTCAGGACAGCTACCTCTGAGGACATTTGCTGAGTCAGAGATGGATTCATTGTGGACGCACCTTCCAGACCAGCCTCCCTGCACACCATCTGAGTGGGGGATGAGCCAAAAGAAAAGCAGGGGCAGTCATCAACAACAGGTCTCAGGGCTTTAGGTGTGGCTGGGGACAGTGGCTGTGCCTTTTGCTGGTCTCAGGGGCAGGACTGCAGTCTCTCCTTGAGCTAGCAGCTTCTCCACTTGGCTAGATTCTTGAATTTCTGGGATAGACAGCACAATGCTAGCACCACAGCTGCTTACGGCTTCTGTTGTCTTGTCATGTCTCTGGTTCTGCTGAACATCAGCCAGGCTTGTGCATTTTGACACCTTTCTAGAATATCCCTGTTTCCTGCTGGTCTCTGGCCTCAGAGTCGGGGACACTCCTTTTGTGGAAGCCACCTGGACAACATCTCCATCTACTAACTGACACAGCAGGGACTCACCCCTGACACCCCACATGTACTGCTTTTTACCCACATTCTTCTCTTGCAGCCAGAGCACCCAATTCACTCTTCACCCCTAGAGCTCTCTGAGAGCACACATGGGGGCCACTTCACAGATGAAAAGGAAAGAAGATGAAGCAGAGGCAAACAGATTAGCCCTATAACAAATGAGTTCAATTACTTAGCAGACTGTTTTTTTTTTGTTTTTTTTTTTTTTTTAAGTATATCTTGACAGTCTCATTCTAGAGGCAAACTGAAAATGATCTCTGAAAACCTTTAGGGAGCTGCTGATAGAAAAGCAAACGACATGATGCTGTTGGCAGAACGCATGCTCATTTGTGCTGTTAATCTAGTTAACACTGACCTATGGACAGGTCTGTGGGATTTTCCTGATAACTGATGTGGAAGACCCAGCCCATTGTGGGCAGCATCATCCTCTAGGCAGGGGGCTTAAAAGTACCGAGTCGTTTCAAAGCCCAAGGATGATGAGCAGTGCAGAGCAAACTAAGGGACCAACATGCAGGGGTGGCAGAGCCCTTGAGCTTGGATGAGGACAGTGGGCACAGTGCATGGCCCTCAGAGGCTTCATCTGCTAAAGATGATGACATCACGTATCATTTGCACCATGACTGTCATTTCAGAGGCCAGAGTACATTCACCTGCTCTGAATCATCACCACCCTTCTTCCCCTGAGCCTTTTCCTCCTGTAAATAGAAACTCATGTCTGAGAACACACCCAGCCACCCTTTCTCACTGGTCCCTGAACCGAACCCTTCGCTCTGTGTCCAAATCCAGCTCTCTCGGCGCTTCGCACAGTGGAGAACTGCAGTATGCCATGTGTGGTATGGTATCCACAGAGCTCACCTGGGTGGTGGCATATTCCTTTTCAAAAATAAATAACACTTTGCTTGGCCATTCCTGCACCCACTGATTGGCTATTGGGCCATTCCTGCCTCTTGGCTGTTGTGAACCTTTTGTGATTGAACATACATAAGAAGACGCCCCAGTAGCCCTGCTTATAGGTAGGTAGTGGAATTTCTAGGTCATGGCAATTCTTTGTGGAATGTTTCAAGGATTCTGTCCTGTTGCCCCAGGGGCTGCATCACTTTTGCATTCCCAGCAATGTTGTATGGGGATTCCAACTCCTCACACCATCACCAGGCAATTACAGAGCAATTATTGAAGATGGGAACTGGGTTTTCTTCCTGGGAGTCTGAAAATGCTTCCTATGAAGACTTAGAAGAAACTCCCAGATACTGCCAGGGTTAACAATGAATTTGTCATTTACTTGTGGTCTCTTCCTGTTGTCTTGGTCAATCTGGACTGATAGACAAAAGCACTCATGCCTGAGGAGGCAAAACCTGATGGCTCACAGTTCTGGATAAAACCCAGATTGAGACACTGAAGACAGGGGTTGCTGGGGGATGCTTTGTGTTCTAGAGTGGCAATCTGAAGCTGTGTTTTCTTGTGGCTGGAGGAGCCCAGGAGCATCCATGAACCTTGAGTGTAAGGGTGTTTTGCTGGTTAGTTTTAACTTTCAACTTGATACAACTTAGAGTCAACTGAGAAGAAACTCTTAATGAAAAATTTCCTGGGTCAGATTGGCCTATGGACATGCCAGTGGGGATTACAATGATTGTTAATTGATGAAGGAAGACCCAGCCCACTTCGGGTAGCACCATTTCCTAGGCAGGAGGATCTGAACGGTGTAAGAACAAAGAAAGCTAGCTGAGAGCTAGCAAGGAAGTGAGATCCGTGTATTTATTCTCATTTTGCTCTTGATGGTGGGTGTAATGTTTTAAGTCTGTGCCTCGACTTCCCCATAGTACTGGACTATAACCTGGACGTGTCAGTCAAACCAAACCTGTCTTCCCAAACATGTTTTTTGTCAGAGCATTTTCCATAGCATCAGAAGTGAAACTAGAGCAGGCACTGATCTCTTGTGGCTGGTTTGTTAGCAGGTGCCTTCCTTGGGTGTTCTTTCTCACAGTACGAGGGGCTCCATTTATAGCCACCATCTGAGTCTCACCCTGACTCCCTACAGGGTGACATTTTATGTCCCCCTCAAGAACTGGTTTCTGTGTCTTGACTCCTAATTAGCTCTATGATAGGAGTGATACTGTCCCCCACTGTCCTGCTAGGACTCATAAGTCCTTTAAGACAAGTGTTAAGGCATGATAGCAAACATTAGCCAGACAGCTAGGATCTACACAGGACCTGTCCTGTCCCTATTTCTCACAGTCTTCTCTCTGAGTCAGGGCCTGTGTTTAGGGTGGGAGGAACCCAGCCATCTCTACCTGAGGATCCAGTGTATTCTGGTGGGCTGGTCTGTTACCAGTGTGGTTTCTCTGCAGTCAGTTTCAGTCGGTAGAAAACATCCTTTCTGGATATTTTGAGGTTCTCCATCTTTGTGTGGGCCTTTGGGAGGCACTGAAGAGGCATAAACGTCCAAAGTAATGTGTTCTTGGGAGTCTGTGTTCTAGACTGCAATCAAGGGCTAGCTATCCCCTCTGCCTTCCCTACAGGGAGTGTTATACTGTGATCAAAAGCCCTGGGAGGGGCTGGGGTGTGCCTCAGTGAAGAAGTGCTGGCCTGGGATGTACCAGGTTCTGAATATGGCTCTCAGCACCACAAACCCTTTGTCCACTATTTGTTTTAAGTGATTCTGTAGCCCTCATGTGTGAAATACATGATATTCACAAGGGTTTGTCCCTGGGAACCTTGGGTAATAGGTGAGCCCATTGAATGATTGTCCTGGACCCCACTCTCCTGTTGCCAGAGGTGTCACCAAGCAAGAACACCCAGAAGAGAAGAGAGCAAAGGCACCCAGAGGGTTACATACTGGACCCAGTTAGACTGTCCATGATCCTGAGACTGAGATCCCCCCTCCCCGCAGAAGAATAATGGAGTTTTGATCTAGGAGTGTAGGATGAACAGTGCATACTGTAGACTAAGGGATCGTAGTACAGGGATGATAGTGGAAGGGGAGGGGCCTCTTGCCCAGCCATTCACCACTGCCTGTTCACCATTGTCAGCACATATATCCTCATAGCTTTCTTCAGAGGTTCCGTGATTCTGAATTTAACACAGCTTTGGGGATTTTCCTCTGTCCCTGCATGATCTGGACCAGCAGATCCTTCTACAGTGACAGTGTCCTAAGTGGGAGGACTAGGAGATTAGAAGTTGGAGACGTTTGGGATCAAGAGGTCTTGCATAAGCTATGTTTTATGCCAAGTAGGAAAGTGCAAGCATCTTGTATACTGTTTCCAGGGAGAAAGGGGACAGAATTAGTGGAAAGCTACCATATACTGGGGTGAAGTCAGCAGGAAGCTAACCAAGCAATGCTCTACAAAGGGAACACAAGACATCTCAAGGTGCCAGAGACAGCACACATCAGCCTCAGGGAGATAACTCCAGTCTCTTCAGGGAGAAAAGCCAAGTTCCCAGAAACTGAAACCTCATCTCCTTTGAGTTCCCAGCTCCAGCCCCAGAATGGCCTTGCCAAGTCTGTCTCTGGGCAAGGACATAGAAGATGTACCCTTTGTCCTGTCAGCAGAGCCACTGAGAAAGACTTAGATGAGCTTGGGTCTCAACACCGGCAAGTCCCCAACCCCTAGCCCCTACCCTCACACACTGTCACAGCACTTTCTCAACACCCCCCAGGCAGTGAGTCGTGTCTCAGAAATAACTAAAAGGCAGCTAAACTGGGGACTGAGAAGGAACTGAGTCTCGGGACAGTGAAGGACAGTCTCTTTCTGTTCTTGGCTGCAATGTCACAGTGTATCTGGAAGGACACCTTTCAAAGGAGCTGACGAGATGCACTCTACCTTTGCTCTCAGTGACACAATTGTCCGAGGTGAGGTAAGGACATGTTGCAGAACCTGCAAGGCCAGAAGGATCAGAGAATCTGGGGATCTGGTTAAGACCACATGTTCCCAGTGTATCTGAGGGGAGACGATTTAGGACTCCAGCCCCAGCCTGGTGTTTGTCCCTACTCTACACGACCTTGAAGCTCTTGCTTCCTCTGAGGCTCAACAGTCCCCTTCAAATGCATAGACCATGCCACAGCTCCCCTGGCCTGAAACTGTCCTGTGATTGATGTTACCTTGAAGCTGAGATTACTGATCCAGGCTAGTGTGGACTCCAGGGTGCTTGGAGCTCAGCTGCAAAGTCAGAGGCTGAGCCACAATGGCAGACTTTTCTTTGGTTCTTTGCTTGTCCACTCTCAGACCTGGCAATGAACACCAAGCACAAGGTTCTTTCCTGCCCAGGTTTGTGTCTGCAGACATGTAGCTCCTCTACAGGGTGACTTAACAGCCCATAAGAGAGTCCTCAGGAGAGTGGTAGACACTGCACTGCACACAGAACTTCTGAAGCAGAAGTTCTTCCAGGGCTCGATGCTGTGTGTGTGTAAGAGTTAGCTCCAGCTGCACTGGGTGTTCAGGAATGAGGCAGCATCCTGGGTCCTGCGACCTGACTGTGGTTCACAGTCTATTTCGTCTGTGTCAGCACAGCTGCCCTGTACCTTCTGGTCACAGTGTGCACAGAGCACCTGGTCCTCACACATGCCTGTTCTTCCATGGGACCTTTGCTCATCAAAGTGAGCCTTGCACATGGAACACATGGAGTGTGTAGTAGTTTGACTAAGACTAACCGCCATAAGTTCCTGTATATAAATGGTTAGCCACCAAGGGTGGGCTTTGAGGTTTCAAAAGCCCACTTCAAAAGGTCCCCGGTCACTTTTTCTTCCTGCTGCCTTCGGCTCCAGATGTAGAACACTCAGCTACTTCTCCAGAACCATGTCTGCTTGCATCCCGCCATGCTCCCCGCCATGATGATAATGGACTAAATCTCTGAACTGTAAGCCAGCCCCAATTAAATGCTTTATTTTTATGAGTTGCTTTGGTCATGGTGTCTCTTCACAGCAACAGAAACCTGACCAAGACAGAGTATACATTTGATTCATTTAACATTGAATACATTGATCAAATTCCTCTGTCATCACAGGTTTTTTTGATGAGAATCTAATTACCTTCTGGTAAATTATGAGAATCAGCCTCACAATGGTAATAGATTGCTTTATTATATTTCATGAGCAGAACTTTTTAAAATTAATTTAGCTAGAGTATCATCTTGGGCCCATCATTCAGAATTCAAACAAAGGGTACTGTGTTGAGGGCAGACAATAGGCACAGCAGGAGGCACAGCAGACATTCAAATCAGAGACGTGAGGACATCACAACATCCTTCAGGCTTTCATCTCTAAAATCCTAAAGCCCTTCTCCATAGCTCACCTGAGCCAGAACCTTTGTATCCTGCCCAGCCATGTCAGGGCAGATCCTGCTATGACCTCACAAGGAGTGATTGTGAGGGGTCCAGCCAGCAGATATTATGCTGTGGCCTGGCCTGGATTTCTTTGGGTGAATTGAGAAGAGCTGTGGAGAGGAGCTCAGTGGCCTCTACTCAAGGCCAACCCCCAGACGGCATGTCAGATGTGCTGCCCACTCTGTTTTTTTTAAACAGAATCTCATTGGCCTGAGCTCACCAGGTAGGCTAGGCTGGCTGGCCAATATGCCCCAGGTGTCTCCCGAATGTGAGATTAAAAACTTGTGCTGTCTGGTTTGGATTTTTATTACTGTTTTTAATGTTTGGCTTGTTTCGTTTTTTAACATGGATTCTTGGGTAGAATTCAGAAGGTTGTCCTTCTAGGAGCTGATGCCATCTTGTAGCACCCGTGGGGGTATCTGCCTCCCCCTGTTTATTTTTACTTATTTGATTTTAGAGGTGTATTTAATGGTTGTATTTGGAGACTTTCTGTTTTTTAGTTTTAGTGTTATCTGTTTTCATTTGTTTGCTTTCTTTTTCATTCCTTTAATCTTTTTTCTTTAAAAAAAAATTATTAGGCAGGACAGTTAGGGCTACACAGAGAAACCCTGTCACGAACCCCTCCCCCCAAAACTCCAAAACAAAAGATCAATTATTTACCATTGAGAATGTTCTTGATCCATGGAATTTATATCTATTTGGCTTTTAGCTAGTTTCAGTTTTCAGATTTTATTTTTGCTTGTTGGTTTGGTTTTTAGCTTTCAATTTTCTGGTTTGGGTTTATTTTGTTTCTGCTTTTGTTTTTAGTTTTAAGGCTATCTTGCATTTTATGTTTTGATTTTGTGTTTTGGGTGTTTGGAGTTTGGGTTTTAAAATTTTGCATAGTATCTATTTTTGTTTGTTTTCATTCCTCTTTTTCCTTTTCTTATTTCCTTTCAGATTTTTTCTTTCCATCTAATTTTCATTTATTGTCCCCAGCATTCAGGCTCTGGCCCTTCTAACTCACTGGATTCTGAGCTGGCTTTTTGGTTTGGGTTTTGACTTTTGTTTCTATGGTTTGTTAACTAGTTTTGAGTTAGGTCTTTGGTTTTTAATTTTGCTTTTTGTTTTCATTTTGATTTTTTTTTTCAATTTTAGTTTCTCATTCCTTATTTCACTTTATTCTCTTTTGTTGCTTTTCCTATGCCATAGCTCCGGCAGACATGCCACCTACAACGTCTAATCAGACTGAGGAAGAGGCAGTAGTGCTAAATCCTGTACCCATCTTCTTTGGTGAAGAGATATTCACTAGTCAATACACTGTCCTGAGGAAATTAGGCCAGGGCGCCAATGCCAAGGTGATGCTGGCCCAGCACCGTCTCACAGGTGTCCAAGTAGCCGTGAAAGTGCTGGTGAGGGAGAGGCAGTGGCGCCAGCCTTGTGTTTCAGAAGTGGACATTCTGATGGCCATCAGGCACCCAAACATTGTCTCTCTCCTCCAAGTCATTGAAACAGAGAAGAATATCTATCTTATCATGGAGATGGCTGAGGGAGAACAGCTGTTTCACTATGTCTGTGAGTCTGGAGGCTTGCAGGAGAATGAGGCCCGAGAACTATTTCACCAAATCATAGGTGCTGTGGACTACTGCCATGACCACGGCATAGTCCACAGAGACCTGAAACCTGATAATATCATTGTAGACCGTTCTGGAAAAGTGAAGATCATCGACTTTGGCTTGGGGACCAGGATCAGGCCTGGGAAGCAGCTTGACAGGCCTGGAGGGTCGTTTCTCTTCGGTGCCCCTGAATTTTTCCTAGGTGTGCCATACGATGGCCCTAAAGTAGATATATGGACCTTGGGAGTCCTTTTGTTTTTCATGGTAACAGGGACACTCCCATTTGCAGCACGCACCTTCTCAGAGCTTTGGGAGCAGGTGGTACTAGGGAGGTATGAGGTTCCAAACCAGCTTTCCACAGAGCTACAGGGCCTCATCAGATACTTACTAACTGTCAACCCCAGCCAGAGGCCAACAGTTAAAGAGATCAAAAGGCACTCATGGCTAAGACGTGAGAGCATGTCAACTCACAACGAAGAGATAATCCCAAACTTCCCAGACCCTGCAATCATGGCAGCCATGGCAAACATTGGCTTCAACATCCAAGATATAAGAGAGGCTTTATTGAATAGGACATTTGATGAGACAATGGCATCATACTGTTTACTACATTATCAAGCACGACAGGGACGTGGCTACTCAACCCACTCCAAGTTCAAGTACACAGCAGTGACACATTTCAACTCACCCACAGATTCTGTCACTTTCCCTATGCCTTTGAGGAGGAGGGCCAGTGAGCCTGCCCTTCAGACAATCTTATCTTCAACAAAAAACCAGAGCCTAGAGATTGTCCAACAGCCCAGACAAAGGGGTGACATAAGTGCCATTGAGCAAGACAATCCTCTCTACTTCTATTCTTGGCATATTCTTGTCACAGCTCACCTGTGTGGCATCAGTGCTCCCCATATTTATTCCCCAACCAGCCACCAGGGGAACACAGAAAACGTCACATTACTCGAGAAGAAGCCCCTCCCCAATGAGCCAGACCATAGTGAGTGTACAGCCTCAAGTCCCAGACAACACAGTGAATGGAAGGTGTGGCCAAGGAGGATTGGGCAATGTCTATTGAAGCTTTGTTGCTGCCTGCCATCACAGAAGAAGCCTCGTGAATGGCGGAACAGAGTGTCTCCCCAGAAATGAGGGGACAAAGTGAATATCATAGAAAATTGAGGTGTGTAGCCCAGGTCCATTTCCATGTTCAATTGTATCTCTACTTTTATTAATTTCTGTATCAATGGACAGATCATAGTTATGAGCACTTACAGGGTAAAGTGTGCAGAAGGCTAGGTCTAGACACCATGGAATGGTTAAATCATGTCCATAAACACTGTACAGTAAAGTCCCTTTCACATGTATCCTTGCACTGTAAGTGGCTAGGCTGGGGATGCAGACCTCTGCCATCCTGAAGTCACACTGTAGGATGGAACCATGAAAGAGCCTTGGCTGCTCTGTGTCTCCTATTACCAGCCCTGAGGCCTGGTTCACCCAGGACAGAGGTAGAATGGGATAGGCTTCTAGTGTGGGGGCAGTCCAGTCATCAAGGACACATGTCACAGGGAACTCAAGATAGCTGGGTTAGAATGGGACCTCACATCAGCAACAGATAAAAGAGCCCAGCAGCCAGGATCCCTGAGTTAGGCATTGGGGTCCCACACCCTTTTCCAGTTGCCTCTGCAACCCCGAGGGAAGGGGAACAGAGCAGTGACCCAGATTAAAACTCTCCCCTGTTTTAACCAGCTTTTTGTTTTCTCCCCGGGCTTGACAGGCCTTTTCTATTCCACACGCCCAACCAACCGGGGTCTGAGACTGAGAGTATCCACACCCTAGTTTGCCCAGTCTGGCTCTCAGTAGGCTACAGCCTCTGTCTCTCAGCCCCCCAGACTTCACAGGAAGATTGAAGAGTCCATTAAGACCTCTACTGTCATAAGACCTGAAAAGACAGGGCATCTATGTCTCAAAGAAGCCGGAGGAGGGAGGCTCCTGTCTCAGCCCCCAAGATTCACCCCTGTCTTGGGGACTGACCCCCCTTTCCTGTCCATTCCTGCCCTGTGAGCCTCATGGCTGCTCATCACAGATCTCTCAGTCTCTCAATGACATCCCAGCCTGCTGTGACACTTGGACCTCTCCCGGTCGGCACTCAGATGCAGCGGAGTGTCCCAGAGCTTGCACTTTCACATTTGAGTTTCCACTTCCCTTTCTGAACTGGTCCTACTGCACTGAAACAAAGCCTTGTGTGTTCACCCCTCCCCCCACCCATCGAACCCACTTCATTATTGGAAGGAGAAACAAGAACTCAAAATAAGTAGACTGGACACTCTCACAGTAGTGTTCTAGGTGGGAGAGGCCCCCGTCTGGGTGGACTGCAGTCATAGAGACACAGGCAGAGGGGACTCTAAGCATCAGGGACTCTCATTCAGAGAGACACTGGTTGGCAAGGATTCCAGTCAGTAGGGACACCATTCAGAAGAGATTCCTGTCAACATGTTTTCTAACCAGTAGTAATCCAAGTCAGCTTGGAGTCTAGACAATGGAGACGCCAATCAGCCAATACTCATGTCAGTAAGATCCTGTCTCCCTTCCTTAGTCCCGTGTCTATAGGCATGTGACCACCATGCCTGGATCATTTCTTTTCAGGGCTGCTGGGATCCAAATGTAGGTCCTCGTGACAAGCACTTTACTGACATTGCTTTGTCTCTATACCCATGACCCTATGTCACTGTTCTACTGCTGTGAAGAGATACCATGACCAAGGCAACTATTGTAAAAGAAACACCCAGTTGGGTGCTTGCTTACAGTTCCAGAGGCTTAGTTCATTATCATCATGGCAGGAGTATGGTGGCGGGCAAGGTGTTGGAGAAGTAGCTGAGAGCTACTATATCTTGATCTACAGGCAGCAGGTAGTGACACACACTGGACCACCTGTCAACTCTTCTAATCCTGTCAAGAAGAACTCCCTCTGACTAAGCATTCACATATATGAGCCAATGGAAGCCACTCTTAGTCAAACAAACACACCCCATAATCTTACAGCATCCTTTACCACAAACCAGCAGCAACACAAGGATGATGCCAATTTGCAGCCACCGATGTGAACCATGCTGCCTGAGTCTGTGAGGTCTTAGCAATTGTGGCTTTGGGTACTTAGATCAACACAGCAGAAATTAATCCCTGAGACAATTCCCCTCTGTGGCCCATTCAAACAGTCACCCACTGCCTCCCCATATATTACTACTACTCGTCTCCTTACACCTGATAGGTGGATTCTTGAGGTGTCTTTCAAGCTTTCTGTTGTCTGGATGCAACTCCTCTAGTTTCTTTTTAATGGGGATAGTGTCTCACACATGGTGCAAATGTAAAGCCCACCATACAAAAATAAGAAAAAACCAATCACCAAATAGCTTTGGGGTAGCATTGAAAGCAAATTAAGGAGAAGCATTAACTTCTAGCCAAAAGAATAACATCTGCCTTTGGGTGGAGATATAAGAATTGGAAGGCCAGCCTGTATAGTGAAACATACTGTCCTCTCAACACTCCCTTCGTAAGGTACTTACGAAGCAGGTGTTTTAAGGAGGAATCTAAACCTCCTACATGAACAACCAGTGTTCATACCCTGGGTTCCTACAAAGCCAACCACACTCTGATTATCTCAACACCTTCACCTGTACAGGTCTAGGGTGGATTTATGACCCTCGGCTTCTCCCAGCTGGGACCAGCAGAGCTCAGACTTCATGTTCTGCTTAGAACTCAGGGCCAGCAGTCACCTGTTCAGGGGGTAGAAGGAACCAGAAGCAAATGCAGGTCTGGCCTGCAGTGTCCCCTGGGAGCTCTGTCTGGTGACGTGCCCTGAGAGAGCTACCAAAAGGAACAGGTTGGAGAAGGTTCTAGTTACCTGCTGGTGTGAGCAGGCAAGTGTTGAGGTTGTGGGCTTACTGCCCTCTAGTGTCAGATCTTAATTGCAAACAGAACTGACAGACTGCCAGGTCAGGTGACTTTTACACCAAGTGACCTGGAAGAGCCTCACCCAGTGTCAGGTCTCTATCTGTGGCTGTTGAGTTTATCTGGTCTGCTTTGCAAGTAAGAGTTATTCATCGTAAAGTCATGGCCTTAACTGCTAGAATTCCTGATTCCTGATTCCCGGAGTAAGGTCAGCCACTCTGAGATTTACTCCCAACAGAGCTGCTGATGCCCTGTGGGCCCTTCTTAGGGTAGACAGTTGCTTGAGCTTTGAGAAAAATGATCCCCAGAACAAGGCACACAGAAGGCCATTTGACGTCCTTTGGAGATGGATGCTGCTCAGATGCAGCTGAGTTCAGGAGGGCATTTGTCTTGGCAAAATTAACACAAGATACAGTGACAGCCTAGCACAATCCCCATCTTCTTCTCCCAGGCTCAGCAGACCCATAGAGGACACTCAGGTCAGCATTTGGGAATTACAGAGCCACTTGCTGCTGGGTGCGGGACGGGGGATTGGGGGCAAGTCTCTTAGGCTTTTGCATTTTGCTGTCACAGCTATTTTGATTCTTGACTAATTCCAGGGACATCTGTGGAGTAGACAGCATGGGGCATTGCAAGGGCAGGTGAGCTCTCACTTTGCTGCTAATTATGGTTGGGTTTGCTTACATACCTTCTTGAAGGATTGCTGTTTCCTGAGGTAGGAGTCCCTAGCTATGACATAAATCCACCTGGAGATTCTCCATCACCCCATAAGACTTAGGGCCCTCGGAACTGCTGAGCATACAGGGTTCACGCTGTTAGCTGTGTGGTCTCTTCCCCGGGTGAGGGGCATTTTGGGACATTGCTAGCATCTTCAGTACTGGTGGGTTCATTTGTTGGCCTGAAAGTGGGGCAAAAGCCAAGAAACTGCACTTCTTCACATTACCAATTTCTCCAACCAAGAAAACAGAGGCCCAGGACTGGAAGCAGACCCAAGCTCAATGGGATTCAGCAGGTGGGATGGGGCTACCCCGTCAACATCAAATCCTTGGGACCCATCTATAAGGCAAGTTGGGAGGCAAAGAGGAGCTAAGGTGCAGACTGGACCAGGGGACCAGATGCTCTCTTCATGTCTTTCGTGGTATCTTGTGAGCACACCCTAAGGGGCAGGAGCTGGTTCTTGTGCCTTTATTGTGATGGTGAAATTCCCAGGGAACCCTGGTGCTGCTGCCTGCTCAGAGCTCCAACAGGGTCAGGAAGATCTGCTCTGCAGTGGGGTGGCCCGGCACATGGGGTTTTATGCTGTCCAAGCATACACCTATGTTCATCTGATACACACAGGACATATATGGTTCAGGAGAGTCAGCAGAGGGGCATTCGTGTGTTGCCTGTTGACACAAACTGCTTAGGAATTTACCAAACATGAGGTTATGTTGAAGAGTCAAAGACCAGCGGTGTAGGTTCATTTTATCCCTAATTTAAGAAAGGAAGGAGCTATGAGGTGATGAGGCAACTCTTGGCCACCTGCTTTAACTTCTCATTGCTCTTGGCTCAACACTGGAAAGCACATCCCACACACTCAGACAACACACATTTAAATGTATATAAATGTGCTAGCACACCTGTATATACATGCACACTCACTTTGAATTTGTGCAAATATGCCCCCAACTCACATTTCTCTACACATTCATAGAGTGGACGTAACGCTCCCATATGTACATATTCTCAGACATTCATGTGTACACATTTTATATATAAACCCACACCTACACACATACACACACAAACACATAGCTGTGAAAATAGAGTGGATGGTATTCTGACCCACTTCCCCCTGAGGTGTACATATACCCATGCACATTACAGACATGAAAGCATACACACATATGCACATGCACACACACACACACACACACACACACACACACACACACACACACACACACACACACACACACACACACACACACACACACACACACACACACACACACACACACACACACACACACACACACACACACACACACACACACACACACACACACACACACACACACACACACACACACACAACACACACACACACACACCACACACACACACACACACACACACACACACACACACACACACACACACACACACACACACACACACACACACACACACACGGCTCTCAAGTGGATAGACCCATGCCACTCCAACTTTCCAATGCAGGCTCACACACGTAAGTATGCAAAGCTCTTAAGGAGGAAGAATAGAGTGCTGTACCACCTCCCATGAGGTTTGATGGCAGCAGAGGTGATTCACGGTGACTTGGAAGAGAGAGAGGAACAAGGGGGTGGGACTATGAACTGTTATTAGTAGCAACATAGAAAGTGCAAAGGTTCTCACTATTCCAGAAAAATATTACACTTCATAAAATCCATGTTTATTCAAAAAATCTCATGGGAAAGTCTGGAAAGCATAATAAATATCTGTACAGTGGCCGCCCGTCTCAAACAGACAAAGTGTGAATGAGGTGTGAACACAGAGTGAACTGTAAACGTAACTGCTGAGCGTGTAAATGCAGTGCGAGGCGGGCGCAGGGTGGTCAGGTGTTGTGTCACCTGCATGGATGAGCCATGCTGGCTTCGCCTTCCACCTTTTTCTGCCACACAGGGACCACAGAGTCCTTTTCCACTCCAGCTGTCTCACAATCTTGCAGGTGGTGAAGGGCAGCAAAACATGCCAGAGAGAATGAAGAGTCATGGCATATTTTCTTCTGTGCTTGAGAGAATCAGTACAACGCAGGCATCTTAAGGAACAACACCATTTATAAACAATACTGCCAACATTAGATAGCACAAGGTACTAGCTTCTTAAAAAGTCAAACAGTACCCCCAAATCAGGGCACACAGGTAGTTTAAAAATCACACATTCCGACTGTAGGACAGTGGATGCTCATGGCTTACCCGCCATTGACTTTGGGTAGAATCTGATAAGCCCTGCCCCCTTCAGTGGGACACTTATCATGTTCTCATCGCAAACAGGACATGAGCTGCCAGTGGGATAGCCCAAAAGGGACCGCTGGGTAGGGTTATGGGAGGCCTGGGGTGTAGGCTGGGTTTCTCATGACAAATTCTGTAGCTTCCAAGACCCAAGCTGCAGCAGGGTGGGGGGCAGGGGGAACTCAGTCACTTGTGTAGAGAATAGAGAACCTTTCATCATGTTGGGTAAGGGTTCACTGGAGAGGCAAGGTCCGATAGGGACACTGGGGTCACATGCCACCACCGCCTGCTGCTGCACAGGAAACTTTAAAGAACAAAGATTAAAATAATCCCACCGCTACATGCTCTGTAGGCTGACTCTACCAAAGATTTCAAGTATCATGTGCTGGGTGACATGGGGAACATCGAGGTATTTCACTCTCCGTAGAGCAGGGCTGGGCCAGCATCCTCCACAGACATGTGACATGCTTCACAGACACGTCAAGGATAGTTTGGTATGTTGGTGAGAGTGAGTATAAGGCAGATAACCTGACTCTTTTTACCGAAAAGAGGAGATAGGACCGTGTGACCAACGGGGACGCGCTATGTTCACCTCCTCAGCAATGGCTTCTATGTTCTTTTGTTCTTTGTCTTCATTGCAACTCATAGATTTGAAATTGCAAATCCAGCCCGAACGCTGTGGGCACCTGGCACATGATCCATGCTGGAGAGGCCCCCGCTAGGACTACCTGCTATTGTTTTCCTCTAGATTTCTATCATGAAATGGAAGGACCCAGACCTCAAAAGTTAGTAGGGAAGTGATTTCAGCCTTGAGAAAAGCATTTTCCATTGAGAAAATATGAGAACTTCCCTAGGGACACCGTGAAAATGGCACACAGTCACAGTCTGTTCCCAGTCTTTGTATTTTATAATTTTCAAACAAAACAGAGTCCAGTGGAGTAATTAAAGCTTGTGAAATAAGTTTACATTTTGAGGTCTGAAATAATTAGACCGAGCAAAGGAATTATGTTCCCCACATCCCACTGGGGGCAGGGGCTCGGTTCTCCAGCTAAGTGAGGCACAGGAGGGGCTACAACCCATTTGCAGTCTTCCCAGTGCAAGCTTGCTGTGACCAGCAGGTGTTTCCTACACCTCCTGGGCAGAGAGGCTACCCCTCAGACTGGCAGTTTCTGAGCCACAGTGGAGTGTCCTCTGACCTGAGCCCACTACGGGGGTATCCCTGGCACCCCCCAGAGAGACTGGAGGATACACAAGTCCTCTTCCAGGGCCAGGCTGAGTGGAACATGCCATGCAGGAAGGGTCTCCCTCTACTAATCTGCACAAATAGTGTGCAGACAGCCTGCTCTGTGTCACTACTGCTCCCCACACAGACCACACCCTGAAAACACTATTGGTGAAGTGTGATTTTAAGACAGGTCTACATGACAGAAACACAAGATGCAAAACAGAACCACGGCTTTTGCGAAGTGCCATCACTCTGGTCGGCAGCCTGTCCTGGCACCTCTCTGAGGCCAAGGGGCTCATGTGTCTCTCCTGTCCTCATTCAGGCTAAGGAAGAGCTGGGGGAGGAAATAAAGTTCCATTTCTTTAGTTTCTCTGTAGACCAGGAAAACAGAGAATGAATGCACTACCACCACTTCAGGCAAGCACGTGCAGAGTTGCCAGCACAAGTGCCAATGGCAGAGCCCCGCATTCTCCAGTGTCCTCTGGGCCAGAGCGCTAGGGAACAGCAGTGCAGTGGGCACTGGCTCTGCCTGGCAACTTCAGCCATCATGAATCGGGCTCTCAAACAGGCTCAGCCATCTTGACTCTTGGTTTGGGGGCTTTCACCCTGACAAGTGAGTGACAGAGTCAGGGAGAGGCCACCCAGCATCTCGTTTGTGAACCAGAGGATGGTGAGGGATACTCTTTGGGTGATTTTGGACAGGACAGGCATTTAAAGTGGATGCCATCACACAGCCACTGGTGATACCAGAACACCCAGGAGCATCCCGCTCTTCCAGAGCAGCTCTGAGGTCCCCTGGCAGGGACCCTGCACTGACATTCTTAACTTGACAGTAGGACACCTTTGTGAGAGGCTGACCACTTAACTGACTTAAGAATGGTAAAACTGCTATGCTTTGGACATAAGCCATGACATGAAAAGACCAAGAGCCCCTGAGTGAGTTCAGGCAGGCTCCAGCAGGGTGCTATGAGGTGACAGGTTCATTTGGTTTCACTCAGGAGAAAAGGAGAGCGGGCGGCGAGGTCGGCACAGCAAGGCTCAGACATCCTGGGCAGGAACCTCTCCAGGGCTGCAAAGGAAACACAGAGACAGCCAAGGCCAGATCCATTTTTGTGCTGGACTCATGGTCACTCAGGTGCCCGTGAATAGGACCTGTATCTGGCGTCTGGGAGCCTGAGAGGACATCCGGCAGGGAGGCTGAGGCTGGAGGGCAGGCTTGGCCACTACAACCTGGTGGATGTGAGTCTCTTCATACCTCTGCGTTGGGCCAAACTAGAGGATAGCACAGGCTCCAGCCTCGGTGCCTGTGGGGTCCTGTTCAGGGCAAAGTAGGTGGCTGCCATGGCTCCCTGTAAGAGGAAAGGAGGGTGGGTGAGCACGGTGCCATCAAGATGGGAAGCTGGAGCCACGGGACCTCGAGAGCCTCAGTTTACGACCCTGTGAAGCAGGGAGACTTTACTCTAGGATTACCGGTGCACTGAGGGGTAGCAGGCATACTGCTGTGTCCACAGCGTCATCAGTCCACAAAAGACAGCTACTACCATGACCTCCCAGTCTCAACTGGGGCCTGTGCCTAGGAGTGCTTAAGACTGGGGTGGAGTTCCGGGGAGGATCATGCTGACACAAAGGCAGATGTGTTTGGAGGCCAGCTGAGTTCCCCAGAAATTCATAGCCAATGATTCGTAGGATCTGTCACTCTGAAGCAGTATGGACTGATTTGGGCATCTCGCTCATCTTAGTGCAACTTCACACCATTGAGAAGATCCCGGATGGACTTCTAACAGGACTAGGCTGGGACTACATGCACTTCTTAGAAGGATGGCACCATCTGCACTGCATGTCTACCTGACAGAGGTTGCTAGCACAAAGGGGACTTTGACAGATCTCTGGTCCAGAAATGAGGGCTCTGCAAAGCCATGGTACCAAGCACCACCCCTACACCAAAGCTGCCATTCAAACACAATTTCTGTACGTGTGCTGAGGTAACACTGTGAACCTGTAACTGGCGACTTCACATGCTACAGTTTCTTCTCTGCCTTGCTCCGGGATTCCCACGCCCACTAACAGGACCTGGCCACTCGGTACCTTTACTAGGTGGACGTCTTGTCTGGTCAGCTGGCTTTGGGGTAGGTACTCTCTGTTCACAATCCATGGGTGTTTCAGCACCTGAGCCGCTGTTAGGCGCTGCTGAGGGTCCACGTGCAGCATCTTGGACACGACATCCTGCCAAGGGTTCAGAGGGGAGAGGGGCCATTGTGTCGGGCTGGCCAGGGACTGCCCAGTAGAACACAACTGTAATTTTGAGGTGGTTTTTTTTTTTGTTTTTTTGTTTTTGCATTTTGGGTCAAGTGGCATCTAGGTTTATGAGTATCTAAACGTATTTTAAGTGTCAGTGATTACTGACTTAGCAGTAGGTAGAAAATTTATGTTTCACTGAAGATATTATAGCAAAGGTGTTTTAAACATGAAATGGCACACATAAGCTGCTGAGATAATGCTTTGATAAAAAACTGTTGCCTCCTACAAACACAAGAAACACCATGCAGGGGAACAATGCCCTTCTACAGAGAAACTCAGCGCCTCCTGGCATCTGGCTGCAGTGACCTCAGGGATGCTTTGGAGCAAGTCTGTCCTGGTGCGGCTCCTGCAGTCTCAAGTGTAAACAGGAAAGTCATGAAAACATTGTTTCCTCAAGGTCTCAAGGCTGTGACACGGTGTGCCAGCACACACAGATGTACATAAAAGCACACTATCAGGGCCAAG
Source organism: Cricetulus griseus (assembly GCF_003668045.3). NCBI lineage: Eukaryota > Metazoa > Chordata > Mammalia > Rodentia > Cricetidae > Cricetulus > Cricetulus griseus. The sequence goes on along the minus strand of NC_048595.1, from coordinate 292,737,272 downwards.
AGGGGGACACTCGGTGACAGAGTGCTCACTTGGAGTTGTAGTTTGGAATGGGAATGTTCCCCACAGGCTCATGTGTAAAGCCTAGGTCCCTATGTATCAGAGCTATGTTGGGATAGTCTAGAAACTTTGGGAGGTGGCACCATCTGGAGGAAGTAGGTCACCAGCAACAGGCTGTTAGGGGTATCTTATTGCTGGTGTCTTCTGTCTCTCCCCTCTGCTTTCTGTCAGGCATGAGGTGAACAGATATCCCCCACCACCTGTTCCTGTACCATGATATGCTGACTAAGCGCCTGGGAGCAAGTGAGCAGGAGCTGAGCCCTCCGAAACCACAAGCGAAAACAAATCCCTCCTTCTTGAAGTTGTTCATGGCAGGCGTTTTGGTCACAGTGAGGAAAAACTAACACACCCAGCATGCATATGGACCTGGGTTTGACTTCCAGTGCCACAAAGCTAATCCCCAACTAAGCCATGACAAACTCACAAAAGATCCAAGACAAGCTATCAGGGCTCTGTATGAGATACGGGGATGGGAGGTGCTGTTGTATGACGAGTAAGGAAAGGAAAAAGGACAGGAGAAAGATGAGGGAGGAGAGGGCACAGCAATGGGAGAGGCTGTGGTGAGGGTGAGGAGAACCAATGAGGTCTCGTGGGCAGCAAAGGCCCCTTCTCGTTCCTTCTCTGCTTTCAGACAAGGCGCCAGAACCCTATCCTGGTATGAGGTTTGGCACTGGGAACCCAAGCTAAGACAATCCCTGTATCATCTGAGACAAGGTGGCTATGTGGGAAGGAGCAGCTGGGGTGCTGGAGTTCAACACATGGGAAGTGCTCCCCAAATACCACTGTTTCTTCATCACCTCCACCAGGACCTCCACTCTCTCTCCCACCATCACCTCCACCAGGACCTCCACTCTCTCTCCCACCATCACCTCCACCAGGACCTCCATTCTCTCTCCCACCATCACCTCCACCAGGACCTCCACTCTCTCTCCCACCATCACCCCCATCAGGACCTCCACTCTCTCCCACCATCACCCCCATCAGGACCTCCACTCTCTCTCCCACCATCACCTCCCAGGACCTCCACTCTCTCTCCCACCATCACCCCCATCAGGACCTCCACTCTCTCCCACCATCACCTCCCAGGACCTCCACTCTCTCTCCCACCATCACCCCCATCAAGACCTCCACTCTCTCCCACCATCACCTCCACCAGGACCTTCACACTTTCCCCACTGTTACCTTTAACATGACCTTTGCTGTACTCTCCACCATCCCTTCTCCCTTTTACAACCATATTCTATACCATCTCTTGCTTCTCAGGGACCCTAGCTGCCAGCCACTCTGTAAACTTCAGGCTTGTAGTCCTGGTCACAGCAGCTCGTTCCCTAAAGGCCACTCTTCTTTACCCTCTCTAGCTGCTCATGTCTACATTCGCCTCCATCCCTGCCTACACTTCCTATTGGTTCTGTTGCTCTGCACAACTTTACCACATTAACATCATGAAGAAGGTAAGATTTTCAATTAAAGAAAATCTGAAACACTCTGTGAATGAAAGTCCATAACGCTCATATGGGTGGCATCTCCGGCAACCCCACAAACAATATGCCTGTTGCAGAGTCTCCATGCCTAGGAGGTAAGAATACTGGAAACACACTCACTTTTGCCGCGTCAGATATGGAGTCCCAGTTCCCCCCAGAAAGGGCGTACTTTCCACTGCCAATCCTTGCCAGGATCTCCTCAGGGGTATCATCTGGTCCGTTGGCAAAAGGGGTGAACCTGTGTGGGAGAAGATTGATGGCCCTGAGCTTACAGCTCCATACCAGTGCTTTCTGCTGAGGGAACAATATCTGACCCTTTCTTTTCTGAGTCCAGGGCTTATGCCCTAGTGCCATGCCGCCTTCCTCACTTGGTCAGTTCTGGGAGTCAACAAGATGGGCAGGGAAGGCCTAGTGTGCACACTCTCTGGGCCCTTTTGGGTTACATTGGTGCCAGGATCCAGACATCACATGCTGCCTGGTAAGAACTCTGCCTGGAGATTTGGTTTCCATGATGACAGAGTGGTTCGGTGGCCAGGAACCTGAGGTGTGGAGTTTGAGGGACCCATGGGTTGGCCTACCACCAAATCTTGCCTCTTGGGCAGACTGGTTCTTGAACTTATGAAGGACACATCATGCACGTCAGGTTTATCCTTGTCCACCACCCTTACACAAGCTGGACACACATCAGCACACACCTCCCGAGAAGAGGAACATTCGATTCTCTTGGTGTTGCTTCCAAGAGAATGGCTCGGGTAGTAGAGGGGCTGTGGGCTGGTCTGCAGGAGGTGTGTACAGGAGCTGACTATTCTTGTCCTTTCCTTATCCCACAGGGTTTGAATAGTGATCCTAACACAGATGGGTTGGTGTTGTTTACACACAAGCATGGGGGAGGAGAGGAGTGAAGCCCTTGGGCCTGATGCTAACACCCCTGGTGGTCCTCCATTACCCAGCCAGCATGGTGTATAGCAGGATTCCCAAGCTCCAGACATCACATGCTGCATCGTAGCCTTGCCGCTTCAGGACCTGGAAGGGCAACAGGCATGGTCAGGATTTCACTGGGCAATACCATTTCAGAGTGGGTTTTCCTAAGCAATTGGGAAATAGTCAGGCTGGGGTGGTCTGCTGGGTCAGCCAGTCCTACCTGGCTGGTCCCTGCAGAGACAGGCAGAAGTTTTGCTTTTCAGTTTACCATATTAGCCACATTTAGGTGTGACATCCAGTGCACATTCACAGGGTGGGACAGCTATCCTCTAGACCTCCTTTACCCCAGACTAAAACTTTGTTCTTGTTAAGTACAAATTCCCCACTGGCCAACCCAGTCCCTGACAACCCCATTCTCCTTTCTTTATGAATCTGACCTTGCGAGGAACCTCATATAAATGAAATTATACAGTGTTGTCCTGGGACTCACAGCATAGACAGGAATGACCCTGATCATCCGTCTGTCTCCACCTCTTGAGCACCATATGTGCCACTATGCCTGCTTTATGTAGTTTGGTTTTGAGATGAGGCCATAACACGATGTCTAGGTTGGCCTCCAGTCCCTGAGCTCAGGTGCCCTTTTCACCTCAGCCTCCCAAAGAGTTCCAGTGGACTACAAATGTGTGCCACTGTACTCTATATGTCTTAGTTAAAGGTTATGAAGAATTACTAAGGAGGAAGAATTCTGACGAATCGTCACGTCACACAATGGTGTTATATGGGGGTAATCGTTGGATATGATCATACTTGGGTGACAGTGAGGAGCGCAGCCTGATGCTCATGGATCACTGCACATTGCTGTGATGGCCTGAACAAGCCATTAGAACCCTGTTCAGTTTCTTCCCAGGTGAGAGTGAGGGGTCTACTTTCATCACTGCCTTCCTGACATTATGTGCCATGGCGTAAGGCAGGTATTAAATGCCGAGTGAACTGCAGTTCTGAGTCACTGGCTGAATGACCTCCCCCAGTCATTTGAATGCTGACTTTGCTTTGCTTTCCTCACTTACGAAATGTGACTACTTGTATGCACTCTGTCAGTATCGTAATGGCCAAATGAGGCACAATCAGAGCTTCAGACCAGCTGTCTCCACAGGGGCCAAGGTTTCTCATGTGCCTGGACAACCCCTGGACAACCTGCTGCAGCTGCTGCTGCTGCTGCTTTGTCACTCTTAGACCTAGACCTGCCTGAGTCTCGCTCGGCAAAGCACATAGCAGTGTCTTCCTCTTAGGACCTGGAGCAGACCTGACAGTTCTAAACAGGGCCTGCACCTCTCCTGACTCCATCAGCACCACTAGTCCCTGCTGCCACCACTGTGGTCCCAATTTTCCATCAACTCATGCAAGAACCCAGACTCATCACTGCAAATGTCAGCAGTAGCAGAACCTATTGGAACTGGCCCCAGGAAGCTGGCAAGGGGGACAAGGTGCCCTTTTGTGATCCTCTGAGGTAAGGGGTGGGGAGCAGAGTGGTTCCCTTGCACATGTGAGCATTTGGGTGTACACTGTTGTGGGCCTTCAATATTCAAGCTGGATGGATGCTGACTTGTTGTCAAGGAAACCTTAGAGCAAGAATCAGGGTGCATCAGCACCATTTAAGTGTTTTTGATGGAAAGTAAAATGCTCATGGTAACTGAGTTGGCTGATTCCAGAGAAACCATGAGCTCTCCTCCCCCCACAGAAGGCTCACCTTTGTGTTTTGGGGTCACTGCTGAGCCCACTGTGCTGCCTCATTACCCCAAGCTCACTAGTCACTCTGTTAACAGGAAAGGCAGCGTGTTTCCCTCAGCCTGGCAATGCTGTCTTCCATAGGTTTGGGGATGGCTACCTCAGGGGCCACGAAGTTCGCTGTGTAGCACGGGGTCATGAGAAGTCCATTCTCTGCTCGAAGCTGCTTGGCAAACCCAAAGTCACAGATACGAATAGATTCAGGGTTTCCAGACTCATCCATGTAAAGAATGTTACTTGGTTTCAGGTCCCGATGAACAACCTGGAAGGCAGGAAGCATTCATCAAGGCTGAGTGGGAGAGAAAAGGAGGGTATGCGAGAGGCAAGGGCCACCTGGGAACTGATTCCTGGGGCAGGTCCCCATGGCAGGAGAAAAGGACTATGTTCTTCTGAGGGGCCACCCTATCTCTCTCACCCATGCTGGTCACTCATGGTCAAGTATCCACACGGTCTGCCTCCACATAGGACTGTATGGCGAATAAAACACACCCTATCTGAGACGCAGGAGCAGCTGTTGGCACTATGCCACAGAAGGGCTTGTGACAGAGATAAAAAGGTTCCTGTGCTTTTAGTTCATTCAGAGAAAATCGGCCCACAGTGGGGTCTTGTGGAGTATGCCAGTGCATGGGCCACTTATCACTTATCGAGGGTACCAGAAGCACGGTGCACCTGCCATGGTGACTCCTGGCAGCAAGAGGAGGGGCTCATGGCTGCACAGACTGCATCTGCACCATTCAAGGCACAGACTCCAAGCATGTTCCATAATTACAATGACAGCTGTCATGACAGAAGGGCCAGCAATACCACAAAACAAAGCAGCTATTTAGGACACAAAGTGATGCCTTCTGAAGGGACAGAAGGCCCTTTTGGTGTGCCTTCATGCAGTTGGGAACCCGAACATCCCAACTGTCCTCCTGTGGAGCAGTGGGAGGTTCTGTTAAGAAGATGGAAGTCATACCCTTGGGCAATCGGGCCCAGTTCATAGACACTGACAGCAGCCTACAGGAAGACTTTTGTCTCCATCCTCATTAAGCAGAAGAATATCTGTGAACTCTCACACTCAGGATACTTCTAGAATCTGGCTATTGGGAAAACTATGTGTGGAACTCCTGGATCATGGGAAAGTCCCACAAAAAGGCACTGTGAGATCCTGGAAGTACTGTCCAAGCTGGCAAGCCTGCATACACAGTTGACCCAAACTTGATTTATGAGACATTCTGAGTAGAGAAGGAAAGACCAGAGGAGAGGGTAGGGGGAAGGATGGAAGGAAAGGCAGAGAGGCACAGGTAGATGGAAGGATGAAGGGGAAGGATGAGAAAAAGACACAGAAAATGTATTACACTGGCTGCTCCCTCCTTGAGACAGAGAATGTCACCTGTAGCTATGCAATGTGGACTTGGGTGGGAGGGTTAGCTTAACCAACGTGTGCTTGGTCCTCTAAGACATATAAAGTGCATGGTCCGGGATTTAGAAGTGAGTCCCCGAGAAGCTTGGTGCAGTCTGGGCCACCAGAGGCTAAGGGGACCCAGCTGTTAACCCTCTTTGTTTAGCTTTATGTATCATGTAATGAAAATTCTAAACCTCTCTTTATCAAGGTCAGAGCATCAAACTTTCCTTGGTAAAACTGGCTTACATGAATTAATTAACTTAGTTCCTGTGTAACATATGTCCAGACGGGGAGCAGAACAGGTCACAGCAAGTCACATCTCTTGGGTACCCTGTTCAGAGGTGAAGGAGTTAAGAGGGCATGCACAGAAAGCACTCTGTCCCCGTTTGCCTAAAGATGTCAGTTTACAGAGATTCCTCACCTCTGCATCCACAACTCCACTGCTCTATGGTCTTGCATCTACCTTCCTGTAAAGTTGCCTGCATTCCTGTAAAGTTGCCCACCTTCCTGTAGAGTTGCCTGCTGCCCTGAAGCTGGGCCAGTGCCCTGGCCTGGTTTTTGCTGCTGTGTGTGCAGGTAGCCCCACCTGAGTCATTTCTTGCTCCTGTAGGCTATACAGCACCCTAGCCTGGGCCTTACCCCTTGGGAGTGCAGGTAGTCCATGGTCCTGGCAATGGTGTAGAGCACGTCACTGGCCTCACGCTCTGAGAAGCACCGCTGACGGAGGATGCGGTCCAGCAGCTCCCCGCCTCGCATGAGCTCCATTACCAGGTATACGTACTTGCCATCATCATAGACCTGGAAGCCAAGGGGAAGCACACGACACCTCAGGGACCTGTATGTCACCATAGCTGCTGTCCTCAGGCCCCTGGCTATGCAAAGGAGCAAGGACTTCAAGTGGGGTGGTGGAAAGAAGCTGGAGGCTGTGTCCCAATGAGTAAGATCAAGTTGTCTGACTGTTGTAAATGGGTGAGTAGCCATTCCAGCTACACAGGAGTGGCTCTTCTTAGGAGGGAAACAGCTTTGCAGTCTTGGAGAATGAGCAAGCTGGACCGGGGGAAACCCGGGGGCTTGAGAAAAGTTGCTGGGTTGGGATATGTCATAAAGTTACACTGCCAGTCTCTGTGAGGTAGGCACACCCTAGGAAGGAAAGTGACAGTGGTGACGGCACTCTGCAAGGACAATGCTTCTCAACTGTCATCATGCATGTAATTTTGGGGGTCAGGTCAGAGTGCATGTTCTGACTCTGTAGGTGTGGAGGGGAGGGGACCTGGCTCTAAGAAACACTCAGCTTTCGCCAGTACTAGCTTTAAACTCAGTTTAAAAACAAAAAGCAAAATGTAAACTAGCTATTTCTGTGCCCTGCATATACAAAGACTTCCACATAGGTATCCCAGTCACCAGTGCATGGAGCCAGTGGAAACCTAAGCTTTAAGAACCAGGTGAAAATGAATGACAGACCTAAATGGCTTATTCTTAGCTCAGTGATAATAATTTAATTGATGAATTTCCAGAACAAGCTACTAAAATAATTTACCTGACTTTGACCTGTGTAAAAGGTGTGGAGCTAATTCTGGTGTTTTGTTTCTGGACTTATGAGTTCACTGTTCTATTTTGAAGGTGGGAAGATGACGCTATTTCAGACCTGGTCTGCTCACCTCCAACAGCAGGGAGAGCCATCTCTGAGTCTCCAAAGGAGCTGGTTTTGGTTCTTACATGTGAACCAAGAATGAACAATCAGAGCACCATGCTTGCACAGTGAGGGGTCCGAGCCACCCAGGGTTTTTATGCTTGTGCATGGCGTGCTTGGGTAGAGTGGGGAAGGATCCAGGGCTGTGCATATGCCCAGTTATGTGTGTATGCACCCAAGTTTGGGTGACCAGTCACCAAGGCACTAGAGACCCCTGGGTGGGAAGTGTCTGAGGCAGGCGATAGGAGACCCTCGGCACACTGAACAACACTTGCGCTATGCCAATGGTGGCATTTTTGTGTCAGTTGAAGGAAGGAGATGGAGAGAGATGCTACAGTCACTTACATCTTTTAGGGTGATGATGTTGGGGTGCTGACCATACCGCAGGAGGATCTCGATCTCTTCTGAGGGGTCCCTTTTGCTCTTATCAATGATCTGAAGCACACACAGCAGGTAGCAGTGAGAGATTTGCTGCTAGTCTTGTTGGACCCTTGCAGATAATGGACCGAGGCCCCAGAGAGCCACAGCATAGCTGTCCCCCACCCCCACAGTACTCCCACCAAGCTACTTAAAATTTCTCAGAAATGTAGATCCAGTCTCTCCTGTCTCCGCTGGCAAAAAGGGTGCAATTAAAAAGAGGAAACCAGGTCTGTAATTCCAGCAACAAGGGAGCATGTAACAGGAAGAGAGCAAGTGGTAGGACCGTCGAGGCAGCTTAATGACACCCTGTCTCAAAGTAAAAAGGATGCCAGGGATGTAGCTCGGTGGCAAAGCTCTTGTCTAGCATGTACAAGGGCCTAGGGTCAATCCCTAACAACACAAGAAAGAAGGGGACAGCCTGTAGGCACAAATCTCAAGATATCAAAAAGGCCAGATGCAGTGGGGGCAGCTGTGGAGAGCTCACCCAGTCACAGCAACTAGCACAGTCTATGGCAGCCACTGAACTCTGGCATTAAGCTCTCAGTTCACACAGTCAAAGTGAGCTCCCAGTCACAGAGGCCTCGGCTTTGTCCTGGAAACTGCAGGCCAGCCACAAAACGTAGTAATGTTGCAGGTCCTCCCAGGAAGTTGCCGGAGGCTGAGCAGACTGCATTTCCCTTGGGGCCAAGACACACACCCCTCTCTTTTTTGGTTCCCCAATTCCCCTCCCCCAGTATTTTGCACAATGTAGAATAGCAGATAACTATTTAACTCCAGGAAGATGGGTGGCTTTCCCTTACTCAGTGCCACAAATTAGAGCCTGCCTTTGAAACAGGAGTCCCTGTGCCCCTACATGATGGCTCTGACACCTCTGAGAGTGCCTTGCTTCCTATGTTTGTGGGGAGCTCTGGTGGAGAGAGAGGAGCTGTGTGTGTGCAGTAGACATCACTTAGGTTGAGAATGACTCGTAAATGCAGAAATGTCCCCCACCCTCTAACAGTACTCTGTGTCTTTGTACACTGGCACTGTCCAGTTCCAAAGCCTCTCTGCTCTGACTACATGGGCAACCCACACCCAACATATTCCCTTTGAAATATATTCACAGGCTTAGACAACTTAGTGGTAGATGCATGTGTTTCCCAAAGTCATTTTCATGATAAAGTCATCCACTCCTAACATCAATCTGGTCTCCTCCCAAGGAGCCAGATGCAGAATGAACAAGAGGAAGTCTTTTGTCAACTGCTACGGACACTTAAGTTGGAAAAGAACCACAGGTGCATCCTACACTGGCACTAGTTTTAAAAGCAGAAAAGGAATGGAGACAGACACATGCATTTCCTTGAGAATGCATAAATAATCCTGGGAAGGAAGAGGAAAATATCAAAACCTTGGCTTCCCAGGAAGGGGGAAATGGGTAATGAGGGGTTGGAGCTATGGCTGAGAGACCCTGAGATTTCCTTAAGTATAGCTTTTAAATCTGGATCATGTGAATGCTATCTGTTACAATTTAAATGTGAGAATACTGTAACCATCATAAAAATACCTGGGACCACAGGTGCTCGACCCATTTCCTCACTGAACTGTCTGTCTTATTTCTATGTGTTCTTTGGATGTATGTCATGAGACAAATTCTGATGAGTAGTGATAAACACTTGTGAACAAATGCCGTCTTTTAAAGACCTTAAGATCTCACTGATATGGAATAACATTTTAAGACTGTAGTAAGAATTAATGTGTATGTTCAACTAGGAGGCACGCTGGAGGACGCGCTGGTTAATCTGCTAGAGTATGGCAGGCACCTGGGCATAAACATTGTGTGCCATAGCATCACACTGAATATCACTTGTTCAGTGAAACTTGCAAAGCAGCTCCAACAAACACTGTGAGTGAGTGAGGCATTCTCTCCGGCGACTGCTGAGTGGCTGCAGAATATACAAGAAGATCCTTCAGGGAGTTTCCTGGTGGGATGGCTTCTCAGGAATTATGTGGTTGCATTCACTTCCAACTAGAGCAAATCCTGTGGACCATGTTCTTGGCTCTTCTCTCCAGGTATACGCTTGATGGCAGAGACAACCACAGTCAAAGGCAGGGGAGGTCTCTGCTTCATTGCTCTTCTTTGCACCAGGAAGATGCATAGAAGTGTCAGGCAGCATCCTGCCCACCGCGCAGCTGTCCCTGCTGTAGGTGTGTTGTGCTGTGCAACACACTGCTTCCCACTCTCCTCAGAGGTACTAAGCTAAGACTGGCTTCCACAGTGGCTGGTGCAGGAAGATGGCTTTTTGTAGCAGGGGAATCGCATTTGCTGGTGGCTGCTGCTGCTGTACAAGAGTCTTGGCCACTGGGGGCTAGAGAGATGGCTCGCCAGTTAAGAGCACTGACTGTTCTTCCAGAGGACCCAGGTTCAATTCCCAGCACCCATGTGGCAGCTTGCAACTGTCTGTAACTCTAGTTCTAGGGGATCTGATACCTCCACCCCAATGTACATAAAATAGAGGTTAAATAAATTATTTTTAAAAAAATGAGTCTTGGCCACCATCAAGGCATTTCCCCAACTTCTCCATGTCTGTGTCTGTACGTGTCCTTCCTTGTACTTCTCGAGCTCCCCATCACCAAAACACCGCCTTTCTAGGTGGTGACCTTGAAGGCTGGGTCTGAAGGCAGCAAAGTGAGCACATGGGTAAGCAGGATGCACTCCTCAGGCCCAACACTTCCTTTCACTTGCTGGAAGGATCACAGTATGTTGGAAGCAAGTCAAGTACAGCATGTAATTACTTGAAAAAATAAAAATAAAAAACCTAAGACGTTTTCTCCTGTAAAATTAAAACAAATGACAAAGAGAAAGAACTCCAGTGTTTTCTTAGGAGGAAAAAAAAATTAAAACTTCCATGCCATTCAGTTCTTCTAAAAATAAGCTTTCCCCAGGCCAAGCATCTGTTTGATTCTACTTCCTTGCTGGCTGACAAGTTCTATACACAGAATGAAATTGAGCATAGGCAAGCAAACTCTGCTGTACACAGATGACATGATGTGAGTCCAAACTTTGGCTCCCATGGGGAGTGAGGCCTGCCCTGTCCTGGGTGTGGTGGCCACATCCTTTGCTGTAGTTGAAAACACGGTGACATACATACAAAAACAGCCACCCAATTTCTGACAGAGAAGCCAAAAACACACTGGGCAAACTGGCTGTCAGGACATGGAAGAATGGGCCCTCTCACCCTGCATACAAATCAGAGACCTCAATGATGGTGACAGGCCATCAGGCCCGACCACTCCTTGGGAGGGGGGATAGCAGCAATGAAGAGCTGTTGGGGAGGAGATTAATATTCTTTCGTGGTGCGGCCACAGATAGGTTGCTCTGGATCAGACATGAAACTCAACTCAGTAGCCAGAGGCAGAATGGCCACAGAAGTGGGGGCGGTTTTGGGAAGAGGAGAAGGTTCCAGAGGGAAAAGGAGGCAACAAGGAGTGGAAATGACCAAAATAAACAATTCAGAAAGCTTTGAGAGAACAGGGCAACACACACTTTAGAACAACCTTAAGGCTCTTTGTTTAATTTTTATTAATTCATTTCTTTTGCTGTATATGTATGTGGCTATGCATGGCAGAGAGCACATGTGAAGATCACAAGACGGATTGCTAGAGTTGGTTCCCTCCTTCCACCATGTGGGTGCTGGGAATGGAACTCAGGTCATCAAGCTTGGCAGTAAGGATCTTTATTTTTATCTGATCCAAACTATAGGCATTTAGTAACAACAGGGGTGCTGATGAGGAATGTGGTCGTTGGCTGCCTCGTACCGGCCAGGTCCACCTGCATCCCCCAAAACTTCAGCCACAGGAGGCGGTTTCAGTAGAGGTGCTTGCCTGTGCCAATGTGTGTGTTCCAAAAGGCAAGGGCAAGAGGAAAGGCTACCTGAAGGGCGTCTCTGTCAACCTCCGAGTTCCAGTTATCCTATTTTTGTTGTAGATTCGGATACTGTGATCAGAGACAAAAGCTGTCAGAGACACAAAGAAGATGTGTCAGAGACAGAGCAGCCTCCTGAAGGAGAAGTTAAGGGTCCACAGGCAGTGTGCTCTCTGTTGAACAATTTTCTAGGTGTTGAAGAAAGATGATCCAAAGTTGAAGTGCAGCTCTGGAGTGCTTCCCTCGTAACTGAGCAAGCCCCACAATGCATGAGCACAGGCCTCTTTCGTCTACCGCTCAGTCTGCCCTGCCTCCACACACACCCAGCTTTCTTGAGTTCACAGTCCTACAGAAAGGCTTGCATAGGCTCTGCTCACTGGAGCAGTGTGGACACAGAAGTTGAACTGTTGGCTCTTCCATCTTTGAAGGAAACCCAGTGAAGGTTCAACCCTCAGAGAAGTGGACTTACTGCTGTCCATCCACAGTGGCTTGTGTATACCTTAGTCCACACGTGGACACTGAACTGTGTCTTGCCAGGAAGCCATGGCTTACCATGGTAATGTTCTATCCAGGGAGAGTTAATTTAAGCATTTTCCAAATAACAAATTAGGACTCACTGTACTCAAAAAGGGCAAAGGAGTCCCTGCATGTCCATCACGTGGTTTGTCCAGGGAGTTTTAAGACTTAGAATGACAAACAGGCTCTTCTGCTATTGTCAAGTAGAGATATAACACCTGGCTTTTCTTCCTAGGGTGTACAGGTTGGGGGAGGGGCTGTCACAGATTGCATGGAGTCACACCTCAACAGGATCTTTGAGAACAAGAGTCCTAACTCCAGCAAAGCTGATTACAGATGGGGACTCTGCGTGAGAGTTGGATGTGGGAACATAACACTGGCCTTGTCAATGGGGCTGAGCTGCGGGGCACAGAATTGCACTGAACAGCAGCGGGCTGTTTCTAGAAGAGCTCTGTGGCTGCCCAGCTGGCCACACAATGGATGTGTTTCTTAGTGCTCTCTGGCAACAGTGTTTGCTTCTAGGAGTGCTGCTGGCCTCGAGATAAACAATCTGAAGAATTTCTCTGAGAAACAACTAACAGAGAAATACTAAGAAGCCCACGCAAGCCACAAAGCACTAGAAAGTTCTGGGGTGAGGTGAATACAGATCCTCTGTTAAACCCCCAGCCATGCACAGTCTAGACCTGTATCTGTGCCCCCGAGAGGATGGCTCCGTGACACTGGGTGGTGAGCTCCTGCTTTGACTGTAATCACCTCTAGGCCACAGATTCCCGAGATGTTTTGCTGCTGTCTTTTTTTGCTAGGCTGCTGAATGTTTTCACAGCCTGAGAAACCTGGAGTAGATGGCCTGTGAAGATGCACTTTCTCTTGAGAAATGTACACTGTCAAGAAACGGCAGTGGATGCACAATACCCCAAGGGCACCAAGTAGCTTTGGAAGAATCACAATTGGTGCAAACAACTCATGTTATGTCTTGCTGGCCAGCTCCACCTCCCCCGATACTCTCTGAAGAGCTGGAAGAGTGCCACATGCCAAGCAGAGCCAGTATGGTTCCTGCCATGGTGACACAGGCTCAGACTTTGTCCCTCAAGCCTGTGTGTGTGTGTGTGTGTGTGTGTGCGCGCGTGCGCGCGCGTGTGCGCACGCATATATGGAGGTCAGAGAACAACCTTAGGATTCAGTCCTCCCCTTCTACCTTATCTGAAACAGTCTCTTTCTCATTGTTTACCTCTGTGTACACCAGGCTAGCCAGCCTAAGCAATCCTCGGGATTCCCCTGTCTCTGTCCCGACCTCACCTGGGAACACTTAATAATACAGATGTGTACTCCATATCTGGTTTTATGTTGGCTGTGCAGACCTGAAGTCAGGTCCATATACTTTGTAGCAAGTGTTGTACCCACTGAGCCATCTCTCCAGCCCTGTCTTATGTGTCAAGAGTGGGTAGTAGAGGTGTAGAGGTTAGACCTCCTCACGGTTGTGGAGAGAGAACACACAGTGTGCAATGTATGGCATGTGCTTCTGTGTATGTTGGATGCTGACTTCAGAAGAAGGACTCTTTAGCTTTTACTAACTAGAAAACCCTAGACATTGGCATTTTGAATTCCCAGGCCAAATATTTAATCTATAACAGTTACAGAGGTGAAAATGACTATCTAGAGTTTGCCAAATTGGATTACAGGTATTACAGGTTTTGGTGGTTGGGTAAAGCATTAGCTGTCTCTTTTATTCTCTATTTCTATTTATTTAGATTATTTTTTCACAGCCATATCTTTTTTCCTTCCTCTTCCCCCCTTTCCTTCCTTTGATAAATGCTATGCCTGTTTGCCCACTTTTGTCTTCTTAGATACTGTGTGCCCAGAGCTATTATTCTTGGCAATGTTATACTTAGTTACTGAAGACGATTGGTTCCACGTTGGACATAGCTGGAATATTTATGACTTGAAAAGATTTTTTTTTGGTTGAGATAGGGTCTTGCTACATAGTCCAGGCTCGTCTGGAACACCCAGCTTCTCCCACTTCAGTTCCCTGAGTGCTTTGGTTGCTGTTGTGTCACCACACCCAGCTTCAGAATAATTTTTAAATGGTTGACTTCATATCAAAATAAACTAAAGTCCATCACATCAGAACTCAGAAACTGTGGATGGAGAGAGCCTGCTCAGCATCTGAGCTCCTCTAATCCAGGGATCCTTGCCTTACCTTCACAGCATACTCGGCATCAGTGGCTTTGTGTACACACCGCTTGCACACTGAGTAGGAGCCCACTCCAATGTCCTCCTTAATCTCGTAGCCATCAGTGAAGTGGATATTGTTCCCATGTAACTGCTGCAGAGAGGCCAAGACAGGGGTGGTTAGCAACCGTGCACACAGCTGCAGGTGGCTACAGATATACAGATCCAGGGCACCCTGGGAACTTGTGAGCTCGAGGAAACTAAGAGTGCCTTGCCCAAGGTCACAGAGCTATGCATAGGTGGTTCTAGAGCTCCTATGGCCTACGGATTTTCATATTCAGACACCTGGATATTATGTGCCCATTGAACACTTGCTTTTCTCCCAAAGACTCCTGGTATTGAGAATCCATGGAGTAAAGCTGTGGCAGTGAGAATCTGTGGAGTAAAGCTGTGGTGGTGAGAATCTGTGGAGTAAAGCTGTGGTAGTGAGAATCTGTGGAGTAAAGCTGTGGTGGTGAGAATCTGTGGAGTAAAGCTGTGGTAGTGAGAATCTGTGGAGTAAAGCTGTGGTGGTGAGAATCTGTGGAGTAAAGCTGTGGTGGTGAGAATCCTCGGAGCAAAGAAGCACACATTTGTATGTGGCTGCAGTGCTATCTCCAGAGTGAGTGTCCAGATAAAACACCAACCCCACATGTTTAAGCCACAGACCAGCTCTGGCCCACACGTATAGTCCCCACTTGCCCACCCCTGAGAATGAAAGCCCCACAAACCACAGCCACAAGGGAGACAAATGCCAGGAAAATGCAATGCCACCTATTACACTGAATGAAGACATCAAGTGCTAAGTGAACTTACTCTGAATTCTCTGAATTGTAGTTATAGCCATATAATGACAGAAGTCTAAATGACTTCCCCACTGACCTCCCAACGACATGGCACCCACAGCTCACACAAAGATAGGGGCCGCTGTCACAGACATCCATGGTGATTATCTCCTCAGACTTTTTTCCTCTTTAGAAATGAATGTATAATGGTTCACACCACCAGGAAGATCTACCATACCAACACTCAGTAACATCTAGGGGCAGGGAGATGTCTACCGTTGATCCATTGTTAGCACCCAGCACCGAGCTGATGAAAATCCACAGGGTCTCCAAGGCTAGGCATCAAGGCCCTGAACTGAGCTCCTGGGGCAACCAGACGTACCTGCACAATTGGATGAATAGGGGCCTTGGGCATTTCTTGTTGTGATGGCTCCTGGACCAGGCTGGAGGCCACAAAGCTGAATCCTCTGAACAGGTGATGGGCATTTGCACTTGGGGGAACTCCGGGGGAGTCTGTGGATGAGCAACACAAGGTTCACATTTCACGAGAGCCAGGGAAAAGCAGAGGTGTCCACACGTGTGTATGAGAACACACATGCAGCCTGCGTGTTGGAGAAGGTATATACAAGTAGAGAGGAAGAAACACGCAAGAAACTTTCAGGTGCTGCCCAGAGTCTGATTTGGCAAACACATGTCACATGAAAGTTTTCAGATAGTCACTGATCACATGTTTTTAGGTTACCGACTTTGGAAGTTACTAAATATTCTTCAGCATAACCTGCCACCTCTCCCTACTCCAGATCAAGGCAAAAAGCAGCCAGAAGCTCTAGGGGACGTTGCCGAAAGCAGTGGTGTCACCACCTTTCTGGGCTAAACAGATGCTGTGCCCCTAAAGATAGCCAGAGAAAAGTAAAGAATTTCTCCAGTCCACATTCACCTACATCCTCTACCTCCACCCAAGGCCAAGCCCACAGCCAGCACAGTCCCTTCCACAGCTGCACAGCTCTGTGCCGAGGCTACCCCACTCTGTTCCTCAGGGGCACATGGGCAAAGTCATTGCCTCCCACAGTCCAGCAGGTGAGTGAAAGGGGTGATGTTTCTAAGTTCTGTGAGGTCTGTCCAGAAGCATGACTGCTATGATAAGGGTCTCTTCCAGGTTCACCATTACATAAACGACTGGCTGGCTGGGGAAATAGGTGACAGGCAAGAAGGAGCAGAGGAAGCCACCCTTATGGTCACCATGTCTGGGAATGTACAGGCACGTGCTTATTAAACAAATATTAAACAAATGACACTAAAGCTAAGGAATCCGTAAAAGTGAGAGTAGCCAGCCACATATAGATTTGGCCAAAGGAAAGCAACCTCAGAGCTGAAGGAGGGAGCCTGCATTGGTTTGTCTTCTTGGAAGAGGAGGGGTGGGGGATGGGCAATGGCCCCTGCACTTCCAAAGTCACATGTCCCCTGAAGAGCCAGCATGCATCTAGGAATTTAGTCCTCAGAATTATTTTCAAAAGTACCAGTGTAGAAAATGCTGTCTTTAGCATTATTTGTGACAGCAAAAAAAAAAAAAAAAAAAAATCACAGCCAACCTGCATGCCACAACCACAATTAGTAACAGTGTGCCCACATCAGAGTGCTTTACTGCTGGTGTGTGTGTGTGTGTGTGTGTGTGTGTGTGTGTGTGTGTGTGTATGTGTGTGTGTGTGTGTGAGTATACATGTGTGAACTCGCTTGTGTGGAGGCCAGAGGTCAATATCATGTATCTTCTTTGGTCACTCTCCACCTAATTTTTTTTTTTTTTGAGAATGTTTCTCTCATCGAACTTGGAGTTTATTTTATTGAATTAGCTAGGCTGCCTGGCCACAGAACTCTAAGGACTCATGTGTCTCCACTTACTCAGCTCTTGAATTACATACCTGGCTTTAATTAATTAACTAATTTGTGTGTGTGTGTGTGTGTGTGTGTGTGTGTGTGTGTGTGTGTGTGTGTACAAGCATGTGCATTTGTGAATAGGCATGTGTGTGGAGGTCAGAGAACAACTTTCAGGAGTCTGTTCTTTCCTTCCATCTTGTCTCTCTTGTTTCTGCCATGCTACACACTCCAGGCTATCTGGCTGCTGAGGTTTGAATGTGAAGTGTCTCCCACAGGCTCATGTTTTGAACACTTAGCCCTTAGCTGGTCTATCTGGGAAAGCTATGGAACTTTGGGAGATGGAGTCCTGCTGGGGGAAGTATATCACTGAGGGAAGGCTTTGAGGTTTTGTAGTGACCCCACCTCCTGTTCTCTCTCAACTTCCAGACTTATTGTTGGAGTTTCTCTTGTCCTCCCAGGTCCTGCTGCAGCTTTAGCCCCAAATAAACACACAAAGACCTTATATTAATTATTAAACTGTTGGCCAATGGCTAGGGCTTCTTACTGGCTATCTCTCTCCATTATTAACCCATTTCTGTTAATCTAAGTATTTGCATGTGGTCTTATCTTACTGGAGAAGGGTCCGGACCTGTTACTCCTTCCTTGGCTACATAGAGTCTCTTGAGGTCTCCTTTCTGCCTACCATTCCCAGAATTCTCCTGGTCTCTTAGTCCTGCCTATCTTCCTCCCTCTATTGGCCAAACGGTGTTTTATTCATCAACCAACAAGAGAAATGTATATACAGAAGGATATCCCAATCACAGACTGCTGGTGCAATGAAATGTGTAGGCCTCCTGTTCTTGTCACCATCCCTTTCCTGACTTGATGGATTGCAACCCTCTGAAACTGTGAGCCAAATAAACCCTTTCTCCCTTAATTTGCTTTCATAAAAGTGTTTTATCACAGCAACAGAAAGGTAAACAAGGCACTGTTCCGGGAGCCTCAGGACAATTCTCGTATCTCTGATTCCCACAGGCGTGCTGGGACTACAGATGCCAGCCACCATGTGCAGCTTTTGTGGGTTTCCAGGAATCAAACTCAAGTTATCAGCCTTATGCAGCAAGGAATTTTACCCTCTGAGCCATGCCACTGGCATCTGTGTTGGGCTTTTTATGTGAGTATTAAGGATCTGAATTCAGGTTTGTACTTCAGCCATGCCCATCCCTTAGGTGACTATGACAACCAGACACAGCTATGGTCAAACACAGAAGTGTAATCCTAACAGTTTGAAAGTTACAAACAAACAAAGAAGTCAAACACCAGGCAAGTGCAGTGTTGTTCTCCTGTTGGACTGTCAGATCTGGGAGGCTGAACCAGGAAAATCACAAGCTCAAGGCCAGCCTAGGCCAGCCATAACAAGACCTGACTCAAGAAAATATCATAAATAACAACAACAACAAAAACCCACAAACAAAAATTAAAAAGGAGACATGAGAAAGAGGGGGAGAGGAAAAAAAGACAGAAAAAGAATGCTGTGAAATGATAAGAACTTTCCCACTGCAAGTGAAGATTCTAATGTAAATATCTAATACATTTATGTTTAGAGTGCATGAAATACATAACAAATTCCATAATATATCAGGATATGTAAATAAATCACATATAGATAATATAATAATATATAGATAATATATATAATATAATTAATATAATATATATAGATAATATAATAATATTTAAACTATAATGTATAACCTAGTTTATTCTTATAAGTATATACAATTTAAAAACACATACTTCATCATATACATATACATGTGAACAGGTAAACAGGTATATATTTGCGCATCCTGGAGTCATGTACCCCAAGGAGATGGAGCTTCTGCCTTTCTCCATGTACCTTTGCCTCCCCTTCCAGTCCAGTACCCTGACATAGAAACAATAGTGGGTAGGGGTGTGGGGAGGAGAGGCACCTGCTGAGGAAATGTAGTTTTTGTTCCTTCATATTCTAATTTGGGTACAGGGTTATGAGGGCAGCTGTTTCAGAGCCCAGGGGCAAGGCCAGTGATCTGGGGGTGGGGTCTGGCTGTAGTTAGGTGGACATACCCTAACATGTGCTTCACTGGGACAGAGATGCCAACCCATCATAAAGGACATAAAGATACAGGTTCATCTTAAGACCCTGGACAGACCCAAGGGAACAGACCCAAGGGAACAGACCCAAGATTTGCTGCCTCGCAAGAGGCTCAGTCTCCCACGTAGATAGATACTCATGTGACTTGAATTAATGTGACTGAGGCCGACCGCTTGGAAACAAACTCCAAAGGTGCTAGGCCGGGGATGCTTAATTAAAAGGCAAGGCATGGCAGCACTGCTTTTAGAACATGAAGTTATGCACAGCGAGACGCCCAATGGCAGCATGGAATTTAATGTAGACTGGCTGCCTTCCTCAGCCTGAGCCCTGTGGATGGATGGGCTTCTGCTCTGTCACCAGCTCTGGTTTGTCTTCCTTTTCCCAGCATGGGATTCTGGCTTCAAGGTCTATTTTCTTGCCTTCTCTTAACATTAAATACTGGACCATAGAAAAAGGGTTCAACAATGGGTATGTCAGCCTCAGGGACTTAAGCTTAAGGTTAAGAACTTGGGCTGTTCTGGGAATTCACTGAGCCTGGCAGTGCTGAGGGTATAGACCAGGGTCTGTTTAGAACACACTGAGTGTGTGTGCCTGTGCACGTGTGTAGGGAACAGGTCACATTAACTGGAACTCACTCATTTTCGGTAGTGAGGAAACACAGGTCGAATTAGCAATATTTCCTAGACAATAAAGATGCATACATCTCTCTGCATAGAGCAAAGACATCTGTGGGAACACAAGGATGGCCAGTCCGCTGAAGTTCGAAGAGGCCTTTACAAGAAGCCTGAGGAACTGACATTTGATTTTTGAGGCTGGATGGTGAGCAGATGGCAGGTAGCAGGAACAGAATTTAGAATGCGCTATACTCAGTTAAGAGGTGCCGAATGCCAGCACAGTATACACAGAAGAGCAAAATTACAAGTTAAACTAAAAAAGTAAACTTGCAAAGTCAGTGACAAGCTTCTGGCCAGGAAAAAAGGTTTTCAAGCCTTAGATTGGCACATTTCACTGAGCAGCTGACGCGTGATCGGGAAGCAGAAGCTCGCTCATGGCTTCACATTAATAGAGACAGAAAGTCTACCACAGGAAATGCCCTCGGTGTTTCTAGACAGTTTCAGAATCACACCACTGTGGCTGCTCTTCAACTTAGTGGTCTATTCAGCTCCCCTCTAGGAAAATCAGGGTGATTTCTCTGCATCTTTAGCACTTCCATTACTGCCTCCCCCAAAGGCAAACTGTTTGGCAAGGTCTATTAACCTAGCATCTGAACAAATCACAATACTAAGGAATGACATAAGCCAGTTCTAGACACAGAGTTAAATGCCCTATGTCTGCTGAGTTTCCCTTGGCCTAATATTAAGATGAAACATCATTTTTCTATTACTTAAGGCCACACCAACTGACTAGGCTGGAGTTTAAATTCCCCAATGGAATGCCAAGAGTGCACACACAGAGGATGTCTGGAGCTGCCGGCCTTAACACCTCTGCTTTCCACAGTACAGCTTAGCTTCTGTTATCATTTTAAACACATGTCATCACGTGCGTAGCATCACATGACAGACTTGTGACTAACGTTGCCCTTCCCAGTGAGGACCCTGCCATTGCCAAGGTCTGGACAGAGTCACCCTCTCTCGTCTGAAGCAAATTGCTTTCATGTTTGCTCATCTTTGGGTCAGAGGCAGGAGGACTGGTGAGCCACTCAGGTGGCCTCCAGGGCTCTGACCTCCTGACCTCAGTAGATGAACAGGTATGCTTTCTGTGCCCCGGCTCATGCTGTCATGGGACTGACAGCTTGGCGGTATAAGAAACGTGCAGCATCACGACATTCAGGGACAATCCTTCCTCAGCCTTGTGCTAACTACTGTTTTGGTCTTCCCTAGGGAGGAGTGGGACCAAGAGGTCAGAGAGAGAGAGCCATCTGTGGTGCTGACTGTCTTCAATCAACGCCTGCACTGGATAAAGGCATTGCTCCAGAGCTTGTACCCAAGGGGAACAAGGTAGGTTCTCCAGTCCTCTTTTCCCAACTCGTGGTTGGTAATCTTGTTTTGTGGTTAGTTTCCAACAACCATACACAATTTCCTGTTTGCAAGTAGTGAGAAATCCCAAAGAATCTCTGCAGAGCCACCAGCAGCTCCCACAGTGGCTGGCTGAACTTCCTCTCTGAGTCTGCAAGGGGTTTAGCTGCTGCTCTGCATGGCTCCCACTGCCTTGCTCAGAGTCGGCCGTGTTTGCAGACAGGGTCCTCATGGGAGACGTCAAAATTAAACGAGGTCAGGGCCCTATCCCCAGAGGGCTGGTGTCCTTACGAGAATAGGGTGGAACCCAGCACTCCTCAGCTTTTCCCACTCACAGAGGAAAGGCCACCAGAGGACACACACAGGGAGGTGGCCCGACCATAGTAGAGAGGAGCCTTACCAGGGATACACCCTACCAGCGACCTGACCTTGAACCCAGCCTCCAGCACTGTGACACAACACACACCTCTGGTTAAGCCACTCTCTAGCGCTGCCCCTTCATGGTGGTCTGAGACAATTAATCACATGAAACAGTAAACCAGAATGCTAACGTTTAAGGGAGCTGACCAGCTATGGAGGACCACATGGACCCCAGAGATCTCACACACCATGAAGCCAAGTTTCTGTGCTGGGATCTAGCGGTACTGCACTCATCAAATAGAGCCCAGCTTTCACAGAAATAATACATTTAGCCCATAAGCCCAGAGACCTGAAGATAGCCACTTTTTCCCACAGATCATTGATGTGAACTACCTGTTTCCTTTCTGTGTCTTGCCTGTGTGTCCCTGGGAGGACTGTCACTGCCTAGAGTCTCACAACAAAAGAGGAGTCTACAGAGCCCAGATTGCTTCTGAGATGGATGTCACATGAGGGAGAGTGAGAATTTGTTCTGCCACTGTCACCTTACTGCTAAGCAGAGAAATTGAGAAGACCACATGGGTCTAAAGGTTACCCCCTAAGGGAGCATCCTTCACACAGGCTCTCTGGAGGGATGGTATCAGGTCAACTGGGAAGAACTGGCACACACCTGTGGGTGTCCTTGCAGTGAACTCAGGGTCAAAGTGGAAGGTGTCCTCAGGCCTTCCAACTGCTGGCTTGAAGGGTGGCTTGATCTCCTTGCGGTACAGCTTCTGCAGGGAGAAGGGGATATGTTGAGAGCAGGCTACAAAGCAGAGAACAGAGGCCACAAGCAGCTCTCACACTTCCAAGATGTGTGAGGAGGCACAATGCAATGCAGACTGTATGTGTTGTCTATGTAGCTGTATTTATGTAACACCATACCCCACTGTGTGTGTTACACGGAAGACCGTATATGTAGTATGGAAATTACATGTTAGACATGAACTACAGAAGGTATAGTTTGGGGTTTAAAGATTTGAGATCTGCTGAATGTCCTTCAGTTAGTGCGCTAGTTTTCTAACTTACTTTTGGCTACAGGACCTTTATCTCCAAGACAGCATTATAGGTTGGCCATACATGCCGAGCACTGGTGGTTGTGGGATCACCACCGTGGAGCCTACTTCAGCTCTCTGGAAACTGTGAAAACTGAGGCCCAGAGAAACCCTTGCTCACACAGCTCTTCCCACTGCCATGGCCTTCTCAGATCCACTGAAGCTGATGATTTAAGGACAGTGCACACATAGTTGGGGTCTGGCAAGGTGCCTGTGATGGACACTGGATGGTGATGAGCCAAGGGCACCAAGGGGCAGAGACAGGCAAGAAGGGCTGTGACAGAAGAGGCAGGAGGCACAGGAGAGGTGAGATTCCGGGATAATTCATGCACACCCTGAGGGAGCCGGAGGAAGATGGGATCTCCTGGTCCACTTCATCCTTTTTAATCACCTCACTTATTCCTCGGTGTCAAGATGACATCAGCTTGGCGCTGACAGTGAGATAGATTTCACATTACACAAGTGCTGAGGACACTGAGCAGGTACATCAGGGTCTGAATACACCCCAGAGGCCATGTGGAAAGAGAGCCAAGGGCACAGAGCACAAAACAAAAATGGAGACAGCTCGAAGCACCGGAACACTGGCTGTACCTTAGAGTCACAGACCCTAGCATCTGCTCAATGTACAGTTTCGGCTGTAGGCATTTTGAAACTAATCTGCTCTGATGATCGAGGGGCACAGATGAGCTTCTCGAAACGGCAATGCAGACATGCAGGCACAGAACAGGGCAGAATGGGAGGAGGGATAGGATAGGGAGGATGGACATGCTGTCCAGGGCATCGGGGATGGGCTGTGCCACAGTGCGAGGGAGAACACGACCTCTACAAGTCAACCACCCAAGACATGCTGTGGAGCTACCTAGATCTACAAAGTCCCCAGATGGAAGGTACTGTGCCCACAGCCCTCATGGGGACTCTGAAGGTGCAGTCACCACAAGAGGAAGGGGTAGAAATCCTCCTGTGATAGTAGAAGCAAGAACCCACGATGAAAACCCAATGACAAAACAGTGGATGCCCAGCACGTGCAGTGAAACACTGTCCTCCACCTGCTCCAGCCAGTGTGCAGGATAGCTAAGGCCACCAAGCAGCACACTGCCACCCACAGAGCCACCTAGGTACTCTGCACCTCAGTTTCTCTTCAGAGCCTTTCTCACCTCACAGCAAAACAGATGATGGCTGGGCTGGAAATGTAAAAGTTTCCACAAGCATGAGTCGTGCATATAAATAGTTAACAGTAATGGCGACCACTCCTGTCCAACCCATATGCTGAGGGTCTGGGCTTTGGCTTCAGACAATGGTCTGGAAACAAGCAATTTGGTAGAAACCTCCACCCTGCCACCCTGGAGCTGAATCTGGTGAAGTATTGTTTTTTCCCTGTCCGAGTGCCATTTCACCATGGGTCTGCTTGCTAGAAGCCGACTGGCTGGATGCCAGTGTGGACTGGCTTGCTTAGCCGGTGAGGTCACATTTTATGTTTATTTTGGGTTTGTGCTAATCCTGAGTTCTCAGCATTGCTTCAGCCACTGGGGGGAAAGTAAACACAGCTCACATTTGCCGGCTCCACCATCCTCTGCACGAGCTTCCTGGTCTATAATTAACTTGTAATTTTTCACTTAGCTAGGCAAGCAGCACTGGTGTTTGGAGGGCAGACCCCAGAGCTGGCACTAATGTGCTGGGAGCAGAGGGCAATTGGAAAGGCAGGGAAACCACAGAGACCTGCCACCCTCCACCTGCTTCAGCTAACACTGGTGACCCTCACTTCGGGGATAGATGACACCCTCTGTGCTCACATGTCACCAAATCCCCAGGGGACAGCTGGTGGATGCAGGCATTTACTTTATAAAAAAAATGTAGAAATATATGGTGGTAATTTTGGGGTCACAGGAGGCAATAGAAAGCAAAATGAATAGTCTGATGTTTTCTCAGCTGTATCCGTAGGCTGCACCTGGATAGAGAGTCCACAGGCAGGAATCTGATGCCAGCAAATGTCTCCTCCTTTGTCAGTATCGAATGCTCACAATGCCAAGAGGCATGGGGTAAGAAGGATCCCCTGGTGAGAAGTGTCCTGGAGAACATGGGACTTCAGTGGCTTTCAGTGATATGAGCTACTGACACTAAGAAGGTGTACAGGGGGTACAGAACAAAGCCCAACAGCCTGGTGCACACGTGTGTGTGTGTGTGTGTGTGTGTGTGTGTGTGTGTGTGTGTGTGTATGTGTACAGTGGGGTCCTGCTGAGGCCATACAAGGGCAGCACCTGGACCACTTGTGAGGGGAAGGACAGCTGAGACAGAGGGCTAGGTCAGATCAGACCAGCAAGGCCTCCACATTGGCTGCCAAGGCCTCTAGAGCCCATACAAGGTTCTTTCAGAACTGTTCACCCCTATGTTCTTGGCTGGGTCCCTCCTTCCTTCCTCCGGGATCCCTCTCCTGGTTACCTCCTGCTCACCTTCTCCCTGTGTGTTTTCTGAGCTGGGTACTCACACAGTACTGATACGGCTGATGGTGCACCAGACATCTCTGCACCCTCTAGGATAGGGTTCCTTGCCATCACCATGCTGTAGGCACCTTGCTTCTACAGCATCCAGACATGCTTCAAACATTGCTTATTGTTAGACAAATTAGCCTGAAAGCAGGTTTCTGGGCTCCTCTACCACGCAGGACTATTAATTAGAGCCACAGAAGAAAGGAGGTTGCCTTTGCTCCAGGCTCTGCGGGCACTGTCTGGCAGGGACAGGGTGAGAGTAAACATATGTGGTTCTACTGACCCCGAAGGGCCTCTTTTAGAGCCAAGCAAAATAAAAGCAAATGCCAAAAGAAGCAAACGTCAACAATAAAAAGCCCTTCCCCACATTATTCTAGCCTGAATTAATTTCAAATGATACATTAGGGCCACTCCTTAGTACAGAAATCCAACATCTATGTTTGCACTGAAGGGACATTGCTCTCCAGCAACAAAGAGCCCCCGGCAAGCTCTGAGCCTGGGGTAGGCTATGGAAGGTGCATATGGCGGTAGAAGGAATCCCACAGACGTAGCCTTCTACAGCACACACTGGCCCAGCCTTACCCCGGTGTGATGGTTTAATTGTCAACTCCAATACAACCTAGAATAACCTAGGAAGAGAAGTCTCAATGAGACACTGTCTGTGGGGTTGGCCTAAAGGCACACCTGTGGAAGATTGTCCTAATCACCTTAATTGACATTGGAAGACTCAGCCCCTTGTACTGTCATCATTCCCTAGGCAGGGGGCCCTGCACTGTCTTAAGAGTTGAGAAACTGAGCAGTTCCAGAGCAAGGAGCTTTACTGTGCTCTTGAGTAGATACAATGTAACCAACTGTCTCAAGTTCCTGCTGCCTCGACTTCCTAGGGATAATGGGCTGCAACCTAGAACTAGAGGGAAAATAAACCCCTGACTTCTCCAAGTTCCGTTTTGTCCAATTATTTCATGTAACAGCAGCAATAGAACAAGAACTCTGGGTTCCAGACCCATCTGCAGCTCAAATCCTAGAAACCTCAATACTTACACACCTATGTGGCTGCTGCCTGCTCTAGGATGTCCTTAGATTGCATTCAACAAAGTTCCTTCTCAGCCAGGTCCTCTGACCAGATGCTACTTGTAGGCCACCACCTGTGGGCATGGCTGGGGATTTCCCTTTCTTTCCCGGTACAGCCACTAGAACTCAAGCTATCTCAACCCCAGCAACTCCCTGCCCACCCTCCTTGACTCAGCAACTCCCTGCCCACCTTCCCTGACTGAACAACTCCCTCTCCATTCCCTGGCAGGTTTTGGAAGAGCAGCAGTATATACCACAGAGAAAGGGAATGTGTGAGTGCGGGGGTGGGTGGGGACAGCGGGGATGCTCCTTCACAGGCATCACTCTGGCCTGAGAGAGACTTCTGGGATCTCATTCCTGACCTCTGCTGCCCCTCACTCATCAATGGCTCTTATTCCCCCTCTCCCCTCCCTCCCTCCCTCCCTCCCTCTCTGCACCACCTCACTCTCTCAAAGGCATCTTTCTGACGCCCCCCCCCCCGCCCTGTTTAGAGGCCTGGGTCAAGTCTTCTAAGTCAGAAGTCCTGACTTCCTTTAACTCACATTTGAGACAAGAGAAAGAAAGGGACACTTGTCACAAACCAGGGACACCATGTGGCAGATTCAAAGCTAGCAGGGCATGGAAGCAGAGGAGCAAGGCTGGGTCAGGAGAACATGGCAGGTCTCCTGTGGTGACACTGAAGAGAGGACTGAGAGGAGGAGATAAAGCAAGGGGCTTGGGAAATACAGGTCCAGGAAGAAGGCCAGTGGAGAGTGAAACATTCCCACATTCCCACTTTCCTCTTCCCACCCTCCTTTTATGCAGCAAAACTTGTGATACAGTACTGGATCATTTATTCACAGCTTCTCTCTCCCAGTGAGATCAGTGGATCCCTAGGGTATGGCTCCACCACATCAGGGTCATCCCCAGCCCGGGAAGTACCTGAGACATAGGGTCTCAATGTGCCTGCTCGAATCAATTAACAGGAATGATACATTGGCAGAGAAAAACCAAGGTGTGTCCCCTACCATGGAGTGGAGTGCCACCCCAGAGGCCTGGCTTTCAAGCCCCAAATGCTATACTGTGCTAACCATTCCTCAGGGTACCAGGACGACTGCTATCAACAGGAGGTCTGTCTGCGAGCCAGTCTCCACAGACAGGTGCCTCCTTAGCTCTCAGACTTGGCCACAATGGGAGCTGTGGAGCCTGTCGATAACCTAATGGGAGGTTTGGCTTTGCGTCTGCAAGCTCCTGTCCTCTTTGGTTTTAAGGAGCGGACAGTCTGATTTTTCCCGAGCATCTGCTGGGAGAGACAGGCACCCTGACAATCCACCGGCTTCACTTTGACCTCGTCTGGGAGAAGAAGCCTCGTTTAAACAAGTTCTGTAATCAGAACTGTAAAGCCAAGGCTCAGAAACACCCCGATTTGTCCAGTCTGGATGGGGCTCAGGTGACAAGGGACCAGGGCTTCCATGCACACTGTTTTGTCCCTGTGATACTAGTGTGTTCTCTGAGGTAAGACAAGTGACGACACAGAGAAGAGGGGTGGGCAGAGTAGAAAGTAAGCTTCACACATAATGCACATCTTGTTTTTACTCTTTCTCTTTTTCTGTTTTTTTGCAATTCTGGGGATGGAGCCCAGGGCCTCATGTATGCTGGACAAGTGCCCTGACACTGAGCTATACCCAGCCTGATGTTTCAATATTCTACTAAAAAAATCCTCTGGGGTTAACTTCAGCTCCAGAAATGAAATTCCCATGTGTGACGGTGTTGTACAATACAGCCTGGGTATGGGGTGGCATTCCAAGGGGCGAGTCCAGAAGTCAGATGCATTTTACCCCTGCAAGCCTGTTTGTCCTTGGTGAGCCTTCCACCCCAGCAGAAACTAGTGTTAGCATGGCCAGGGCAGGTGGGCGAGGATGGATGCCAGTGGTGCTTGTGAGGATTTAGGACTGTGGGCAGGAGGTCACCAGTTTGAGCCTCTCTGGGGAGTCAGCCCTGCTGAGGGTCCCTAGCATGCTCACCCACAGGCTGACAGTTTGTATCTATCTCAGACTCTTAGTGTTGACAGAGAGGCCATGTGCACCAGGCAGCTGCAGTGTTCCCTCCGCCCTCCCTTGCCATGTGGCGTGTGTAGCGGAGACTTCTGCAAGCAACTTACATTCCAGTCTATGGTGACAAAGAAAGGATGACGCTTAATTTCCTCCACTCCATCAATGCCAGCACCTGTCACAACACAGCAGAGAATATGTGTCAGTGCAAGTCCAAGACCATGTGTTATCTCTGACTGCTACCAGTGCAGTTGTGTGACAGACAAGAGAGCACCCAGCAGGGCAAGTTCTGGCATGGTCTTTCTGTGAGAAGAAATCTCACACTTGCCCATGGCCTAGGAGCCCAGGAAGCCCCATGTGACTCCAAGGCTGTGACACGGCTGCAGCCAGAAGCTTAAGTGGTAAAGGAGAAGTAGGTATCTAGGTATCCGGCTCCAGACTTCCTGCTCCAGTATTATGCCAGGATGCCTAGAGAGGAGCAGGTGGCTGTCACAGTCACAGACGATGTTTGCCACATCAAGCCAGGTTCCAGGACTGGACAAAGCATAGCAGGGCCAGAGACTACTTGTAGAGCGCCTAGCCAGGCTGCTGTAGCTTTCGCCAGGGTAAGGGAGAATCTCAAGAAAGGAAAAGGAGACTGGGTGGACTGAGTACTGGGACATGCAGCCTAGTCTGGGATTCCCTCTACCACGCCCGACCCTTGCATAACTTAAGTCATTGTCACTCGGAGACAGTCTGTGGTTCTCTGATTCTCTCATCCATTGTGTCTACCTAAACTCTCCCCTTACTTTGTTTATATTAAGATTCCAAGTTGTGTACTGGACAGGAGCAGGGGTTGGCAGGCAACAGGGGATGTCTGTGTCTGTGAGATCATTCCGGATATCTCTCAACACCACAGCCAGGGTGAAGTGAATGGTGAGTTCCGGGGAACAGCAGGAGTGTGCTCATCAAGTGCTGGACACCCCACGTCCACCTGGTGTGAAACTGAGAGGAGAGCATGGGGGAGGGGCGAGGGAACCTGCTGTGCTTCCCTTCAATTCCTTCAACTTATGCTGCTCTAAATAAGATCAATTAATTAAAAGCAAAGCTCTGAGGCCCAGGAGCTCCTGTTTTCCCCAGGATTGCATGTAGTCAAGGAGCCCAGGCTCTGCTGCTACGAGTTGGGCAGAGTTAGACTCAGCCAGCTGGAAACCAAATCACAGGGAGTCTTGTCAGTTCCTGTCCCAGGGGTGGGAAATGAATGCCCACTCCTCCTCCTCCTCCCCCTCCTCTTCCTCCTCCTCCTCCTCCTCCTCCTCCTCCTCCTCCACCACCATCCCATACTGCAGCCCAACCTCCTCCTGGCTCTAAGGCCTAATGGCTCCTGAGTCCACTCTGACTCAGCTCCTGAAGCGCTAGGGAGGGTTTCTTCTTCCTAAGACATCTCTCAGCAGGGCACCATGAAGGGCAGCACAAGGTCATCTTGAGATGCTCTGGGGAAGTCAGGAACTGACTCTATGAAGTAAGAGACTGACCCCATCATCAGAGGATTGGAGTCTTTGTGGGTAGGGCCATATGCATTCCATGGCTCATGCTGACCCTCTGGTCCTCTGCTGTGTTTACAGCAGTGACATGAATCATCTCCCGCCTTTCGGGGAGCTTGGCTAACCTGAAGGGACCAGCTTCCCTTTTGGCAGCCATGACGGCCAAACACGTGCTTCTATGACCTTGTCCTAGACACTAGAAAATCAAATGCCTGCCTCGTGACAAGGAACCAATCAGAAGTTAGCTGGTGACGCTATGCTTTACGACCCTGGGTGTGCTTTACGGACAAGTGCACAGCAATGACGCACAAAGCATAGCAACCACCCTGGGAGGGCCTATGAGCCATAACAACCAATTGGCCAATCAACACAGGGCAAGCCCTCCAAGCCTGGAGGCACACCAATCGTGAGTCTGTGCGTACCCCTAGACACTCCCCTTACGCTGCCCTATAAAATCTCTTGGGAGGCCCTAGGAGCTGTCTTTGCTAGCCATTGGCCATGGCGGGTGGGTGAAAGACCCGAGCTAACATGGGGTTAGCTCGTTAAATTACAATAAAGCCTCATGCAGTTTGCATCAAGCTCTCGAATCCGCCTGGTGATTGGGGTGACCGCAGTCATGGCCTAGGACCCTAGATACCTGAGTTTTCCGGGGGGGTCTAACATTTGGGGGCTCGTCTGGGATTTGCGACCACCCCTCACCTGAGTGGATTCGATTTTGGAGGTAAGATGATTCGAGCTCACAACTTATATGTTCAATGTTATATGTTTGCTTGTTTTTGTTGGTTTGGTGCCACTTGAATTTGCTGTTTTGTTGATCTGAGCCTGCGCAGGACTTGTGATTTGTAATTTGGACTTCAGGGGGAAATAGACGTATTTCGAGACCCTGAAGTCCCGCCCTGGACGAAAGTCTGAGGGTTATTTGAATAGAACCATAGGGTAAGCAGACATGCGCAGAAATAGACGTATTTCTGGAACCCTTGGTTCTTCCCTGGACGAAAGTCCAAGGGTTGTTTGTAATTTTGGTTTGGGGCACCATTTCTTTGCTGCGAGGTTTGTCCTGTCTGAAGTCTATCTGTTTTGCTGTTGGTGTCTGTTAAGCCTGGAGGATTGGAATGGACTGGGTGACTGAACAGTTGAGCAATAGGTTTGTTATCTGTTATCTGATCTGTTGCAACCCACACCCCACCCGCCTGCTTGTGTGTCATTTTACTATTTCTGTTAATTTTGTGGATGTGGAGGTTCTATGTTGGGGTTTCTGGCGACATCTGTGAGTCTTGTAGGCCTAAAAGAATTGTTTTAGGGCAGAGGTTCAGGCAGCAGCCTTCCGAAGTCTACAGGGGAGACTTGGTTTCAAACCAAGTTGATCTCCATGGGGCCAGCCATCTGAAATTCCGAATAGGACCCTAGTCTGTATTAAACATCTCTTTCTGTCCCTACTGCCCACGCACATGGCATGCATGGGTCAGGGGTCTTTTCTTGATGCTCTGAGCACGTGGCACCACCTCAACTGTGATCGGCAGATGCGCCCGGAGGACAGACTGCTGCTCTAAGAACACCCAGGAGGTACGAACAGAGGCCAAGGACTTGGATCCTCCTCAGTTAGTGGTGATTGTAGCCGCCGGGTTCCCGGCGCCATTGCCTTATAAGCGCATTGCCTTATAAACTGCGCGGGCAGATTGGGTTGGCGTCTGTTCTTTCCTGTCTATTCTCTGTTATCATCATTGGTTTTCAATTCAGGATCCACCACGCCACCCCCTTTCTATCCCCACCTGCGGGTCTGTGAGGCATGCCAAGTGGGGCTGTTTCTGCCCCAGCTGCCATCCTGCCTGCTGCGGGAGTTTCCCTGCTCTGAGGGAACATGGCTGCAAGGCTGCCATCTGCCTGGCTGCCCGTCTTTCTGTGCTCCACACACATGGTATGGAGGGGGGCTGCAGGGGTCTTTTTCCCACCCCTGCATTGTCCGAGAGTCTGGGGTTACCAGCAGCACCCCCACCCCAGGTCTCTCTGCCTTGAGCACATGAAGCTGGGGCGTATGAACTTATCTGGCCAGATCCAGACTTCTAAAAAAAACCGCCTTAAAGTTATTAAGAACTGTAAAAGGGACTTTGATAAAAATTTTTATGTTGACTGAGAAATGAGGGAAAATGTAGGAGACTTAAGTAATAAAGAGGGAAAGGGAAAAGGAAATTTGTCTAAAGTTATAGAGAGTTAAAGCAAGTCGTAGGTCAGAGAAAAGGTTGTTACAAGTTGGAAAAAAATGTAAACTGTAAACTGTTTGCTATGGTTTCTCATGTCTACAAATAGTAAACTTTAAAAATGGTAATATAAGTTAAAATTTTAACCATATTAAGCTAATTTTGTTTTAAAAAGTCCTGTTTATTTATGTATACTTGTTTTAAAATGTTGTGTTTCCTGGTAGCCAGCCACATGGCAAACTGGTCACATGGCTGACTGGTAGCCATTTTGCTGAAGTTAAAAAAGGATACTTAAACCGCTATCTTGACTAAAGGTGACCGCATGGAAATTAGAGGTACCATCTTAGAAACAAGTTTTTCAGTTAAGATTTAAAATCTTAACCTTGGACTTCTATATATTACAGAAGACATTAAGAGAATTTAAATTTCTTTTTAAAAGCAGTTTTTTTAAATGTTCGTTTTTATTAATGTTTGTACTTAAAGAGCTTCAATTTAGAATCATTTTTGAGCAAAGCCTGTAAATGTAAAGTTCTTGTTTTATAAAGGCTGCTAATCTATTATAAGATGTTACAGCTTATGTTTTCAGAAGTTAAGTTTAGGGCGTTGGTGGCACACACCTTTAAGTTTAGAGCATTAGTGGTACATGCCTTTAATCCCACCACTCGGGAGGCAGAGGCAGATGTATCTTTATGAGTTCAAGGCCTGCCTGGTCCGGCAGATCGAATTCCAGGACAGGGTCCAAAGCCACAGAAAAACCCTGTCTCATTTGAGCAAGCAGCTAAAATATGTACATGTAGCTACTGTTTAAGGACTATAAGGTAACCCTATGCAGTCTTAAATTCAGCTGTGCTAAGTTTCAAATATTTTACTAAGTTAAAACCAGTTACAGTCAGGCTGAAAATTAATTACAGAAATAAGACCTTACCTAGCCACCTGTATGCTTCTTGTGTGCTTAAGGTAAGTAACTAAAACAGACAAACAGACCTCTAATGCTTCAGAGATCTTCAGAATATGGCATTTAAATTATTATCTTTAAAGTTTATAATGTCAGACAGAGTGCCAGATCCTGACAGTGACCCAAAGTCTCCAAAGAAGATTATGAGGCACCTCAGTTCCTGCACCTGAACCAGTGAGCGAGATGCTCAGATGTGATACCTGCCACCTGCAGGACCTAGCCGAGACTGTGGACAAAGCTGCTGGACACTGGAAAATTGATTGCACCCCCTTTGCCTAGACAAAACAAGGTCAGTCTTTTCCATGTCCCTCTTCCACAGAGAGGAAAAAAACCTCTCACCTGATAGGCCTGGCGAAGATTGCTGTTCTTTGAGTCAGCTGCCTCCAACGGTAATGGAGAAACTTGGGTATGGCTAACTGTATATGGACTGGCTTCTGTCACTTTTTAGTAGATTCGGATAAAATATACCCTTCTCAGATCTCTGAAATATTAATGGTTGTCAACTTGACAGCATCAGCCAGTCAGATCCACTATAGACTAGTCAGTATGTTAGCTGATAAAGTAATGACTATCTACTGTTCAGGTACAAGCTCAAGGTTTTTGTTTATTTTGGTTGTCATCTAAGTACAAACTTAAAGGGCTTTTCATCAGGCCAAAGGCACCTCTGTCCAATCCATACCTGGCTCTCTGGACAGAAGAAAAATGTACATGCTTATAGCCCAAATCTGTAGTTTTTGCTAGGACTCAAAGTTATAAATATGTTCTTGCTGTTTGAACAGATATCCAGATATCTGCTTTTTCTGCACTGTGGGCTTCAGTAAATAAGTTTTAACCTCTGTTCCTAGTTTAAACATGTCTTAAACAGGTTTCTGCTTCTGGCAGACATCTGAGTATCAGTTACTGACTACAGGCTGTTCTAAGTAGACTGCGAGCCCTGGACTTGCTGTGGATGTGAACCAGTCCAGCTGAATGATATGGACACCCCCCTGTCTCTGCAACAAAGTCTGTCAAAAGCTCCTGATGGATTCCCCATTGCCTAAATTCCTTTTTTGCTTTTGACTAGCATTTCAACCTTCTGGGGTCCCTAACTTCGTCCCAAAGTCAGCAGGAAGTAGTTTGGGAAAGAATTCGCCACCCATTCTCCCTGGTTAAAATGCTAAGTCAGGAGGGACTCCTTTGCATGGGGATGCCAATATCTATCACTCCCTGATGGGGGCGCTAGAGAGACAGCAATTCCATGATTGGAATTTCCAAAAAAGAAAATGGGGGAATGAAGGGACCAGCTTCCCTTTTGGCAGCCATAACGGCCGAACACGTGCTTCTATGACCTTGTCCTAGACACTAGAAAATCAAATGCCTGCCTCGTGACAAGGAACCAATCAGAAGTTAGCTGGTGACGCTATGCTTTACGACCCTGGGTGTGCTTTACGGACAAGTGCACAGCAATGACGCACAAAGCATAGCAACCACCCTGGGAGGGCCTATGAGCCATAACAACCAATTGGCCAATCAACACAGGGCAAGCCCTCCAAGCCTGGAGGCACACCAATCGTGAGTCTGTGCGTACCCCTAGACACTCCCCTTACGCTGCCCTATAAAATCTCTTGGGAGGCCCTAGGAGCTGTCTTTGCTAGCCATTGGCCATGGCGGGTGGGTGAAAGACCCGAGCTAACATGGGGTTAGCTCGTTAAATTACAATAAAGCCTCATGCAGTTTGCATCAAGCTCTCGAATCCGCCTGGTGATTGGGGTGACCGCAGTCATGGCCTAGGACCCTAGATACCTGAGTTTTCCGGGGGGGTCTAACATTTGGGGGCTCGTCTGGGATTTGCGACCACCCCTCACCTGAGTGGATTCGATTTTGGAGGTAAGATGATTCGAGCTCACAACTTATATGTTCAATGTTATATGTTTGCTTGTTTTTGTTGGTTTGGTGCCACTTGAATTTGCTGTTTTGTTGATCTGAGCCTGCGCAGGACTTGTGATTTGTAATTTGGACTTCAGGGGGAAATAGACGTATTTCGAGACCCTGAAGTCCCGCCCTGGACGAAAGTCTGAGGGTTATTTGAATAGAACCATAGGGTAAGCAGACATGCGCAGAAATAGACGTATTTCTGGAACCCTTGGTTCTTCCCTGGACGAAAGTCCAAGGGTTGTTTGTAATTTTGGTTTGGGGCACCATTTCTTTGCTGCGAGGTTTGTCCTGTCTGAAGTCTATCTGTTTTGCTGTTGGTGTCTGTTAAGCCTGGAGGATTGGAATGGACTGGGTGACTGAACAGTTGAGCAATAGGTTTGTTATCTGTTATCTGATCTGTTGCAACCCACACCCCACCCGCCTGCTTGTGTGTCATTTTACTATTTCTGTTAATTTTGTGGATGTGGAGGTTCTATGTTGGGGTTTCTGGCGACATCTGTGAGTCTTGTAGGCCTAAAAGAATTGTTTTAGGGCAGAGGTTCAGGCAGCAGCCTTCCGAAGTCTACAGGGGAGACTTGGTTTCAAACCAAGTTGATCTCCATGGGGCCAGCCATCTGAAATTCCGAATAGGACCCTAGTCTGTATTAAACATCTCTTTCTGTCCCTACTGCCCACGCACATGGCATGCATGGGTCAGGGGTCTTTTCTTGATGCTCTGAGCACGTGGCACCACCTCAACTGTGATCGGCAGATGCGCCCGGAGGACAGACTGCTGCTCTAAGAACACCCAGGAGGTACGAACAGAGGCCAAGGACTTGGATCCTCCTCAGTTAGTGGTGATTGTAGCCGCCGGGTTCCCGGCGCCATTGCCTTATAAGCGCATTGCCTTATAAACTGCGCGGGCAGATTGGGTTGGCGTCTGTTCTTTCCTGTCTATTCTCTGTTATCATCATTGGTTTTCAATTCAGGATCCACCACGCCACCCCCTTTCTATCCCCACCTGCGGGTCTGTGAGGCATGCCAAGTGGGGCTGTTTCTGCCCCAGCTGCCATCCTGCCTGCTGCGGGAGTTTCCCTGCTCTGAGGGAACATGGCTGCAAGGCTGCCATCTGCCTGGCTGCCCGTCTTTCTGTGCTCCACACACATGGTATGGAGGGGGGCTGCAGGGGTCTTTTTCCCACCCCTGCATTGTCCGAGAGTCTGGGGTTACCAGCAGCACCCCCACCCCAGGTCTCTCTGCCTTGAGCACATGAAGCTGGGGCGTATGAACTTATCTGGCCAGATCCAGACTTCTAAAAAAAACCGCCTTAAAGTTATTAAGAACTGTAAAAGGGACTTTGATAAAAATTTTTATGTTGACTGAGAAATGAGGGAAAATGTAGGAGACTTAAGTAATAAAGAGGGAAAGGGAAAAGGAAATTTGTCTAAAGTTATAGAGAGTTAAAGCAAGTCGTAGGTCAGAGAAAAGGTTGTTACAAGTTGGAAAAAAATGTAAACTGTAAACTGTTTGCTATGGTTTCTCATGTCTACAAATAGTAAACTTTAAAAATGGTAATATAAGTTAAAATTTTAACCATATTAAGCTAATTTTGTTTTAAAAAGTCCTGTTTATTTATGTATACTTGTTTTAAAATGTTGTGTTTCCTGGTAGCCAGCCACATGGCAAACTGGTCACATGGCTGACTGGTAGCCATTTTGCTGAAGTTAAAAAAGGATACTTAAACCGCTATCTTGACTAAAGGTGACCGCATGGAAATTAGAGGTACCATCTTAGAAACAAGTTTTTCAGTTAAGATTTAAAATCTTAACCTTGGACTTCTATATATTACAGAAGACATTAAGAGAATTTAAATTTCTTTTTAAAAGCAGTTTTTTTAAATGTTCGTTTTTATTAATGTTTGTACTTAAAGAGCTTCAATTTAGAATCATTTTTGAGCAAAGCCTGTAAATGTAAAGTTCTTGTTTTATAAAGGCTGCTAATCTATTATAAGATGTTACAGCTTATGTTTTCAGAAGTTAAGTTTAGGGCGTTGGTGGCACACACCTTTAAGTTTAGAGCATTAGTGGTACATGCCTTTAATCCCACCACTCGGGAGGCAGAGGCAGATGTATCTTTATGAGTTCAAGGCCTGCCTGGTCCGGCAGATCGAATTCCAGGACAGGGTCCAAAGCCACAGAAAAACCCTGTCTCATTTGAGCAAGCAGCTAAAATATGTACATGTAGCTACTGTTTAAGGACTATAAGGTAACCCTATGCAGTCTTAAATTCAGCTGTGCTAAGTTTCAAATATTTTACTAAGTTAAAACCAGTTACAGTCAGGCTGAAAATTAATTACAGAAATAAGACCTTACCTAGCCACCTGTATGCTTCTTGTGTGCTTAAGGTAAGTAACTAAAACAGACAAACAGACCTCTAATGCTTCAGAGATCTTCAGAATATGGCATTTAAATTATTATCTTTAAAGTTTATAATGTCAGACAGAGTGCCAGATCCTGACAGTGACCCAAAGTCTCCAAAGAAGATTATGAGGCACCTCAGTTCCTGCACCTGAACCAGTGAGCGAGATGCTCAGATGTGATACCTGCCACCTGCAGGACCTAGCCGAGACTGTGGACAAAGCTGCTGGACACTGGAAAATTGATTGCACCCCCTTTGCCTAGACAAAACAAGGTCAGTCTTTTCCATGTCCCTCTTCCACAGAGAGGAAAAAAACCTCTCACCTGATAGGCCTGGCGAAGATTGCTGTTCTTTGAGTCAGCTGCCTCCAACGGTAATGGAGAAACTTGGGTATGGCTAACTGTATATGGACTGGCTTCTGTCACTTTTTAGTAGATTCGGATAAAATATACCCTTCTCAGATCTCTGAAATATTAATGGTTGTCAACTTGACAGCATCAGCCAGTCAGATCCACTATAGACTAGTCAGTATGTTAGCTGATAAAGTAATGACTATCTACTGTTCAGGTACAAGCTCAAGGTTTTTGTTTATTTTGGTTGTCATCTAAGTACAAACTTAAAGGGCTTTTCATCAGGCCAAAGGCACCTCTGTCCAATCCATACCTGGCTCTCTGGACAGAAGAAAAATGTACATGCTTATAGCCCAAATCTGTAGTTTTTGCTAGGACTCAAAGTTATAAATATGTTCCTTGCTGTTTGAACAGATATCCAGATATCTGCTTTTTCTGCACTGTGGGCTTCAGTAAATAAGTTTTAACCTCTGTTCCTAGTTTAAACATGTCTTAAACAGGTTTCTGCTTCTGGCAGACATCTGAGTATCAGTTACTGACTACAGGCTGTTCTAAGTAGACTGCGAGCCCTGGACTTGCTGTGGATGTGAACCAGTCCAGCTGAATGATATGGACACCCCCCTGTCTCTGCAACAAAGTCTGTCAAAAGCTCCTGATGGATTCCCCATTGCCTAAATTCCTTTTTTGCTTTTGACTAGCATTTCAACCTTCTGGGGTCCCTAACTTCGTCCCAAAGTCAGCAGGAAGTAGTTTGGGAAAGAATTCGCCACCCATTCTCCCTGGTTAAAATGCTAAGTCAGGAGGGACTCCTTTGCATGGGGATGCCAATATCTATCACTCCCTGATGGGGGCGCTAGAGAGACAGCAATTCCATGATTGGAATTTCCAAAAAAGAAAATGGGGGAATGAAGGGACCAGCTTCCCTTTTGGCAGCCATAACGGCCGAACACGTGCTTCTATGACCTTGTCCTAGACACTAGAAAATCAAATGCCTGCCTCGTGACAAGGAACCAATCAGAAGTTAGCTGGTGACGCTATGCTTTACGACCCTGGGTGTGCTTTACGGACAAGTGCACAGCAATGACGCACAAAGCATAGCAACCACCCTGGGAGGGCCTATGAGCCATAACAACCAATTGGCCAATCAACACAGGGCAAGCCCTCCAAGCCTGGAGGCACACCAATCGTGAGTCTGTGCGTACCCCTAGACACTCCCCTTACGCTGCCCTATAAAATCTCTTGGGAGGCCCTAGGAGCTGTCTTTGCTAGCCATTGGCCATGGCGGGTGGGTGAAAGACCCGAGCTAACATGGGGTTAGCTCGTTAAATTACAATAAAGCCTCATGCAGTTTGCATCAAGCTCTCGAATCCGCCTGGTGATTGGGGTGACCGCAGTCATGGCCTAGGACCCTAGATACCTGAGTTTTCCGGGGGGGTCTAACATTTGGGGGCTCGTCTGGGATTTGCGACCACCCCTCACCTGAGTGGATTCGATTTTGGAGGTAAGATGATTCGAGCTCACAACTTATATGTTCAATGTTATATGTTTGCTTGTTTTTGTTGGTTTGGTGCCACTTGAATTTGCTGTTTTGTTGATCTGAGCCTGCGCAGGACTTGTGATTTGTAATTTGGACTTCAGGGGGAAATAGACGTATTTCGAGACCCTGAAGTCCCGCCCTGGACGAAAGTCTGAGGGTTATTTGAATAGAACCATAGGGTAAGCAGACATGCGCAGAAATAGACGTATTTCTGGAACCCTTGGTTCTTCCCTGGACGAAAGTCCAAGGGTTGTTTGTAATTTTGGTTTGGGGCACCATTTCTTTGCTGCGAGGTTTGTCCTGTCTGAAGTCTATCTGTTTTGCTGTTGGTGTCTGTTAAGCCTGGAGGATTGGAATGGACTGGGTGACTGAACAGTTGAGCAATAGGTTTGTTATCTGTTATCTGATCTGTTGCAACCCACACCCCACCCGCCTGCTTGTGTGTCATTTTACTATTTCTGTTAATTTTGTGGATGTGGAGGTTCTATGTTGGGGTTTCTGGCGACATCTGTGAGTCTTGTAGGCCTAAAAGAATTGTTTTAGGGCAGAGGTTCAGGCAGCAGCCTTCCGAAGTCTACAGGGGAGACTTGGTTTCAAACCAAGTTGATCTCCATGGGGCCAGCCATCTGAAATTCCGAATAGGACCCTAGTCTGTATTAAACATCTCTTTCTGTCCCTACTGCCCACGCACATGGCATGCATGGGTCAGGGGTCTTTTCTTGATGCTCTGAGCACGTGGCACCACCTCAACTGTGATCGGCAGATGCGCCCGGAGGACAGACTGCTGCTCTAAGAACACCCAGGAGGTACGAACAGAGGCCAAGGACTTGGATCCTCCTCAGTTAGTGGTGATTGTAGCCGCCGGGTTCCCGGCGCCATTGCCTTATAAGCGCATTGCCTTATAAACTGCGCGGGCAGATTGGGTTGGCGTCTGTTCTTTCCTGTCTATTCTCTGTTATCATCATTGGTTTTCAATTCAGGATCCACCACGCCACCCCCTTTCTATCCCCACCTGCGGGTCTGTGAGGCATGCCAAGTGGGGCTGTTTCTGCCCCAGCTGCCATCCTGCCTGCTGCGGGAGTTTCCCTGCTCTGAGGGAACATGGCTGCAAGGCTGCCATCTGCCTGGCTGCCCGTCTTTCTGTGCTCCACACACATGGTATGGAGGGGGGCTGCAGGGGTCTTTTTCCCACCCCTGCATTGTCCGAGAGTCTGGGGTTACCAGCAGCACCCCCACCCCAGGTCTCTCTGCCTTGAGCACATGAAGCTGGGGCGTATGAACTTATCTGGCCAGATCCAGACTTCTAAAAAAAACCGCCTTAAAGTTATTAAGAACTGTAAAAGGGACTTTGATAAAAATTTTTATGTTGACTGAGAAATGAGGGAAAATGTAGGAGACTTAAGTAATAAAGAGGGAAAGGGAAAAGGAAATTTGTCTAAAGTTATAGAGAGTTAAAGCAAGTCGTAGGTCAGAGAAAAGGTTGTTACAAGTTGGAAAAAAATGTAAACTGTAAACTGTTTGCTATGGTTTCTCATGTCTACAAATAGTAAACTTTAAAAATGGTAATATAAGTTAAAATTTTAACCATATTAAGCTAATTTTGTTTTAAAAAGTCCTGTTTATTTATGTATACTTGTTTTAAAATGTTGTGTTTCCTGGTAGCCAGCCACATGGCAAACTGGTCACATGGCTGACTGGTAGCCATTTTGCTGAAGTTAAAAAAGGATACTTAAACCGCTATCTTGACTAAAGGTGACCGCATGGAAATTAGAGGTACCATCTTAGAAACAAGTTTTTCAGTTAAGATTTAAAATCTTAACCTTGGACTTCTATATATTACAGAAGACATTAAGAGAATTTAAATTTCTTTTTAAAAGCAGTTTTTTTAAATGTTCGTTTTTATTAATGTTTGTACTTAAAGAGCTTCAATTTAGAATCATTTTTGAGCAAAGCCTGTAAATGTAAAGTTCTTGTTTTATAAAGGCTGCTAATCTATTATAAGATGTTACAGCTTATGTTTTCAGAAGTTAAGTTTAGGGCGTTGGTGGCACACACCTTTAAGTTTAGAGCATTAGTGGTACATGCCTTTAATCCCACCACTCGGGAGGCAGAGGCAGATGTATCTTTATGAGTTCAAGGCCTGCCTGGTCCGGCAGATCGAATTCCAGGACAGGGTCCAAAGCCACAGAAAAACCCTGTCTCATTTGAGCAAGCAGCTAAAATATGTACATGTAGCTACTGTTTAAGGACTATAAGGTAACCCTATGCAGTCTTAAATTCAGCTGTGCTAAGTTTCAAATATTTTACTAAGTTAAAACCAGTTACAGTCAGGCTGAAAATTAATTACAGAAATAAGACCTTACCTAGCCACCTGTATGCTTCTTGTGTGCTTAAGGTAAGTAACTAAAACAGACAAACAGACCTCTAATGCTTCAGAGATCTTCAGAATATGGCATTTAAATTATTATCTTTAAAGTTTATAATGTCAGACAGAGTGCCAGATCCTGACAGTGACCCAAAGTCTCCAAAGAAGATTATGAGGCACCTCAGTTCCTGCACCTGAACCAGTGAGCGAGATGCTCAGATGTGATACCTGCCACCTGCAGGACCTAGCCGAGACTGTGGACAAAGCTGCTGGACACTGGAAAATTGATTGCACCCCCTTTGCCTAGACAAAACAAGGTCAGTCTTTTCCATGTCCCTCTTCCACAGAGAGGAAAAAAACCTCTCACCTGATAGGCCTGGCGAAGATTGCTGTTCTTTGAGTCAGCTGCCTCCAACGGTAATGGAGAAACTTGGGTATGGCTAACTGTATATGGACTGGCTTCTGTCACTTTTTAGTAGATTCGGATAAAATATACCCTTCTCAGATCTCTGAAATATTAATGGTTGTCAACTTGACAGCATCAGCCAGTCAGATCCACTATAGACTAGTCAGTATGTTAGCTGATAAAGTAATGACTATCTACTGTTCAGGTACAAGCTCAAGGTTTTTGTTTATTTTGGTTGTCATCTAAGTACAAACTTAAAGGGCTTTTCATCAGGCCAAAGGCACCTCTGTCCAATCCATACCTGGCTCTCTGGACAGAAGAAAAATGTACATGCTTATAGCCCAAATCTGTAGTTTTTGCTAGGACTCAAAGTTATAAATATGTTCTTGTTGTTTGAACAGATATCCAGATATCTGCTTTTTCTGCACTGTGGGCTTCAGTAAATAAGTTTTAACCTCTGTTCCTAGTTTAAACATGTCTTAAACAGGTTTCTGCTTCTGGCAGACATCTGAGTATCAGTTACTGACTACAGGCTGTTCTAAGTAGACTGCGAGCCCTGGACTTGCTGTGGATGTGAACCAGTCCAGCTGAATGATATGGACACCCCCCTGTCTCTGCAACAAAGTCTGTCAAAAGCTCCTGATGGATTCCCCATTGCCTAAATTCCTTTTTTGCTTTT
This sequence comes from Cricetulus griseus, assembly GCF_003668045.3. NCBI lineage: Eukaryota > Metazoa > Chordata > Mammalia > Rodentia > Cricetidae > Cricetulus > Cricetulus griseus. The sequence continues at coordinate 292,694,765 of NC_048595.1, read as the reverse complement.
GACTAGCATTTCAACCTTCTGGGGTCCCTAACTTCGTCCCAAAGTCAGCAGGAAGTAGTTTGGGAAAGAATTCGCCACCCATTCTCCCTGGTTAAAATGCTAAGTCAGGAGGGACTCCTTTGCATGGGGATGCCAATATCTATCACTCCCTGATGGGGGCGCTAGAGAGACAGCAATTCCATGATTGGAATTTCCAAAAAAGAAAATGGGGGAATGAAGGGACCAGCTTCCCTTTTGGCAGCCATAACGGCCGAACACGTGCTTCTATGACCTTGTCCTAGACACTAGAAAATCAAATGCCTGCCTCGTGACAAGGAACCAATCAGAAGTTAGCTGGTGGCGCTATGCTTTATGACCCTGGGTGTGCTTTACGGACAAGTGCACAGCAATGACGCACAAAGCATAGCAACCACCCTGGGAGGGCCTATGAGCCATAACAACCAATTGGCCAATCAACACAGGGCAAGCCCTCCATGCCTGGAGGCACACCAATCGTGAGTCTGTGCGTACCCCTAGACACTCCCCTTACACTGCCCTATAAGATCTCTTGGGAGGCCCTAGGAGCTGTCTTTGCTAGCCATTGGCCATGGCGGGTGGGTGAAAGACCCGAGCTAACATGGGGTTAGCTTGTTAAATTACAATAAAGCCTCATGCAGTTTGCATCAAGCTCTCGAATCCGCCTGGTGATTGGGGTGACCGCAGTCATGGCCTGGGACCCTAGATACCTGAATTTTCTGGGGTCTAACAACCCATGCTTGGAGAGACCAATCACACTAGGTTTTATGCACACACCAGCGTCAGTCTGAGTCCTTTGGTTGCTGTCACAGTTTGGTAGGAAAACGCACACATAAGGGAACCAGGGAAAGTCTCGGCTCAGGCAGCCATGTCCACCCAGTGATATGTCAGGTGCTCTTTTGGGGACATGTATAGCACCTTCTCTGTGTGCCCTACTCAGTGGCCACTTCAAGATGAGCAATTCACGTGGCTATAGACGGTGTAGCCTGCTCGAAGCCACACCTGCTGAACTGTAGAAGGGGGATCTTTCAGACTCTGTCTGACACCCTTGCCCAGGACTCCACCTTTATTCCCAGACTTGACACAGACCTTTCATCTCAGAACTCCATGACGGAGCTTCTTTGGATCAATGTGTCTATCTCCCTTGCTGCACCCCAAACCACAGTCCCAGGGCTTTGAACACCCAGTGTTCTTCCCTTGAGGGGTGCTCTGATGCTATGAAAGTAACTTCTAGAGCCAATGGTCTGACTTCCAAAGCTGCCCTCCTGAGCCACTGTCCTTGCACTCCTTTGATGAGGGACAGAACTACAGATGAAAAGTCAGCCTGGCCCTGGTGACTGAAGAACCAAGGGCCTCAAACTCAGACCTCCTCTGGGTCCCAATGATGAATGCCAACCGCCTTCCCCGGCCTCAGCCTGTACACCTGTCCAGTGAGGCATGCCTTGTCTGTCTGAAGAACCTCTGCATATATATAGCTTGCAGTATGGCCTGCAAAAACAGACATGCTGGACAAGCTGGTGTTGGGGGTTTATGAATCTCCTCAGTTACTCTCTGCAAATCGAATCTGGAACCAAGTTTGGGGTTTGCAGTCTCAACCAAAAGCACTGATGCTTTGGTCATTGCTCTGAAACTACAAATTGGTGGAAGGTTCCTGCAGCCAGGTCTTTAAAGCTCCGGCGACCTTTAGAGAACAAACATGCTCATTAGCCTAACCCTCTCCTGAAATATTTTAAAACAGATTGCTGTGAATTTGGCTCTGCTTTTATCTAGACTGAACACATTTGACAAATAGCAGGGAGCAGAGTTCCGGGCAGGGAGGATGGGAATGTGTTTGTGCTGATGTGGGGCCCAGAGCTGCTAGGTTACAGGACCTTCACCAAACACCACTCACGCCTCCCCTGTTCCAGGAGGATGCCTGCAAATCATCTCCTGTCATGGGCACTGACAAGACCCTGGAGTCAGGCAGAGACAGGGGGAATGGAGACTGTGGGACCATGTGTATAGCTGTCTTGTCTGGTGTGTCTCTCTCTAGGTTCCATTACTCTGCAGAAGGATTCTTGGTGCTGGGCAGACACAGAGGACTGTGCATTCAGACTTCACCCTTTGTTACACATGTTCTAATTACATGGAGACATCTTGAAGCATGCTTCTCTGGATTCACATTTCTGTGCTCCATTAAAGGCACGAGGCACAGAATCAAGATACCATGCGATCCCAGAAAAGGATTACTTCCATTGCCCACATTTAGCCAGGTCTCCTTCACACTTGAACACCCTCCTCTAATATACCCAAATTGTCATGGACTTCCAATTGCAGCAATCTGGTCTCCTCTCAACATCTTGCGCTCTCCCTCAGCCCCATTTTTGTGGGCTGTTTCATCAAGTCCAAGAAACATTACCCGCGTCTTTGTATCTTCCCCTGAGGATGTTCACGCAGTGCACAAATGTGACTAAGATCATCAGTTGCACTTTCTCCTGCTCACCTGTCTGTTACAGGGTGGCAATGTGGCCCTTGGGGTGGGGAAATGGGATTGCATATTGTCTACTGCCATGTGGGCAGTCCCAAGGCCTAGCTGGGCCCTTGTGTCTCACAGTCTCTAAATATTGGCTGATCCCCCTAAAAGCAGCACACACACCCCAACTCCAAAAAAGGAAAGATTTTAAAATCACTAAAATACTGTGTGGTTACTGTTTGCAAAGCCAGCCTGATGAGGAACATGGGGTAGAAGAGGTGCTCTCCTCCTGCCCTCCTGGGAGATGAGCACATCTGACCTGTCTCCCCCTCACCCCTTGCCTCTAATGCAGACAGGTCATCCCGGTCTGCTGCGCACTGTTTAATTAGCTCCTTTTAAAATAAACCACCCAACATACAGCACAGGCACAGTCTTGGTGCTCTGGCTGAGTGCTGCCCACAGCTGTAGTCCAGCTAGCTAGTATGTGATGGAAAGCTTCCATGGGACATCTGGCAACATGTCTGAAGGATGTGATCCCTAAAGTGTGGTGGAGTGGACAAAAATCACGGGCTTTCACTACTTAGCTGGAATTATGATGGGACAAATTCAGACCAGTGTCCCAGGTTACCATCAATTCCACTGAGACTTTGGCAAGGTTGGAGGTCACCAAATCAATACCCCAATCCAAGCTTGCAAGGTGTAAAAGGACCGGGGCTTTTTGTTTTATCCTAACACAAACAACAACAACAACAACAACAACAAAAAAAAACCACAAAAAACAAAAACCGGTATGAAGACATTCTCAGGAAGCATGAAGTCTGCACTTGCAACTGCCTGCTCGAGGCGGAAAGACTGAAGTCCTTGCTGGATGCCACTGAAGCTGATAAATACAAACTCAAAATAAACACAAATCTGTTAAGGCTAGAATTGTATATAATTATCTTTCATCTTCTGTTTTTCTAAATCTTCCTATCTTTTATGCACATTTGTTGTACAAAATGAAAAGTGTGTAAAATTAAAGGAAAACAAGTAAATTGAGATTTTCATACAAGTGCAATCATGGTGAGAGTTCAGGGCGTTCTTGGCAGGAGAAGGGAGAAAAGGGACAACCTTGGTGTAAATTAAGTAAAACAGAATCCTTGTGTGAATTAAAGACAGTTCACTTGCAAGTCTTACCCCTAAGGACTCAGAGAAACAGGACGGACCTCAGAGAGCATCTCCCAAAGGTTTGCTCATCCTGACTGGAGACACTGTAGGTGTGATGTGACAATGCTCTCTGTCACAGTTAGTAAGGTACCAATGCTGGCTCCTACTCGGGGTTCTGAACAGGACACTGACTTGATATTGCTCTGGAGTGCCAAAGTCCCCTTGGCTGTGTCCAAAGCACTGTGGTAGTCAGGGAGAACATGCCCCCTTTGAGGCTTCTAACAAGGGGTCCTTATGTTTCCATGATGTCCTAAAAGGCAGGTGTTTATGAAAAAGTCAGAAAAAAACAGGTTCCCTAAACCTCAAAGTTGGATGACCACAGGAACGAGTAGAATGCTATGATGGGCCAGTTTTATGCATGGATTCCACACTTGAGATGAGGGCCTAGGATGCCTCCCTGGAGGCAGAGGGTATGCAGAGCCTTGGGTTGGTGAAGTCAGGAGGGACCTCAGGGAGTGACCAGCTGGCCTCATTCCCCAGGGAGAAGAGCTGACCCCCTCAAGGTCACTTAGCTAGAGGTGGGTCAGGCCTAGTACACGCTTGTGGATAGGTACAGAGGCCAGGAAGCGGGAGCCTGTGCTTTCTACCATTGTGGCTAAATAATGAAGAACCCCTCACTTCCCTGGAGACCCTTATACACGCTCAAGTGGACAGAAGGAAGGAGAGGGGCAGATGCACTAATTCTTACACTCAGGAGTCAAAACACAGCGTTGGCAAAACAAGACTACAGATATGCATTCCCAGCCTAGGAAGACAGGATGGCCAGCAACAACAGCTCCTAGGCAGGTCCCGGGCACTGCCACACCACACTGCAGGGAGATCAGAGAGGAACACCTTGGGTGTGGGTGCTAAGCCAATGCAGTAAGCACATTTGAAAATCCCTGGTGGGGAAATGTTAACTAAACAAGAGCCCCACTGAGTACAGTCAGGGGCAGCATGGATGGAGCCCCAGCCTCTGCCCTAGCCAGGAACAGACAGTGGGCAGCCCAGCGGGACTCAGACAAACAAACATTTGCTATCATTACCTCTTCTGCTTCACCCCATGATGAGGGAAATGAGGAATGTCACAAGGACTCAGCTGGGTTCCAAACGGACAGCCACTGACCCACATCTCAGATCTTCTCGGAGTGTCTAATATTACCTCTTCCCATCCACTCAGCATCAGCAAATGCTCCCAGGGCATTGATAATCCAGCAGCTCAGGTCCAAGGTGAGCAGACAGCACACCTGCCTTTACCAAGCTTGACTTGCTAGAGCCCCTGGCTGACCCTGGTGTCTGCTAATGAAACCTGACTCCCAGCCTCCTTTGTGCTACTCCAAATACAGCCTGTTTTCCTGCCTTTCCTCTAAGAAAGAAGTGCCAGGAGACCAAGTTCTATCAACAAGAAATGCAGAGAAACTCTGAGGGGACTTTCAGGAAACCTTTCCTGACCAAAGGGACACAAGCACCCACTGTCTCCATCTCTTAGGCTTCCTCTGGCTTCAGTGTGGATGCTATGGCCTGGGGCTACTGGGGCTACTTTGTGATCAGAAGCCAGCCAAGCATGAGAAAACAAAGGCAAGTCACAGAGGACAGAACACTAAGACAGTAGGCGGGAGGATCCAGGCTTTCAGTAACCACACTTCCAGCTGCCAGGCAATGCCTCCACAACCTATATTAGCACAGGGCCTACTGCAAGAGAGGTAAGCAACAAGCAGAAATACGTTGTTGCAGCACGAAACAATTCTCATGGATGCCTCCCTGTTTATAAAAGAAGCAGAGTTCTCTGAACTGCTCTAAAGTACTACCTCAAGCCCTTGACTCAGGGGTGACTGCTGGAGCATGGCGCTCAGTCACATGCAGTGACCTGGTCAGTAAGCAGCAGCTGTCACATCTGTCACATCTGTCACCATCACAGCTGTCACCATCCCCTAACTGCCCCAGGGTCCCACTCAGCATGTCTGTGCTTACACTGGACAGTGTAGGCCACTTAGGATGGGGCATCAAGGTGTGCCCCAGGCTCACAAGAAAGAACATTCAGAAGATGGATGGAAGCAGGGCAGTGCTCTAGACAGGGTTCTGGGGTCCAGAGGTGAGTAGTAGTGATATGTGAAAGCTTTCTCCTGCATTTGGGGGCATCTGGGTGCTACAAACGGATTCAGAAGCAGTGTGTTCTGAAGGGTAGCAGTGTTCAGATACACACTGACCCAGCTCCCCTGGAGACCAAGATGGAATATGTTCAACTTCAAAGCCTACCTGAGCTAAGAGTAGATTCCAGGGGAACTGGGTTATTTAATAAGACCTGTATCAAAAGGAAGACAAGGGTTGAAGGTATGGTAAAATGTTTGCTTAGCATGAGCAATACCCTAGTGTGATCCTCAGCATCTCAAAGGAAATCGGTTCTGAGAGCAAGTGCCCAGCCCTGTGCCCAGGGAGGCTCATCTCAGGGCTGCTCACCAAAGAAAGCCTGCAGGCTGGCCTGGGGCAGCTGCACTTGGCCTGGAGAAAGTGTAGTCAGAGGGCAGGTCTGGGACCAACGGTCACCCAGGCCCTGGGACATCACTGAGCTCCCTGCCTGAGAATGAGTGTCCCATCCTCCATGCCCCACCCTGAAGGGTGTGGGGGTCTTGCTTACATCAGGCCTGAACATCATGGGCCACTGTCCCTGACTACATGTCTGCATTCTTTATCAGGAACCAAGAAACAAAGCAAGGCAAAGCTGGCAGTTCAGAGAACTATGGGGGCCTCAGGCCACACACGCGTGAGCCTTACATTACCCAGTAAGGATGATAACCCACTTGGTCCCATGAGAAGTCACAGTGATTCTTGGCTGAGGTCTCAGGTCCAGTCTGAGATTTGCATAACTATTCCAAGAACAACAACACAGGGACAATCTGGCCCATGGGTTTCCTCCAAATCACGAGTCCAACACACACAGCCCTGTTTGCACATCCCCACCAAGGAGTCCAGTGTGACTCCACACGTTCCTGTGCTGGGGCCTGACATCTCATCACCCCAATGGCATCTTGGGGACCACAGCTGCTTACCTGGGACTTTCACCTTCCTGTTGGTCACCTTGGTGAGCTCCTGCCAGGGAAACTTCGCTGGCCAGTTGGTGAACAGTCCCAAGTCCCAGCTCTGGGACCCAACTGTAAAGTCCCCACTGGGGCAGCCGAGTGAACATGCAACAGCCCATTTCATGATGCCTCACAAGGTTGGCCATGGAGGCTACCACAGTCTCCACGCAGGACGAGCACCCTCTCCTGTGTCACCTGTGCACCCCACTAGGCCTCTCCATGTCAGTCGTGAAGCCACCATTTTCACTAGGGATGTCCCCCTAGACCATGCCTGTGTCTGCGACGGATGGTCACAGGTGAGGAGGGAGGTGCTGCCAAGGGCATCTGGACCAGGACAACTACAGTAGACGCGTCTTTGGCAAGCTCATGAAATGGACTTTTTCTAAAGCAGCTTGGGGGAGGGAATAGCTGTGTGTGACGGGAAGCCTGGATTAGAAGTCGGATGTGAACCTGTTTCATAGTCAGAGTAGCACAGCCACACTCTGTATTCCTTAGACCACACTTACTGTATACAAGCTGCCTCACACGCTAGACGGATGTTCCTAGGAAGTGGGACAATGCTTTTAATAGTAGCTTTACTTTTTTAATAACTGAAAGATTGTAAATTACTACAGAAGTTCCCTGAATTGAAGCTGATACATGAAAGAAGGTAAATAAGGCCTGAGCTTCCTTGGGGCTGAGCCAGGCAAAGAGGAAATCTAATTTTTCTTCTAGAATGAAATATTTCCTGGCTTGCCTCTGAATGACATGTTCCTATCTGTGAGGCTGCAGCCAATGGCCCGTGTTCCTTCTGCTCATCTGTGGGATAAGCCGTAGGCCAGCACGCTGCATACACACGGTCACAGGACCCTTTCCCATCTCTACATCGCAGTGCATCCCAAGGGTTTCCAGGCCAAGAGGTAAACCCTGTATGGCTGGGGGAGGGGGTAGTGCTTGGTTAACACTAGAGTAAGTCTGGGCTCTGTATGAGTTGGGCTTCTTAACTTAACAGGCCATAAGCAGAAGTGACTTTTCAACCATTCTGTCTGTGGTTTATGGAGTTTTTAAAGAAAGAGACAAGAGACCGGAAGAAAGTACAGTGGTTTTGTGTAAAAGTGGAGAATTCAAAACAAAACAAAACAAATATGATACTTGAGAATCTTGTGGCTTTCAGAGAGTTTGATAAGACCTCGTGTCTGTGCAGGTTAGACCACATGTGAGTATTCCCCCTGCTTCGGGGACCCTCTGTTTCCTGTGACCTCAGCAAGGCGAAGCACACCATTCAGTCAGAGTTGGGGCACAGGAAAGAAGTTTTGCATTTTCCCATGAGGGCACAGAATGGTGACCCCCTACATAACTAAGGGTGGTCTAGAGTGTAGCCTCATTACATTCCTGCAGGAGGGTGTGTCGTGGGGACCCTTACCTAGCCGGTTACAGGGGTTCCGCTTGAAGAGGGCCCTCAGCAGGCTCTGTGCCTCCATGCTGAGGAACTGTGGCATACCCAGTTTTGCTCTGCAAGACAGAATGGATGGCAGGTGAGAAGGCAGAGGACAAAGATAAGTGCAGTCTCCGTTCTGCAAGGCTACTCTGCTTGCAAGGAACAGACCCCCAAACACCCGGAACGATAATGCTGGCCCTCTGGCCCGAGGACCCTGTTTTGCCTTAAAACTCTATGAAGACACCAAAGAGCCTCAGCTCATGTGGCTTGTAGCTTGTTGTTGACCAGATTCAAAATCAAAAGTGTGAAATTTTCACACCTGCTACTTAATAATCAATTTAAAACACAGCAAACAGTCAAAGCAGCAACAGTGATTCCCTGAACACCAAAAAAATTTCCAATGGAAATTGCTTTTCAAAACAAAGTTTTCATAACACTATGTTTCTTTAAGCAAGAGAGGGTATTGGTGCTATAGGTTTGGTGAGTTCCTTCCTGGCACCCTGGGAACAGTGGTGCTCTTACCTTCCCTGGCAAGGGAAGCTGTAGAACTATGGAGAATGTCTGAGCAAGAACCATCCCAATGGCCCACAACAGGGATGTTGAACCCTGAAATCTTTGAACCTTACTGAGGACCTGGCACTGAGCGTGAACTGACCCACAGCCCAGACAGGCATGGGGCCATGTGGGTTTGCTGGGGGGACTGCTCCAGATTTCATCAAAAGTCAATCAAGTTCCCATTAAAACCCAGGGAACAGAGGTATTCCCAAAAGAACACAGGGCACAGATATGGGCAGCTGCCCTGTAGTCACCATGGATCAACAGAGGGGTTCCCACAAAAACACAGGGTACAGTTAAGGGCAGCTACCCAATAGTTACCATGGATAAGTGCACACAGGCTCCCTGGTTGCTCTGGAAGAGCCACAGGGGGATTCTGAACAACACAAGGCTTAGTAATGTGTCCTTGCAGTAGAGTTTCCCCCATCCATCTTTTACCCTGTGTATATGGGAGGAAGGTATGCGGCTTGCAAGTATGCTGCTTGCAATGGTTAATGTGTAGCAATATCCTTCTATGCCAGCATTCTGGTGGTGGCCCCAAGGACAGTGCTGACTTCTCCATGGAACCCTTACTGATTTGCGGTTCCCATCTCCCCACTTCTTGCCCTTCTCTGATGCTCATGGCCATCTACGACTTTATGGCAGGTGGCCAAGGGTCAGACAGCGGTCTGACCACCTCTTTTGTGGTCCTGAGAGCACTCCTGCTCTTTAGGTAAGTGAATCTGCAGGAACGTGAAGCTTTCTGCACCCAAATGGTGCCAGCTGCAGTCAGGTTGGGTGCAGGTAACCACACACAGAATCAGCAGAAAGAGTGGGAGCCCTGCACCTGTGCCCTCTCTGAGACTGCCTCAAGTTCTCAAGCCACCCGGAAGATCACCGCTACACCATCTGGAAGCCAGCACCGCACAATCTACGTGAGTTTATCTCTGTCTAAGTCTAGAAGGTCGTCAGAATTCCATAGTGGATCTTCCAGGACAGCCAGGGTTCTCACACACAGCCGACACACACTCCAACCATGGTGATTATGAGAGTGCAGATGTCTCTTGCCAAACACCAAGGCTCCCACTGGAAACCAGCAGCCCACTTCTTCCTCAGCTATAGACACAGAACCCCAAGGCTCTGCTCCGGGGCGCAGTCACGTACTTTGGGTGCCCACACTCACTTGAGGATGAGAGCCATTGTTTCCTTCCTGTCCTTCCCCTGGAATGGCAGGGACCCTGTGAGCATCTCGAACTGTAGAACAAAACAGAGCAGATGAGTTTGTTCCTTCATCTCCAACTCCCATCAGCCAGTGGGACAGCAGCCACAGGGTGAGGCACTGGGGACCCTGGCCTCCAGGTTCCCATTCCAGCTGGAGAGACTCAGGAAGGATGAACACAGTGAATGACTACACTACATGTGGTTTAGGGACTCCCTTTCCCTGGTGGGTGCTGTGGAGAGCTGCAAGAGAGGGGTCAGGAGTATAAGAGGAGGGGCAGGGGAAGGAGGAGGGGCAGGAGGGAGGCTGCTCGCACTGACCCCTGCATGTTTTGTCTATGATGGGAAGGATCCTGGGTATAGCCCATTAATAACATCTAATGGGGACAACATGGCACCAGTAATCTCTCACACCAACTCCCACACAGGAAAACAGCACTGACCAGGAAGGGAGCTGAGATAAGGTGGGGCCCAAGGGCAGCCCTTGCTGACTGTGGGTTTCTTAATCACACAGACAGTGTTGATTCTGTGCTTCAGAGGCTGAGGTCTGGGATCCTACAGTTACCACCACCTCCACTACAATCACCACGACCACCTCTGCCACCACCTCTGCCACGCCCCCAGCATTGCTGTTGTAAGAGAGGTGAAGGCAGCAGCAAACCCCGGTCATACATGAGGTACCAAAGCTCACAGAAATGTGTGAAGGCGCCCACTGTGAGTCCTTCACTGCAATCTACATGAAGAGGCAGCAGCCTGCCTGGAGGGCTTTAATATGACACAGCAAGCCTGCAAGTCTTGATATTTTCACTGCACCTGCCTCTGTCCCTTAACAACTTATGACCCAGTGTCTTTGCTTTGCATTGTGAAAATCCTGGGAGACACAAGTACAAAAACCAAAACAATAAGCCTAAAGCCATCATTTAAAGACACCCACTGCATGGACCTCCTACAGTATAAAACTGTTCATGCTTACTATAAAACTTCTGTAGCATCATGTTATATGTGGATGAGCCAACAGATGTCACCAGCTAGGATCCTACTAACAGAACACATTAGACCAGTGGTTCTCAGCCTGGGGGTCAAATGACCCTTCACAGGGGCTGCATATCAGATAACCCACATACCAGATATTTACACTACAATTCATATCAATAGCAAAATTACAGTTATGAAGTAGCAACAAAATAATTTTTATGGTTGAGCGTCACCACAACATGAGGAACTGTAGTAAAGGTTCGTGGGGGGGGGGAGGGGTCACCACAGCATGAGGAACTGACTGTATTAAAGGTTCATGTGAAGTGTTAGGAAGGTTGAGAACCACTGCACTGGACTGAAATGTACCTAAGGTTCCCAGAACTTCAGGTGTGATAACACATTAACTTTTCTCATTGTTGTGGAAAACAACTGACAGAATCAACTCAAGGAAGGCAGAGCTCAAGGCAGCCACTGGTGTTGGAGGGAAGGAGGGAGGCAGGAGCAGGAAGCGATGCTCACACTGCATGCACAGGCTGGAAGCAGAGAGAGATAGATGGCAATGCTCAGCAGGCTTCTTCCTCTCTCCCTCTCCAGTCTATGGAAGGTGCTGTCTGTATTTGTGAGTGTGTGTGGGGGGATCTTTCCTTCTCAGCTAAGCCTCTCTGGAAATGCCTCACAAACACATCCAGAAGTGTGTCTCCTAGGTAATTCCAAAGTCAGCTGAGGTGACAATGAAGGCTAACCATAGCTGACAGGCTATCAGAGTGAAGCCATAAACTTAGAGAGATCAGGAGGCTACAGTTTTTAATATCTTTATTATTGTTTGACAGTTTTAAACATTTACATAATGAATTTTAGTCATTTCACTTCCCACATAAATAAGTCACAAGGGTGGGAGTGAGACTCGTTGGAAAGGAAGGTTTCAGTGGAAGAGGAATGAGGTGGATGGCTACAGTTTATCATCGACCTTCTTTCTGTAAACCAACTTTTAAATGGGTTGAACAAGCCCCTGACAGTTCAGGTAGCTGAAGCTCACCCTGTCACACTGAACTTGATGCTGCTCTGGCATGGTGATTTAACAAAAGTGCACAGGATGTCAGGCTGCAGGCAATGACAAATGTATACATAGGAAAAAGCAAGAGCAGCAGAGTCCAGATGAGAGGTTAAAAATAGACAAACATAATTAAAATGAAAGGCTGGGTGCTCTGACTAGGAGATGAGCAGCTCATCTGATAAATAGGATGAGCATTCATAAGTTGATTATAGAAATTACCATCTCAAAATAGGCTGCCACTGAGGGGAACTCTTGCTGCCTGATTCTTCCTTTGAGTCTATTCATAGCACTCATGAAGTCCCATTTCCAAGAAAGAGCCTGTGACTGTGTGGAACGGGAAGGGTACTTCCCACCTGTGGCTGCTTAATCCTCGCTACAGGATTGGAGCCCACCTCTGTGTCTGTGTGCCATGGTGCTGAGTGGTGCCCAGAGCAATGGGTGGCAACATTTGCTTAGTGATTTCTTTCTGGCTTTCAGTGGTGGCTGTAACAACCAGAGTCCACGCTCTCTGCTCATTTCTCCCCACTCCCTCTCTCCCTTCATGCCATCCAACAACTCAGCCACCAGGAGGACTGTCCTCTATGCACAAGAACCTGGACCATAGTGGCTTCTGGTGGGTACATGTGGCAGCCACTACAGTAGCAGTAGCAGGAGCTAGCTCCCTGCCTCAGCTTTTCAAACCCTGGGAGACAGGAAGACCCAGGCAGGGCAAAGATCACGGGGCATGTTGCGTGGTGGGGCCACTGTATTCCCATTGTCCTTGGGAAGTAGACTCAAGAGTGTAGAGCTGCTGTGCCAGGGCGTCTGGGGCAGGTGACACAGCATCTGAGTTGGGGGAAGTTGGCAAGCGTTACCCGTGATAGAAGAGAGATGTAGTGTACCAGAATGCCAAGGAGCTACAGAGAGGGAGCCAGGGACAGTTTGGGGTCAGTAAAGGTACCCAGAGGTAGTTCTTGCCCAGGACTATATGGGAAACCTGTCTGGGAGGACATAATATTGGGATCTAGCCGGGCCCCCTGTCCTTAGCCCCATATCAGCTGCCCTGCCAGACAGCACAGGAGTTCATGACCTCCTTCACAAGACCAAGGATTATCTGCAGCACTGCTGTGCAGACCGTTTGCAACAACAGCTGCCTGAGATGAGGGGAAGCCTGGACATATAGCAGGGCCAGCCTGCTCCTGAAGGGGCTTGAGTTTCCAGGAGTGTGGGGCTGCAAGGGCAGGCCCACTCCTCACCTATAGCCCAGAATCAGCAAAGGAGATTCCAGAATTTTCAGTAAAGCCTGTAGGAAGGGAAGGGAGAAGGACTTCAAGGGAGGAGCATCGCCCCCACCCCCTTTTTCCTACCAGCAAGCACCTATCATCCTGCCACAACAGTGGTTCTCAACCTATGGGTCGCAACCCCCATAGGGGTCTCATATCAGATATTTACATAGGTATTCATAAGAGCAGAAAAATTACAGTTACAAAGTAGCAACAAAACAATTTTATGAGTAGGGGTCACCACAACGTGAGAAACTGTAGTAAAGTGTTGCAGCCTTAGTTAGGTTGAGAACCACTGTGCCAGGGGATCCAAAGAAAATGGTGCTTGCATGCAAGCATAGCTGTCTGTGCATACATCACCTTGAAGAGAGCAAAGTTAACTGTCTCTTTAGCATATGTGACAATCAGTAGGGGAAGACACTTTGAGACAACCCTGGGACCATAGGGCTTGGCTGGGGCCCTTTAGAAGAGCACTGTATTCTAGCTGCTACCTCAAGGGTCTGAATAATTGTTATTATTGCCACCCTTGTGATATTCATCCCTCATGTTGCACGGCTCACACACATGAGTGTAAGCCTATGGCAGGTGGCAGGCTTCCCCACCCCTCAGGGTGCTGCTTCCCTTCCTCTGCAGCCACTCCCCAGTTTCTTCAAGGTGGACAGTACCTCCTGGGATCTCACGGAGCAAAATGTATGACATTCTTTAAAAGAGGCAGAAGCCATGGAGCCTTGAATCTCAGGGTATCACAGCCGAGAGCTCCAGCCTAAGGTGCAAGGGAGGCGGACTGATGATGGTCCTCTCTCCATTCTCTCACGGGATGCAGCATACTGTGATGTTCCATGACCAACCAGCTTTAGTTGAGATCTGATAGGGAAGGGTATGTATGGTTCTGCCGCCAGGAATCTGTAAGCATCTCTTACTGTGAGTTAAACCCTCTCCCCAGCTGGCTGGTGGGAAGGGCTCCCAGAAATTAGCAGCTTTACACAGCTAGAATGTCTCAGCCTTGGGGCTAACCAAGGACCCAAGCATTGATGACCATGACTCCTTGAGGCTTGAAGACATCCCGAGGGGGAATCAGAGCCAGGGCTGTGGATCCCTGATTGGGAATGTCCTTCTGTATATGTTTCTCTTATTGATTGATGAATAAAACACTGTTTGGCCAATAGAGACAGGAAGATAGGCGGGACTAAGAGATGAGGAGAATTCTGGGAAAGGTAGGCAGAGAGAGAATGCAACAAGATGCTATGTAGCCGCCAAAGGAGAAACAGGTCCGGACATTTTCCGGTAAGCCAAGACCACGTGAAAATACCTAGATTAGTAGTTATGGGTGAATAATTAAGAGTGAGCTAGCCAGTAAGAAGCCCTAGCCATCGGCCAACAGTTTTATAATTAATACAGCGTCTGTGTGCTGATTTGGGGCTGAAGGGCAGTGGGACCTGTTGGAAAAAGAAAAACTCCAGCAACAGGTCCCATCGGGTGGAGGATGACAGGTGGCCATTTCTATGAAAGGGGTATATCTGGATACGCAGGACCATGTTGAACACTGTCTGAGCTCTTCTCACACATCTACTGAGGGTCTCACAGTCTCAGCATCTTCTGTTGTTAAATGTTCAAACTAAAGGGATGTTGGGAAATGCCCTGACCCTGACTGCCATTGGTGTTAGATTCCAGAGCAACAGAATCTGCCTACAGGGAGATGTGAGGGGTCAATGAGCATGGTGTCCTGATGGAGTGTGAGGAGGAGGAAGGGAAGAAGCATTGCCCAAATTGGAAAATGGGTAGCAGCATTTCTAGATGCAAATATCAAACTGGCTAGCTCCACGAACACTTTAGTGCATGTCAAATTTTACAACTAAGCAATAGGATTTCATCTGAAATGGAGAGGTACGTTTCACAGAGAAGTTCCTGCCTGTCTTCACATTCCTGTTAAGTCCATGGTGCTAAGTATGATGAGGAAGGCTTGGTCTCATCTGAATCCCACTTCCATCAGAGAAGGCTGCTCTCAAATTCACCACTCTTCCCAAGCAGGTAAGAGACAGGGCCAGGACCTTTCAAGCCCTGATTCCTCTCCAGCTTCCTGTGTCTCTGGATAGAGAAATACAGTTGGGGGACAGCACCCTTACAGAGGACACCAGGGGACAAATCCTTACCATGAGCACACCAAAAGACCACCAGTCAGCACTCTGCGTGTGTCCCCGCCGGTTCACCACCTCGGGCGCCATGTATTCGATAGTCCCACAGAATGAATAGGCTCTCTTGTCATGGTCGATGGCCTCCTTGCTCAAGCCAAAATCTAAACATAAGCAGAGCACACAGCATTGCCTGAACCTCTGAGCTTCAGTCCTGTGTCTATGTGGACAGGTCTGGATGCACTCTCCCAGAGACTACAGGGTCTCAGTACATTGCATTTTTCAGGCTTAATGTGCTTCCAGATGGCAAGTTTCCGAGGCTAAGAGCTACAAAGAGGGGGATTTTTATTTATTTTTTTATATAGAGCTTTGAATTCCCATTCTCTCCCTCCCTTCCCCACACCATGTGCCTTGTCACAGTAGCAAGGAGTTTACTTCTTGGTAGTGAGTATGAATTCCCAGAGAGCCTTTCCCACATATCATCATGCAGTGACTGCAGGCTGAGGGGCACCAAAACTTCAGCCAGGTCAGAGATGAGACAAGAGGCTCTTATGATGTGGCCTGCAAATTTATCAGGCCTGATAAGTGATGAAGGGAGATAAGGCTGTGCATTTTTTTTTAACCAACCTGTGATCTTAATATGTCCCTCTTCATCCAGAAGGATACTAGAAGAAAGGGAAAGAAAACATTTTAGAGAGGAAAAAAAGAGAGCTCACAGTCCCCTGACACACAGACTCAGAGAAAAGTCCCATGGAGCTGAGATGTCCTTGCCCAATGCCTGGGCTTCAGACATGGCTGCATTCTGGATAGATTTTCTTGTGTCAGTCTTGTGTCCAAAAGCCTGGACCAGCTCAGGATGGGACAGAAGGGTGTGGTCATGAGCCTGGGGAGAAGGGAACCAAGAAGCCTGGTCAGGAGCCTGGGGGAGGAAACCAAGGAGCCTGGTCAGGAGCCTGGGGGAGGAAACCAAGGAGCCTGGTCAGGAGCCTGCAGGGCTGCACATTCCTTAGTCATCAGACTGGAATCCTTGGGCCCCTTCCAAATACAGAAGAGTCAGTTCTTGGACTGCTCTGGCCCACAGACACCCACAGCCTCTGCAGAATTTCCTGGTCCTGGGAGGCTTTCTTCTCAGAATCTCAGACTCTCTCGGGGATGGCCCCAGCTCTTGCAACCAATCCTGGCCTCTGGTGAGGGCCTTGCACAGCTGGTGTTCAGCAAAAGGGATTCTGGGCTGCCCAAGGCTTCATCCTGCAGAACCTGGGGCCAGGCTGGCAGCAGCACCAGAGTCCTTGGGCTCCTGGCCTGTTTTCCAGGGAGCCTTCACATCCTTTGCTTTGCTCTTCCTCGATAGCTATCCTGAAGATGTACAGAATGTCCCATCCCTGATGGGGAATGTACTGTGTTTAACTTATTGATTGTTAAATAAAATACTGTTTGGCCAATGAGACAGGAGGTTAGACAGGACTAGGAGTCAAAGAGAATTCTGGGAAATGTAGTAGAGAAGTGCTGATCCAGGCAGGAAGTGACATAGCAAGGAGACTTATATTTAAGCGAAGGAGAAACAGGAAGGGTCTCTTTTCCCCTCCGCGTCTGCTCCAGCGGCACAATGTGATCCACCAGCAAGGAGGGATGCCAATAAGGCGTCCGATAAGATAAGTCTTATAAAATATATAGATTTAAGATAATTAAGCCTGAGCTAATAGATGAGGAATCCTAGTCATTGGCCAAGCAGCTTTGAACCTAATACAAGTTTCTGTGTATTCATTTGGGCCTAACTCGGGCGGGCGGCTGGCATAAAGCACACACGTGGCAGTGAGGCTCAGGTGGCTTTTGGTGGAAAGATTTATCGTAACACATCCCATGAGAGAGTGAAGATGGAACATTACCCGCTCCTCTCCCTTGACCTTTGGCTGAGTGGCTCTGATACCCTGAGACACAGGGCTCCAGCATTTCTACCTGTCTTTAGGACTGCCATAAATTCTGCTCCATGGGATCCCAGGAGGTACCACCCACCCTAAAGAATGGGAAAGTGGCTGGGGAGGAAGGAAACAATACCCCAAGGGGCCGAGAAGCCTGCCACAAGTCGAGGTTTCCATTCATATAAGGCCCTGAGCTTCACATCATATGGAATGGTGGTTTGCCAGTCTAGGTGGGGCGGGAGTGAGCTGTGCAGAGTGTAGCTGGGATAGTCACAGCTCAGCAGACTGTGACAGGAGTAGTGAGGGTACCTGACACTTGAACTTGCTATGGTCACTTAGCTGTGCCCTCAGCCACACATAAACGGTAGATATTATTCTCTGTGTATCAACAACATTAAAACTATCTGCCACATGGTTAAAGAATAGCCAGTGTTTTGTGGAAACGGTTGTAGGATATTAATTAAGATGACAAGTTATAATTAGAAAGGAAAATGTTTCCTCTTTGCTTCTCAGTCATACTGAATCTTTGCCCGGAATTAAGCGACTTTCAAGATTCGTTCCCAAATAGTTGTAATTGGACCACAAAATCTTTGTCTTTATCCTGTAATTAAATGTTACTATGTTCAGCTTCCAGAACCATCTCAGCCTGTACAAGTGAGTGGGAGCCAGAGTCTCGATGCCCAGAGTTGCTCCGAGCACACAGAACTCTCCTGTGGGGGACACTGCAGTAGAGACAGATTTAATAGGCTCATGAACTCCAGGTCAATTAATGTGAGGTAAACTTGTGATAAGTTTGCATGAGCCCTGGGAACAAGCCAGGCTCGGCGATCACCTCCTAGGTGGTGATCAGTGGGTGAAGGGGAGTCATCATATCAAACCTGCTCTGAGGTGTCTTTCTGGCCTCCTGCTCTTGCCCATGGAGGGGTCAGATATAGGTCACAAGTTCCCATTCCCTGTGGGCTCCTGAGGATGGGCCCTTAGGGTCACTTGTACTTAGATTCATAGGACCAGCCAGTGGGCACTCTGGTGACTGTGATCTGGTGACTGGTGGTTAGTCAGAGCTACACACTGCACACACAAACAGGTGCTTCACTAAACCCAGACAACAACCACATCCTCAGGGAGGCAGCTGTCTTTATCTCAGGGTAGTGCAAGTGGAAGAGAAAGGAGAAGCAGGGTAACAGCCATCCTGGCCAGGTGACAGCTTGACCGCTGGCTTAGAGTTGTCCTGGTGGGATGCCTCCTTTGGAGACAAGTGTGGCTGAGGTCTCAGGGGTGCTATGACTCAGCCAGGACACTGTATGATTGGTCAGAGGAACCTAAAGCACCACCTATGAAGTCCTTTCTTGGATGTGTGAGTGTCTGGGTCAGTTCTGCCACTCACAGCCACACATGAAGAAAATTGGAGCCCTGAGTCCCATGACTTTGCAGGGAAGTTCCTGTTTCCATTTAGACTCAATTAACAAACTAATGAAAACATTACAGATTCTCATCCCCAAATACACACTGACCTGGGGACCCCGTGGCTACTGTCCCTCAGCTGATCCCTCAAGAGAACTAATCTGACACATCTCCTAGTTAGCCATCTCAGAAGAGCTAACTGACCATAGTCCTGGAACTCAGGGCAGTAGCTGGAAGGCATCCATGCCTGAGTGACAACAGAAGGAAGGAGAGGGAGAGGCTAGTGATGGAGACAGATGTCTTGGTGGCAAAAGTTTCTGGAAAGGGGAGGGGTACGTGCAGTCAGTTTCGGGCCCCACCTGCCCAGCCATCTTTGCATGTTGAAGAACGGATGTGGCCTGGCCTCCCACAGTGGGCACTTGTACCATGATCAACAAAGGCCCGCACTGGCTGAGCACCTACGTAGGGTAAGGAGGTGGCATCGGCTTAGCCTTCTTGGAACTTCAGCACAGGACCCTCCCCCTCGACACTGTGCCCAGCCCACTACTGAAGTGGACTTGGGAACAAATCCTAGGTAACAGCCACTGACGTGGGCTGGCAGCAGATGCCCAAGTAGGTTGTGAACGCCTTTCTTCTTACTTCTCTGGCTTCAGATCCCTGTAGATGATCCCCAGGCCGTGAAGGTGGTCCAGAGCCAGGGCCAACTCAGCCAGGTAGAACTTGACATCCTCCTCAGTGAACATGACCTAGAGGGGACAGGACCTAGGTTCAGCTCATCCCATGACTGCTTGTCTCAAAGCACTCCTCAGAAAAACCAGGGCTGTCCCAGAACACGCATGTAGAGAATCTGGCTCTCTGACAACACGTTCCTGCCACTCCCAATGCAGGAGGGTTCTCGAAGTTGCAGGGTGTGTTCTGAGGGAGATAATTTGGTCAGCCTCGTGAGCACAACCTCAGCCTGCCCTTAACCTGCAAACTGCTCAGGCTGCAGTGCAACTGAGGGCTCCCATCTTGGTCAGGAATGCTCTGGTGTGAATTCATGATGGGTGTTGCAATTCAAGTAACCAAAGCACATTGTGGAAGTTGAAAGATTATAGAAAATGTGTCTCCAGTTTTACTTCTCTCCCTCCCCTCTTCTGTCTTTCCCTGGGCTGGTGTGTAAACTGGCAACCTAACCACCTTCCCTCTGCACAGAGGGTCGGACTCTGCCAAATACAATGTGTTGGTTGGAGACAGGCCTGTGATTGCTGGGGTTGGTGCTGCATTCCAGGCCAGTTAGAGTATCCGGATGCCTTGGAGCCAGTGGCCTTCAGAACACTGGCTCACAGCACTTTGTCCTGTCCTGCTCATGCTTTGTACTTATATCAACAGGAGGGTGAATCCTTACATGTTCTAGCATATATGCTTGTGTATGCATATGCATGTGTTTTAACGTATGTGCATAGAGGCCAGAGGTTCATCTCAGGTGTCTTCCTTGGTCACTCTCCACCTTATTTTTTGAGATAGGAAATCTCACCAAACCCGGAGCTCACCAATTCAGCTAGGCTGGCTGGCCCTTCAATGCCATGATTTCATACCTGGAACGGCTGTGCAGTTCTGAGAGCACAGGAATGTGTTGCTGACCCAGATTTTTGGGATGGGTGGTAGAGCCCCTAACTCAGCTCCTTATGCTTGCACAGGAAGTGCTTCATTCACAGGGCCATCTCCCCAGCACCCTCACATTTACCACTTTCACATTTACCATGACACATCCGTGTTGAAGAGACTGTAGTCCGTATTATCATTGGATTTTCTTTGAAAGCAGACACACACACACACAAACACACACACACACACACACACAAACACACACACAAACACACACACACACACACACACACACACACACACACACACACACACACACACACACACATGCAAACTGAATGTGGCATGAGACCAGAGCTAAAATGAGTGAATTATGGGACTGTGTGGTGAATGTCACCAGCCAAGCAAACCGGACTCTCAGTTCCTAGTAAGGACACCTGCCTTAGGTCCTGCAAAGTGTCAGCTGGTAACCCTAGGAGCTGGCCCTACACTATGGACCCTCTCCAACTCCCAGCACCCCTCTACCTCTATTCTATTTCTTCTGTGTGACCAGCACCTCTCCTCTTGCCTGTTTCTTTTCTGGAAGTGCTGGCACTGGCTAATGCATCCACTAGGTTTTGCACAGTCAAATCCTACCACGTGCCAAGTTTCCCTTTATTACTGGATGCATACAATACACAGAGAGTCATTATCTTTTTCTGCTTTCCTAGATCTCAGGTACATCTTGTATAGTTCCCAAATCCTTTATTAATGCACTGCACACAGGTGAGTCCTTGAAAGCAGTCATGGTGGCCACACACAGCATGCCATTGTCCAGTGCTCTGCAGAAGGAGAGAATGCCAGGAAAGGGCTTTTCATGCTACCAACTCCCCAAGAACCTGTGTGCCCAGATGTGGCCACTTTATCCCTCTGCACTAATCTCACATGTCCCGCTGTGAGAGTTACGGGGCTTTTTCCAATCATTGTCTTTTGGTCAAGAAGCCCAGCTACAGGCTTTCTCACCAGATTCTGAGCAAAAGAAGACTGCAGATTGGGTTCCCTGAGCTAAGAGGAGTAGAGGATCCCATCACCAGAGGCCAGAATTTCTCCTCCATGTGCCACTGCTCCAGGGACCTCCAGGAAATGAAGGGAGAACAGCCTGCAGCCTCTGGGAGCCCTTTCCTGCCTGGCCACAAGCTCTATCTTGATTTGCTATTTGTCTGGAGTTTTAAGCAAGGCACGCCTACTGAAAACCTGGGAAGGTGGAGGGAAGGGGGGCGATTTGAGAGCCACTGTCACAGGCAAATCAAGATCACTCTGTTGAGAAAATGTGAGGAGCATTCCCCCAGCATGCTGCTAGACCTCTTATTCTTTGTACTGAGCCTTACAGAATCATTCAAATGAGAAGACAAGAATGCTGTTGCTATGGACAGAATACTGGATTTCCCCCATCCCACAAAGCTAGCTCAATGCTCATGACTTGAGAGACACAGCGCCTTCACCTTGCAATTCTGGAGAGTTCTTACTTGAAGTGTTGCTACGAAAAATTAACTCTTTAATTAGAAGTCAATGAGGCTCATCCAGTGAACAAAGACCCGACAAGATGATGTTCCTAAACACAAACCCACAGGGACACTGCTCACACAGCATTAACTGTGCCTTCAAGGATGGGAAGTGAGATGCCATCAAATGCAACAATCCTCAAATGTTATCATGAACTTTGTTCACTTCTTCTACCTAGGACAGGGGCTATGGACAGAGGACAATGCTTTGAGGCATAGTCATACAATGTACGGGAGGATCCTGTTTGCATGGGAGGCACACACTTAGAAGGCTGTTGATGCAGCTGTGCAGATCCTACCCTGTGGCTCAGCGGATAGTGAAGTTAAAATCCTGTTTCAGTTTCCTGAATGCTGGGGTCATGGGTGTATGTAACCATGACTGGTACACACATTTACCACACATTCATAAGATTTCGTATATCAAACACTTCCCATCACACAGAGCAAACACCACACACCACACATCCTGTACTGCATCATGCATCACACACATGACACCCCACATGACCATCTCCCTTAATGCTCTTTCCTTCCTATTTCCCTAGAAACAATGTCACCAAGGGCTGTAGAGTCACTTACCTCTTTGGAAAGCCTGGTAAAGAGGTCCCCTCCCCGAAGGAAATCCAGAATCAGATAGAGCTTGCCTTCAGTCTGAAAGGCTGTGGGAGGAGATACAGTTGAGCACTTCACAGGCAAACATTGTTCCCTCTGACCATTGAATCTCTGTTCTCCCAAAGCCCAGTGTTGATAGTCAGCCCAGTATCAGGGAGGGTCTGTCAGCATTGGCAGCCAGGTCAGTGTCAGGGAAGGTCATCAGTCATGATGATCAGGCCACCATCAGTAAGCAACCATCATTTGGCATCAGGTTTTATACACCGGACACCAGGCCGGGGTACAGGCCAGAGGGTGCTCTTATTTCTGTGTATTGATTTTTTTCCCATTTTCTAAAAGTTCCAGGACCATTATGAATGCCAGCATTTAGCTGGAAGACCCTTAGTTGGGGCTATGTGTACTGCAGTGTGTACAGTGTGGGCCTTGAGGGGTAGTGGAAAACAGAAGGAATGCAGAACATCTGTTGAAAAGTCTGTATAAGATACCCAGTTTTTAACTTCCTTGTGCAAACAGCCTGACCCCCAGCACACACCCTGGAACTGGATGATCCTGAGGAGATGAGCATGGCCTGAGAAGGGATGACATGCAAATTTGAGAAGCATTCTGTTTTTTAAATAAAGGGCTTAATCAGTTTTAAAAAAATGAAACACTCCAGATGGCAACTCCAGGCTTTGGTCTGACCACAGTCCAGCAGCAGCTGGGGCAGGGCAGGAGAGAGGGAGAGTCAGGCTTTCCTGCCTTACTGCTGCTTCCAGTGGAGGGAGGTGAGGCTCTAACCATGGCTGCCATGGCTGCGAAGGCTGAGGGTCCCACCTGGCCCTTCAGGCCACAGAGGAGCCAACTTTTGTTCTTTCTGAAGGGCATACCATGTGGCTCAAGACAGGCCTGAACTGTTCTCTTGATCTCTGAAAGTCTCCCTATCCCACCCAGGTGCACTCATGCCTTCACTTCCTGTTTATAGGGACCCCTGGTCCTTTTCCATCCTCTATTCACATGAATTCCTTAACAAGGAAAGCACTGTGGGGTACATGACTGAGAAGCCACCATTATGGATTCCGTCTCCTCCTCTGATGAGACACAAAGGCAGAGAACTGGTGTTGTGTAGAAAGGTAGGTCTGTGAATACTTGTTCTGAGCCTCAAGAGCCCCAAACAATAGCCTTCCCTGAGTGGCAGTCTGAAGGTTCACTGCACTGTTCTCCCTTTTGTCACTCCCCATCATGTCTCACCCCAACCTAGGTGGAGACCCTTGTGCCAGATTGGCCGTGGTGATGTCTCCATGATGGGCAGCCCCATCTCACACAGTCTCTGGGATGAAGAAGGGCATCTTGCTCTTTTAGGAAGAACAAACAGGAAAGAGACTGAATGGGGATTTTAGAGACCTTAGTCTCCACACAGGACAGGAGTCTGACACAGTGAGGATCCTCTGCTTTTGGACCAATTGTTATTATCTCAGTTTCCTCTGATTGAAGATGTCACCCAGGTCCCCCTCAAAGCTCGTCACATTTGCTGCACTTACCATAATGCAGCTTGACAATGAAAGGGTGATTCACTTCTGCCAGGATGTCTCTCTCCATCTTAGATCTGACCCGGTCCCGCACTGCACAACAAAAACAAAAGGCTTTCATTTCAGAACGTGGGAGGAGAGTTGGAGGCTCAGATACATAACAGTAGATGAGCCAGTTCACAAATGGTCACTCTCACCCTCACCTAGATCTAAGGAATGAATGCATATATTTTGACATATTTGCTTCCTTGTTTCCAGCTCTTACTCTTTTACCAGAAACATTGAAGACATATTGTAGACACCGTGACACTTCCCTCATAGGACAATCTACTTGTGCACCTTAGGAATAAGATCTGCTTCTCACTGACTCTACTGTCTGTCATTGGGTGGGTCTCTGGCCTCCAGTCCATGCTTATCACCCCCTACCATTGCAGCTTACTTCCTCAGCCTTGGGCCTCATCAAGGGCTGTTTTCTTATTATGTCGGTGGCTAAACTGCTTATCTGTTTTGCATCCAGAAGAGAATAATTCATGCCTTCCTCCTGCCCTCGACTTTTTAGTAAGTCCAGGCCAGCTTTCTTATAGAATTGTCTACATCGAGGTCTGTCTGACTGGAGCTCAGCTGGTTCCTCTAACTTGTACACCTCATGGATTGAGGTTAGGTGTTGGAGTCTCTGCAGGACTGCAGCTGGACACTTTTGGTGAGCAGGTGAGGCCTCTACCTTAACCTTCTGGGATCAGGAAGAGCCGTGAGGCTGACCTCCAACTAATGCTGAATGAGTGAGTGGAGGAGCTGGCGGGGACACACTCTCCAGTGTCGAGATCTGTTAGCCCTCTCTAAGGGAGTGACACTTAGGCACACAATGGCCTGCGCACTTCCTAACTTTCATTCAGTGGTGTTAGTATTCATTTGGGATCCTTGCTGAATCATTCCAAGTTACAAAGTGGCACTTTTTCCATTTCTGATACAAGAAGAAATTAGAGGACAATTGTGTCTCTGTCCACCAAGGTGACTGTGGACAGTCCTTGGGGAAGGGTTTCTTTAATAACATTTTAAGTGTGTACATTACACTCCACAGAGGTAGAGGGGTGTGTGTGTGTGTGTGTGTGTGTGTGTGTGTGTGTGTGTGTTACAATATTCTTTTCAGTGTTCATACTTCCTCACATTCAGCCATCTGGAATACAGACATAATTAGTTTTGAGGAAAAACAAATGAACAAAAAAGAGCCTAACAACCACTTGAGAATAAGAACAATGCTAAGACCCCACAGGCTAACTGGCATGCCCAGGAGGCACCACCCAAGTGACCTCATATGACCTCCGTGAGCAAGGGCTGAACATCCAGAATGCCCATCGTGACAAGTGCATCATAATAAATTGCTCATCACTATTTAGAGTGGTAATGTACACACTTAAAATGTTATTAAAGAAACCCTTCCCCAAGGATGGTGTAATGACAATAAAATGCAATATGACCAATGCCGGTGGATGTGGAGAAACTGGAACTCACATGTGTTTCTAGGAATGCAACACGGTGCAGCCAATGTGGAGCGGTCAAGCACAGAGTAACCATGCAACCTAGCAGCTCTGTTCCTAAGTATCTAACCAAAAGATCTGAAGGCAGCGACTTGATGGTCACATCAGCACTAGCAACAGCCATCAGTGAAAGCAACCATGTCCATCAAGAGACAAGCAGACAAGATGTGGTGCACACACACAACAGAGTAGTACTCTGCCCTCAGGAGAACAGCAATTTTGACATGAACCATGACACAGGTTAATCTCAGAGACACTGTGTTGAATGGACTGGGCCTAAGTGTAAAGGACTCCACCTATAATGACTTAGAAGAGGCAAATTCTCACAGTCAGAAGGGAGAGTGGGGGTTACGAGGGCTGGAGAAATGGAGGATCAGGAAACTGCTGTCTAAGGGGCCAGAGCTTCTTCTGGAATGACGAAAGGCCTGGGGTTGTGAGTCTCCTGGAGATGACTAAAATGGTAACGCCACACTTGGTGTGTCTGGCACAGTTAAGAGAAGGTAGCCTTTCCTTATGGTTCTAATGACAGTCCCCTCTACTCTGCTCTATTAACTTTCATTTCAACCTTTGCATCAAGGCATTCAAGCCTTCTGGCACCCACCCTTGCATTTGTGCTGACAGCTACTTGATCTGCTGTTCTGTGAGCACTGTGCAGTGGTTGGTGGTGACTGCAGAGCTGGCTGCCTGATATCCACCCTGGCTGGCCCTGTCAGGGTCAGCATTAGTGTGGGCCACTCTCTGCTACTGCTTCCTTGGGGAAAAGGGGTTAATATCTCTCCCACCTTATCTGGAGCAACAGGTGAAGACTCATATGAAATATCACAAATGAAATATCAGCCTGAGTCTGAGTGTCCTCAACTGTCCTTTGGTGGCCTTGCAATTGCACTTTGGGATTTCATGGACTTCTCTCCTTTTTACCTGGCACACTACTCTTTTTGCTCATGTGTCATAGCAGCTCCTGTCACTGCAGCAGCCTGTGACATCCCTTGGAGGGGAAAGGGCAGTGAATAGGCATCCAGGAGGTGGCAGAGTGACAGAGCTGTGGGAACTCCAGAATTGCTGCCCTGTGTCCCGTGCGGCTCCACACTCTAAGCCTTACCCACAGGATGATGGAACTGGGGACAGTACGGATAGCAGAGTGGGCATGGGCACAGGTCTTCTTAGGCTTTGTGTAAGCTGGACGGCTGGGTGATGAAGCTTGAGTCTTACTTCCTGCTCATGGGCTTTTCTCCCTCCCACTTCTTCCCTGCCTACTCCCGTTCCATCACCATTTCTCTGTGCCAGCATCAAGCATCTGAGGCTCTGCCTGCTAGAAGTGGCTAGTAGAAAGACACCCTGAAGAGGGTGGGGGTACTGTTGGCAGGAAGCCTGTGTGTGCAGAGGGAAGTGGAGGGACAGAACTGCATGTCAGGAGGCTACAGAGGTCCTGCACACTGTGCTGAGCAGCCCGGGTGCGGCAGAGAGCTTGCAGTGATACAGGGCCAGCAAGCACTGGCATGAGGTGCATGAGAACCCAGGGAGGAGGCAGGAGGACATACATGTGGCACAGACCCATGGCTGGACCTGACTGAAATGCCTGTGGGGAATGAGAGAGCAGAGGTAATTATAAGAGGCTGTGCCCACAGTCCCAGAAGGACTGAGCTAGCACGAAGAGGAAAATCACAGAACCGAGACCATGCAAGTCCCACAATAAGTGTGTACTAGCTGGAGCTGGCCCTCTGACCTGGATGTTGACAAATTAACTTGAAGAGAAGTCACAGGGTCAAGAGGAGGCCATGTGCAGCCCTTCTGGGTGAAATGCTGGAGCCACACAGTGGCTGGCAGGAGCCTGAGCTACAGCTTTGCTGGCAATGCAGGTGTAAGGGCCCTGTCCCACACAGGGTTTAGCTTGGGGCAATGCCTCAATGTCCTTGAGCCCACTCAGTTTGAAAAAAGAACAGTGCTCAGCCACCTAGCTCCACCTTTTGAAGGTTTAATTCATGATAGAATATGGCCTATGAGCCACAGAGTTCCTAGACAGTTGGGAGTCAAAACATTTTGCAGATAATTACCCGCTGTCCAAGAAGAGAAGAAACCCATAGATAATCAAGGTGACCACCTGAGCTGCCTGACCGGGCACAATTCCTCTTTGCTTCGGCTCACTGAACTATCTCAATGACATGATGGTTAAAGTCGCTCCTTCCAGAAGCTCTTCTCTCTCTTGGGGTCACACTTTGCAGATGCTGAAGATAGTGGGCACTGAGTAGGTTTGCATATCTATATGTCAGGATGTGCAGCTCTGCCAACAACACACGATGGGCTGACTCCATGGTATATAGGCAGGTAGGCCAACAACCAATCAGAGCCTTCCACAAGGAAGGTGTTGCTTCATTGGAACAGTAGGGCTGAGGTCCTATTTGGCAGGGGCCTCAGAGAGCAAAAGGCATACAAGGGAGTCATTCTCCTGCTACTTTTCATCAGAGATAACTCACTAGGAAAATAAACTCTGGGTAGCACAAGTCATCAGATGGCTTCCTGACAAGGTCGTGGAGGGAGGCTGGAAATCTGGGGACTGACAGCACCAGAATCAGGGCCTCTACCACCTCTGCATAATGTCTTTGGGGGACCTTTGCTGCTTTGCCCTCAGTCCCCTCACAATGAAAAAAGGACACTTAAAACCTGTGTCTGGAGTGTGCCTTACACGCTGACCTACCTGCCCCTGCAGAATCTGGAATCACCCACATGGGAAACGAGTGGACTAAGTCAGTTAGTTTAGAAATACAATCTGTTCAGATGCAGACAGCCTCTGAAGCTGAGTTTCTGAATGAGTCAATGTTGTTAACGAAGCACCTCAGCTAAGATAGAAACAAATACAGAAGTGCTGAAAATAGCACTCTGGGGGCTGGAACCAGCTCCAGCCAGCGACTATTTCAAGATGTTGTAATCGATACAAGTGCCTTCAATGCACACACATACTGGTCACCAAGAGTCCTGCAGGCACATGGCATCTGTAGGGCGATGCTTCCATGTTCCCGTCCACAGCAGGGGCATCATGAAAAGCAGGCGCTACAATGATATCCTATTTATGTGCCTTTCTCTCTTTTTACTTGTGTCCATGCTTCCCAAAGACCCACCCCTCAGCCACCAAGAGTCACATCTGGCACTGCAGTGACTGTCCATCGGCCACTTTGCTTGCTTAGGGAGCTGGCCAGAGGACACTGTTGTCCCTCACAAGAAGTGGAACACATTTCCTCCTGAGAAGAAGAGTGCATGCCACCTTCAGGGTGAGAGCACTGACTTCCAGGGAAAATGACTACAAGTTAGGTCTGAAAACAGTAAAAACACTGTCAAATTAGTTGTGCAGAGAAATACCACAGGTGGGCAATTCCTTCCACACTGGAGGAACGTTCTGCATTGCCTGTGGGACCGGTGGCCACGAGCCATTCTTACAGCCATTAACTACTTCAGGCCATTCATGGCAGGAGCATAGCTTGACCAGGCCTGCATTCTCACCAAGCAAACGGCACTTGCACAACAGGCCAACTCCAGAACAGTTGATTCCCATGGAGAAAAGGACAGAGAAGCTTTCTTAAGGTGTGTGTGCCGGTGACACTCCAATACATTGAAAGATTGGCTATCACTTCCAGCCCTGTTTTAGCTCAGAGGGCATGGAGCCAAGAGAGGTTCCCCAGGTGACATGGCCAGTGGAGTCAGAGCTGGCTGTGGCTCCAGACTCAGTTTCCTAATCTCAGCCATGTACCAAGGAATCTCTACATTAGCAATGAAGGGAGACGGGAGGGAAGTTTAAGATTCTCTGGCTCAGAACTTCCATGAAGCCCCAGGTACCTGCAGCTGTCGATGTAAAAGGCCACTGTCCCAATCAATATAGGGTGTTTGTCACAGCTAGTAATTGTGCTCTCTTGCCAGCTCATGAAGTATATAGGTGAGATCAGACCTGTTTAACATTGGGGCTCACAGGAACATGTATCTGGGCAGGCCCTCCATCACTAAGTGGGAAGCTGCACTCCAGGGTTCCCTATATTTAAAAATACAACATGAAACTATTTCCCATAGTTACTTCATTCTGTCACAAAACTTTGCCAAGTTCAAGAACAAAAGAAATGGTAAAGGTCCTTAGGTAGCACCATGCTGTCATGAAGTTAGGGGATGGAACTGGGATGATGGAACCTTGCTGGGTGGCAAGCAAGAGCATATACCTGCTGGCTCCTTTCTCTTCCAGCTATGGTGCAGTTGACATCTCTTTAGAAATGGTTTGTCACCTTGTAATGAAAGGAGGGGGCTGTGCCTGGCACTCCAAACTTAAAGTAAAACAGAGCCTCGAGAACCATTATACTCCCTATCAAGTCACGAGTTTTCCCACTGACAGACAAGTCCTCCCTCCGGCACATATGGCCGTCGATGCACTGTGGAGAAACAACCTGAAGTTTCAAAATGATTTCTAAAAGCCCCTGCCCCCTTTTTATTTCCTTTTCAAAGTGACTTTGCTATTCAAATGAATTCCAGTTCCCTCTGACAACTGTACTCTTAGAGATGGTGATTGGCAAGGGGAGGACACACCGTGGGTGTTACAGACACACCCCTTTTCTCCACTGAATTTCTTACAATTAACTGGCCTGCAAGTTGGGGGTGTGACAGGGATGGGGAGGAACTGGTTTTTGAGTAACTCAGGATAATAGGATGGATAGCAAGATGCAGAGAAGTTGGAAGCAAAACAAATTCGAATGTTCCTATGTGTAGATGCTCTTCTTCCAGCTGTGAGGGAGCTCGGGTGTGTGTGTGTGTGGGGGGGGGTAAGCCCAGTGGGAGCACATGTGAGGCTCCTAGATGGTAGAATATCATATTTGTGGACACCACACACAAAACACCACTCTTGTGACGCTCCTCCATTTTCTCTTAAGAAAGAGACCCTATTAGATTTCTGAGGAAATCTATTCATCAGTGATAATCCATTATAGAAAGCTGGAATAGTGTGGAATGTAAAATAATGTTTGGTATTAGCTGACTTCGGAAGGAGCACAAGAAGATGGGGATGTTTTCCCATTCCTTTTCGCCTATATGGCTCAATTTCACAATATGTAAGTGATTGCACACAGTCAAACATACTGTTCTAGAGTATTTGTTTCTAAAAATTATGAGACACCTGTGGTGTCTTATAGCCCATAGGGAGTGGCACTATTAAAAGGTGTGGCTTTGTTGGGATAGGTATGGTCTTTTTGGAGGAAGTGTGTCACTGTGGGGTGGGCTTTGAAGTTTCATATATGCCCAAGCCATGACTAGTGTCAGAGTCCAATTCCTGTTGGCTTTTGATCAAGATGTAGCTAGCACTATGTCTGCCTGCATGCCATCATGTGCCCTGTCATGAAGATAATGGACTAAACCTCTGGAACTTTAAGCTGCCACCTCAATTAAATGTTTTCCTAAAGGAATAAGAGTTGTTGTGGTCATGGTGTCTCTTCACAGCAATAGAAACTCTAAGACAACACCAGATATGAGGGGATTTGCTGTTGAAAACTTGGGATACAATTCATGGAGAAGAACTAAAAACTGTCTGTAATTTAGTAACTAGACAGCACTGTTTACATGTCTACAATATGCCTGCTGGTGTGGACGTGTGTGACTGTGTTTGTGTGTGTGTGTTTATATGTCTGTGTATGTGTGTAACTGAGTATGTGTGTGCATTTGTGTATATGTCTGTGTATGTGTGTAACTGAGTATGTGTGTGCATTTGTGTATATGTCTGTGTATGTGTGTAACTGAGGAGATGCAGTCTCATATCCTATGTACAAAACGGCACTGTGAGCCATTTCTCAAGAGCACTTCAGTTTGAATTATAAATTATTTGAAAGGCTCATTGTGCAAAGGAGACTGAAGCTAGAGGCTGAACATCGTGGTCAGCTCTGATGGGACAGAGGGCTACTGAGTGCTGAACACAGAGCACAGCTTCCTGGTCCTTCGTGTCTGCATTTGGTAGCACAGGCTCCTCAGTGGCTCCCCCTCCACTCTGATTCACCTCCATCCCAGAGCTGGGGAGGAGGAGGATGCATGAACATCAGAAACTATGATCATCAGAGTGAATACCATTGATGATACCAGCAGCTGCCATCCACATTTTTATCTTCAATCCAAGAGGGTGGTACCTCATTGGGATCTTAGGAACTCACCACTGCCATACTCCATTTTACAACATTTTCTCCACCCCTGAGAAGTCCAGGCCCATGAAGAATTCAAGCCTGTCTCCAGCTCCTATTCGGAAGCCACAAATGCACCAGTTGCCTCTGTGGGTCAGTGTCCTGTTTGCTTTCTATTGCTGTGGTAAGACCAAGAGGAACTTGGGAAGGAAAGCAATTATGTGGCTCACACATCGAGATCACAGCCCATCACTGAAGGAAAGCCTGGAGAGGAACTAAAGGCTGGCACGTGTAGACAGGAGTGCTGTTTACCGGTTTGTTCCCCGTGGCTTTGTCAGCCTGTTTTCAACCCAAGACCATCTACCCAGGGGTGGCACCAACCCGCTCCCACATCAATCATTATTGAGAAAATGCCCCCACAAACTTGTCTACAGACCAATGTGATGGGGCCATTTTCTCAACTGAGGTTCCCTCTTCACACATCTCTAGCTTTTACCAAGTTGACAAAACCAGCTCAGTCTACTCTCAGCCACAAGAAACCAGAATCACTAGATATGAACTTCATGTTAACCTTCTTCTCTCAGGACCCTGTCCTCATGCTCATCCACAATGGATGGATCAGTGTTGTATTTATGCTCAACGCTGAGAAATACTGTGTGAACAGACGATGTGACTGTTTCTATGGGACAAGATGACAAAACGCTGGAGAAAGGCATCTCCGGAAGGAAGGGCTTACAGTTTGGGGGAAGAGTCCACCGTGGACCGGAAGGGATGGTGGTAGAAGCAGGAGGCAAGTGCTTGTGTTGTGTTCACAAATGAGATACAGAGTGTGGTGAACGCTGGTGCACAGCTCTCTTTTCCCATTTTCAGTCGACCCATGGGTTGGTGTCACCTACATTTGGGGTAGATCTCCTCACCTCAGTGAACCTCTCTGGAAACGTCTTTATAGACACACTGCGGTGTATCTCTCCCGGTGACAGTGGTGACAATAGACTAAACATCACACTGGTGTTTGTGCTCAAGGCTGTGGTGGGCTGTGCTGTCTCTGTGGAGCAGCTGGGTCATAGGACAATGTGTTCACTTCTGAAGAACTGCAGAAGCAGTTTATGTTGAGGACTTTCAAATGATCTTAATGTAATGTCTGTTTCTCTGAGACAGCCCTTAAGTTTATCTTATTAAATGTCAGAGTTGTTTCCTAGATACTTCCTCAGCCAGGAAGAATAATTCTTTAACATTTTTGTGAAGAATTTTGTACCATCCCAAGATGTTCAATTGACAACTAGCTATTGTGACATAATACCACCGGTAAGATTTTGTCTATTACGTTAGCTCTAAAAAACATACTTCATTTGTGTATCTT
Organism: Cricetulus griseus; assembly: GCF_003668045.3. Classification (NCBI taxonomy): domain Eukaryota; kingdom Metazoa; phylum Chordata; class Mammalia; order Rodentia; family Cricetidae; genus Cricetulus; species Cricetulus griseus. The sequence continues at coordinate 292,661,859 of NC_048595.1, read as the reverse complement.
AATGCTCTAAGAAAAGCCGCATTCTATCTATCTACAAGCCACTTGTTGGTGTTTACAGTGGGCTTCCCTGGACATATACAGATGACGAGTCTCCTCCCAGGCTGGCAGAAATAGCCAATATTTGCATTTTCTAACCATTGAGCAACACAATTCATCTCTTTTACGGGAAAAAGTCTGCCCATTCTAAAGTTAGGCCTTGGATCTCACACACCTGCCAAACACTAGAGCCATTGAAAGAATTTCTCCTGCCTGTATACTAAGATGTTTACAGTCTGTGGATACTTCACCCATGCATCTATTACCCTGTTATATGTTGCTTGAAACCATCTACTTTATCTCCCCAGCTAGAAAGTGAGTTGAAGACTCAGAATGACACACTCTTTGGAGTCCTCTGCTGCTGAGGACAATACATTATAAGACCTAAAAATCCAAGTGCCTCCTTGACATCTTTTGAGCCTCACAGCACCCCTAAGGGCATAAGCATGGGGTCCTGGCTCCTGCCAGATCAGCCCCCACTCAAGGCTCCACCACTACAAGGCCAATACACATCACTAACAAGCTACCATCATATCATTTGTCCGTGCTGGTGTGAACCTTGTGCTGGTCAGGAGCTTGGATCCTCCCTTGGTGATAGTATGAAGCAGGTGACCAGTACAAAGCTGGTCAGAGTAAGCCCCAGGTCTGGGCTTGGGACAGGACCTTGGGTTTAATGTTTATGCCTCACTCAGAGGATGGGCACACCAGAGGCTGGAAGCTCCTGGATCCATTGACTGTCTATCTCTAGTCACTGGGGCAACCATGGAGCACAGCACGTTTGTGAATCAAGTTTCCTGTGAAACTGAGCAATCCAGTGTGGCGGGTGGTGCTCGGTCTACTGTGGAGTCACACAGCCAGAACAAACGGCTTCCTTCTCGATGCTCTTTTCCCACATGGTTCTCTGCAGCACAACATATGCAGAATGCTGCTTATGCAACAACCTCCCTCTGAAAACTGAACAAACTTTGCAGGGATAGTTACAACACCCAAGAAATGTTGGCAGCTCATTACCCAGATAGCGAGCGCCCGGTGCCCTCCTCTGGGGTTCCTGAAAACATGAAGACTAAATAAAGCCTATATTCCCACAAATTGCCAAGTGAAGACTGCAGTTGTGTGTCTCAGAAGTAACTGACCACTCCTAGGACCCTTACCTTTCAAGGTGGCTTTCTTCAGGACCTTCATGGCATAGAGCTGACCAGCATCCGATCCTGAGACCTTCCTCACCAAGAACACCTGAGGAGCAGAAAACACACTGGCTGTCTGTGATTGTTAGCTTTGTCTACTGGACACAGCCTAGACTCACCCAGGGAGAGACTGTAGAAGGACTGTCAGCATTGGTTGACCTGTGTGACTGTCTGTGGTAACTACAGTAACCACAGTGAGAGATACAGCCCATGATGGGTGGCACAGTCCCAGGCAAGAGTTACTGAACTGTATGAGAGTGAAGAAATTGAGATGAGAATAAGGTAGCAAGCCAACTAGTGAGCGTTCACAGGCCCATTTCCCTCTACTCCTGACTGTGGACGTGATGTGACCAGCTGTCTCAGGTTCCCGTTGCTGCAACTGCCCTGCAGTACTGAACTGTGGAATCGTGAGCTAAAAGAAACCCTTTCTCCTCTAAGATGTTTTTGTAGGAGTGTTATCACAGCAGCAGGGATGACACTGACGCATTCTAAATGAGACAAGGGGATATGAAGGAGCTCCAATCGTGGATGCACTATAGGAAACAAAGGTTATCTCCAGTACTTAGGCTTCCAACAGACACTTCCTCTGCCTGCTGCAGCTCTGTGGAGAGCATCATCCTGCTTATCTGTTTGGGTACCACTAACTTTCATTTGGTAGCAGAAGGGAGACACATGCAGAACAGACAGCACCAGATTTGCAAGACATGCTGGTGACTCTCATTTGAACTCTCCTTACCCACATCTGTCTTAGTTGGGGTTTCTATTGCTGTGATGAACACCATGACACTGAACACCATGATCAAAGCAAGCTGGGGAGGAAAGGGTTCATTATCAAAGGAAGTTAGGACAGGAACTCAAGCAGGGCAGGAACTCCTGCAGGCAGGAGCTGATGCAGAGGCCATGGAGGGGTGCTGCTTACTGGCTTGCTCCCTATGGCTTGCTCAGCCTGCTTTCTTATAGAACCCAGGACCACAGCTCAGAGGTGGCCCCACTCATCATGGGCTGGGCTCTCCCTCATTGATCACTAATTAAGGAAATGCCTTACAGCTGGATCTTATGGAGGCATTTTCTCATTTGAGCTTCTCTCAGATAATTCTAGCTTGTGTCAAGTTGACATAAAACTATTCAAGACAAGATTCTAGCTGTGGGCAGCAGAAGTTCACCAATAGGTTTTGCTTGTCTTTTTTTTTTCTGACTCTTAAGCACACTCATGTGGGTATTCAACATCCTCTGGAACATTTTTTGACACATGGAATAAATCAACTAAACAAAAGATACCTGAAACAGGCTGAGCTTAAGGCAAGATTACTGATTTTATTTTTTAAAGTTAATAAAGAAGAATGGTGAGTATGAAAAGGAATGTTCCACACACATGAAGAAAGCACTGGTTTTCCTAAAAGAATTTCCCCACTGGTGTAAGCCCTGCTTGGTACCAGAGCCCACAATGGCACCCTCGACTCTGGTGTAGGTATGAGTAGAGGCAGCTGCCCTTAGAAGGATGGATCTGTTGCATTTCTCCTTCCCAGAGGCTTCTCTCATGCCAAGCCCTCCTGAGTGTACTTTGGGTATTCTAGCTCCACACAAACTTTAGGTAGCCCACACTGGCCCAGGATGCAGTACCATGAGCCTGTACCTGTAATATCAATCACAGTAGGCTGCAGGTTTCCCTAGCCATGTGGCAGGTCATTCCCCATTCCCCTGGTTTTCTGTCATACACAAAGGAGTGTTCAGGAACCTGCAGAGGGCAGAGCATGGTCTCTTGGCACCAGAGACAACCTATGGACCAATGGGTATCTGCTGTCTTCCCAGGAGACCCCAACATCTATTCCAGGGACACAACAGAGAAGGAAGTGGGGAGACCATTGCCCAGGACCCACATTCACAGATGGAGTCAGCCCTACATCTACATTGTGTGTCCTGGAGGAAATTCAGCTGCTTCCTGATGCCTCTACCACATTTCTTCTGCCCACTGTCAGTACTGCAATCTTAGCCCATTTTGTGTTGCTATCACTGACTTTCCAAAGACTAAAACCGGGACAAGTTAATAGGAGAGAACAGCTGGTGTCCATGGGAAAATGTTATGCTCTCTGCCAGATGGCAAAGGTGCAGGGAAGGAGACAGGCTCTGTCTTGTGTAGTGATCAGCACCTCTAGGAGCACACAGAGTATGTGAAGACATGGGACACACCATCAATGAGAATGGCACTGGTTATTTAGAAGATGTGTGGGGCATTCATGTGTAAGTATGTACCCATCTCTATGGCTGGATGGTACAGACCCAAGAGAGAGCTTGGGGCTCAGTCATATGTGTACCAACTGCCACACTGGATTTGAGGCACCAAACCCTCCCACGGGATCTTGAGATCCATATGGCCCTGCACCAGTTCTGCCACATCCCTAGAAGTTACTGCAGATGGAAGGACTCTTGTCCTAGGCAATGTCGTTTGGGTTAAGGCCACCTCCTTGGTGTAGGGAACGAGCCCAGAGGGCCAGTGTGGGTTCATCCTACTAAGAACCAGGCAGAAATGAGACTGCAGTGCTTGGAATAAGGGACATTTCTGAAGACATAAAGCATTAGTGAGTAGCTGCTAAGTCCCCATCTCTGAACTGACTCAGTGTCGTTTCCACCTGATAAAATTCCATTACCTCTTCCAGCCTGTTCCTGACACATATAGCATCTGTCCGCACTTTGTCAAAATGTATAGAATTGATATCGCCTGGCGGGAGGTGGGAGGCAGGAGGCCACTGCCAGGAGTCTAGGTGGTGATGCTGGACTCTAGGTGCTATGCACTTGGCAGCTAAGCATCCATCCTGTCACTTGGGGCTAAGAGCTGAGAAGCAGCTTGGGGCTTGTAGCAAGGTCTGTTAGCCACACGACCAGCACATTTTCCTGCCAGCCATCAGATTGGAGTCAATGGGAGACGGGTATGGAGGAGCCAGCACAGAACATTGTGGCTGCACCCCTGTTGTGGGGTTTGCATGCCAGTGTGGGAGGTCAGGGATGCATGCAGCCATGGCCAGATCACTGAGTCTTCCTATGGAGAAGAGTATCCTGCCTGGGTCACTGCTGAAGTCCTCATAGAACTCTGGCTGGTGGACAGAGGAACTCCCGCCATTCTGTTATATTATAGCTGAGACAGAAGCCCCAAGAAAAAGATTTGCATAGTGGAAAAATAGCCATAAAATCCTCCTGCAGGGAGAAGTGGGGAGAGGAAGAAGGCTTCACTGCTCCGGCTTGTGTACATGCAGGACTACCTGGCCTTTCTCTGCCTTCTGCCTACACCCCGCCATGTAATATAGCATGATGTGACAGAGTCACCCAGGTCCCCTGCTGTACTTCTAATCTCCACATGGCAGCTGGGAGGGGCTGGCAGAGCCCTGTGCCACATTACAACACTTGGATTTGCTGGCCACCAATCAAATAAGCTTTTTTTTTTTGTTTTTTGTTTTTGTTTTTGTTTTTCTTTTTTTTTTTTTTTAACTTGTCCCGGTTTTAGTCTTTGGAAAGTCAGTGATAGCAACACAAAATGGGCTAAGACAGAGTCATGGCAAATGGATGAATGGATGAAAAGAGCAGACCCACCCTGCCAACATCTAAGCAGAAAACTACATTCACTGGGCAGTGCCACCTACAAATTAGCTGAGATAAAGTCAACTTCTACACAGATATTTGCATATAAAATGCTTAAAATCTGAGGGAGACAAAGCCTTACTCTGCAGCCCAGGCTGGCCTCAAAGTCCTGAAGATCCTCCGCTTCAGCCTTTGAGCACTGAAAACTGTTTTCCTTATTGCATTTCATATTTTAAAAATGAAACCATGGATGGCAGAGGCTAATGCTTCCACTCATCTGTTTTAAGCAGGATCTCTGCCTTTTTAAAGGCACAGAAAACAGTTCCTCTCTGTCACTATTAATATGCTCCTACTAAGTGCCAAGAACTAGAGTTGTGCACAGCAATTCTCCCGAAGGTGATGAACGCACTGGACAGAGGTCACCTCTAGCACCATAAGAGAAGGGACTATATAATTTAGAAATCTATTTGGATGCAGCGAGAAAAAGCCCCAAAGCAACCTTGATAATTTTAGCAAACTGGCTGCTGTGTTTCTGTTGCTTCGTGCAGTGGTGTGTACTAACTTGTTCCACTTTCAGAACAATGTCTGTGCAGACAGCTGTGTGGCCTGGGCCAGATGCAGTCATTTGATACTGCCCAGAGCTCTCAGGATCACTGTAATGGGAACACTGTTGCCTGATTCCCTTGGCAACATGTTCTCAGTCTGGCAAGTGGACCTCCAACTGCAGGATGCCCAGAGCCCAAGTCAAAGAAGCATAGCCACTTTCTGGGGACTCTCAGGCAATGGCCTCCCCTGGAAGATGGCATTTAGATCCTCAAGCATGTGATGCCACTGAGAAAGCAAGGACATTTTAAAATGTCAGTTTGCTCCCTTCTCAGAACATGAGACTCACAATTCACCACACCCCAGGAACACCCCAGGGAATTTTAAATTAAAAAAGGGGGGAAAGCCTACTCCTGCCTTGGTACTTCTCAACAGAGGGAAGCAGTGGGGGCTGAAGAGGGTGGGAGGATCCCCATCAACCACAGGCATCTCCACCATGGAGCAGCCAGTCTGCACCACTCCATTCAGCTCTAGAACACACTACTTAAGCCCAGACTCCCCAGGATGATCGCAGTGCTGATGAGCTGTAAGTCAACATTGGTGAGGAGAGACCATGTCAAAAAGACTGTCCACAACGCGCCCTGCACACAGCTACAGCATCAGAGCCACAGGATTACCGAGTGTAGAGTACCTTGTAACACAGAACTCCGGGCTAAGGCTATTCAGGTTCTGGGGTACTCTGGCATGGGGACCTGAGGCAGCTGAGTCTCAAGGGCTGCTTGGGGGGAATTCTAGCCAGAGCCTGCCTATTCTGGGGTTCAGTGTAGCTGCTGCTGTAGGAACCATCTGATCTCGGGGCACAAACAGAGAGAGGCACACAGCTGGAGTTCAATGGCAAGAATGGTGTTCTGTTTATTTAGTCACTCAAGTAAGGAAGGTAGGGCAGTATGCTGAGCGATGGGAAATGGCCAACCATGGTGGGGTCAGGATTTCCAAGCATGGCCTACCCTGGGATCCTTGACATCTAGACTGATAGAGAGGCCCAGAACCTTCCACAGAAAGGAAATATGCCTGCCCTGCACTTAGTGGTACACAGCACATTTTCCTTCAGAGCAGGAACAGGATAGTGTGGGGAGGTCAGTCAGACCAGAGTTTGCTTCCCCAGTCAAGCTGCTCATGCAGCCCTCATGAAAAAGAAAACCTGTATTGACAAATGCAGATGATTTGTGATCCCCTGTGGTGTTGTGTAGAGCCCAGGAAGGCCCAAGTGGTGTCTCTAGGGTGACCCACTTCCTTTAGAGTCCTTGCCTAATCTCCTTGCTTTCCATAACAGCAACGGAACTTGGGGGAGAGGGGGGACTGAGCTGAAGGCAAGGATGTCCGAGATGCGATAGCCACAGGAACTTGCCTGTCCACTGCCCCTCTTTTCTTCTCCCACGGGTATCTGCACAACCCCATTCCTTTGTCCCACCTGTACACATAAGATCAGGAACTGAGAAGGGTGGGTGTGTAGCTCGTAACTAACAGCTCTGTTAAGAGAGCCAAGTCAAACGTTTATTCCAAAGAAATGCTTTTTTAAAAGCAAAGTTAAAATGTAAAACGAATGGAGATCCTAGGGAAGCCTTTCCTCCTCCACTTTTTTTTTTTTTTTTTTTTTTTTAAAGATGGGATCTCAGGTAGCCCAGGCTGTCCTTGAACTCACTATGTTGCCAAGTGTGGCCCTGAACTTCTGATCTTCTGCCTCCTCCTGCAGAGTGCAGAGATTACAAGTGTGTTCCTTCACACCATTTACACTGTGCTGGGGTTGACCCTGGGGCTTCATGAGAACAAGGTAAGCCCCATTCCTGAGCAAGATGTGTTCAGGTTCAGGAAGTTCTTGTTCAGGTAGACTGCTGGCTAAACAACCGAACTTCCTGTCCTGGCCCCTGTCCCCAGGAACTCAGGAGCTATGAGCATTTGCCAATCCAGCTGCTAGTCCAGTGGATACAGAGTGAGGACCACACTCTGTGTGCAGAGGGGATGCTGAGGGAAGAGCCAGCATTGCTGTCTCCTGAAAGGGACCAGCTGCCATTGCTCTGACCCATAGGGGCAGATGTCAGGACACATGCAGGTCCAGCACACAAACCCTTCCCAGGCGACAGCCAGCTTGGACTCATGGCTAATTTAATCCACAGGGTGATTATATAAAATAAGTTAGTTACTTCATTTTACAGATGGGGAAACTGAGGCATCAAAGGGCAAAACTACTGTGTCACTGACCCAGGTATGGAGAAGAGACAGACTCCAAATCCTTGCCTTCCTCATCCTTGAGTAACAGCTTGTAGACCAATCCAAAAAAGGCCCCTCTCCCTCTTTTCCTTTTGTTTTCTCATTTTTCTCATCTCTCCTCTCCTTTTCAAAAAGACCTGTTGAGGCTGCAACTTCCAAGACAACCTGACCTTAAATGCAATGATCTGGCTCCCTCAGTAATAACCACGAGCCAAGAGGACACTGGTGAGCGTGAGAATGTGGGCGACCTGACTCTTCGTGGCTCATGATTCTGACACACACACAGGCTCAGCTAATGTGGGCAGTGCCATGCAGGAACCCAGCCAGACTCAGCTGGTACCCCGCCTTTGCATGTGCCACCAGCCCCCAGTGCCGGTCCATTCAACTCACCTTCCCATAGGACCCTTGTCCTAAAACCTTCAGCAGCTCAAACTGGGAAGGGTCTGCCTTCTCAAAGCCTTCCTTCACATGGTTGCTAATGTCAATTTCCTTCACGATGCCTTCTTCCTGCAAGACAGCAGTGACATGTGGTTAGGACATAGCCAGGTCCCCCTCAGTCCATCTCCACCCTCCCCTAAAGCTGGGACATCATCTGCTCTGGGGGCTTCCAGCAAGGGGGATGGAGATGGTGTGCCTGCCTGTGACTGGCATGTGAGCCTTTAATTGCTTTCTCTCCCTCAGAGGTTCCTATACCATGTCTCGCCTGTACCACAGGGAAATCTGAATGTATTCTCCATGAAACCCACTCTGTGGTTCACAGTGTGGGGCTGGAATATGGCAGCAGCAGATCAGGAACCAAATGTTGCCCTGAGGGTGTCTTGCTCCACCACTCAGGAGACTGGGGGGAGGTTCCCACGTGGAAATGCAGATGATTTATTTTCTTTCTCACTCACTTTTCAATATTTTTGACACAGGTAATTCAAGGACTGCTACAAAAGAGCCTTTCGTCTCTATAAAACCTGCACAGCAATCACTACAACATCCACCATCCTGTCCTGAAGCTGTGAGGCTTCCTATACACAAGGAATGCAGGTTCCGCCCCAACAGCAGCCATCAGAGTGAGGGATCTGGACAGCAGGTATCATTGCCAGACATCAGAAAGGACAGGCCAGGAAGTCATCCCCAAACAGCCAGCAGGAGGTAGCCTTCCTGGGAAATCCTCCCAAAACAGCCAGCAGGAAGCAGCTTTCCCACATCTTCTTTCCATGCAAACTACAAAGCACGGTTTCCTCTTAATGGCTGAGTTCCACAGCTTCAGGGTCTCCATTTGAGGACTGACTCCAGTGCCTTCCATTCACCTCAGTCCTAGGTCAGATGTTTGGTGATGACATCACAGTGGCAACACCACTTACACATTACATTACAGGGAAGTGAGTGACCTGAGACTACAGGTTACACCACCTTAAGTCTCTTTGTCTCGTATTGATAGTTGCTATTTCTCCTTGTGAGGTCATTTTATCCAAAACTCTACAGGGGGTTTTAATGCAGTTCCCCCAGGAAAACAACATCTGCTCCCAAACTAGTGCCACGAATCACACTAAATGCCCAGGTTCTGGCACAGCACCCAAAAACAGAACTCATAAAAATAATTAGATGTTTGGGGAAAGAAGACAGTTTCAAGGTCAGATGCCAGCTCCACTTACAAACCCATCACCCCATGACATGAGAGAGAGAAACCAGAGACAGGGTCCCCTCTGCATGTGTAGATGACGAGTCCTAAGAAATCCTACTGAGCTGGAGCAGGGTTCCAGAATGTTCCAGAAGAGCAGGAAGTAGGAAGGGACAGCCACAAAGAAGTTACCAAGAGTAAGACCACAAATAAGCCTTTCTTCCCCTTCCCTGTTTTTATCTCCTTTATGTCTTTCTCTTGTCTTGTAGCTCCAGCTAAGATTCTGAGTACTATACTGAACAAAAAAGGCCAGAGTGGATATTGTGTCCAGTTTCCAACTTTAGAGGAAATGTTTAGTTTCCCTCCATTTACCGTTTGGTAGAATGTTGGCTACAGCTTCGTTGTATAAACCATATACAGATTTAACCTATATGTGTGTGCTTGTGTGCCTATGCATGCATACACAAATGTACACATATGTGAGTGCAAAACAGAAGGGACGATGAACTCAGGATACATCATCAATATAGCTGCCTAAACAGGACCTGAACAACGACAACACCAACAGACACACTGTCATTTGGAAGGGCAGAATCTCACAGGGCCCCACCCCTAGGCAAAAAGACTACAGACAACCAAGGGCTGAGAACTGCTGAGAGAGGGAGAAGAGCTGTATTCAGGGATGAGTTCCTTAGTTGGTTATCTAATTCCAAGTGGTCAGCCCTGAAGTCATATGCATACAAGGAACATTAAGCAGACTCAGCAGGCTGTATCTATATATTTGTGCATTTAAACACACACATAATAATAGCAGTTAAACAAAGAGGCCATGAATTGGAGGGAGAGTGAATGTGTGTACACGGACAATGAGGAGGAGAAAGGAGAGAGGAAATGATTTAATTATATTTTAATTTTAATATACTGTATATTAAATAGAAAGGAGACCGAAGGAGGGTAAAAATAGGTGATGGGTGGGGGATAAGCAAACATGACACATCCCCACTGACATAAAAGAGGAAGAGACTGAAGGGAGGGTTACAGGTGATCCAAGGAGCAGAGTGATGATGGAAATGAGGGAAAAGAAACCTAAAACACATTCTGCTCCAAAATGCACAGTGATATCTAACATTCTATATAATAATTTTAATACTTTTTAATTTAAAAAAAGTAGGGGTCACAACCCAGCTGCTGGGCCTCTGCCTTTTCTGGCCAGTTTCCTCTGTTTTTAATCTCCTACCTTTCCTGTCCTTAAACTGCATCATTTACGAAAAGCAAATGAAGTCCAAGGTTGTTAATTAGTGATGGTGAAGACCTAGGGAACCCTCCCCGCTGATCTGCTAACTCACTGATGCCTTTAAAGGGTATTTCATATATCATCCAGCAAATCTTTTGTTTTTCTTTTTGGTGGTGGTGGGGGGGTAAGAGGGCTGGCCACACCTAGTCTCTGACACTGTAACAGTGGAGAGGTCACCCTGGAAATTATGAGTTATGTCTAGGATATCAATTCCAAGAATAATAACAGAATAAATTGGTGACGGGGATTATGAAATAAAAAAGTAAACTGTAAGCAGTAATGCATGTCTTTAATCTCAGAACTTAGGAGGCAGATGCAGGATGACTTCCCACAAATTCTAAAACAGCTTGGGCTATATGTCCAATTTCAGGCCAGCTAGGGCTATATAGTGAGAGCCTGAACAAGAGTAGAGAAGTGAAGAAAAGAGGGAGGGCACAAGAGAGGGAGGCGGGAGGAAGAGAGGGAGGGAAGGAAGGAAGGAAGGAAGGAAGGAAGGAAGGAAGGAAGGAAGGAAGGAAGGAAGGAAGAAAGGAAGGAAATGCAGAAACAGAAATGAACTCAACTGACCCACAAATAAATGTGGGACAGATGGGGCAACAGCAGGTGGATCCCAGTATGGCTTTGGTGAGCAGAGTGACAACAAGAAAGGGTCAAGGATGACCAAGCCTGCCACAGAATCATGGGAAGAAGAGAAGTCAGGAGCAGAAAAGGGATAAAAGGGAGAGGTGCAGAGGAAGCACCAGACAGAGTAGAGACTGAATGCAGACAGGGTGACACATACAGTAAGTCCTTCTTGGTTACCTGGGATCTCTTCCATTCCCACTGATGCTCAGGACAATACATCCAATGTAATGTAACTGAGGGTGCAGGGTCTACGGAGGAAGAGGGAGTTCAAACGCACCACAAGGCCCTTGTTTCTCAGCCTCACTGGAGAGTAACCTTCCCCCTCTCCCAAAGAAAGTAACTGAGCCCACAAGGGTGGTCAGAGAGGCAAGCTCACACCCACAGGACAGACAGTAAGACAGGCCGAGATGGTTGTCTGGGACTTTTCATCTTCAAAAAGAAGTCACACAAGCTGCCTGAGAACTACATTTGTGACTTTTACAATACAGAAGCAATAGCTGAAGAGTAGTTGGAGGACGGACCAGAAACAAGTATGACCTCTTTTCCTCCCCCCTTTCCCCGCCCCCTGCGGCCGGGGGGCCTTCTGACTTGGGTTACTAAGGCGACATGAAAACCTCTAGGTGTTTTCTACTCTGCTTCTCTGTTTTTAAATGAAAACCCTACCCACAGTCTCCAGCCCTTTTCACCCAATTGTTTGCTGTGGTTTTATGAAACACACTGTATGAAAATGGGACTCCCTGCCAGCTGCAGTCATGAGCATGGCTGGTGGGTGGAGCTCCACATTTGTGGGGCCTCCTTCCCACCGACAGCACCCACAGGGTAGAGGCTGGGTTGCCCAAGAACACATGGTCCCTTACGGACTCAGAACCTACCTCCCTTTGGGACAGCTAACTCCAGGAAAAGGGAGATAGAAACTAATAGTTTCTGGATGCAAGGAATAATAGGTAGAAAAGAACAGTTTGTTGGTCTTAGATATACAGTAGCTTTAATACTTGACATACAAAATCCCTTTGGATGCAGGGACAAAGTTTTCAAGCAAAGTACATGGTAAGAGTCTGTCCATGCAATGGGGACAGCTGTGCACCCTTCTCCAGGTGGCAACATGTTCATAGGAGAAGGTCGGCTGACGTGGGCTTGGTATCAATGTACTGAAAACAACAACAACAGAAGTCTTCAAAAGTAACATCATATGGGCAGAGATACGGCTCAGCAGTGAAGAATGACTGTCACTCTGGGGACCCGAGTTCAGTTCCATCGCTGCAGCCCCAGGAGATCAACAGCACTCTCTGTCCTCTGAGAGCACTTCCACAGGTGACGCACATACACACGTGCACATACACACATACACATACACACACTTCTGTCCTATGAGAGTACTTCCACATGTGCTGCATGTAAACACACATATGTACATACATATACATACACACACATACATACACACATACTTGCACACACATACAGACACATACACACATGCACCTCTGTCCTCTGAGAGCACTTCCACATGCTCTGCATATACAAACATCACATAAATAAAACACTAATAAAGTAAAATTAGGGCATAGCATCAATCACAGACCTCTGAATCAAGTGTGATGTGTGTATTTCATGTACTTTTATGGCATTCATACATACACATGCATTCACTTTGCTAGCTTTCTAGATATGGACATGAAGACTACATTTTGCCCAGAAGTCAACAGTAGCACTAACCCAGCATGCTTGTCACATTGGCAAGCGGTTGCTGGGTCTGTGCTCTGCCTGTGGAATCTCTGAAGGGGCCTGGTGGGACGTGGTTGCCTATGACAGGCAGTGAAAGGACTCTGTCCCTCCATCTCTGGCCTGGGCTGTGTTTTCAGCTTCCTGCTAGAGTAGATCTTGAGATCCTGATGAGAAGAAATCATCAGACCAGCTGTGTGACACTGCCACCCTGCCATTGGTGTGATTCTGCCACCCCTGCCACAGGTGTGACTCCTGCCACAGGTGTGATTCTGTCACCCTGCCATAGGTGTGACTATGCCACCCTGCCATAGGTATGACTCCGCTACCCCTGTCACAGGTGTGACTCTGCCACCCTGCCATAGGTGTGACTCTGCCATCCCTGCCACAGGTGTGACTCTGCCATAACTTTCACTAGCTCAGTGACTCTCACGAACAGAATCCAGACCAAATGAGCCACAGACTTCAGAATTAAGCTTAAGTGATTGCAGCAGTGTATGGTTTTTCCTGTTTCTGAAATTGACAAGAACTTATGAAGAGGGTTCCACTAAATAGCTCCCCCTCCCCTTTCTCTTCCTTTCTTCCCCTCCTCCCCTGTCCCATCCCATATCCGCTTTGTTCCCTTTTTGTTGTAGTCAACTTAGCTATTTCACATTTTTAAAAGATTATGAAATACTTTGCTAAAAAAAAAAAAAGAAAAGAATGGATTTAGCTCCAAGTTTCCCAAAGCCCCCTTCCCCAACCCCTGCCGCCAACGTGATGCCATTATCTTGGTCTGTGGAGCTGTCAGAGCTGGAAGCCAGGCACAAAAGGAAGACTCAAGTAGAACGAAGATATGTACTGAATCCTGACGTTACAGGCCTCAGTGACAACAGCAGACAGTGTCGAGAGAGGCGGTAAACCACATCCATTCACTCAGAGCTGCACCTCTTTCATCCTCACAACACAGTTTACTCCAGAGATTACATCTCCACTTCCTCAGGAGCACCAAGAACTCAAAGATCTGCAGCAAGGCCAAGTACAGTCCTCCCTGTGGCAGGTGGATTCCATTCCCGAACTTCTTGTTACCCTGCACCCTGTGCCGGCCTGGCCAACCCTCCCAGAACACACTAGGGTTCTCATAATCCATCTCATGGTCCCTGGGATCCTCCACAGGACAGGATACATATTGCACCAACAACGTGTATCCTCCAGTGTGCCACTGTCTACCCAGCAAAGTGTCTGGCACACAGCATCTACTCCGTAAGCACCTGCACAGAAATCAAGGGACACTTGGTGGGATGGTTTAAGATGGATGTGCCATACCCACGTACTGGCCCCTGAAGGACACCCAGATAAAGACAGACTACAGAGTTGGTGTGCACTTGACCTCACCATCCTTATGAGACCTTCCCTGTCCACAGCATAACAGGAGTTGAAAACTTCCTAACCGTGAGGCCATTATTTATAGTTTACATACATTTATAGAAAAGGTGCTAAAAGCCATCCTTGCTTGAGGTTTGGCAAAACATTTTTCAGTCATGTGAATCCACATACATGTGCCACATTGAGATCACACACCATCCACATACATGTGCCATGTTGAGATCATACACTCTGCCCTACCAGACATGAGATACTGGAGATATGAACACCTCCAGTCGTAGAAAACCAAAAGGGCAATTATTCATACCAGATGAAGGAGACAGAAACTCATCCAGTGGGGATGCTGATCAGCACTGCCAGGTGAGAGGTCTATCACTTCCTGAACCCAAAGAAAAGCAGGTCTGGGTTTGGAGGCATGCAGCAACAGCCGAGGAACTCCCATAAGCCTGAGCTGTGAACCAGAGCTGAGCAACAGCTATGGGACTCTAACGGTTCTCCGTGAGCTCTGCCAGCAGCTATGGTCTGGTGCCCGGGTGAGCAAGCAGCGTGGAATCTGAATGGCTTCAGTGCACATGAACAGACATTACAATAATGACCAATGCTAAACTTCCACAGTGAGCTGTATGAGCTGTGCAAGCAACAAGCCCCTTGTCCACTTACTGGTGTAAACTCACTCTTTCTGGTTTAGCCTCTTAACACAAAGCACAAAGAGCGATTAGTTTGAAAGGGTTGATCTGAGAGTGGCAGGCTGTTGGGACAGAGCTGGAAAGAGCCTCAGGGCTGCTCCAACTAACAGGGTATTCTCAGTCAGGACAATGCTTCCTCTCTGCTTCGCCCCAGACTTGGAGCATCGGCTATCCCATCTTCACATCACCACACCTCTGGCTTTGCCACTGTTGGAAGACACAGCACATGAGCCAAGCCCAGCACTGCTGTAAGCAGAATTTGGCAAAAATAAAAAAACAAGTCACTTAAATGAGAAAGCTGACCTACTAGCACTTGCTTTTGCAAGCCTCTTTAATTGTTCTTCTTTTCCAGAATGACAGCCTGGGGACAGTAGTGCAAATCCCCGCTGAGACCTGTGTAGGTATTCCTGGATCTCATCCAAAACTCAGCCCCACTGCATCACACACAGAGATGGGCAAAGTCTGCTCTTGGATAACTGGGATTCATATCTCAGAATGTCTCCTCAGAAGATCTTCCAAAGCGGTGGCTGGTAGGTGAGGACTACAGAACATTCTAATAGATCTCTAGGAGTTGCTGCCATTGAAGCAACTGATACAGCTATAAATTCAGCCTTCAGCCACTTCTTCACAGGGTGACGTGTTTTCCTTATTGTATTTTAACTTTTAACATAATGGTTTCCCAGAAAATCACTGCCATGCTTTCCCCATCAGGTTTTCATGAGACTGTGTACATTTGAATCTCATTTCAAGCCATATGCTCCTGGCCAGTGCCCAGGTTCATAAATCTGAGTGTAGCAGCGGCGGGCCTGACTCCTCTGTCCACAGCACTGGCTGTGAAGGGTCCACAGTGAGTCTGAAGCTTCTGGCTGCAGGAAACCTCACAGTTGTGTTTCCTTTCTGCTGCTCTCTCCACATGAGGATCTGTGTCCTGACTGGGGAAGGCTGCGAGTGCAGGTGGTGACTGGAATCAACAACACATGCCCAAGCATGGTTTTTCTCTCTCCCAGATGCATGGTGTGTTTTGCATGAGGAAAGGGATCCCCTCCCCAGTAGAAAAGCTGTCCCTAAGAAAGGATAAAGCATTGCCATGTAGTGAGTGCTTCCTTCCTTCTCACCCAGACCTGACCTTCCTCCAGTGCAGTGCTTTGAATAAGAATGGCCCCTATGGGCTCACATATTTGAATACTTGGTTATTAGAGAGTAGTAGCACTACTTGACAGGATTTAAGAGGTGTGGCCTCGTGCAGGAAGTGTGTCACTAGGGGTGGGCTTTGGGATTTCAAATGCTCAAACCAGGCCTGGTGTCTCTCTCCTTCCTGCTGCCTGCAGTCGGAAATGTAGAACTCTCGTGTCCCCCGGCACCATGTCTGCCTGCATGCTGCCATGCTGCCATGCTTCCAGCCATGATGATAATAGACCAAACCTCTGAAACTGAAAGCCAGCCACAGTTAAATGTTTTCCATTATAAGAGTCACCTTGGTCCTGGTGTCTCTTCACAGCAATAGAACAGTCACTAAAACATCCAGTGATCTTACAACAGAGACACTAATACCTTGCTTCTAGTGAGAGCATATTTTAAGAAGACAATGGGAAAAGATAGAGTACCCCTAGATAAAGGGGCATACAGGTGAGGGTGATGGGCTGTCCTTAGGATGTGACAGTTGCTAAGAAGGAACACTTTTCAGGGAGCAAACTCAGTGACAGCAGTGAAATCAGGGCTGCCACTCATATGCGGGAATCTTGGGGAAAGAAGAGAATTTCTGAGTCTCTTTATCCAGGAACTGTCAGAACACTCCTCATCTGAAGCTGGCCTGCCAGGATGCAGCAGGCTCCTTAAAAGCTACTCTTTCCTTCCAAGCTCTGAGTCAACAGAGCCCAAGAGGCACTCTGCTGTAGGAGACCCTATCCTAGCCCCTATGCCACCAGGCAGCCCACATTCACCTCTATGTGGAAGCATCAGAGCTGTGGCCTTGCCCTCTAAGCTCTGCATTCCCCCAGGCAAGGAGCCCTGGTTGTGGCTATGGTCATTCCATCTGTTTTCGTCTCTTAGGCTGTATAGTTTACATCCTCTCCCTAGAAAGGCACCAGCAGCCAGTGGACACTACTCATGCACGCCATCATCTCCCAGTAAATACACACATGTTGTCATCCCTGTTGAGTAGACAGCCTCCCCACAGACGGGCCCCTCAGCATGAAAGGAAGCGAAGTCCCCTGATGGAGATAAGGGATGAAGATGGTCAGTCCTGGAGACTGGGAAAGTGGGAGAGGGACCCTTAGCACCAGCCAATGAGCAGGATAAACAACACAAACCTTCCTCTACCATCAGAAAAACAATTGTCAAGAGAGAATCGGGAGTTACTGTTTTTGTCATCAATTAAACAATTGTAAGAACAGTGTCCTTACTCTAGGAGGCTATCTACAGTGCTCTGGTGAGTTCTACTTAACAGAACCCAAACAAAAAGCACTAAAACTTGTTGATTGATGCGCTGTTCACACATCTGAGTGGTAAGCTGGGCTAACAGCCCAGGAATTATGCCTCTCACAGAGGCAAGCCTAGAGGATGTTGGTGGTTGGTGCCACCACTCACCATCATGCAATGCCTCTCTAGTTAGCTCTGTCTCACCAACCACATGCTTGGGTGGGAGAAAGACCACTTTCTGGGCCTTGAATCTGCACTGTTCGTCCCCAGTCTTTACTACAAAGATAGGAAAAAGCACTGCCAATGGCTACTGATTCTCAAATGCCTCACTCTTCCTCCTTAGGTAGACTTCCTAGCCCAGCATGCTATGTATAACAGATATGCTTGACATCTCATAGTCCATGACTAAAGCACATCCCAATGCAGACATCATTCAATCGGAGGAAAGAGTTCAACTGACCCACCCACAAGAAAAACAACCTGGTGACTCAATGACAACAACAGTCATGGGCGTAGTCTTCTCCAAGCTGGGAGTGGTACTCATGTACACGCACCAACATACACCCCAAAGTCTAGCACATCTTTGGGAACTGGGAGACAATCGGACACCAATCTGATGCTCCCAACCAATACATACATTTCTACCTTTACGGTCTACAGATCTCCTTCCAGCCGCAGAACACAGACCGGCACTCCCTTTGATATCTGCCCACTCAGGAACTCAGAATCCTTGGTTTCCTCTATCCCTGCTGCTGCATTAGCACACCTGCCAGGGTCTACCCCTCACTGCAAACATACCACCTCTCTCACACATCCCCTGTTTCCTCCCACCTCTCCCTCCCAGACAAAGCTGACCTGCTTACCACGCTCCCTCACTAAGCAGGTGAGCCTTTCTCTCAGCAACACCTCCCCTGAAAGTGAATCAGCCCCTTGCCACCTTCACTTTGCTCCACAGTGCTGGGGGATATCCTTCTGTATATATGTTTCTCTTATTAGTTGATGAATAAAACACTGATTGGCCAATAGCCAGGCAGAAAATATAGGCGAGGCTATGAGATGAGGAGAATTCTTGGGAGAGGGGCAGAGAGAGGCTGCCAAGAGACACCATGATGCCCAAGGAGTAACATGCCAGATTACAGGTAACCCACAGCCTTGTGACAATACATAGATTAATAGAAATGGGTTAATAATTAAGACAATGCTAACCAATAAGAAGCCCTAGCCATCAGCCAACAGTTTTATAATTAATATAGTGTCCCTGTGTTTATTTGGGGGCAAAGTGACTCTGGGACCAGGCAGTACAGAAACCTCCATCTTCACCACAGTCTTTCTGAAGCTACCAGCCTGGCTTGGGCTAGAAACTGGCCCTTAGTATTCTTGGTTCCTTGCCTGTGTCACCTCCACAATTCTTAAAGTCACCCTTCACTTAACCTCATTGTCCTTCCAAGACAGGGAGGGAGTCCTGGGAAAAGCGACTTCCAGAAATGAACCCTTCAATCCTGGCTTTCAAGTCACCAGCAAAGTAGTGACACAGCCGCTGCGTCATCCCCAAACACCAAAACTCAAAAGAAGTGTCTGACTTCAATCTATTCATGTGTGCAGAGAGGAGCAGTCCTCATGTGCATGTGCCCACAATTCTGTGTTGGCATCAGGCAAGGCATTCTGCACACCTCATGCCACTTTGCCCTTGGAGCACTCTGAGAGAAGATGCTACCTGTTCACAGAGGCAGATCAGAATTGAGTACCACAGTGGCTTCACAGGGCCAAGCAGTAGATGTGCTCATGAAGATGCCACAGTGAGAAGGGCTGAGAGGCTGATAAGCAAGCAGTGCATGGGACAGCTATTGTGAGCACTGACCGTGTATGCATACACATTGTGTGTGCACGGCACAAACAATGAAGCCAATAAATCCCTTCTCATTTGAGGTGAAGATGAGAAGCTGCAGTCCCTGTCCTTAGGCAGCACCAGAAGGAGGCAAAGACAATGGCCAGGACTACTTATTAGCCACAGCTAAATCACTCCTCAGAGCTTGACCATGGGCTGGTGTTGGGTATCTTAAGGTAACATGTTCTTGGCCTCCAGCTCACCCTGCTGGAGACAAACTATACATGATGTCTGACTACTTCATCCATGATGGATGGAAAAGAGACTTGCACCCCAAGCTCTGGGATTTCATTGTGAATCAGACCTCAGAGTTGACCCTGAATGGTTATGGGAGGCTCCCGTGAGCCAGGGCAAGCTAAGATGGGCACCTAGAACATGCCTGGAGAACAAAAGCAAAGGCATGAGGACCCCCAGGAGAGCAGTCAGACAAGGAGTCGTGTGCTGAGGCTGAGTCTTGGCTCTCTTCCCATCGTGATGTTAGTGCCTCCTCTTGTGTAACAGTGGGCACAGTTTTACTGCCTCTCCAAGGCCCTTTAGCAAATCTCTGACATTAAAGAGAAAAGGAGAAGCCTTCTACAGAAATCTTAATAAAGGCACCTTTTATGGATGCCCTATGAAATTGTTTTAAACAATGGGGATGTGCTAAAGGGAAGCCAACTATTCTGGTGCTAAAATTAATCTGAACAGCAAATCTGTGCTAACAGCCTGGAGATCATGAAAGATTAATGATTCCCCAGGTTGGGTCCAGCGGCATGCCTGTGAGGAGAGTGAAACTAGAACTGAACACACTCAGCCACCTGCCTGGGTGGCAGAGGCTCCTCACCTGGCACCTCTGTACCCGACCCCCACCCCCAGATAATCGAATTCACAACTAGAAAGAGGTACAAGGTTTAGCTGAAAGACAGTCTCAAGGAAGGGAGATTGCTTCTGTACCACACTTTTGCCATTTTCCCAGATTTCCTCAGAAGCCAGGCAACACACATTTTCTTTTGGCTCATCTATTCCTAGGGAAACAAAGGCCTGAGCTATTACACAGTGGTTCTCCTCAAGCTGCCTGTCAGTGTGCTCATCTGAGAGGATGCAGGCTCACTCTCCCTAGACACCAAACCACCCATGCTGGAGAGTGACTGTCTCACAGGAATCACCTAGCACCCTCCCAGTATCCCATTTGCAACCAAGTCACCACCCTCGTGGAGGGGGAGCTGAGATCTCACAGGTAACAGCCTATCCCAGGAAGTTTGTGCTCTAGTAGCTTCCAATTCCATGGCCTCTGGGACTGACTAGGTGCTTATCACAAAGCCAGGCAGGAGCCCATCATGGCTGGACCACCATACTGAGTCTAAAGAAAGCCTTAAAGCCCATGGGCTTGGAGTTGGATGCAGCACTCAGGACCCACATGCATCCATGAACACCATGGACTGGTCCAGGAGACACAAAGCTTGTGGGATGCTGCGGCCATCAATGCCAGCAGGGACACTACCAGGGGGACATTCAAACAAAACAGTGTTCTTCCATGTGGGTGTAAAACTGGCAGGCAGCTCTGGGAATCCTCAGGAGAAACACAGAGAACCCAGGGTAGGACTGGGGTAGAAAATGGTACCACTTAAAATCAGATTAGCGTAGGTTAACTTACAGGGCTGACCTCGATACATTGGGTGGTTACATAGTATATGTGCCCCCTGTTGGCACTCTTAGCCAGGTTTCAAGAACCCAGCATCTAGGCTTTATCACCATCCCACTGGAACAAGGTGAGGCCAGTTCTTTCTATGATTGGACTGTTCTGGGAGGAGACTACATCAGTGCCAGTTTCAGAACGTTCTCTGGAAACTCTCTCCCTGCTACATAGCATTGCCAAAAGGATAGTTGCAGTGTAGGCACCATGAGCCAGGCTCCATCACACAGAGCCTCCCTCCATTTTCAATGCTGTGACCTATGGATGCTGACCAGGGACCAATCAGAACTAATCAGAACTGTCATCGCCTTTACAACATCACTGGTGGCACCAAAGGTCAGATGAGGTCCAGGTTCTGAGACAGCAAATCTGAGCAATAGCATGTTAACTTGCAGTACTTATGGTGATTCCAAGCCAGGTCAGGTCTGCTGCTACACAGAATGGCCAAGAATGGCTTTTTTCCTTCATCAGTGTGTGCTTCTTTTCTCACCTGTTATCTGTAATCTTTCCATGCCTTAAGAAAGGAGGTCTGCCCACATCCCACCTTATAGTCCTTAGCAGAGCTGCACCCTCCTTGGAAGTGGAACTGGAAGCTTTACTAGCCACACCCTACATACACCCCAGCTGCCAAATGCACAGACTGCAGCCACCCACTAAATGCTCTGCAATTGCCCTCTACAGATGGCCACTGCACACACTGCAGCTACCTCCTGCACAACTGCAGCTGGCCACTGCACACACTGCAGCCACCTCCTGCACACACTGCAGCTGACTTATGCTTATCTCTCACCTTGCTCTGATCTCAGTGGGCCCAAAGATCCCAGAACCATCTCAGAACCACAGCCTGCCAGCAACAGGACAGTATGAGAGTACTCTTGCCACTTGACTTTATATGTATGTTGGGGTGAGTCAGAACAACATCAGGAGCGCTGAGTTTCTCTAATACTTGCCTAGCTTGCCACCTGCAAACAGTGCATACATAGTAAACTATGGGTTCACCCAAGGAGGCAAATGTGAAGATCTAGAAGAAATCCATGACTCAGGGTTACCTCTCAGCTGGTGTGTGCTTGAGGCATGTTCATGATCCTTCTACAGTCCCCATCTAAATGCCATCCTGATGCTCGCCCTCCATACAGATCCCCAGAAATAAGTGACTAACAAAGAGATGGTGACCTCTATGATCCAGGCATGCAAAGGAAATGAGGCCAGGTGTCTATAATTAATGATAGGGACATGGGAAAACGGGAAAGAGGTGGCAGGTTTAGTTACTTCTCAGGGCTCACACCCCAGGATCTGAGATGCTGCCATGGGGTTTTCCTCTAAAATGACAATCCCTGTTGGCCCCTAGATACATTCATTCAGCTTCTTGCCTGTGTACTTCTCTGTTTGACCATGGTGCACATCCTTCTAAGGAGAACCTTCTGAGTAGTCAGGGCTGGCCCTGGCCCTTGCTCAGCCTCACCTGAGTGGCTCCTGGTTCCCTTCTCAAATGTTCCTGGTGTCTACTTCTCGGGGCCCAGTGACTACTGATGTCACATGCACACATCAGCTGTGTCCCTTTGTGAGCTCTTCGGTCACTCACTGGAGATCTGCACAGAGTGGGCCCACTCTGTGTAGCTGGACCAACTTCAGGATGCTGCCATGGCTCTAGGATGGATGTGTGTTCTGCCCTGAGATTTGTCATATGCTTCTACAAAAAATGACAGTGGCAGCTCTCGTCCCCACAAGAACAGCTCTCTGCTGCTCCCCAAACAGTACCCTCTCATATCCCACACCACTCTGGGCAAGACTGAAAATACACTCTGCCATCCTAGGGAGCGAGCCCCTACGCTGCTCCTTTAGCTCTATTCCCACACAATGAGCAAAATTTAAGAAAGTTAATTTTTACTGAGTAGGTCTTGAGCTCAGAATCCAAGTGTTGATTATGACTTGAAGGAAGTTCCTGAAATACACGCATCAACTTGAGGGTGAGGCGCCACCTCGTTGGCTGACTCAGGGCATTTGTCCACTTTGCTACCAAAGCTATGAAGCCAAATGGGGAGAGAACACCAAGCACTCTGCAACCTGCTGGCCTAGTCACATGACAGTGGGCTCCAGGCACTCAGCCCCATGGGAATGAGCAATATCCAGCATCCTTCAGGGCAGGCAGGTCTCAAGGGCACGAAATGTCTTCCTGTGGAAGCTCATTTACCACACTCCACAGAGATACTCTGACACTTGTCACTGCTTCACAGTGAGAAAAAAGGTCAGCAACAGTGCCTTCATTTCTGTGTCTCTTATCTCCCCAAAACACAGACCCTGGAGCTCCAAAGAACAGAACTTCCAAAGATGACTAAATCAACACTTTTATTTAACAAACTCTAAAAGGGAAGTAAAACAGGAAAAGGCAGAGAGACCACAAATACAGCTTGGCGGTGGTACCTGCACATTTAGCTTAAGCCAAAATAAGTATTAGATATAATAACTGAGGGCTTGATGTAAAATACTATGCACAAATCAATTCTGCTCTTATATGTTAAAAATAGCAAGGCAGTTAGACCAACAGGGAAACCATAAAACATTTAAAGGGATAAATATTAAATATGTGTTCCTAAACATATAACAGCAAATGCTCAAATATTGAAAACATTGCCTAAAGGCAAAGCAAAAGATGAGTGACAGGTGGTAGATACAGGCATGCAGAAAGACACATGGAAGGCTGTCTAGGATAATGCATTTTAATCCAGTTTAAATCTAAATTTTAAGTTTTCCCTTAGAAATTAAAAATGGCAAAATGTCTCACATAAAATAATGGAGAATAGCACAAAAATTTGAGGAAAATACAGATGGTTATGAGGGGGAAAACAGTTGGTTCCTAAGCACACCTTCTGTAAGGAACAAGGACAGTGTGCAGAGACAAAGCAACCTCAGAGTGGATGAGAGGTCAGGCCACAGCCAACCAAGAGGCAGGCAGGGTCAATGCATGATAAAGGCACCAAATCATAGAACCAGTGGGAGACCAGCCAGATCTGGTCATGAGAGCTACCTTTGTCTTTGGTGAGTGGAAAAGCAAGCATATCCCCTGGTGACCTCAGACACTAAATATCTTCTCAGGGGTCTGAAAAATGCTCACACCCAATGTAGAGAACCAGGAAACACACAAAGCAGACACCGCTGCTTCCAGCTCAGGAAAAAGTCACTGCAAGCATAGATTTGTGCAGAGCAAGCCCCTCAAATGCTCACAGACAAAAGACAAGACCAACAGTAGACAGAAAAAAGGGTGGTATAGTGGTACACATCTGTAATTACAGTACTGGGGAGGCAGAGGAAGAGGCTGGAGGATGGCTGCAAGCTTAAGTCCAGCCTGGGCTACTTGGCAAGTTTCAGACCAGCTTAGTTTCAGTGGTGAGAACGTGACTTAAACAAACAGGAGGAGTGTGTGTGTGCATGTGTATATGTGTGTATGTGTAAGCTCCCATTCCCTTAAAGAAAAGGTGGTCAATGGAATGAACACAGTTTACACGTAATGAAAAGCATATAATCGAGAAATTTTTTTAAGTAACTTATTCAGCAATCAAAGTAAAATAAGATAGATGAGATTATTTTTTCTATCTACTTAGACAAAATGTCAAGGGGGAAAACCCCCAATGTTTGCTGAATTTCAGAACAGTGATTGCCTGACAGAAAAGACTCAGGGGAGTGTGGGAGGCATCGTGGCCCATTGCATCAAAAGCCTCAACGTTGAAACAACTGAGAGGTTCTCCAAAAAACAGAGCTAAAGGCATGCAGTTGTATAAGAATCTGCCTCAGTGCTCTTTAAAGAGAAGACATTAGGGAAATCCTAAATGTTCTGTATAGTATTAATAAGTTAAACACATGCAGCACACCACTACATAGAAGAAAATCATTTAAGATAATTAATGGCATTGGAACATGCTTATGATATTGTTTCTTTTGAAACAACAGAGAATTCCATATTCAGATCCATATTCATTTTATAAGAAAATTTCTGTGCAGGTACAAACTGAAAAACAGAACAAAAGCATCCCAAAATATGACACACCTGTGCCCCATGGAGGGGTTTCCAGGAGTCTGATTTTTTCCTGATTCGTCTCTGATACACTATCTCCCACACATTAACTGCTCTATAAAAACTGCTCATAAAGGTGTTGGGGCTCCATAGCCTGTGCCCAGGACTTGCCATGATGTCCTGACAGTGGACCATGTCCCTCACATTCCAGCATGTCCTTACTTCCTGTGCTTTTCATGTTTCCATCAAGACCAATGACATCCTCTAGGGACCTGACAGTGTGAGACTCCAACCAGAGACAAGCCGAGTAGGGGGCACACTGGACTCTGCAAGCTCAAGAGAGTAAAAGCTAACATAGATGATTGGTCACGAGCTCAGAGACAAGGGAGGCAGCATCGTTCATCCCCTAGAGACCTCCCCACATACAGAAGGCCACTTAAGACAGCACGACTTACGTAGATACCACTATGACTTTAAATGGTTCTCAATCTTCATGATCTTGGGATAAAGCTGCCCTGTGAAAGCTGTTCCATGCAATATGACCAGGACACACCTGAGGGCAATGCCACAGGCCATATCCCCTCATACAGAGTGCATGCCTCGCTTCTCACTGTTATCGCCAACCAACCAATAGGGGCTGCAGGAAGATCTTAAACGTTTCCTCAGACTGCAGGAACCACACACACAGAGAGAGAAAGCCATTCCAGTGTATCAGGCAGCTAGAGACGCAAGACTCAGTCTATAAAACCTACCACCATCTATAAACTTCTATCATCATCAAAGATGGAGTCTTGGTAACACAGAGAGAACAGGGTGGTGTCAGGGCCAAGCTACTCTGCAGTGGACCTGCATATCCCCTACTTTTGCCACCAGCTAGGAATGACTTACTTGACAGATGCCCCCCCCACCTTTCTATGCTCCCCCATTGCTGGTCTGCTGGCATCAATGCCCCTTCTAAGGACCATAGGCTCTCCAAGTGTAAAATTCCAGGCTCTAAGTACACAGTGCTGGATTTGGAGGTTGGACAACTCTTACGGCATGAGGCTGGGAAACATTAAATCCATTAAGACAGGGCTCAGGAGATGGTTCAGTGGGTACGAAAGTTGTTCTACAAGCATGGAGACCTGAGTTTGAATCCCCCATGACTATGTAAAAATCCTAGCACAGACATGAAACCCCAGTACTAGGGACAGAGATAGGCAGATCCTGAGCCAACCTATGTCAAATAATGAGCTTCCAGTGAGTGAGAGAGCCTGTCATAAGAGAGCTTCCAGTGCAGACAGAGAGCCTGCCACAAGAGAGCTTCCAGTTAGTGAGCACCTGTCACAAGAGAGCTTCCAGTGCAGCGAGAGCCTGTCACAAGAGAGCTTCCAGTGCAGTGACAGACCCTGTCACAGGAAAGCAATAGAGGACACACAACATCCTGCTCTGGCCTTTGCATGCAAGCATACAGTGCTGCACGTACACATACATGTGCATGTACCACACATATTCTACATACACACACACACACACACACACACACACACACACACACACACAC
Source organism: Cricetulus griseus (assembly GCF_003668045.3). Taxonomy (NCBI): domain Eukaryota; kingdom Metazoa; phylum Chordata; class Mammalia; order Rodentia; family Cricetidae; genus Cricetulus; species Cricetulus griseus. The sequence continues at coordinate 292,635,431 of NC_048595.1, read as the reverse complement.
TCCATGAAGACTACAGAAATAACCTTTGGATACCTTCAAAGATTCATACTTATTTTTTTCTGTCTTTACTAGGAAAGGTAGACGCTAGGTGGTCTGACCAAGACTACAGTGCTCTCTCTGGCAGTGTTCTGAGGCCCTCTATCTGAGGCCCAAATTGCCAAGATGATAAATACTCCAAATGGCAACTTTATTCTGTTGTGGAGGAAAGGCCAGGCTTCCTAGTGGAGGCACCAGCTAAAGACCACAGCAGGGAGCCACAGTCAGCAGTGGGGTTGGTGGTGCCTTCTGTTCATTCTCTACCTCTGGAAACATCTCAATGTTCTAACCGCACAGCTGTATGGAGAGTGCCTTCTTCTTACAACTTTCAGGTAGGACTGAGAGAGCCCCTGCCATTTATCTGCAAGAACTCTCACCTGTCACTTACAGATTCCCTCTAAAGCCTGGCTGAAAGGACTATAACTGTCCCACGTGTGCATTGTGGATGGTAAGATTCAGATTGGGCTCCAGTGTTAGGAGCAGGGCACCGTGCCAAATGCCCAGCAACACTGCACCTCACTTTTCATTTCTGCAAACCAGAAGCAGATATGCTTGCATTAAGATGGCAAGGCTGAACATTGGTAGGTGACATAGAGATAAGACACATTCAAAGACTCTACTGCCCACTGCAACACAGCCTTGCAAAACAATTGCTTGTCACTCTGATACTCCACCTAGACAGTAAGGTGTGAAAAACTGGTCCTGAGCTCAGGTCTCTGAACTCCCACTGGGCAGAGAGGACTGATCCAGGCGCTGAGAGGCACAGTGGACAGCATTTTATGAGATTCCGAATTTAAAACCCTGCCCAACCCAACTGGAAGAGCAAGAAATCTTTTTTTTTTCTGTATTGTAATTGTACTTTATTGATTGGCACCTGTTAATAAATCTATTTGATCACAGTGTTCCTTCCTTCATTAACCCTACAACTACCGCATTACTAACTCATGGAGCAAAACTTCTTTGCATTTTGCCCTCAGCATTTAGTGAGAAAGCCAGGTCAAAAAACACCTTACCCGACACAAAGCCATATAGTTTAAGGAATCAGCCAAGGACCACACAAAGAGGTTGAAACAAGGGGATGGCCAACCTAATCAGAGCCTCTGGCAGGCCATGGGCCATGTGTGCCAGAGGCTTAGCAATCACACACAGTTTCTCCAAACTTTGGTTCTGGCCTGTGGCTTTTTGTTTTTGTTTTGCTTTTTCTATTTTCTTTGTTCAGACTGTTCTGAGTAACACTGTAACACCAGAAGTTCCTATAAAACATGATGGCAGTGGGCTGAGGCCATTCCCAGGAAGGGTGGCTGCTTTCTGTACAGCCAACTGTAAGAGAGAAGCATGCACAAGGATGGGGTGCTTCCAGAAGTCTCTAAGATGACAAATCCACAGAGATTGTAAAAACACCACCACAGTACAGGCCACTTAAGATGCTTCTATTTGAAGACATTTTAAAATAAAATGTTGCTGAGTACCAGACTGCCTTGGAGAAGATGAACAGCCCATATCACGTGAAGTTGACACGTGTAAGATCAGCCATGGGGATATGCTACAAGACCCCTTAGGGGAATGAAGCAGGCCTTTACAATGTGAGAAGCTGGTCAGCAGGAAAAGACCAGTTCTGTATATTTAAAGCAACTGCGTCTCATGTTACCACTCTCTACCCGTTCCTTTTCTTAGGTCCAACATTGGCAGTCTCATTTCTAGGTTAAGAGGAGGACACACAGGTGTTCCTTTTCATGATTATACAAACACACAAGCCAAATAATCTGCAGAGTCTCAACCAAAACAGAGAGATGCTCACTACATCAGAGTCCTGGTTGTGGTGCTGGGATCCCAGGGTTTTACTACGCAGTGTTTAGAGGGCTTAAGAGCTGTCTTCCTGTGAGTCACTGAACCCTAGCACTGCTGCCATCAGGAGCCCAGTCCTGCAGGCCCTGCCCTTCCTGCCTGATGATCAATGCATCCTCAGCCTAGTCACTGGGCTGTGGAGTCACAGCCACCCAAGGCTGACCCAATCCCAGGGCAAATGGAGGAGATGGGAAAGTTAAAACAACCCCTCTGTCCTCAGTACAAGGCATGTAGCTACAACCAACCCTGAAACACACCTCAACTACCTTGTGCTCTGCTCAGATCTGTGAGCTGGGAGAAACCTGAGATCCCATAGGCTGTGCACATCTAAACAGAGTGTTCAGGATTCTTTTCTCCCCCACTTCTCTGCCTGACCCAGTTCTATGTCCCAACTAGAAATATTAGAAGTCAGAGGTTCAAGGGGTCAGGGGTGAGGCAAGGGAAGAGATATCCCATGGGATCAAATGGGAAGGAATTTTGAAGGGAACATTAAATTTTTAATGATGAGGCACACGAAACCTAACCCTCTGGTTGTTTTTTGTTCGTTTGATTGGTTGGTTGGTTAGTTTTTTAGGGCAGGGTCTCATGCTGCTTACACTGGCCCTGGGTCTGCTATTCGGGCAAGAATGCTTGTCCTCCTGCCTCCACCACCTGAATACCAGGGTTACAGTTGCCACACCTGGCTTATGTCACACAAGAGACAGGGCTGAGCTACTTCCCCAGCCCAAGCGAACTAGTGGTTTTTAATGAAGAACCAGAGAAAGGGGGCAGAGAAATTTAAGGATCCTTCTTCATACATATATTGCCCAGAAAAGTTCACTCAAGGATCACTTCTGCTAGCAATGCTATTTGCTTTCACAATAGGAAAAGCCCAGGTCTCTCTGGTCCTGGAGCTGGAGTGGGAGCTGGGGGGCTCTACGCTGCATCAGACCCTCCTGGGTGCAAGAGTCAAATTGCTTTGCTCCTGAGAATGCAAGAGGGGCTACTTCTCAGCTTGTTTCCTCCTCTCCACCAACTTGTGAGGACAGTCCCCAAGGGGCTCTCCATTCTCCACAAACTCCAGGACAAGATGCAGACTACAGCAGGTTGGAAAGCTTAGAGATCAGCTTAAAGAGAAGCTGCTGACACAGGAAACTGCCCATCCATTGGCCAGAGCAGGAGGCTGAAGACCAGGAAGGGGCATTAACCTGGGTGATGAGACATGGTAGGTGGCCTCTGAGTGTGTGGAGTGTTTTTAAAGAAAGCCTTTTGGTTTGAAATGTCCAACATCCAACACAGTGCAACTTGTTGAGCGAGTGTAGGATTTCCCTGTGGCTGCCCCCAACCCCTGTTACTATGCCACCTGCTCCCAGATGCTCACCCCCAGCACTCTCATCAGCTGGGTGTAGATGAGCTCACAAGTAAGATTGCATTTCAAACTTAAATGTGCTAGGACCTGTGAAAGTCTGTTGGTTTGTTTTGGTTTAGTTTTAAAACCTTATCTATAACAAATGCATAATATAGTGATGAGATCGATCCGTAGTCCGTAAGGCTAAGGTTTCTTTATTCAGATAAACACCAGCGAAGCGCACACCAAAGCGTGCCCAGAGCTCACAAGCTAGCATGACCAGAGAGAAGGGAGGGCTCCCACATGCCTCCCCCTTAAGAACTCCCTATGCATCATCCTGCACCCCTCGACCATGCCCTGACAGGTGAGGTCAAGCACACCTGTAACCAGCCTTTAGGAGGCGTGACTACGGTGTCTCCCTACAATTCCCCTTTTAGTCTAAAAGAAGATTAAAACTTAATAGTGTAAAACATCCAAAATTAACAATCATAAAGGTGAAATATAAGAAGATAAAATAATCTGCTATTGTACATCTTAACTATGTCTATTCCAGCTAAGCCCTAAAGTCATGTGGAAAGGGTATCTAACTTGAACACCTCCTTCCATTCCCAACTCTAAACAATAAGAAAGTTATTCCTAACTAGGCTTACACTACCCTAATAAACAATAATGGGGAGTGGGGGCATAGCATCTTCTAAGTTACTTCCTGCTGTAAGTATCTATTTTCCCTATAGTAAAACACCATGAAAAATTAAGATAGTACCAAGTTCACTGTTATTAAAAATGTTAGATGTGGGGTTCCTCCACCACACTGACCTCTGCTGAGGTGAGTGTCCCTTCTGCTCCTGCCCAACTCCCACCATCACCCCTTCCTTGGATCGTTCTGAGCATGCTCCTGGCATAGAGTGGACCCATCCAGACAGAGAGGACCTTCCTGAGTCTGGAAACACCTCACTCTCAGTTCCCCACCTGCCCTGACCTCTGCTGAGAATACCAGGAGAGGCCAGACCATCTAGAGCTGTAGACACTGAAGTCTTGGCCCATGTATGCCACCAGGTGACAAGAAGAGATAGGGAGACCACCACCTGTACCCACTGGAAGAAAAGATGGGAAGACAACAGAATAAGAACACACTCAAAAACAGAAAGACCAATATGACACCACCAGAATCTAGGGACTCCACACCACCAAGACCTGAAAAGCACAACAGAGAGGAAGAAGAAGAGACAGACCTAAAAATCTACTTTATAAAGATGTTTGGGACCCTTAAAGAAGAAATGAGAAAATCTCTTAAAGAAATAGAAGAAAAAGCAAACAAAAATTCAAGAAATAAATAATTCTCTTAAAGAATCTAAAGAAAGCCAAGAAAACAACCAAACAAGTGAAGGAAGCACTCGAAAAAGTTCAAGGCATGAAAACTGAAATAGAAACAATAAAGAAACCATAGAATGAGGTGATGCTAGAAATAGAAAGGCTGGATAATCGATCAGGAACTAAGAATGTGAGTATAACCAATAGAATACAAGAGATGGAAGAGAAAAATGTCCATTGTTGAAGACTCGCTAGAGGATATACAGTCATCGACCAAAGAAAATCGCAAGTCCAACAAATCCCTAACACAAAATATCCAAGAAATATGGGACACCGTGAAAAAGCCAAACTTAAGAATAATCGGTATAGAAGAAGGTAAAGAAATACAGATCAAGGTACAGAAAACATATTCAGCAAAGTTATAGAAGAAAACTTCCCCAACCTAAAGAAAGATATACCAATGAAAGTACAAAAAGCTTACAGAACAAAAAATAGGCTGGACCTCAAAAAGAAGTCCCCTCACCACATAATAATCAAAACACCAAACTTACAGAACAAAGAAAAATATTAAGAGCAGCAAAGGAAAAAGACCAAGTAACATATAAAGGCAGACCTATCAAAATTACTCCCGACTTCTCCATGGAAACTCTGAAATCCAGAGGTCCTGAATAGATGTCCTATAAACACTAAGGGAACATGGGTGTCAACCCAGACTACTGCACCCAGCAAAGCTTTCAATCACTATAGATGGAGAAAACAAGATATTACGTGACAAAACCAGATTTAAACAATATATATCCACAAATCCAGCCCTACAGAAAATACTGGAAGGAAAATTCCAACCCAATGAAGATAACTAGACACACAAAAACATAGGCAATAGAGAATCCCACTTTACCAAACACCAAAAGAAGAGGGGGAAATCCACCCAATAACATCACCAACAATAAATCCAAAACAAACAAGAACCAACATTCAATGGACATTAATATCCCTCAATATCAATGGTCTTAACTTACCTATAAAAAGATACAGGCTAACAGATTGAATACGAAGACAAAATCCATCTTTCTGATGTACACAAGAAACACACCTCAACTTCAAAGACAGACATTACCTCAGAGTAAAGGGTTGGGAAAAGATTTTCCAATCAAATGGACTCAAGAAACAAGCTGGTGAAATCCTAATATCTAACAAATTGGACTTCAAACAAAAATCAATCAAAAGAGATGAAGAAGGGCATTTCATACTCTTCACAGGAAAAGTCCATCAGGATGAAGTCTCAATCCTGAACATCTATGCCCCAAATATGAAGGCACCCACATTTGTAAAAGAAACATTACTAAAGCTGAAATCATACATAAAACCTCATACCTTTATAGTAGGAGACTTCAATACCCAGCTCTCACCACTAGACAGGACCACCAGACAGAAACTTAACAAAGAAACAAAGGATTTAACAGAAGTTATGACCCAATTGGGCTTAACAGACATCTATAGAACATTCCATCCAAAAACAAAAGAATATACCTTCTTCTCAGCGCCACATGGAACCTTCTCTAAAATTGACCACATACTTGGCAACATAGCAAACCTCCACAGATACAAAAATATTTAAATAACCCTCTGTATCTTATCAGACCACCATGAACTTAAGTTAGAATTCAACAACAACACAAATCACAGAAAACCTACAAACTCATGGAAATTGAATAATGCTCAATTGCACCATTCCTGGGTCGAGGAGAGACTTTAATGAAAATAAAGACACAACATATCCAAACTTATGGGACACTTTGAAAGCAGTGCTAAGAAGAAAGTTCATAGCACTAGGTGCCCACATGAAGAAACTGGCAAATAGTCACACTAGAGAATTGACAGAACAACTGAAAACTCTAGAACAACAACAACAACAACAAAAAAGCAAACTCACCATGGAGGAGTAGACACCAGGAAATAATCAAATTGAGGGCTGAAATCAATAAAGTAGAAACTAGGAAAGCATTACAAAGAATCAATGAAACAAAGAGCTGATTCTTTGAGAAAATCAACAAGATAGACAAACTTCTATCCAAACTAACCAAAAGGCAGAGAGGGAGCATGCTAATTAACAAAATCAGAAATGAAAAGGGGGATATAACAACAGATACTGGGGAAATCCAGAGAATCATCAGGTCATACTTTGAAAACCTGTACTCCACAAAATTCAAAAATCTAAAGGAAATGGAGAATTTTCTGGATAGATATCACTTACCAAAATTAAATCAAGAACAGATAAGCAACTTAAATCGACCTATAACCCCTAATGAAATAGAAGCAGTCCTCAAAAGTCTATCAACCAAAAAAAAAAAAAAAAAAGCCCAGGGCCAGATGGCTCCACTGCTCAATTCTACCAGAAATTCAAACAAGAGCTAATTCCAGTACTCTTCAAACTGTTCCACACAATAGAAGCAGAGGGACATTGCCAAACTCTTTCTACGAGGCTACAATTACCTTGATACCTAAGCAACACAAAGACAGAACTAAAAAGAGAATTACAGACCAATATCCCTCATGAACATCGATGCAAAAATACTCAATAAAATACTGGCAAACCGAATGCAAGAACACATCAGAGAAATCATCCATCATGATCAAGTAGGTTTCATCTCAGGGATGCAAGGATGGTTCAACATACGAAAATCCATCAATGTAATCCACCATATAGACAAACTGAAAAAGAAAAACCCATGATCATCTCACTAGATGCTGAAAAAGCCTTTGAAAAAATTCCAACATCCCTTCATGATAAAGATCTTGGAGAGAACAGGAATAACAAGAACATGCCTAAACATGATAAAAACAATATACAGCAAACCAGCAGCCAACATCAAACTAAATGGAGAGAAACTCAAAGAGATACCTCTAAAATCAGGAACAAGACAAGGCTGTTCACTCTCTCCATATCTCTTCAATATTGTACTTGAAGTTCTAGCTAGAGCAATAAGATAACAAAAGGAGATCAAGGGGATACAAATTGGAAAGGAAGGAGTCAAAATTTCACTATTTGCAGATGATATGATAGTCTACATAAGTGACCTGAAAAACTCTACCAGGAAACTCCTACAGCTGATAAATACCTTCAGCAAAGTAGCAGGATACAAAATTAACTCAAAAAAATCAGTAGCTCTACTATATACAGACGCTAACAGCAATAAGAAAGAAATCACAGAAACATCACCCTTCACAATAGCCACAAACAACATAAAATATCTTGGGGTAATGTTAACCAAAAAAGTAAGACCTGTACAGTAAGAACTTTGAGTGTTTAAAGAAAGAAATTAAAGAAGATACCAAAAAATGGAACGATCTCCCATGCTCTTGGATAGGTAGGATCAACACAGTAAAAAACGGCAATCTTGCCAAAAGCAATCTACAGATTCAATTCAATTCCTAACAAAATCCCAACACAGTTCTTCACAGACCTTGAAAGAACAATACTTAACCTTATATGGGAAAACAAAAACCCAGGATAGCCAAAACAACCCTGTACAATAAAGGAACTTCTGGAGGCATCACCATTCCTGACTTCAAGCTCTATTATAGAGCCATAATCCTGAAAACAGCTTGGTATTGACACAAAAGTAGACAGATAGACCAATGGAATTGAATTGAAAACCCTGATATTAACCCACACACCTATGAACACCTGATTTTTTACAAAGAAGCTAAATTTATACAATGAAAAAAAAAAGAGAAAGCATCTTAAACAAATGGTGCTGGCACAACTGGATTCGGACATGCAGAAGACTGCAGATAGATCCATAGCTATCACCATGCACAAAACTTAATTACAAATGGATCAAAGACCTCAACATAAATTCAGCCAAACTGAACCTCCTAGAAGAGAAAGTGGGAGATACCCTTGAAGGAATTGGTACAGGAGACTGCTTTCTGAACATAACACCAGTAGCACAGACATAGAGATCTACATAGGGACCTCCTGAAACTGAGAAATTTCTATAAGGCAAAAGACACAGTCAGTAAGACAAAATGACTCAGTAAGACAAAATGACAACCCACAGAATGGGAAAAGATCTTCACCAACTCCACATCTGACAGAGGGCTGATATTCAAAATATACAGTGAACTCAAGAAGGTAGCCACCAAAACACCAAACAATGAAATTAGAAAGTGGGGTGCAGAACTAAATAGAGAATTCTCAACAGAGGAATATAAAATGACTGAAAGACACTTAAGAAAGGGCTCAAAATCCTTAACCATCAGGGAAATGCAACTCCTAACAACTCTGAGATACCACCTTATACCGGCCAGAATGGCTAAAATCAAAAACACCAATGACAGTCTATGCTGGAGAGGATGTGGAGAAAAAAGAACTCTCCTCCATTGCTGGTGGGAGTGCAAACTTGTAAAACCATTTTGGAAATCAGTATGGTGGTTTCTCAGGAAAATGGGAATCATTCTATCTCAAGATCCAGCAATTCCTCTCTTGTGCATATACCCAAAGAATGCACATTCATACAACAAGGACATATGTTCAACTATGTTCATAGCAGCATTATTTGTAATAGCCAGAACCGGGAAGCAACCTAGATGCCCCTCAACTGAAGAGTAGATAGAGAAAATGTGGTACATTTACACAATGGAGTACTACTCAGCAGAAAAAGGCAATGGAATCTTGAAATTCGCAGGCAAATGGATGGAACTAGAAGAAACCATCCTGAGTGAGGTAACCCAGTCACAAAAAGACAAACATGGTATGTACTCACTCATATATGAATTTTAGACATAGAGCAAAGGATTACCAGCCTACAATCCACGTCACCAAAGGAACTGGAAACAAGGAGAACTCTACATGAAGAATGCATGGACCCTGGAGAAGGGAAAGAGGACAGGATCTGCTCCCTGAGCTAATTTTGAACATGAGGGTAGGGGAGGGGGAGCTGGGAGAACGAGGAGGGGAAAGGAGGAAATGGGGGAGCAGGAAGGTTGAGTCAAGGGAAGAATAGAGGAGAGCAGGATGAGAGATACCATAACAGAGGGAGCCATTATAGGTCTGAGGAGAGATCTGGCACTAGGGAGATTTCCAGAGATCTACAAGGATGACACCAACTGACAATCTAAGCAATAGTGGAGAGGCTTCCCTAAATGTCCTTCCCCTATAATGAGACTGATGACTATCTTATATGCCACCCTAGAGCCTTCATCCAGTGACTGATGGAAGCAGAGGCAGACACCCACAGCTAAACACTGAACTGAACTCTGGAACTCAGTTGCAGAGAGGGAGGAGTGAAACGCAAAGAGGTCAAACCAGGCTGGTGAAACCTACAGAAACAGCTGACCTGAACAAGGGGGAGGGCATGGACCCCAGACTGATGTCTGGAAGGCCAGCACGGGACTAATACAGACCCCTGAATGTGGATGTCAATGAGGAGGCCTCAGCACTCCATGGGGCCTCTGGTAGTAGATCAATATTTATCCCTGGTGTAAGAAAGGACTTTGGGAGCCCATTCTACGTGGAGGGATGCTCTCTCAGCCTGGACACAAGGCGGGGGGGGGGAGCCCGCTATGCCCTGACTTGGATGATCTAGGATGATATGACAGATTTTGGGGATCCCCATGGAGGGCCTTACCCTCCCCGGGGAGCAGGGGGTGGGTAGGGTGGGCTGTTGGGGGGAGGAGGGCGGGGAGAAGGAAAAAGGATTGACATGTAAAGCCGGCTTGTTTCTAATTTGAACTAATAAAAAAAAAGTTATAGAAAAAAAATGTTAGTTGTGATCCCGCTGTGAATGGGAAAGCCAGATACATTGGAGGAACACCCTATACGGATGCACTAGCTGTCTTTCTGTCACTTGACAAGATACCCAAGATAAGCGACTTAACAGCACCCCGCACCTGTTCCCATCCTCCACAGTCACTTAAATCATCTACTTTTGGAGACACATGGTGACTGAAGCCTATTCACTTCATGAGCCCAAGGAGGCAAAGAGAGAAAGAGTAAGAAGGAACCAGAGTCCCACCTACCCCTTCAAGAACAATTCGTCAGTGGCCTCCTAAATATTCCACCACTGAGTTGCTTAAGAGACAAAAGGCTTGAGGCTGGCACTTCAAGAGCAAGGCTCACCAGTAAAGTTCTTGGCAAGGGCCTTCTTCCTGGTTTACAGTAGCTACCTCCTCAGCAGGCCCCTACAAAGCAGAGAACAGCTCTTGTGCCCTCTTCTTACATAGACATCAGTCCCGGACTTGGGACCCCATTCTTGTGAGCTCTTCTTTGCTTGCTTCTGTATGGGCCCTGTTGAAAACACAGTCACACTGATGCTAGTACCTCAACATATGACCTGTGGGGAACACAAGCCAGTCCTCAGCACTCAGTCTCTTATTTGTAGTAATTTATTTACGGAACTTAGTGGTGACATGGACACTGTTCGGGGAAATTATATGTTCTAGCTATATTATAGCAGCCACACTGTGAAGTAACACTGCTAAATGAAGGATGCCTGAGAATTTTGCAAGGTCTTAGGCATATACCCCAACTAACTTGCTCGCTATGACCTATGATGTGACCTTTCCCACCTGTCCTGCTGTGTTAAACTGATGCTAAGTAAAGTTCAACCATAACTACACAGTTAGGCTATTGTGCCAAGTTTGTGGCACACTGGTTGTTTGAAAAGCCAACCCTAGAAATAACCCAATGGGATCAACTTCTCACAGAGGGCTTAGAGTTGACCTATGTGAAATGCAATATTGGTCCAGAAACTCAGAAACACTTGGCAGAACTTTGGGCTTCAAACAACACTGACTAAAGATTCAGTCTGGACCAATTTTAAGATCCTGGCACATCGAAGCCTCACAGCAAGATGTCTGAGAAACACATGGAGGATTTCTATGCCAGCAGCCACTGTGGACAACCAGGAATTCTTTAGTATCTCTGGGTCTCTGAAGCTTGAGCTCCAAGACAGGATCATGACTAATATACTTTTCTTTCCACTCAAACTGTCCTGAAATAGAGTTGAAAAACAAGGTGCAGCTTTGACTTCATGAAAAGTTAACAGAATCAGCCAGTCACATGGGACTGGACAGGGAAATCAAGGGATGGAACTTGTCCTCACACTGTCAGCAGGTGCCACGTCTTCATGGTGGTTTCTTTCTTTTGGAACACAGGAGACTGAGCATTGCTCACGTGTCTGTATTGACCAGCAGGGTGCCCCAGTATGTTTTATTGCCAACCTAATTACAGAGCCTGCTTTTGAAGCTCATGTGTAACTATGCCCAAATTGACTTCTTAATGTTGGCAAGACTATATATATATATATATATATATATATATATATATATATATATATATATAAATTAAATATATCATCAAACTTTAAAAAAACTATGAATATAAAGAAAAGAAAACTAACCTAAGGTTTATTCTGATGTAGTGAGATTTAATCAAAGTCAGCTTCAGAGAACATTGGGCTTCTTCAAAAACACCCTGGCAGAAGGAGCCAGCAGCTGACCAGAGACCCATCTTACCCCTCCATAAATAGGGCTGAGCTACAAGACATCCTGCAGGAGACACTGTATTTCCCAGGACTCTTTGCAACAAGTATGCAGTCCTGGCTGACAGAATGTAGCAAATAACATTCCTTCCAGAAGCAGAGTGTTTCTTCCTAGAGTTTGCAAGTCTTGGCCGGTGGGCAGTGGACCTAAAAATCCCCCCAAAACACCATGAAGAAGACACAGCAAGAAATGGTTTCTCTTATTAACTTTCTGAAATGGCAGCCATGGGCAGAACACCAACAGGGCAAAGAACAGAGCTGAACGTCTATGAGTGAGGGCATGTGTGGTTAGCCTCCAGTCTCCCAGGCTCCACATCAGTGTGAGCAAAGGAAGCAATGAGGGCAAATTAAGACAAGAGATTGAGATTTGCTTCTGATAAATACTAGGGAGACATGGCATCTAAATTATCTCTCAGCCTTGTCATTCACTCTTGTGGTGTGACATAGGGAAACCCCTTACCATGTGTGCTCAGTTCCTGCCTCTGAAGGGAGGGGTTAGCACCCTTTGAGGTCATCACAAGAAATAAATGAAGCAGCAGAAAGTTAAAGCAGGCCTCGGAACATCACAAAGCCCACTCACAGTGGCTCTGTGAGACCAGCTACTGCTGGAGTGAGCAGGGTATCCTTAGGCTGACTTCAAGCTGGGAGCAAGAAGAGAGATGGCCCAGGCCATGGGAGGACAGCAAGTGAGTTGGTCCCTTTGCAGAACAGAGTGTGGGCAAAGCCCCAGTGAGATCAGGAACTCTGGGCTGGCCACCACTCTCTTCAGAACTGTACTTTACAGAACAGTGGTCCCTGCCCAAGACTGTCTGCAAACAGAAGTCAGAATGAAACAGAAACTGGCCCTGGAGCCAGTCTCCTCCTCCCCCAGCAGAGGCTGATCAGCCAATGTGCAGCAAATGTCAGCTCCAGGGCTCAACAAAAAGCAGAGGGCCAGGCCTCTGCTCAATCTGTCGTGTTCACGTTCATGTGAAAAGTCACAAACATGGATGGCATTAGCTTCAAAACTAAGAGCACAGCTTTGAGACCGTAGGTCCCAGGTAACACCCTGCAGATATGGAAAATAAGCCAGCCCGACATGCAATGTCCAGGATCCTTAACAACCTTCCTCGTGGGAGGAGAACTCTAGATGAGAGGTCAGTGGAAACCTTGTGGAAATGCTCCACTGAGGAAGCCATTTGACCCTTAGGTCTTCTCTTTCCATCCCCATCAGACCAAGGCATGGAGGGCAGGAGCTGCGTTTCCAGCTAATACAGTGACTCTAGTTCTGACCTACAGTAGAATAAGGCCACATCACCTCATCTCAGACACACTCAGGTGTGTGTCCTCCACATCACCTCATCTCAGACATCTCAGACACACGTGTGTGTCTCAGACATCTCAGACACACTCAGGTGTGTGTGCTTCACATCACCTCATCTCAGACACACTCAGGTGTGTGTGCTCCACAGCACCACGTCAAGACATCTCCAGACACTCTGACGTGTGTGTACTCCACAGACCCATGCAAGCTGTACTTGCTAGAGACATTTTCAAAATCTCTTTCTAAGTACTTCACAGAAAAACAAACTTACAAACACGGTGAGATTGAAAGACATCCGTATATAGTTGGGGAAACAAGATTTATACACTAAGGTCATCTGAGGTCATCCCAGAGGCTAAAGGAAGGTAGCCCATGATGGCTTGCTGGGAGGGAGAGGGGCCACTGAGACACAAGAGGATCTTTTGAGAGACTGGTGGGGTGGGGCCAGTCAAGGTCGGACAAAGACCTAGAGTCTGGAACTGTCAACCCTAATGGATGATGCAGACTACCTGGTTAGAGCAAACTTCTAGTGGTTTTTACTTTCTGCTTAAACTTTTCTACTTTATACACCAACAGGCAGAGCACAAAGCTGTCACCAGCAAAGCTACTTCAGAGCTGAGGCAGGAGGACTGCTTGAGCCAACAACTTGACCACTGCCTGGACAGAACTAGTCAAGAAATAGTCTGTAGGGCTTTGATATACAACCTATGGGAAAGAAGATTCATTTCTGGGTTCCAAGTGCCCTAAGACAAAGAACCCTCTGGCACTGGCTCAGCTGAAAACTGACCTAAAGGATCCGAGTCAGGCCTGAAGCAGCCAAGTTCTAACCCTCTGGGAGGTACAGCCATTAAGACTGATGCAGTAGATGAGCTTCGTGTTACTGCGGCAGCCACAGCCACGGGACAAAGAGCCGACCACATGAGACCCTGCATGTGTTTCACATGCTTCACTGTGAAAATTTTTATCAGTAATCTATATGCACCACATTACACCACTCTCTAGACTTTACCTAAGCACAGCAAAATGTACTTTAAATTATATGTAAAATAAAATCCTCCAAAGAGACAATGCGAATGAAAGAAGAATCAATATTTATGAAGCCAGGTGGGGGAAACATAAAGGCCAAGGGAGCAGACAGATGTGCAGTCCTGGAGAGAGGACAGGTGTGCATTGCTGGGAAGAGGACAGGTGTGCAGTGCTGGGGAGAGGACAGGTGTGTAGTCCTGGGGAGAGGACAGGTGTGCATTGCTGGGGAGAGGACAGGTGTGCAGTCCTGGGGAGAGGACAGGTGTGCAGTGCTGGGGAGAGGACAGGTGTGCAGTGCTGGGGAAAGGACAGGTGTGCAGTCATCCTGGGGAGAGGACAGGTGTACAGTGCTGGGGAGAGGACAGGTGTGCAGTCCTGGGGAGTACACAGACAGATATGCAGTCCTGAGGAGTGGACAGGCTTGCAGTCCCGGGGAAACAATGACCCCAACCTGAGCAAAGGGCCAGGAAAAGTGTCTCAGAAGAGATCATCCAAATCAGAGCTTAGAATCCAACATAGTATGTAAACACAAAGCAGGACAAACAAGGCTTTAAGAATCAGAAGGTGCCTGCAGGCAGAGTCAGCACTGAGCTCTCCCCAGTTCTGACAACAGCAAATAATCAGGTTATCTGCCTCAACTTGAGAATGCTCCTTGGCAGGAGCGGCTTGCCCTGAGAACTCAGAAGGATTAGGTCAGACTTCACAGGTCAGCAAGTCACACACAGTAAATGCAACAAGAGAGTAAAAGCCACAGATAAGCTGAGTGGGGATCAATGGGTAGAGCGCTTGCCTAGCACACACACGGCCTTGGGTTCAGTCCCCAGCACCGCATAAAACTGGGCACAGTGGTGCATCTCTGTGCATCCAGCATTCAAAAACAAAGTGATCGAATGAGTGGTTTCTTGTTTGTTTGTCTGTCTGTTTGTTTTTAAAGCCAAGGAACAGTGGCTCAACAAACAGAACTGTCCATGTTCCCTTTGGGGAAGCACAGCCCACTGGTGTACCCTCAGGCAGAAAAGTCCACCTGGTGCTGAGTACTGCAGGCTGGTGGCAAGCTTACCTCAGTCTTCAGTGACAGCAAGTACTGTGACTGAATAGTGTCACCCAAAACAAGCCTTGGAGCATGATCCTCTGCAATGTAATCAATCAGCCCACTAATATACAGCATTAGGGGTGTGTGGGTCCCAATGCAGTATGGTAGCTGTCAGAGACAACCACACAGGGAGGACAGCCATGCCCCCACTCTCTGAGCTGTGGCGTCTGGGTCACAGACACTGGGCAGGCAGGAGGGGTCCTCTCTAGGAATTCTGGGAGGAGCTTGGCCTTGCCCCAGAGTGCAATTGGGAGTGCACGTGTACCTCTGGTGTAAGCCACTACATGTAGTAGTCTGTTACAAGCATCTAGGAGTGGACAGCATGCAGTAAACACTATACCAACACCCACAGTGACCCATGTGACCAATTTCAAGCGGGTCTATATTGTACAACTAGTTCTAAAAAATAGCACATTTTGATAAGGAACAGCTGCCAAACCCAAGCTGAACAGATGGACTAACTCTTCCATACCTTCACAGACGGAAGCACCTGTGATATCAGAACCGTTCAGAGCTTAAAAATGGGGTGAGTTCTGTAAGATATGAGAAAACTGTCTGGGAAAAGCTGATTGCTTGGTGCTAAGTTCCAGTTGGATAGGAGTAAGAGGCGCAGCAGTCAGACTAAAGATAACAGGACAGACTGAGCTTGGCAACTGCCAGAAGAAAAGGAGCTGCGATGCAGTCACACAGAGATGTGAAGGATCTCAGAAGGGATGGAGGTGTCTACCCTG
This sequence comes from Cricetulus griseus, assembly GCF_003668045.3. NCBI lineage: Eukaryota > Metazoa > Chordata > Mammalia > Rodentia > Cricetidae > Cricetulus > Cricetulus griseus. The sequence goes on along the minus strand of NC_048595.1, from coordinate 292,619,212 downwards.
ATTTAACCACCACACGAAACAGCAAAACATCACATGGAACACCACCAAAAGCAGTACAAAGATATTTGGTTTTACCTGTCTCTTAAAAAATAAATTGAATTATGAAATATAACCAGGCAGAGCACAGCAGCCACTGGAATGCTCTCAGAGATCGGAAAGGTGGACAGGAGGCAGGGCTAGCTTCACATGCAAGCATCAGCAGAGGGTACTGACTGCTCAAGAATCTAGAGAGGGGCCCATCATGGAGATGCAATAACAGCAGCAAACAAGTCAGGAACAAGGATGTCTAGACCAAAGAGGAACGCTGGGAGATGCTTCTGAGTCTACTGGAAACGGGCTGCACTGGACAATAGCACTGGCCTGCATGGGTACACTGCCAGCACCCACTGGCCTTTAGGGCTTACTTCCTGGGACTGTTCTCTGCTTTAACTGCTCATCTTGTCCCAGCAGCAGGCAAGTGTGGGACTCAGAGTGGCTGTGCTTACTCACATAAGACCAGTTAAAAATTCCAACGTGGAGCAGAGCAGGGCTCCAGGGGCCCTACCTTAGCTAACAAGTTATAGTGTTGGGGGATTGGAGAAAAGGAGTCGGGGTGGAGAAGACACATTATATGCATGCATAAAATCATCAAATAATTCTTTTTTAAATCGGGGGATGTGTTTTTAAAACTCAAATTTAACACACAGCTGAATTATAAGTCACATTAAGATGACCAAATAGGCATTCTTAAAGGTCCTTAAAGGCCTCCAAGCTCACCACTCACATGGCCACCACACAAAATGCTGGAGCCAAAGGGCGATGGAGAGAAGTGTGGCAGGAATGGCCCCAAGTGCAGTTCAGAAAGCAAGTAGGAAATCAAGGGAGTTCAGTGGGTCCTAAAAGTTAATTTTCATAAGTAATTGATTGGTCAATTTAACTTCAATCAACTTCCAATTCAGACATTAGATGCTAAGCATGTGGAAGAAAAGTCCCTTTTTATACCATTGCTAAAAGAAAAAGGAAGATGAATGAAACAGAAAAACAAATCAATCCAAGGCTTATGGCAAAAAGAACATATTGTAAAAGTAACGTTTATAATTGTAGGGGGGAAACAGCGATTCCCAGCAAGTGTATGAGGCCACACTGTCATCTGGTTGTCATATATTAAGAGTAAAGAGTTGTCACTTCAGTTACTTCTTTTATTTTCCCCTAATTGTTAAAAAAAAATTATTTTAGTTCAGTAGTGAGAACATTTTTTTTAATTGTCAACTGATTTTAAAAGGCACGCCATGCAAACACGGATTCTTCAAAGATGCTGAAGTGTCTGTTGTCACTCTCTAGTCTAAGAACCCCATGCTACTTCTATTCAGTGTGTTTTGAAAGTCAAACAAAACAGCGTTCAGTATAAAGATAAAATACCAGAAGAGAATGGTGCAGAGAAATCTAGCCATTGGCTCTGGGGCTCTACACTAATTTAAGAGCAACTCCTTCTGTGGTAGTTGCCAGATTTCCTGTTTTCTCACCCAAAGCAATGAAGAGCTTCAAATGCAAATTGTACCCTGTAATTCCAAAACCTGGGGGCTTTAAGATGTCTCTGTGGATAAAGTGCTTTCCACACAAGCATAAGGAACAGAATTCAGTTCCCTGGAGCCATGTAAAAGGCTTGGTGCAGTGGTATGTGCCTGTAACCCCAGCACTGGGGAGGAAGGGAGAGGATCTTCGAGGGGCTGGCTGGTTAACTGGTGAGATCCAAGTTCAGTGAGAGACACCATTTAAAAAGCCATAAGGTCAAGATTGACTGAAGAAACACACACACACACACACACACACACACACACACACACACACACACACACACACTTCCAGAAACCTTGGGTTTGGTGCCTATAAAGCTGCTCAGAGGAACAGGTGATACCATAGCCCTTTACAAATCAGCCCCACCCCGCCCCCCTGCCCCCAGGACTTTAGTTTCCAGATCAACTTTTACTGTTAGCTTTTTTCCTCTTGTAAGAACAGATGAAGGCAAAAGCAGTGACAATGAGATACTTCCACTTCTCTCCAGCCCCTGGAGGAGCAGGGATGCCTTTCTGGTCAATGTGATACAGCGAACAAGTTTTTCAGAAATGCAACGATTTTGTAGTTCAGTTACAAGATATGGCTGTTCTATCATTTCAATGTGAAATCTAGACAAAAGCAATTTTTTTCATGACTTTTACTTGGAATCAGCCAGTAACATTGAAATAACATCTCAATGTATTAAACATAAAGAGACAAGAAACGTCTCAGGTGTTGAAAGAGGAAAAGAGTGGAAATGGATTGGTAGAGTGGTCCTTGGCTCTGCTTCCTGCTCTGAAAGCCACACTGTCCTGCCCTGGTTCTCACTGCCCAGTTCCCATGCTCACTGCAGTCCAGCATTGGATAGAGATTTTGCACACAGGCTCTTCTCTGGTAGGATATCCCCTGCCTCTCTCTGCCTGACATAGGAATGGTCCTGAGATATGTCCATCTGCCCTGTTTTCAGGGCCCCTGATGACAGAAACTGTTGCAATGATTTGCCCCTGACTGCTCCCTATCAGATAGTAAAAAAGCCCCTCTCCGGAAAAGGGGGAGAGAAGAGAATGAAAGGATGTGAGGGGCCCAAGTGGCACTAATAACACTGAGTGGCTGGCTCCTTTGAAGTTTCTCCTCCCCTACAGTCCTGCTCACAGGCTGGGTGAAAGGGGCTCCCACAAAACGGTGTGGGCAGACGGGCAGCCTGTGTTCAAACATGCAGAAGCAACATGGTGAGGCTCATGACAGATGGAACAGTTTGCAAAATTGAGACTGGATTCCTTACAGTGTGGACAGACAGGGGACCGCAACGGAATAAAAACCCCAGCTATATATGGCGCAAACAAATCCTGAGCTAGATCTGGTTGGTGAAGAGCTTGGAATCAGGAGGCCTTTTAGCTTCATTCAAGACATTGCTTGTACAGTGTGGCGCCTGCTCAGTGTGAAGTAAATACCAGGGGTCTGTGTGGCTAAAGCTCTTCAGGGCACACTCCTGAAGTGTCTCTGTTCTGTGACACACCTTCCTGTTGCCTCAGGGAGAGGAAGCCTGGTTTCTTTAGGAGAATGGAGGCAGGGAGAGAAGCTGTGTCTCAGGCCTGCTAGATTTTGCAGCAATTCAGGAAGTGACAGGGTATCTCTGTGTGAATTCCCAGCATCACTCTTCACTGTCCTCTTCCCATCCTCCCCTTCTGCTGACCAAAGTTTATCTCATTCCAATCACATAGGATTCCTATCCACTCTCAGATGGCCAACCTAGAGCATCGTCAAGCTGTTCACCTGCCTGGCTCCTGCACTTCTGGAGGAATGCAGATTCATGCAGGGTTGCAACTGCTCATTCACCAAAAGGCATTATGCAGTTCAGACTGCAAACTCTCAAACCTTCAGCAAGAACTGCAAGAATTTCACCTCAAGGCTTGGTCTCAGCTGGAGGAGCCACCTGTCTGGTACACTCAGTATATAATGGCCATTCTTTGTGAGGTTTGAAGAAGCATGGCCATGGCACCGGTACCAAGAACTAAAACCACACCAGGATCTTTAGAAAAGTCGATTCTGGAAACAACAGGAGTGCTGAGATTGGTTGAGAACATTTTAGAGAGATTGTCCTCAGCAGATAAGTCACAGGAGAAGTAACCTAGCTGCCCTTTCTATGTGACAATATTACCAATTAGCTAGATATAGGAAATATGTTAAGTGCCATGTTTCTCTAAAATGCAGCAAAAACATGCATAAGGCTTTCTCAGTATATACCCTGAGTGAAATGAAGTCCTGACGTGGAGTAACTAACCAACCATCAGTCGCTGGCTGCACTGGTCTGGCCTGGACTATCTTGCTTTCTTGTCAGTGTCTGGGTGATGCAGGAAGCTTTGTGAAGCCTTGAGGGACCAATACTCTGTAGAACGCAGGAAGCACACTAAGAACACTAATGGGTAAAGAGCTGGATGGGGCCACAAAGATAACAGCAAAGAACAGAAGTGCTCCAAGTCTCCTCCCAGCAGACCAGAACCTTACACACTCCAGAGCATCATATATTAAAATATTCTTATATTCAATACCGTGACTCTGCTGAGTCAATATTTACTGAACACACCCTGTCTATGTGACATTAAAAAGAAAGTGATAAAAATCAAGGCATATTCAGCTACCAGCAGTCAAGCAATATACTAGCAGATACATAACAGTATGCATGAAGTGCTCTTGAAGCCATATAAATCACACATTTTCATGAAGGCAGCATCTATGGCTTAAACCCATGTAGGCATCCCACTGGTTACAAAGCGCATCACATAAGGTATAGGACTATGTCAAGAGTGCTAGCCTACCTGCGACCCCAGAGCTGGTCCCTAGCACGGCTGACAGTCAGCATCAGCATTTCATACATAGTATCTTATCTAATTATATTAAAAAGTTGTGCTCAAGACAAGCTGTCCACAAAAACAAATGGACTATATAGGACCGAGAGAGCTGTGACAGTGAGTGAGAGACCTTGAAACACTCAGTCCTGAGTGGGATGTCTCCATCTAACCCTCTTGTCAGAGCTCAGGGAGCTATTCGGAAAGATTGCAAGAGCCAGAGGGGATGGAGAACACCACAAAAACAGTGTCTTCCAGACACAACAGAACTGATGTATATGTGAACTCACAGAGACAATGGCAGCACACACAGGGCCTGCAGGAATTCGAGCCAGACAGGGCCCCAATGCTGAGAAGTAAAATAGACATGATCTCCCATCCCTAACTAAGAAATGCCTCCAATTGACTTCTTACAAAGGAAAATTTAGTTTTCTCCAGTGGAGTCTAACCAGGTATACAAACCACACTTAAGGGCAGGCCTCACACCCAACAGTATAGGCCAACACAAAACAGACTCACTGGTATTTTTGGAGGTTGTTTTTTAACCTTACTGGTCTTTTGCTCATATATCATAGTGTGCATGTATGCATGGTGTGTGTGTGGGGGGGTTGTATGTAAGTGTGTGCCTATATATGTGTTTCTTGTGCTTTTTCTTTGTTAGTTGGTTTGTTTTGTTTTATTCTGGTTTGTTTGGATTTTTATTTGCCAGTTAGTTTTCTAAAGAGAAAGATAGAAGGTGTGGAGTTGGAAGGGTGGGGAGGATCTGGGAGGAGATGAAGAAGGAGAATTCATACCATAGTGTAGGAAAAAAAATTTTCAATTAAAAAATTAAAGGAGAGTTCTGATAATTTAAAAACAAAATAAGATGGAGGCTGGAGAAACTCATTGCATTTGATACTAAGACTTATTTTAAGCTGGCAGTAATTAGAACAACATGGTCTGGGTACAAGTTAGAAAATGAAGCAGAATAAGGGTCAGAAGTCCCTGACTGGTCAGCAGCCTCCCGAGTGACACTGTAGATACGTGCAGGCAGAACTAACAACACACCTAACTGCTGTTCAGAAAGCAGCTCACCTCACTCACAAAGCAAATGTCTGCACCGCAGTCTACGCAAACATTCAAGCAAAGACCAATAGGATGCAGGGAGAGATATGCCTTGATCCCCAGAACCCATGGAAGACATTGTTAAAATCCCCTGTGGTTAATGTGAGCTTCTCGTCTCAGCAGAGGAGGCAGAGAAGCAGGTCCCTGTGGCTTGCTGGTCAGCCAGGCTAGCCTACTTGGCCAGTGAGCTACTCTGACTAAAGGAAAGTGGACAGCTCCTGAGTAATGGAACACAAGGCTTACCTCTGATGTCCACCTGCAAACAGGTACACCTACACACACATGCACTCGCGGGCGTGCACAGGCACACACACACACACACACACACACACACACACACACACACACACACACACACACACACTAAAACTTTTAAACCTTGAGAGAATGGCAGATTACTTTTATAACTTCAGCATTTGGGCAGACTTGTAGCTCAGAGGCAGGATGAACACACCATAAAGAAAAAGCTGACAAATTTAGCTGCATAAAATTTAAAGTTTCTGTATAAAAGGGTTAAAAATAGGCCACAAACTAGATGTCATTTGCATAATACATATAACTGATGTCCAGAATACAAAATGAACTCTTATAAATCAGTTAGAAGACAGAGAATAGGAAAATTACATAAACGAACAATGTTAAGGAGAGGGTGGCCAGTGACAGGTGACGGCCTGCCAACTGTAATCAGGAGATAATGGCAACTCCCATGGCCAGCTGGCAGCAGTAGCTACTGGACAACTTGTCTGGAGTGAACGTAAGAAAGTCCATGGCAGTGGGAGACCACGTGCCCCACAGCCAGCCACCTCACTCTCAGGTTCACCCTAGAGAAAGTTCCCTGCCCTTCAGCCCACTGTGTGTGAATGACAAATGTAAATCTGTATGGTAAACAGTGCTGCTGAGAACAATGAGAGGGAGTGGCAGGTGTCCACCCACGGGGGACTGAGGAGTAAGCACCAGTGCAGTTGAAAAACAAAACACAACACAGAAGCAAGCAAACAGAAAGACTGAAGATGTGCCACTGAGCAACGCACAGACATGCACGGAACCAGTTATGCAACAGAGGCAATGCGATCCCATTTATACCACATGCAAACCAGAGCGTCAGCATGCTGCAGTGTTTAGGGAACATCAAACACCACGAGGAAATAAACAGGCATGAATGGCACCAAATCTAAGACAAAGGAAAATGAGACTTGGGAAGGATCACTGTACGGTATCTAGTCACGTGGAAAAAAAGTTGATTTCCTAAGCTAACTCACACTGACAGATCTCAACATTTGGGGATACAAACCTCCACATACACTTACACAGACAGTGAGAAGCTGGCAGAACTGCACCTGGGATGTCAAAACTCAAGCATTCTGGATCCAGAAAAGGCCTTCCTTCTGCCCATTGACCCTGTCTCTGAGATGCCCATGTGACCAGCATTCTGGCCTACCAGGGAGGGTAGCTCTCCACTGAGATCAGCCTGTGTTCTTCCTTGCAGGGGCTGTGGTGGCATTTCCAAAAGGGGGGGGGATGTTCCTTAGCACAATTCAGACAGAACCACAGAAGTGTGGGGGAACAGAGTGGGCAGAGCACAGAGAGGGAAGGCCTCTCTCACCAAACCCTGGAGACTGGTGTAGATGGGGGATCCGGGAACCATCTGGCTTCAGTGGGATCGGTGTGAGGGGACTCCTGACTGGGTTCTTTGTGAGGGATGGTGTCTGGCTGTAGAAAGCTACGTATTGAAGAGCTAAATTGCCAAGGGAGGCCACCTGGGAGACTACCCCACTGTGTAACATCAACAGTAGGAAGGTGTCCTGAAATACAGCAGGCAGGTAAGTTCAAGCTGAGTTGGATTGTAAGGGGCAAGGTACCCGGAGGCCTGAGGAGAGGTCAGGAAACTCAGGTGGGACCAGGCACCTAGGAGATGGGCCACCCACCCTGGAGGAGTCAAAGCCATGCCCTCAGGCCCACCCAGTCAGAGAACTTCCCTTTCCACATGGCCAAAAATAAGACATGGCCAAGAATTTGCCCACTCTCCCTCTCCTCTGCTCTTCTCCAAATGTCTCTAAGGAAGAGTGGGGGACCACAAAACAAGGACACAGCCATGCTTACAAGCTGGAAGAAGTGACAATACAACAGAAATAGCCCAGGGAGGACTATTCTGACTTTCAGTGCTCGTGACACTGTTTTACAGACATGGGCACGTGGCTGAGGAGGGCTTTGGACACAAGGACTAGGAATTGGTTTAAGATAAAAACTTCCTAAGGAAGTGAAAAGGTATATCCTCAACGAAAATCATACAGAAATGTTCTTGGCAGCATTATGCCATAGCCAAACAGTGGAAACATTTCAAACATCTATCAACTTCTTCATAAATAAATAAATATGTGTATGGCCATACAATGGAGTATTATCTGGTGACACAAAGAACTGACCGCTTGGATGGAGCTTGAAAACATTGAGCTACGGAGTGAAAGGCGCCAGTCACACGACATCACTAATTTTAGGATTTCATTTGTCTGATGTGTCTAGACAGGCCACTCTCTAGGGATAGATGTCCTCCAGCTGGTACAGGGCTGTGAACGGTCGGGAAGAGGTGAATGTAAAAGGACGTAAAATAGGTAAAATTTGGTTTTGAGATGAGTAATAATTTCCAGATTTCTGTGACAATAATGAAATCATTGCTTTGTATGTGTCAGTCACACAGTGAGTGGTATACATGTGACACGGACCCTGCAAGGCTGTGCAGATAGCATCTAAGACAGGACAAAGACACACATGCACATACATGTCCCTCATTTCTCATTGTACCTCGGAGCCACTACTCAGCAGAGACTAGAACTTTTTTCTTCACCTAGTCTCCTGGGAGGACCTGGCTTCTTAGTGTCTGGTAGTAACCCTTCTTAAAATGTGCACTAGCAGCAACAAGAGACTTAGGATGATGCAAACAAAACATGTTGGAATGGAGTCACACGGTGAGTAAACAACGTTCAGCCATTATATAGAACTGTGAGTTTAGAAGTCAGAGAAGTTTTTTTGTATGATTCTCAGAGGTATGGATACATCCACAGAGATTTAATTTGGTGCTGCAAAGGAATGTTTGACTCTAGGTGCCAGTGCCTAACTTAGTCCACTGGCCCATGCAAGAAAGAGTCCCATCGAGAAACCATCAGTTAAGGATTCACAATCACTTCTGAAAACAAAGCAAAGTCGAGCAACTCTGGAATTCCACAGAAGAAGTAACATCTAATTGCTGTCAAAATCTAGAAGGTATTCAAACAAATGTCCCCACTGGCCAATCAGTGACAGGGTGTAGCAGCCCTGTTCACTCCGAGGCTTCCAGAATATCTCATCAGCTATGACCATCCTTAGAGGATGGTTTCCTCAACTTCCCTAGATTTTAACATCAACCACGTAAATGTGAACTCTTCTCTACATTTAATTTATCCTATCTCTTCTAAAGTTGATACATCCTTAGGCAAAGTCATGTTTATTCCCAAAACAAACATCCAGGAAGCTAAGGACTTTTCTACACAACTTTTATGAACAACAACAAAAGAATAAACAACTTAAAATTGGAGATTTAACCCACAAAGTAACTTCCAGAATGTGTATTAGTCAGTTCCCACCCAACACCACTCCCGCTGTCAATAAAAGACCAACACCACCCCCTCCAATCACTAATACAATTAATGGAAAGACCAACACACACACACACACACACACACACACACTGTCACTCATACAATCAATGGGAAGAGATCAGGATACTTTGTTTTTCCCATCCCAAGACATGGATGGAAATAACCAGAAGACCCTAATAGAAAGGTTGCCCATTGTCCCCTCCTTCAATAAATGGCTGCTAACACTCCAGAGTTCTGGCTTCCAAGGGGATTCTCTTGTTTCCAGAGGGAGGCCAAGAAAGATCAGGAGGCATCCCACCCAACTGGATAGTCCCTCAAAGCCTGTTCCATATTCCATACAGGTGTCTGGGGAAAGGGTCCCATGCAGGAGGCGATGGGAAAACCCTGACTTAGATCTTCCTTCAAGCGACTGCAAAGAGGATCATGAATCTCAGCAGGTGAATTCCAGTGACCCTCATCAGCCTGCTCTGACGTAACACTGTCACAGCTACAGTAGTGTGTCCTGCCGCCTGTCCTTCACATAAACCACCGAGGCACACTGAAATAATGAATGTGCATCTTAGCTGTTAGCAGCATAACCCATTTGGAAAGGTTGAGTGTTAAGTACAGTTGATCTGTAATTACAAAAAAAAATGAAGAATTTACAAACTGGAATATTCAGAAAGTCTGGGATTATCTTCATTTTGTGCATGTGTGTGGGGGTGCATGTGAAAGCCAGAGAACAACCTCTGTTGTCATTCTTCAGGCACCATGCACCTTTTATTTTTGAGACAGGGTTTCTCACTGGCCTGAAGCTCACTAATTAGGCTACTCTGGTTGGCCATAGAGCCCCAGTGAGAGGCCTGTTTTCACTTCCTTGGCACTGGATTGCAAGCATATGCCATACTGAGAATCATATTCAGGTCCTAAGGCTCCCATAGCAAGCACCCTACTGGCTGAGCCATCTCTCCAACCAAGAAGTCAGAAAGTATCCTTCTATACTTATTTCAAGATAGCAACAGTGGTTAATTTTGAACCACTTGATTCCATTTGCATATTTTTGAAACTTTCTACTCTGTTCTTCCCCTATTCCCATTTTTTCTTCTGCTATAATCTCTTTGTTATATATTTTTGCTGTTAATGTAAACAAGTGTCTTTCACTACAAGGTAGCTTGTGAGGAAGAGTAAGCTTGTTAGCAAAGCCATGTTCTTCTGGCTATGAGTAGGAGGAGTGCACACAAATATGCCAGGCCATTTAAAAGACATAAATAGAAGTCATGAAGTGCTCTTTCACTCTTCTGGAAGGTAACAAAAACGGCTCTCTAGTTCTCCCCATGGATAAAAAGATAACCTGATTGCACAAGGGAGCGAGGTAAGGGGTAAGAAGCATGGATCTAAATGCTGGCAGAGGCAATCATCTGCCCAGGAGCCATCAGCAACAGGCAGGAACACAACTTCGAAGAGAACACACCATGGGCAACATGGAAAAAAGTCTATACGACTGGGTCACACAGTTCACTTGCCACGCACTGAGATGTGCTTCTTCTTAGGGTTGTGGCCACCTACCCCCAGGTCAGAAGAGACTGCATAGGAAGTCCTCCTTGTAAGCCATGTTTTCCTCTCATACAACATTATATTTGGCAATTCCTCAAAATAAGATCACTCGATTAAACATCAATAAGTCCAGCCTGTGGATCCCTGGTAAATATCTTTTGCCATTGCTCTGCCACAATGCTATGTGCATGTGTCAAAACACATGTGACATCACCAAGGATGTACAGGTGAGATAATGGTTTCAGCCAGGGCTCTCTCAGAGTCACACACACACACACACACACACACACACACACACACACACACTCTAAAAACCCAGCATCTGAAACCTGGGTGGTCTGCCCTTCTCCACTGGGCAGAAGAGATGGTGAGGGGCCTGGACACCTGCCTTCTCTCCTGATGTGTTCCCAGGCCTGTTTTCTTCTTGTGCCTCCAGCTTTTCACTCATCTTTTAATGCCCATAAGCAAGGCTTCACCTCACCAGCCAGAGAGGACCAGAGCAGCAGGAAGGATCCCGCTGAACAAAGTCATCTCAGAATCCCACTGAGAGTCCTCAGGTGATTGGGTGTGACAGACACTGCCCCTCCTGACCACTTGAATGATGGTAAAATTCCAAATCCACAGCTCTTCCTAGGAGGATGGACCTGCCCATAAAGAAAGAGACTGGGCCACTCCTACACAGATGCCACTCACAGAAGGCTCATGCCCAGAACTCTTCTCACTCCCTGCCTTGAGAGGTGGGGTGGCAATAAGTAACAGGGTGCTAGGCAGCAATGTCCCTTCTGCCCCAACACTCCTGGTAGGTGAGAAGCTGCTCTGCAGGGCCTGTCTCTTGATTGGACCCTCTGTCACACTGCTGGAGAACATTTCTGTCCACACTCAGGTATGGAGGGTTGCAGAGTGAGGCTTGGTTGCTTCATGATATGGATGTCTATTTCCCCATGAAGTGCTTTTCCTCAGAGGTCAAGGCATAATGTTTCATTCTTCTTTCTCTGCAGGCCCTTGTGTGCAGGCTCCACTTCCTCCTGCTACTGCATTTCACTCCCCTCTGCCTTTCCCCCGCCTTTGTCTTTCTCCTTCCCATCCCTCTTTCTATTTCCACCCCTAAATTACTATTTAGGGTGTAAGAGTTGAGCACAGGTTGCAGGCTGAACCAGAGCGTGTGGTGTGCCACACTGGGAATCAACTCTTGAGATGCTGAGCAGTAGTCTCACGGCACCAGGACAAGCAGGGAGACCTCTGACCAGAAGCACAGCTGCCTAGAGCTGGACCTAACTCCTTCATGTCAAGTGCATCTGCAGGTGTCTGGTCACCTTGAGTAACCCTATGGTACACATGCCACCACTGATGCAGTCGAGCGGCTGCTCTGGTGGCTGCAGTAGGGTGACAGAGTTACTAAGCCTTGAATGAAGAGGCTACAGACCCTTGTGTGACAGTGCAGTGAGGCAGTACAGTATGGGATCCTATACCCCTGGTGCTGTCTCCCTACCTCAGGATGGGGTTGGCAATGAAATCATCTGGACTCCTCTTTCATTTGTATGCATGTCCAGTTACCCACAAGTAACAGCAAACTGCAGCTCCTGGACCTGCTAAGCTCTTCTCCTATCCCTTCTCTACCTGCAAGGGTCTAATCCCCACAGATCTTCCAGAAGGATCCATTTATTTGTTATTTGTTTTTGTGTGTGCGCGCACATGTGCAGGGTTTGTGTGTGTACTGGTGGGTGGGTGGGTGCCTCATGGAACACGGAGGACTGTACTGCTTGGCAAGTGCTCCACCACTGAGTACCCCATCTCTCAGCTCTCATAGGATCTTTTGAAGCTGAGATTCCCATTGCTCCATATGGAGATTTCACACCCTTTAGGGTGAAGTCAAATCTATCAAAGGTCCCAGCTCTACACATCTGGGCACTCCCTCTTGGGCACACTGGTCTTCAGGTGAGACAGAACCACTCTGGGTCTTCCTCTAGGGAATCCACAGAGGGTTCGCCCAAACGCCACGTCCAGCTGGTCCTCCAGTCCTGCTAGGCTTGTTGCCCCACATTGTTCCCTAGCACTTTTTGAGACGGCCACGTTTCCTAAGAACACCCAATTGTTTTCTCTCTTTAATACTAGAGTGTAACTGCCACAAGGAAGGAGTTATTGCTCTAGTATGTTCACTCTGGAGGGAGACCTCAGTGAATCCTTACACATAGCACACCCACACAGCAGAAACCTCTGCCACACCAACACCAAATCAGATCTAGTGTTGTTTACAGCCTGCAGCCCCATGGACAGGAAACCTCTGGGATGGCTGCTCTGCCTCGCCACTTTCTAGACAGGCTGAGTCTAGTCTTCATCTTCTACTTTAGGACCTGCCCCACCCAGCTCAGCCCTCATCCACCTGCACATCGTAGCCCATCCATCTCATAGCCCAGAATATCTACTCTAAACTCAGACTTACAGTTGCATATCCTAGCCAGTGCCGGTGTGACAAATTACCACAGTCTACACTGCACTCTTCAAAGAGTCTCCTGAAGACTCTGGGCATAGCCTCAGTGCTCCCTTCCTCCATCACTATCTCCCCTGTTCCTCCCCCAAAGTGGAACCTCCTCTATCTCCTTTTACAGAGACACTGGGTGTTACACAGAGGTCCAGGGTCATCTTCCTAGTTTGAGATCCTGACCTAATAACGCCTGCAAAATCAATTCTGCCTGACACAGTAACATCTACCAATTTCAGGAATTGGGCTGTGGTTGTCCTTGGGAAATGACCATTAACCACTCTTAGCACCCATCAGAGATACACGCCATCTGCTGAAAACAGAGCACGCTGAGTCCATGACATTGCCAAGGACCTTAAAGGTCCCGGGGAGAGTTCGGGGTGGTAGAGGGCAGCTCCACAGCTGGAGAACACCTTGCATCCCAATCCCAACTTATTCCTACCTTATTTCCTGCCATTGAAATCCCAGCAGGAAATGCTGGCATTGTTCATTGTTGCCCTATTCCAGAATTTCAGTCAAACACTGCATCTCAGTGGGTCCATTTACTAAAAAGTAAGCCTGCAACCTTGCAACCTTGCAACTGTTCCATGTACACCATGGAGAGCATAGCCTCATGAGCCTGCATTTCAGGCTGCAATTGACTTGATGTGCAAATATGTAGTCCAGAGATTGCAACAGGATAGAGGACCCAAGAGGAAGGGAATTTGTGACAAAGGGGGAAGAAAGAAAAGTAATGTAAGCCTTCTGAATATACCAGATATGCTGCCTCTGCTTCTTTTTGCATGAGAGAAGAACTGGATGAAAGTCATGCTGGATAGGACTACTGACACTTGAAGTTCATAAAGCCATGCCCATCCTGTCTAAACGTGTAGTGAGGGTATAAGCTGCCATTCACATACTGTAGTATGACCTCTGCCTGGACAGGGGAGCGAGGGTAGAGAAGGCTGAATTTGAAGCAGATGGGAGGAGACTCCAGAATGGGACAGTAAATGCCTGCAGCCCCTTTCTCATCTGTGTCACCTCATAAATAATCACCAAGACCCACCAAAGTGACCGGGGGAAGCTGTGGAGTCCAGAGGGACATGCCCAGCCAGAGCAGGTGCTCTATCTGCCCTAGAGACAGCATCAAAACACCCCTACTCTGCTGGCTTCTAGCCTCAAACACTAGACTCTGACTGGCTTTTTGATACATTTTGAAGGACAAATGGAGGGGGCCTCCTGCCTTGGGAAGACCAAAACACACAACACAGCCTAAACTTTTCATGTAGCCATTCCCACTCAATCTAACAACGTAGCTTAAATGGCGATGCTTTAACAGGACCAGCCATGAAGGGTGGGATGCCAAGCCAGGCTTGTAGCATGTATCTCATATGTGCACTACACCACTGCTGTAGTGTGTGAGTTTGGGAATCAGTGGCTAAAAGGAAGTGACAAAGCTTGACCGTAGCCTACTGACCCGCCACACTGGCCCTTACTAGGTACCCACCAAACCTGCTACACAGACCACTCCACTGTCTCCTCGTGCAACCCTCTAAGACAGGGGACTGCTATTTTTACAGTGGGAGGAATATAGCTCAGCTGGTATTGCTGGTGACCTTGCTGAAATCACAGAAGTAACAAATATTTGAGCAAGGACTCCAGTAGAGTGGTCTGTCCCCAAAGCCAGCATGCATCATCACCACTTGTGTCTTAGGGCACAGAAGGCTGCACAACTGTCACAGAATGACAGACGACACGGATGTGGGGAATCCTGTGCATCACTACCCAGGCCCCACTCAACCATTCAGCCAGCTGTGCACCACCACTCCTTCCAAACCAGGACCCTGCCAACAAAATCACTTCCTGTCCGGCAGATGTCTTCACACACCTGACAGCACAGGGAGTACCTAGGACAGGCTGGTGCTAGGGGTACAGAGATGAACAACTGTCTCTACACTGGAGTCCTTCTGGGAATGACCCGGGTGACAGTCTCGGAGGAGAGATGAGTGGGTTAGGTGGACCGGTCCAGATGGGGGCGGGGGGGGGGGCAGGCTGTGCTTGCTCACTGCAGAGTGATACCCTCTTTTCCCTTCTCCCACATACCCAGCGACCATGCAAGTTTGTTGTGATATACAACCCTTCCTTCCCACATCACTTCATCAGGAGCGACAGCACCGTACTGTCAAAGGACAGAATGAGATATATTCATGATCTCTGACAGTCACGGAACATGTCAGTACAGGGGCTGTCTGTATGTCAACCTCAGGACAAACCACCAAGCAGGACACCTTTATTCACTTTTCTCTGGGGGTGGTTTCTGCAATCCTTCCATTGAGTCACATATCAAAATCCCTGTGTTCTGCTTTGCTACATTTTACAAACATAACTCACAGTCATCCTTGTGCTGCTGGGGCTTCCTGGGATGCAAGCGGGTAGCTGCCCCTGCTGCTGGCAGTCCAGGAGCCCATCTGCCCAGTGTTCCATGGTGACAACTGACTAAACAGAACTCAAAAGCTGAAGGTGTTCTAAAAATAAACTTTTTTTTCTGTTTTGTCTGTTTTTCTTTCCTTTCAATTAGCTTCAAAGTCAACCAAGCAACCAGAGCTATTTATCAAGCTACAAAGTATCTCATGTGTACCTCTGAGTTACAGAGATACCTTGTACCAGCCCTTCTGGGCTTCCTGTTTCAACAAGAAGCCTCTGGCTAACAGCTCCCACATGATCATGAACAAAGTCTGGTGGCTCCTGAGAGTAGCAGAGCCTAGCAGTGAACACCTCGTACCTCCCAAACACTAAACCCCTGTTATTCCACCTCTACTTCCTCTCTCATGGCCCCTTCAGGCAACTTCTCAACCCACTTAGGCACTTTCATAACAAGCATTTTTCTTGCTTTTTGTGTGTTAATAAAGACGTTGACTACAAGATGCTCTAGATATAAACATCAACGGGTAGGCTATCCTCTGATTTTCATGCCTGAAAGGCCTGCTTATCCTGGCCCCAAACACCCACAACTATTCCCAATAGAAGCCACTTCCCTGCTATTATAAACTCAGCTACCTACTTAATACATAAAAGGCAAAGATATAACCCGTCTGTGGGCAGGAGTGGTTGTCCAGACATGGCAGCCAATCCCATGAAGCCTCATGTTGCAGTGGAGACCACTTGACCACTTCAGCAGGTTCTAGACCTACATAGACCAGTGTCTATCTAAGACCCAAAGATGATGACAACACTGCAGGCACGCCTTCTGTGGGTCTTCAGCATCCTTGACTTATTCTTCCCCAGTCCCATCTGGTGATGGTGACGACCTGTTCATTCCCCTGCTTAATCCTGCTGTCTTAATCTCCCGAGTTTAAGACTTTTCGATCAAGAAACTCAAGCATTTCTGCCAAAACTTCATCCCTTGCCATCCCTCAGCTTGGTCACACACACACACACACACACACACACACACAGGAGAGAGAGTGAGGGGTATTGCGAATGACAGCTGTAAAGACTAAACCTTCTTTTCTTTTTTAAAACAGAGGCTTCTATATCCTGTATTGAACTTTAACTCTCTATATAGCCAAGGATGGGCCTGAACTCCTGTTCCTCCTGCCTTCACCTACCTAGTACTGTGATCATAGGCATGTTAAGAGGTACAGAGGATCAGGCCCAGGGCCTTATGGGTGTTATGCAAGCTCTCTATCAAATAATTTCCAGCCCTAAACCTTCATTCTAAGGAAACTTAACATGGTTATAACCTAGGAAAGCCAGATTTCTGGTGATAATTCTAATCTGAGACAGAGGAAGGCAGAGGAAGCTGGCAAGGAGAACCTCTATAATGAAAGCACTTGACAGAGGGTCTGGCTAGTATATGGCACAGCCCCATGGAATACCCAACGGACTCTTTCCCACCTGGCCTATGTCTCTGACCTCTGCAGGCTTAAGTGCCAACATTGTAAGATAAACTGTCTTTTGCAGTTGAAGAGGCAGGTACTCCAAAGGATTAGGTAAATGGTCCAGCTGAAGGCAGGAAAACAGGAAGTGTGGGGTAGGCTAGTGAGACAGCTGGTGAGTGAGGACTAAGCATGCTCACAGCAGGTGTTCACAGAGACACAGCTGACCCCAAGGGTGCAGAACTTCCTCTACTGCTGGAAATGCAACTGCTGACAGAGCCCGAGGAACTTTGCAAGCTGTATCTGGGGATTAAGTAGGACTAGGTGAGTGGTATTGTTACTATGTCCTTTAGCAGACCTCAAGAAACTATGCAAACTATACAAAGGCACACGACCCCAAGAGCCTGACACACTGTTTCTTGTCAGCTTAGGAACATACAAGTGTGTGGTTCCTGCACATTTGTCCCCTGAGCCCTAGTGGAGGTTCCTTGTCTTATTTATAGCCACACACACATCATCTTCACTCACTTACCAGTCAGCATAAGAAATGCCTTCTATAGCTGGGGATCATGTATGATGAACTGAACACTGCATACATTTGCATCTGACCCAGTAGTTTAAAAGGCTACTTCATAGCAATTTCCTCATGTTCAATTCAACAGCTTTAATAACTGAAAACTTATCAGCAAGCAGGATGACAAGAAAGAATGCAACAAAACACGGCCCTATACGTGTAAGCAAGCACTTACCATTCAGGAGAATCCCTCAAATCTTACAATAGCTTTGCTTTGCTTATTCAACAGCACAGAGTCTTGGAAGAAAAAACATATTCCTGGCTAAATTCCTAGATGCCAACTCTGCCTCCCATGAACAAACTCATCTTCAGTTTTCCCTACCTCAGAGGGGTACACACTCTCTGCTGGCAGCAACCAAACACTAGTCGCCTGCACCTTTCCATTGCCTGCAAGCTGGATCCACAGCCTCCCACATCCTCCCTGCAGTGCAGGCCCTGGAAACTACCTCAAAAGGTTCCTTCCTCTCCAGCCAAATATACACCACAATATCTGAGGCCTTGGCCTCTGTCCATCACACTGAGCTACAGAAGCCAGACAGAGGGACAGATGTCCTATCTTTTCCTTAATGCCTCTTTGTTCTACTCTTCTACTTTCAGAGTGGTGAGAACAGAGCCAATGATTCAAATGAGTGAGTGGTGAAAGCCAGTCAGCCTACGACCTTGGGAAGGATGGTGATGAAGGCAGCTGAAGGAAAACGGTCAAAATCTCAAGACTTTTGGTTGTATGCATTTTTGAGTACGAAAAAATACTTTGGTAAATTTCTTTGATAGAAAGCAAACAGACATGGGGGGAAAACTACAAAGATAAGACATATCCCAGACACAGTGACCACAAGTAAGGAATTAGCCAAAGAGTCTAGGAAATACAATAAAGGGTAAATAGGCAAATGACCTTCACTAACATAGATCATTTTTATTTATGGTCTTTTCCTTACCTTCTTCCTTCCTTTCCTTTCCTTTCTTTCTGCCCTTTTCTTTCCTTTCTTTCTTTCCTTTCCTTCCTTTTCTTTCCTGTCTTTCCTGATTGTCAAAGGCCTAATACAACAAGGACTAACAGATATTTCTTGGGTACTTACTGTGAGTATTTGAAAATTATTTTAATTGGAAATTATATTCCTGGAAACTACCTAAACTAGAAGTATTCATCTATTGATCACCAAGAATAAGAACTGTTCTTTGTACCCATGGCTGGAACCACCCTTGACATTCGACCCCAGTCCCTTTCTTTATGTTTATGTGACTGTGACACCATGTTTTTTTTTCTTTAAAAGAGTTGAACAATTATAATATAGTCATGTGAGAACACAGACAACCTTTTTTTATCTATGACCATAGCAAACAAACAAACAAACAACTGATCTAAGTAGATCACTTAAATCCATTGACTTAGGGGTTTCACATGAATCATACCCCCAAAGCAGTCTTTTATTGATTTCTTGGCCATTGTCACTAGGCAATAAATTCATTTGAGGCAGAAATCATAGTTTTGTATGCTAATTGCTTAGCTCAGTATATGTGACACATACAAAGATTTTTTTTTTCTCTCAAGAATGAACAATGGGGCAGATAAATAAGTGAAATCTAGCCACTCAACAGTTTATCACCACCCAGATCCCATCTGTTGCACCTTGTTTCTCACCAACTATCTTTTGATAGAAATGTCAGTTTCGGATGAAAAGGCCCAAATAATAGATGAGAGAGAGATCTCTGTGGCCTTGCTAATATCAAGCAACAAGCCATTCTGTAGGTAAGCTGACTGTACATACCAATACCTTCAGTCAATTAGATGAAATCCTACATTCAGTAAATAACATCATTTTAAATTAATTTAAAAACCTTCACTTCCTCTAGAGAGAATGTGAACCAGGAGTATAAGCCTGTAATCACACCATTGGTCAGGGTCTCTTCTGGGGTTTCTGATGCCTTCCTGCTTAGCTCTCCAGCTTGGAAACGGACACTGAAACATTTTTTGTGCTCTAAAAGCCACCCTAGCTCAAGGCAAAGCAACCCACATGGGTAATGGATCTGTGGATAAGTGCATCTGACTCACGGGCATGCATGCATGATAAGAGGGGTTACACTATCCCAGCCAGAAGATGGAAACTTCATCTGAGCAAATTCGGCCATCCTATCCTGTGGGCAGCTGACCTTCCACTGGGACAACACTAGCCATGCAGCCAATAGACACTGGGTAATCTGAAAACCATCAATAAACCCAGGTAAACCTTATCAATATCAACAACTATCAGTGACTGGGCAATTCCATCACCAAGATTCCAAATTATCCTCCCATTCAGCCACTCACTAGCATTATTTATCATTCCATCTTGTAGCTGAGAGAAAGGCTTACGAAAGTTAATCGTCTTTCTAGTCAAAGGGAGAGTGTGGATCTAATTGGGTGCACACGATCAGATCCACTTAGAATTGTCTAACTTCCAGAAAAGGTTTTCAAGAAAAAAAATTAGGCTACGAAGCGCATTCCAAAATATTTCATTGGGTAATTACCTTTTTAGTAATGACAACAGTTTCCTGCGTGCCTGAAAATTAGCAAACACCAAGGGCCACACAGCCAGCAATGACTAAGACTTGATAACAGCAGGTCCCTGCTCCTACATGGGCATGTCCTTTAAGTCATCACAGAAGGGCCTCCTTATTCTCCACTTCTTCATCTGTAACTGGACTACAGAATGAAGCAATGGTAACAAGTCACTACTGTAACTCTCAGGGCATGCCACCAGGGTCCCACAGTCAGAGCTTTCTTGGGGACAGGGTCACTAGGAAGTTCTGCGGCCTGACACCTGTGCCAACAAAGGCTATGGGAAGTCTCTCAGCTTCCCTTTAACAGTTCTGTAACATATCTGCCCAAGCGGCCCACCTGGCAGGATCACTTAGGTCAATGTGATACAAAAGTATTTAAATGAATTTTATTGTAAGCAGAAATTCACAGCGTGTTTCCACTTACAATTAGGTAACTTAGTCTCCATAGCCCAAGTTTATCAAACATTGTGTTCTAAAAATAAAATTAATTTAAAACCAAATAGTCATTTCTTTAACAAAATAAGGCTTCATAATATGTTCCCAGGTAAACAAAGTGCCCTGAGGCCAGGACATCTTTGTCTGGCATTATTTGGGATCTGCACTGTCCAGAAACAGCCTGAACTCACCATGGGTCATTAAACATCTACAGAAAGGTAAGCTTTGACCAAGACCCTTTCTTCTCAGGGTCTTCCCCCTGTGCAACAGAACAAGGACAGCAGAAGACTCCACATGGATTTTCACAAACATCAGATGTCAGAATACTGAGGGGGGCATCTATAGAGCTCAAGCATAAGCGTCTCCACTGCCCTGTGAGTTAGCATCCACAGAGGACATTACTGTACTGATGGAATACACTGCTTTCTTTGCCTTTTAAAAATGTTAGTGTGTACAAGTACCACACAGTGCCCGGGGATGAAGGTCAGAAGACAACTTGTGGGATTCAGTTCTCTCCTTTTACCATGTAAGTCCCTGGAGATTGAACTCAGGTTGTCAGACTTGGCAGCAAGCACCTTCAAATACTGAGCTATCTCTCTGCCCAATTTTCTCATCCCTTTAACCTGCATATCTACAGGTTTGTGTAGGGGTCATAGAAATGTTATGTTCACTGTGAAAAACAAAACAAAACAAAAAAAAAACAACTTTTTTATTGCCCCCAGCATGCACACTGTATGCCATTGTAGTTTGGAGGCCTTTCCATAGCCCAGTTCAGTTCTCCTTGCTGAATCAGCACACAGGCTTCTAGAACATTCTGGGCCCTCCAGGTGCTCTGTAAATGGCACATAGAGTTTGCTCAAGGAGATGTAGAAGCAAAAGCAATAACCCAAAGATGAGGAACAGCATGATAAAGTTGGCATTATGGTGAAATAGGAGATTAAAAACATATCTGAAAGGAAGGTAACTACTTCAGAAATGTCTGTTTTTGTTGGCTAGATTTTACAGAGTCCCAGAAAAAATGAACTTGTGCTCAATTTCTGTCATCATTAAGTTTAAATACCCCTCCCCACCACCAGATCAATAACTGTATTTGTCCAAAATCAAGGTTTTGATCTCTGAGAGACACTCCAGTCCCTTCAATTCTGAGCTGGAATTTAGCAAAAGAAACTTTTTCAACAAGCAATTCCCTGTCACTTTCAATGCTGCTTTCAATACTAACCCTGGGCTTTCCTGAAAGATCCCTGGATCATCACAGAGCCCTTTACCTGTGGGTAACATACTAAGGCTGAGACAAAGAAATCCAAAGTGAAATTGGTGACTTTGTTCCTAATGGGCCAGCCCTGAAGCAGGGGCATCAGTGTACCATGACATCTCTAGGCCAGTTGCCAGCCTTCCTTCACACCCTTCGAGTAAGCAGGTCACAGCTCTGCCATCTATGGAGTCAACAATGTGGTCTGAACACCGGAATGAGGATCGAGCTTAGCTGTTGAAATGAAAACCACCATTAAAACCACAGACGACAGGCTATGGACACCCACAGAAGAAGAGCTGTGGGACCTGCAAAGGTCAAGATTCTTCAGCGTCCTTCGTGTTTCAGAGCCAATCTATCTCAAAGCTGAGGCTGCAGGGAATTGCGTCAGGCACTCCACCTCCGAGCGAGCGCCAGAGTGCACGGAACCCTCCTTACTTGCTTTGGTTAACTCTACAGTGATCTCAAACACCCAGACCATCCATCCACACAGTACCAGACCCAAAACAGCACAAACAGAAGCAGAGGCTTCAGAACTTGGGACGCGCGTGGAGCCTCCCAGAGAACCCCCACACTACGCGGCAACCCAGCTGCATGGACCGCACCCCTTCTCCTCTAAAGCCTCTGGGGAGTGACCCCGAGTCCTGTGAACACGGGAACACTAGAGAGAAATTCACTGGGGTAGACTTCAGTCGCAGCAAGGACTCGCTCTGTGCAGTTGTTATGAAGTGCCAACAACATTTGGAGCCGATTTGATAGGTTTTAATGACAACTGGACCAGTTTTCAAATAACTTCCCACGCCACGCTTGGGCCTGGGGTGATGATGCACGGGGCTCCGGTGGCCAAACGCCCGCCGGGCTCCACATGCCCACTCGATGTGCGGCGGGGACCCGCATCCTGCGCGCTCCCGGGGAGGGCCTTTACCTCGAGGCGACTCAGACTGGAGCTCTTGGAGCGCGACTTCTTGCGCAGGTACACGGAGAAGAACCTGCGCACCGTGAACTTCTTCATGCTTAGCTCCATCGCCCCGCGCCCAGCTGCCAGGAGCCGCAGGGCCGGCGGGCGCGCATCCCTGGCGCATCCCAGGCCGGGCAGCGCGCAGGCGGGCACGCGCGTCGGGAAGCCCGACACGGTGGCCCTGGGCGCGGATGCCGACTGCAAGCACAAAGGGCAGGCCGCGCGGGCCACCGGGCCGGGCCCCAGGATCACTCCCGCGGCGCCTTCGCCTCGGGCCAGGAGTATCAGCTCTTGGCTCTCGTCCCCGCCCATAGACTACGCCCAGCGCTGTTCCGACCAAACAGAGAGCGCGGCCGCGCCACGCCTACATGCCCACCCACCAATCAGGGTCCGCAGCAGGCGCTCTTTCTCTTTCAGGCCCATAACCCACTAAGCACAACCCCACCCTCACCCCGCCCATCACCATCGCCTCCAATCACCGCAAGCCGTCCTGCCCAGGGGCGTCGTCCCCGTCCCCGCCTCCAATCAACGCCCGTTGCCCACCCCTCCCTCTCCTACTACTCCTGCCCTCGGAGAACTGTGCGGAGCAGTGTCACCCCGCCTACCTCCCCGCCCACTGCCGCGGCCGCCAATCAGCGCCCACGCCCGTTGTATGCCTAATCAGCCGCGCGGCTCTGGTCCTGTCTCCTGGCCCCATCTGCCTGAGCTGTTGTGTTCTCTCAACACTTTTGTCTATTCGGATCCCACAGTTTGGCACCATGCTTTTCTTCGCAGAGAAAAACTTTTAATAGCCAAAGACCAAGCATGCTAGAAAAGCGCCTGCAGGAGCTACTGTCGGGTCGCTCTTCCAGCCGGTCCCTGCAGCCCCTTTCTGGGAGCCATTGGAAAGAGACCCGCCTGCATCTCAATGTCAGTTGCCTTCCTCCTGCTAGCAGTGAGGACGCCTCACGTGGTCGGGGCCAGCAGCTGGGAACAAAGGCTCGCATCCGCTCTCTGTGACCTCCGGCTCCATTTATAGACAATTATCCACACAGATGACTTATCAGGGCCAGCAGCAGGAACATCCTGAGTCCCAATCTGAGGAAGCAATCAGACTCTACTTTAACTTAAGTCCACATGATCTTCCTAGACATCCTAGAAGAAAGGCTGAGCTTAATGAAGTCCTGCGCCCTGTGGAGAGTGGAAGTGGACTGGGGCAGTACAGGGCAGCAGGCCTCTGGAGGGTCCTAGGCTTTCGCCTTGGCCTGACTTCCACGGCTGTGACCACTCTGGGGAGGACAGCTGTGTCCCTCCTGCACTAAGTGTGGCCCACTAGGCAGTTACTCAATATTTTCCCACCCGGACTGGTGGCAGTGGTAAGGGACACAGGAATCAGAAGACCCAACATTCCAGGCAGTCTATCATGTTGTGGAAGACGCCACAGAAGCTAATTTCCTGGGTTAGGAGTCAGTCCTGTTTAGAGAGGATTTGGGGGACTGCTGTCCCACTGGGTGGGGCTCCACAGATAGACCACCTACAGTGCAAGGGTTTGCAGCTACAGCAGAGGCAATATACACTGGTACAGACTCGACCACAGTAGCTCTGTGATGCAGAAGGGGCCTTCTAAGGATAAAATCATGAGAGCAGGACCAAAATCAAGTCCTCTAAGCAAGCCATCTTGGCTAATACCCCCAAGTACATGTAGTGTTTATTGCATTGCATTGCATTGCATTGCATTGCATTGCATTGCATTGCATTGCCTGAGGGCAGGGCCTGGTCCTTCCTTAAGAACAATCTAGTGGAGGAGTTGCCTAGTCATAAACTACTATGGAGGATTGGCTCCTGGGATTCCTGAATTAGCAAGGCTTTGGAGACCTCAGGGCACATTAGTTCTGGGTCCTCCATACCACTGGGGCTCTCCCCCCAGGAATTGATTTTGTTCCACTTTCTATATTTGGGGACCCCCTGAATCATGCCAAAACGCCCCAGGCCATTAGGTTCAAGAGATTACCACTTCTGAGAATGCTAGCAATTTAATAAGAAAATCTGGACAGCCAGAAAATCTCCAGCACACTGGAAATGAAGATGAAAAGCGGGCAATGCAAGCTACATTTCAAAGTTAGGGTGGAGGGCCAAGAGTGTTCCACCATAGAAGGCTGACAAGAGATTTGGGGTCAAGCTGAGGAAAACATCCCTATATGAGCTTTGTCCATCTAGAGCTAGGCTGACTTCTTGTGGCTTTAGCCCTTTCCTGAAGACCATGTCACCTGAAAGAATAGAGTAGCTGGAACTCACTGAAAAGCAAAGCTCTCCTGCACAGGAATATTAATGCAGGCAACTTCTTTGAAAACTTAAGTGTTTCCAGTCTCTCTCTGCATGGCACACCTGCCCTGGAGTTTGTCAGGGAACATCTAGAGTGGGTGCCACACATCAAGAAGGCGTGAGGACACTGGCCTCCAATGCAGCCTTCTTCCCCTTAATGAATGTGGAGGACTCGAGGGAGATGCCTCAGAAACAAAGAGGTAAAGCCCCGTGAAGATTGGAAGGAGGCAGTTTGGCCAACTGTTGACCAGACCTCCATATGCCTGTGTCCCCAGCTCCAGAGTTAGGGCTGCCGTTATGACCAAGAATTTGAGATTTCAGAGAAATACTTCCCCATTCCTAACAACCCCTGCCTGTCACATATCATATAGTCCTTGTCCGGGTGAAGTAGCTGTAGGAAGTGAGGCTGTGTCATCTGATTGTGGGAATTACCTAAGGAATACTTCCATCAGAGTACCACATACACCTTAAATACACAGAATTCTTATTTGTAAACTTCACTTCAGTAAAGCTGGAAAAATACAAAGAAAGCAGCAGGGAGACGGTGGAAATTAAAGATTATCACACAGTAAGAGAAGAAAATTAAAGATGATCACACAGGGACTAAGAGTCTAACCAGGAAAGGGAGGATCAGGGTGGTATCATCAGTAAGGAAAAGCATAAATGAGTGGTACCTCAAGCCACAGACACAGGTAGAAGGAGATTAGTGTTGGAAAGCCAAGAGGGCAGTGATGAGTCTAACAGGAGGAGGAATATGTGGAAGAGAAATGGTTACATTCATGGAGAGAACAGAAGGGGGGAAATGCAGAGGAGAGGAGCTCTTCTGTCTCTGGATGCTGCTATGTGTAATGTTAGAGCTGTGAAGCTATCTTGGAACCATGAGGGACCCAGATGCCATGTTAAGCATGAAATAGCTAAAAGCTAGAAAATGTATGTTCTGTAACCATCTTGTTAAGCTGCCGAATCAACCAATCCTGGGGCCAAACTTCTTTGAGAACTATTTCAGTGGAAAGTAACAACTCTCTTTCCTATGTTTTCCAGCTAAAGTAACAGTATGTGGCATGTTAAGCAAGACATTCATTCTTTGCTTATTTGGTTTATCTAGATATGCCTAGTTATCAAATCTAATTTTATGGACATTATTTAGAGGTTATGTTAATAACCTTTAATACCTACAGAATATTGTGGTAGAAAACACAATCGAGTTGTTACAGTAGGACAGGAAAATCACGAATGTGACATAGAATGATCTCTCAGCCTGGGCACTGTGTTCTCTCTCCCGAGAACCACAGACTGGGAAGAGCTATCACAACATATGAGTACCTTGTGATTCCAGGGCGCACACCAACTTTAACCACAGTCTCCATGTGAATACCCTGTGATTCCAGCACACACACCACGTCTGAAGAAGACCACACATACACACCTTGGTCCATTTGTAGGTGGAAAAAACAAAGGGATGCAGAGCATGACTTTTCAGATTAAGTGAAGAGAAAAAGGTGGAGCAAGTAAGAGTATCCTATGCAAAGGCCCTAGGGTGGAAGACACTGATCCTTGCCTCCTTGTGTAACCAAAGCAGGAGCTCAAGGTGTGACAGTTGCTTTTCCCAAGCAAAAGAGACATTGTAAGAAGTAATGATGGTACAGATAAGCACACATCTTCATTTTACAACATTTTCTTGGCAATGGAATACAGAGTAGAGAATCCTCAGAAAGTGGAAACTATAGCAGGCTTTCTCGAACTGCCAGCCCCCAAATTATGACACAAAGATGTATTAGTTATGAATGCTAGGCCTTAGTTTAGGCTTTTTTCTGGCTAGCTTTTTAAACTTTATTTAACATGTTTTTCATCTATGTTTTGCCTGGGGGGCTTTTTACCTTTCATATTGTATGTCCTATTTCCCTGTTTCCTCTTTGTCTGACTGGCTAGCCCCTGGTGTCTCTTTCCTTTTCTCCCTCATTCTTCTCTCAAACCTAGAGTCTTCCTCCTGCTTCTTTGCTCTGCCTGCTAGCCCCACCTATCTCTCTACTGCCTAGCTATTGACTGTTCAGCTTTTTAATTAGACCAATCAGGTGCCTTAGGCAGGCAAGGTGAAACAGCAACACATCTTTACATAATTAAACAAATGTAGCATAAACAAACATAACACACCTTTACATAATAATATTCCACCTTTACAGGAAACAGTTCCTGTAAAAGAGCTCTGTGACAACCTGGGGGAATGACAGTGTCTGGACAGAAGGTAAGCAACAGTGGTCAAAGTCATGGACAGGAAAGTATGTGAGGACAGAGGACTGCTCCTGGACTCATCCTCATCCCCAGGCTCCACTTTCATGTTTCTCCCCCGACTTCTCAGTGTCATTAGCTCAGAGGCAATCACTTGATATGCATCGTAAATCCCCATGGTTCCCTGCAAAGCCACAGTTTCCATGTCACCTGTGACTGATCCCCAGCAACAGCAATAAGAAAAATAAAGACACCCGTGAGTTCTGAGGGAGGAGAAAACAACTCTCAAACACAAGGCATGCCACTTTGTTCAAGTTCAGGATCATTTTCACACTAAAACATCTCCTTTTCTAAAAAGAAAATAATATCTATAATCAAGAACTAACTGAGACAATTTAAAAACTACAGGGAAAATGATATAAAAATTTAAATGAGACCTGTGATCACAAAGACCAATTGCAGCATAATAGACCAACTGCCTCTGGTATAAACATCCGTGTGTTAGGAATTTATTTTTGTGATTCCCTAATTATTAATCAGTTCTCTTCTGCATATATTTGAATGTGACTTAGGGAGAAGAACACAATGACTATGAGGGATTGATGACTGCTACTAGGAGCTTCCGTGTCCTTCATCCTATGTCTCCACTAATTGCTGCTATGCCCCACCCAGTCCTAAGCCTGAAGACAAGAAGAGAGGTAGCCAAGGCTGTTACCACACAGTGCATCTGCATGGTGGGAAATCCCTGGGAGCCTCAGAAACCTACAGTGCAGCTGAGAAACAAGAGGCAGCATCTGGGTTTACCATGATCAGGTCAAGTTGACCGGGTGGCTAAGGAAATGCTGCAGGGCCAGGGAACATGGCCCCACTCCATCTGCCAAGCATACATGGTAGGTGCTGCAAGGGAAAGAAAAGAGGGAGGAGGGTCCCAGGGCAGGGAGCTCTAGACAGAGTTTGCACACAGGGACTATGAGGAGTCCCCAGAAGCTTGGCAGGAGTCCACCCTGGCAAATCTAACTGTGAGCCTCTTCAGCCTGTTGCTTTGTTCTGCCTTCCACTCCACACCTGGACAGCCGATGCCTGTCCTTAGGCATCCTGGGCACACACCACCTGCCCACACCACACTCAGAGCCAGTGAGTTCTGGGTCAGACATGGATTGTTCTACAGTCCCTGCTGAATAGAGGACCCTACCTTCTTGCTCACATAGCAGAACCCCAGCTCCTCTTATACCAAGGCCCTTGGGCCTCCCACATCCTGCCTACCACCTATCTAATGCCAGGATCAAGCACTGGCTTTCTTCTTGGTTCCTGGATGTGTGGAACTCAGGAGCCTTGGTTCCTGTAATAGTGAGAGAAATAAGAACTATCTCAAGAATTGGTGGCCCAGCCAGCCTTTCCCCCATCTGTGTGAACTTACCATCGACAAAAGCTCCAGCTGAAAACATACAACTTGCCCCTGGGTGCCCAGCATAAACAATCACAGGCATTCTGTAGAGCAGTGGTTCTCAATCTTCCTAATGCTGTGACCCCTTTAATACAGTTCCTCATGTTGTGGTGACCCTCAACCATGAAATTATTCTGTTGCTACGTCATGACTGTAAATTTGCTACTGTTATGAATCATAATGTAAATATCTGATGTGCAGGATATCTGACATGCTACCCCTGCCAAAGGGGTCATTCAACCCCCAAAGGGGTCACAACCCATAGGTTGAGAACCACTGCTCTAGAGAAAGCCAGGAAGTAAAGAACCCCTCAAACTTGGGACCAAGGAACACAGGCATGCAGTCAGCAATGCAGAGTCACAAAAAAACCCGTATCAGTCCAAGGCAGCAGACCCAGAATGAGGTGTGCGATGACTCAGCTGGAGGTGTCTGATGCAGACAACAAGATGACCAAATGTAATATGTTCAAGGGAATTAAAGCAAGATGTGCAAACACGATTACAGACAGGAGACCACAAACATGACTAATCGGATGTAAAACCAAGGGAGGAAAGATGTGACATTTGACACTAGTTAGATATGGCTGACATAATCTTGCTGTTCATCAGAGATGGGTTAGACATGGTGAATCAGAGAAAGGGCGGGTCTCCCACCAGTAGATCTGCTTCATGAGTGAGCATCTGAAAAAAAAGGCTCTTAATTTAGATTTCTACACACTCTTGAGATCACATGACCCAACCTCAGCTGAAACTCTCTGAGTCTAAGAACAGGGCTTCTGTATGGTCTTTGCCAGGCTACCATTGAAGCCTACCCACTCCTGAAGTAAGAGCTATCCCTAATTTCCCATCCTCTCCACTCATCTCTATGGGGTTCCTCAAGACAGCCAACTTTACTTTCAAACATTCTCAGGCCTCTCCCTTCCAACCCTCTCTCATGAGTTTTGACACAGTCAGAACTGGTTACCACCCTCATTGCCTCCTGCCATCCTGTCACCAAACTGACCAACCCACCAGGTACACCGCATGCCTTCTAAACCAAGGTCACTCTCCAGAGCTCTTGTGAAGGACATGGGCTCTGTCCCCTATGTGTTAGCACCATCTGCAAAGATGAGCTGCCAGAGCCTGTGATGTGAAGGCCTTGGCTTGGCCTGGGCCATCCTTCCTAGTTTCCCTTTCTGCCTTCCATTGCAGAGCTCTCTTGGGTCTGTGCTTGGTACCCTGTTTTGCCTGCCGTGTGCTATTGCAGCTCTCTATGGCCTTGCCTACATCTCATGCTAACACTAGACAATTGAACAACCAGATAAGCATCAGGCTATTACATTCTACTTGCAATGAAGGGCTGTGGTTTACATTATTGCTCTGCAACACATTAACCTAACAAACAAACACAAAGAACCCTATTTTCTGCAGCAAAGACACTGAGACCTGGCAAGATGGAGAAGGGCAACTGGTCAACTAAGAGAAAAGGGACTTTTCCTATCATCCCCAAACCTGGGCATGAATTATAGAGGAAGGGGGTGGGTGGCAGGAAACAGGAAGCAGGTTGAAACTATAGCAGGAAGGATCCTGTAACTTGAAAGGGAGGGGAAAAGCTTTTCATAATAGAAAAGTCTAAGAAATCTGGAATGGGTTCAAAAGAGAATGTAAAATTTTGCTAGATTTTTTTTTTGCTAGAGATTCTCATCATTTAAAAATATTTCATAGGCATCCACGGTGTAACACTGAGCACATCCATGAGGGATAGCGACAAGATGACAACCAGAAGCTCTGAAGATGATGGGGGAAGGGGCCTGGCACCCCTCCCACTCCTTACAGACAGCACCCTATGGTCAGAGGACCAAGAGAGGAATTTCAGGACTGGGGGTGAGGTAGAAGGGAATTCTAAGCCATATGTCCAAAGACATCTGTAGGTTAAGCCCTTCAGAGAAATACACAGATAACACCTAAAACAAGGAGAACTCTTTTCTTGACTCTTAGCTGGTTCTGAGGTCTGACATGAATATCTGTTACATAAGCCAAAGGTTTCCCCCAGAGAATCTGGAGACAGCACCAGGGGCCACACAGTGTAGAAGGCTATGTTAGTCTATCCCAAAGGTCATGCCCCTAAAGGCCAGCAAGCAAACCAGAAATAGGATTACTCTGAAGGAAAGTCCCCTGCCTGGTGTAAGAACTAGAAAGAAAGAACAAGGGGTGATGCCAGCCTGAAGCCAAAGGTCACAACACCTGCTTTTAAAGGGCCAGGTTGGGAACATGCAAAACTTAGGCAAAAGGGCCTGTATATGCTTGCTGGACATGTGCCCTTCAAGCACATCCCATAATAAACACAAAACTCCAAGGCATGTGAGCTCATAATCTTGAGCTGATAAATTCCCTGTGAGCATGAGTCGGACGAGTTGACAAGTAGTTGAAATTTGTATTAGAATGCCATAAAATATGCTCAATTAATGCCTTTGAGGAAAGGAAAAAGCAGAATTAAAAAAATTACAAATAAGCTAGATGATGGAAAATGGGGAAACTAGATGTTGTAAAACCAAGCAGGTTTGTTAAAAGAAGTAAAGCTTAAGACTAAAAGTATAATAATTTATATTAAAAACTCTGATAGATAAACACATCAGTTTAGAACATTTTAAAAAAGGTAGAGAATCAGTTTAAGGAAAGTCTTAGAAAAGGTTGGTAAAGGAGAAGTCAGAGCTGATCCAGACAGAATGTGAAAGATGAGAAACATAAAGGGGGCTGAAACAGACAGAGGGAGGACAGTCCTGTACAACCCCAGTCCTTCAATGAGAGAGAATTAAAGAAAAGTCTAAAATGATTCAAAGAAGTAAAACTGTTTCAAAGGTGATAACATCATCCAATGTTCTTATTTACAAAGATCTGGTAATTCCAAGTGGGATTGATGAAACAGAAGGAACCTCACACCTAAATCCTGCATAGTAACAAAAGCAGAAGTGGCCCAAGCAACAGCAAACAAGACAGATTAACAGCAGAGGAGCCCTGGGAGCCAGAGATGATGGAGCAATTTATATAAAATACTGAGAAAATCAACTGAAGAAACAACCTCAACTCTCCCTGCAAAAGAAATAATTTTCATGAATAAGAAAGGTATTTGCTCAGAAGTCACCTGAGGGTATGTGCAACCAATAAAATCTTAAGAGTAATGCAAAGCACACAAAAACTGGATAAACAGAAATTAAAATACTTATAATGTGTGCATTTAAATCAAGTTACAAACAAAGTCCTGGTTTTAAAACTCACACACATAGGGCTGGCAAAATCGCTTAGTGGGTGGAGACACTTGCTGCCAAACCTGGCAATCTACATTTGATCACCAGGTCTCATGAGAAATGACTTCTGCAGCTGCCTTTTAGCCTCTGCACACTTGCCTTTTTGTGAGAATACACCCCACCACACACACACACACACACACACACACACACACACACACACACACACACACACACACAATAAATGTAATAAACATTTAGTTAGAACATATAGAGAAGAAGCATGGTCTGAGATCGAGCCTTGTCTTTGTGTTTTTCTGGAGATGAATAGAAAGGTCAAATAATTTTAGGTGCAAGTAAATTTGCTAAAGTTCTGGAGTAATTAATAAAAATAGTAATACATTGTAAAATTAAAGGCAATAAGTAACTGCTTACAAAAGCAAAAGTATAACTTGAAAAAAATTCAAAAGAAACCAGGAACAAAATAAACCCTTAAAGCCAGATAAGAAGGAAAGATGCACTTGGGAGTGGTCACCAGCGTGGACAAGAGTGTTTCTGCATCCTGTTAGCCATTTCTCAGGATGGTATGCAGGAGGCAACTGGCAGAAATGAAGTCATAGTTCCCTATAGGATAAGAGTAGGGTAGCTTACCATGTGCCCAAAACTACTGCATTCCCTAAGCTTGGTGTCCCTCAACTAGAATGCAGTGATGTCTGTGCAGCAACCTTCTGTCCTTCTGCATCCCATTGGGACCTGTGGGGCAAGGATGCAGTCCCATCACCTTCTGGTCCTCGAGTGGAGCAGCTCCTTGCTCCTTACCCTGGAGTCTCATATCTCCTTCCACTATGCCTGACTGATTATTAATTGGTAAACAAGATACGGCCAAATTCTACATTTCACATTTTAAAAAGTAGGAGGAATATTTTTAAATAATAAAAATTATAGTTGCTATTAATGTACCAGATTCCCCATTTCAAAGATAAGACTGTCCAACTGGTTTAAAACAGCACAGCTTAGCTATAGAGATATTGCTAAAACAAAGCATACAGAGAATTTCAAATGCAAGAACAAGAAAAAAGATATACCATTCAACTAGCAATAAAAGAGACCAGGAATTAGCCTGGCACAAAAGCACGGATAGACAAAAGACAGTGACTACTCACTGATAAATGTCAGCCACAGGGAAGACAGAATCATCTACATTTGCATGCAGTAGGTAAAACAGCTTCAGAAAAATACTGCCAAACACAGAAACAAAAACCACCCTGACGAACCCATTATCATTTGGAGAAACTGTTAACACTTCTCTCAGTAAATTAAAAAAAAAAAAAACTAATAGAAAAAAATCACTGAGTATTTGAATAATTAAATCACACATTTAAGAAATCTTATTTAGTCTGCATGTGCAGAACACAATAATCCAGTTGAGTTATATATTCTTTCAAGTACACATGTATTTTTAAAAGCCTGTCAGTAAGCTATGTAGAAGATAATCTCACTAATAATTGTTACTGTAAGAACTGGTTTTTCATAACATACTAAAAAAATATAGCTTAATAATTAAAAATTACTCATATGATTGACATTTTTTTCTGACACAGGGTATCATGATGTAATCCAGGCAGATCTGGATCTTACTATGTAGCCTAAGCTGGTCTCAAACTCTCAACAATCCTCCTGCCTCAGCCCCACTGAGTTCTGGGATTACAGACATGAGCCCAGACACTTAGCTATTATTGGCAATTTTAAAAGGTAAAATTTTAATAACCTTGAGTCAAATAATCCTTTACAATAAAGGTTAAAGATTGCTTGGATTTGAGATATTAAAAATAGTTGAGTAGTAGTGGTACATGCCTTTAATCCCAACACTCTATGAGTACCAGGACAGCCAGGGCTACACAGAGAAACCCTATCTCAAAAAACAAAAACAAAACAAATAATATTAAAAATGTACAACTAGGTTGGAATCAAAATTACTATAGCATTAAATGCTTCAATTAGAAAGATGTTTGAAACATTGACCATACAAAAATAAAGGAAGAGGGAATTCCAGAAAAATTGGCCCAGGTAGAGTAGAAAGACTAAAATTAGAAAACAATCAAAATAAAAGTAATACAAGACAACGGAAAGGTATGCCTAAAATCTTAGTTTTAACAAGAGCTTTGTGGGGTACTACAGGGAAGGATGGCTGACAGAGGTGCGCAGGACACAAAGTCAGGGGCTCATCCCTGCCATGTGTCTACAGTCAGCACACAGTTTAAACAAATCCCACAGTGGCCCACAGGTGGAAGTCATTTGCCCACTGCAACCACACATTATCAAGATGCTACCATAGACGCCTTGGATATTTCCAGTGTCCTGGGCTCCCTTTCTCTTCTTGCAAATTCTTACAAGGCTGTCGATCCTGTGTTAGCTCCATGGAAATTCGTCAGATAATTCGTGGAGACTGATGCCATGAGGCTCTCCATGCTTAACTCCCTCCACTCTCCTGTTGCTCCCTGGGTCCCAACCACAGGGACTTCTTCTCCCTCTTCTGACATACCAGGTTCCTCACTACCTGCCAGGTACACACATCCTCAGGACCTGCTCTCAGTCCTTCAGAAATGCTCTCCAGTGGCCTCGGAGTCCACCAGGGAATGCTTCGAACTCAGGCATATGTGTGTAGTTCTTGAGGGCTTCTATTGGACCAGGGACTCTATGAGGGTGTGGATTATGCCTGTCTTCCAAGCCACCACACACAGTACCTGACGTCTGTCCCGACAGCCAGAGAGACACCCTGCTTTCTAGACATGGTGACTTTTGATGCAAGACACAAGTACAAAAAGAGAACAAACTTGGGGATAGCTAGGACAGCCCTCCCCTCTCCCTCTCTTTTCTCTTTTTAAGCCAATAACTAGCACATCACCTTGATTAACCATGGATAATAACTTTAGGTTGTGAAGATCACACACACTCTCAGCAGGGAACAGGCACCACCATTGTGGTCAATCCGGAGGCCCTGTGCTGTAGGATAGCTCCCAGCCCTAACGCCCTATCTTTAACTCACTCTGTGACTGGGCTTCCTTCCTGGAATATCTATCTGGGGATTCCGGACAGTGTGTAGGAAGTGCCATACCCTGATCCGATCCTCACACCATCTGCAGAATGAACTAACCGCCCTTAACTAATCTTCAGTCTTCTTGGGGAAAGATCAGACTCATGGTGCAAGCATGAAGGGATATTGCAAGCAAACTTTAGCTTAGAAAATTTTGAATAGCCTAAAAACATGAAAAAGTCCAAAGAAATCAGGGTCTTAGGAATTTATCATCTTCACATAGCATTAACATAAGTGTGGTTGCTATCTTAATTGTGTCATTCAAAAAGATAAGTGGCAGTCCCAACCTCTGGTATTTAGAAACAGGGTCTTAGCAGATAAAACCCAAGTAAAGATGAAGTTATAACTGGTATAGGGTTGATCTAAATGCAGTGTGATAGTTGTTTTCATAAGGCAAGAGGGAGAGAGTAGGGAGGGAAGAGAGACAAAGGAGGTAGGTGAGGGGTGGAGTTATTATTTGTAAGAAGCTGGGGTGGGACATATCCCCTACAGCCTTCAGAGGGAGCCAGTCTGAGTACAGTCTGTGTTCAGCCTTCTACAGAGAATACATCTCTATTGTTCTAAGTGGCCCAGCTTGTGGAAGGTTGTCACAGCAACCCTGGGACACCAACAACATAAACTGCAGCATTCTTTAAGGCTAACTATTGAACGTCACATCTGACAAAAACTTGACCTTAATAGCACAGAGAAGTATTCGCCTTTCAAAGTTTACATGGCAGGAACAGTTGTCACCAAGGTTGCCGATGGGACAAGAGCCCTGCAGTAGGACCAGGCTGCGGCTTCAGCTTCAGGTCTCTCTGAGAGTCTTGCCATTGGAGGCAAGGTGATGCAAAGGCGTGTGCTCCTGTGCAGCCAGTCACTTTAGTCTGCTGCCCAAACTCCTCACCACTTTGCCTCCTTCCTCACTGGCCTGCTGCCTCCCTCTCATCCCCCTCTCTGCAGTAACCCTTCTAGCTTCTCTGGATCTACATAGAGATGGGGCCCAACTCCCAAGCCCAGCCTAGACCATAACAACAAGATGAACAAATCCAAAGTACACACTGGACTTAGACTTCTCCACACCTGACCACACTTAACAACTAATGTTTCCGTCTAAGTCCATAAATCGAACATTAAACTGTCATAATTTTACAGACATAAACAGCAGCTTACAAACATTAATGCTTCAACTTTCACTTCCTTTACCTTTCAGGGTGTGTGTGGCGGGGGGGTAGGGGGGGACCTACCTAAAAGTAACAGTTCTTAAGTAAGTCTGAGTTTGCCTCCCAGGAAGCATTTGAACACATCTGGGGATTTTAGATGGTGAGAATGGGAACTTCCTCACTGACGTCCAGCAATGGAGATGAGATGGTACCCAACCTGCTATTGTGCATAGGACAGATGATGCCACCTGACCTCCTATTGTACATAGGACAGAGGATGCCACCTGACCTCCTATTGTACACAGGACAGAAGATGCCACCTGACCTCCTATTGTACATAGGACAGAAGATGCCACCTGACCTCCTATTGTACATAGGACAGAAGATGCCACCTGACCTCCTATTGTACACAGGACAGAAGATGCCACCTGACTTCCCATTGTACAAAGAATAGAGGATGCCACCTGACCTCCTATTGTACATAGGACAGCTTCCCACTACACAGAATAACCTGTCCTAAACATAAACACTGCTGCCCCTGAGAAGCCATGTCCTAAGGTGAGGCCACACTATTACCAGCCCATGGTGACCTCTCTTTCTAATCATCATTCTCCTGAGATCTAATGGGGGTCAGGACCTAAATGTCTGTTAAGTGACATTCACGCATGACAGCAAAACTTCACACATTTCCTCCCAAGTGTGGTGGCACATGCCTGAAAAATCCCAGCCTTCAGTGGCTAATACAGGAAGATTTTGTCCTGAGCTACATAGCAAGACCTTGCCTTAAAAGAGACATTTTTATTTTACTGCAAATGTTGTGTTCTAAAATGATCCCAAAATATGTTTTTAAAATGTCAGCGTGACTGTATGAGATGCATAAAGACATGGTGAAATTTGTACATAAACACCTGCAGAGCTCCAGGGTCCACCCAAAGCTGGCCACCATTCTAGAGAGGTGTGGCCTCCTCCTTCTCTCAGCTCTCCTGTGTACAGCAGGTCTTGGACTGCCACACAGCTAGTCCAGCACAGCCAACAACAGCCTGCGGTGAGTCAGCCAGGGAAGGCCTGCTCTGTTGTCAGTCTTCAGCACAGGCCTCTGCTCTGCACTCTCCTGGGCCACAGTTCTCTGTTTTTACACCAGTGCTGTAGCCAAACAGGGCCCACCAGCTCCCTACCCTCAGGACTGCACTGCCTGCCCTAGCATACATTTCTATCCCATGATGCTTTTGGAGCTCCATTAAGATTCTCAAGCCAGGTGTGGTGGCTCAGTCCTATAATCCCAGCACTTTGGAGGCTGAGGCAGGAGGATTGTTATGAGTTCCGGGCCAGCCAAGACTAACAAGTGCCTCCCTGGCACAGTGCCCTGTGTCTGAGGACATTTGTGTGCTTGCAATGTGGGCTGACCCCCTGTGTGTCCTTATTAGGTACATATACTCTGCTGTCCTCTGCTCCCTTCCACCCCGGCTTCAGGACTTCCCATCCCAGCACCATACACTCCAGGGCACCACCTGTTCCCTCTGTGTCTGTCTCTGCTGTCTCTGGGCTCACTGCTCTCCAGCCAGGGCTTTGAAGCCACACACCTTTCCTCCCCTCTGCTCACCTCCCCATCCATCCTTCTACCAAGTTTGTGCCCACACCCTCATCACCCCATTACCACAGTGATGCTGGGGTCAAACTCAGCCCCTCATGCTTGCAAGGCAGGTACTTTACTGGTTGAGCCAACTCCCCAATCCCCATTTGTTCCTATTTTAAATCTTACAATGGAGCATACTTTTAAATACCACCCATTTAGCCACTCTCCTCCTACCTTCCAAGCTCCACTTAGAAGCAAGGTTCCCTCAGCAATTCTCTCCCTCCTCTCCTCCCTCCCTCCTTCCCTCCATCCTTCCCTCTTTCTCTTTGTCTCTTGCTCCCTCCCCCTCCCCCCTCTCTCTCACACACACACACCAGACATGTGTGCACATATGTGGATGTACACACAGCAACAAGCCTCCTGTTTTCCACACCCTCTGGGAGCTTGGAATACACTGTGCATTTCTCTGTCACATGATCACAACTGTCACAGCACTTAGTCTGTTCCTGCACTTGTGACTAGCATGTTCCTTAGGATGCCGACTATAATCAGGAAGCAGGCACAGGACAGACTCTCAAAGGCAGCTTCTTCTTGGTGGAGCCTATGAAGGAGATGATATATCTGCAAGCCAGAATGATCCTCATTCAGTGGCTGGCTGTCCTGGTCTTTCATCTATTCCCATGTGTGGCCAACTTTGAAATTTCTGTTTTCAGCTCCCAGTGGTCTCTTGTCTGCAGCCCTGCTGATGGCTGCACACATGGAGATGTGTGGAGTGCCCGGTACTTCAGTCCATTACTGGGACCACTCCATCACCTCCATCTCACCTGAGCTCCTGAGCCTCATGCTGGTTCTGGGCATCTCCAGTCTTCAGACTCACAGTGTGGGTGTCTGTCACAGGAGGTATCTATACTCTTTGTAGCCAGTCCCTCAGGTGACCCTTCATTTCCTAGGCCCATATAACTCATGTGCAATGCCTCACAAATTCACTTTTCCCCGTGTGACTGATGGTACCATCTGCAAGCTCTTCCATTGCCCTTCTTTCCCTTAAGTTCATTCACAAATCTCATCCTCCAATCTCATAGCCGCCGATGTCAACTGTGTTAATTTCGAGCTGTTATTCAAGCGTCCTGCCATCTGTCATCAGTCATCCTCAAGCCCCATTCTTATGGGGACTCCACAGTGCACTCCAAAGTGCACGAGAAACTGTTGCCCTTTCTGTTTCTTCCCTTGCTAGTGCCTGCTGATGGTTTATACTGTTTGGAAGTTCAAACTAAAGCAAGGCCTATTCCTGCATCTTTGATAGGATGCAGCTTTCTCCCAAGAAACCTTCAGCACTCAACTATTATGTTGACAATAATACAGAACGTTCTAGGTATTGGTTTCTTAATTGTCCTTTCTAGGAGACCATGTCACATACAGCTGGGGGTTGCCCCTTTCTCATCTGTGCAGGACAATGTCACACATCCACAATGCTTTGGTTGTCGTTAGGGACTATGGAGTCAGGCAGAATTTGGGTCCTTTGGTGGCTGACGAAGGAAAATGTTGCTAAGGAGCTCCTTGGCTCCTCAGACAGGTTAGCCCTAAGCATGTCCATGTAGCTGGGACCAAAGTTCATGTTATGGAAGTGAGAACACCCATGTGAGAGCTGTGACTGTCCCTGGTATGTTTGGTAATTTGCATGGCAGTGGCTCACTGGCACAAGCTTCTAAGTTGTATTTTAACATGATGAAACAATGGGAGCTCATGATGGGTAGAGGGATTCTGCTTACTTCTTTATTATTATTATTCAAGTTGGTCTTACTGTAAGCTAACCGTTGTCACCCTTATAAGACCTGGCCTGAGCTGCTGCATGAGTGACTCAGCTGTCAGTCCTTAAAACCCAAGGACTAATTTTCAGGAGATGAGTCCTTATTGCTGGGACTATAATGAGGCACCACAAGCTGCTGAACACAGGTGTCATTCTCCAAGGTAGGGTGGCAGGAAGGCACCAGCTTATGCAGCAGAGCTCCCGGGCCACATTCCTACACATGGTTGCCAAAACTCTAGTGTCCTACCAGGACAAGGACATGAAAAAGAAGGTGTTCTCTCTGGTAGTCTGGAGCAGGGAAGGATGGGGCAGGAAGAAGGGACCTTCCATCATTTCTTTCACTGTCACCATTTTAGGGTCACTGAGAATGACACTCCCTCTGTCCTGTCTTTTGGTGTGTTCCATGGGATCCAGAAGACTGGCTTGGCTTAAGCTTCCTGTTCCTGTCTCCTTATGAAACGTTCTGCAGAGAAAGCTCTCCAGAGGATCATGCAGATGACTGTGAAGTCTACCTGGCCTGGGACTAGTGGTAAGATTTGAGGCGTGCACACAGCAAGGTTCAGGATTTTATATTTAATGTAGGATGCTATTTCTATGAGGTAGTGTGTATTTTGCAGCACCTAGAGTTATGACCCCTGGTTAGCTCCATGCAAGGCTACTCTGATTACTAGGATGGGACCCCAATATAACCATGTGAGCACACAGGAGTGTCCCAGAAATTGAGACTATTCCCCAGGAGACACCACTGCATGAAGATCTTAGTTAAGACAAGAGCCTCCTCTCTACCTTGAAAAGTAGTGCTTCTCCTACTTTATCTTATTATATATCTCCTTGCATAAAAAGAGAACATAGCCTTTGCATCTAGAGTACCATCTGCAACTATTTGTACAATCCAGAAAGTGTGGAACAGTGTCCCAGCACATGGGCAGCCAAGACTTTAAAAAAAAAAATACAATGATTTCAGTGCCCAGAATTATGTAAGTGTACCTGAAAATAGGTTATAGCTAGAACAGAACAAGAGGCTTGCATTGATTTGCTCTATGGATTTCTGTTCTGTGCCACGATCTGTAATGCCTATCAGGCTACTTTCTTTACCTTAACATTTTCTATCAACAGTAAACAACTCCACAGAAATGCACACACACACACACACACACACACACACACACACACACACACACACACACACACACCTCAATGAGAACGATGAGGTCTCTTTAACAGTGGAAATCCTTGAAGCACTTCAGATGTCACATTGAAACGTTGCTGACAGCTTTCAACAGTGATCAACAGTATGCTATGTGGCGCTAAACTTGTGTGGGATCCACAAAGGCAACAACAGGCCTGACACAGGATCTGTGGGTGCCCTCTGGAGCCTGCAGGTTGACAACGACATTGCGATGGTTGGCTTATGAGCCCATGAACCTGGCTGTTCTTTCAGTCCACTGAACATTGCTTCTCTGAGACTCTTAGGGAGGCAGCATCGCAGAAGACAACTCATCACTTCTCGATGTTTCAGATGCTAGGTCCACGGGCCAGGCCCTCCCTGCCTTCACTCACTGTAGCCTGCCACTGTGTAGAACTGGGAGCACAGGCCAGGAGCCAGGTGCCTGTGTTTCGATGGCTGCCAGGCTTGACCAGAACCTGTATTCATTCCTGCTGTTAGATTACTGCTGCCATGAGGAGCTGAAAGACTTTAAGGTACTAAAACAGCCACTATGAGAACTGTGTTCTTTGAACATCTTACCTACGGAGAGTCAGAGCCAGAAGGCTGGATCATCTCACAGAGAAAACACCACAGATGGCTGGCAGCAGCCCTGTTGGGACCATAGCCTTTCTCACCTCTGTTCTGCTACTGTTTATAGGTTTTTGGCTTTGTTTAAAATAACACCATAACAGAGGCTTGTCTCTATCTGCATTTTACACTATAGTACTCCTCCCCACTTTGAAACTTTGCCCAGCCTCTTAAATGAAAACCTAAGGTGCCTGCACCAAATGCTTGAACTCAGGCTGGCCGGAATGCAGTCTCCAGCACAGACCAGTTTGATCCGCTTTCCCACGAACT
Source organism: Cricetulus griseus (assembly GCF_003668045.3). Taxonomy (NCBI): domain Eukaryota; kingdom Metazoa; phylum Chordata; class Mammalia; order Rodentia; family Cricetidae; genus Cricetulus; species Cricetulus griseus. The sequence continues at coordinate 292,577,599 of NC_048595.1, read as the reverse complement.
CTGGTAATTTCTACTTTGTTCTTTTTTACAGAGTCCCACAAAATGGTCCATGTGGCATGTGCAACTATTAACTGGTCAGCATTCCTCAGCTTGGTCATGTCCTACTTTTTTCTGACAATTGTTCACACAGTGACCACACTGGTGCTACAGGATATCTGTTGCTAAGGTCCCGCCCATCGCCTCAACAGGGCCCCAGGGCTTAGGAGATACTGGTGGCTGTGTTTTGTTCTGGCATTCTGTACTTGGTGCTGATTGGTGTGGAGTAAGGGAAACCTTCCTTAATTAAACAGGTAGGCACTTTAATTAAACTCTCAGGTCATTAATTCTACTTAGGGACCCTTCAGCCAGCTGAACCTCTCTGCCAATCTGCCCTGGCTTACTGGAGGTCTCCATCTAATGCAGTATCAGACGACAAACCAGCACACCCAGGTGCTATAACCACAGACCAACCCACCAGGTACTGTCCATCATCCATTTCTTCTTACTCGTTTTGAGGCAAACACTTCCCACGCACTTAGCTTATCTTTGACAGTTGGGCCCAGGAACACTGGCCTCAGAGTTCCTGAATGGGCTACAGAATCTGCACCCTTAGCATTTTGAAGGTAGCCAAAACCTGTGTCAGTCACCTTCTCCTTTAAGAAAGTACAAATGACTCTCTGCATTTATTAACAGCTAGGAATACAGAGGATAGAGAAATTCACACCTTGCATAGACTTTGGATTTCATGATAAACTCTCCCATACCATTGTATGTGCAACTGTAACTTATGAACTTATGAACTCTGTAAGGGGAAAGAAATGGCACATATTGTCAGATTCCAGAGTACTGTGAACTCTATTGAGCCACCTTCCCGGGTATAGCAAGAGCAATGTTAAATGGAGAAGAGAAAATAACTCAGGGAGAAAGTCATGGTTCACATATATTGCTTATTAATATTTGTTTTATTGAAAACAAGGAAGATATTCAGATTTTAGGTATTATGGATTTTGTAATGCTTTGCAAAAAATAGATTATTCTTAACCTGTCAACAGACTTTTTTCACACCTGACTGCCATGGTGGGAGACCTCTCCATGATACACACAATCTGCATAAAAACACTTTATGGTTAAACAAAGAAGACTAAGGAAGTCTTAGTGAGTGCTGTATTTGTATCTAAATGGAACTACCCTCTAGGCTTGCAGAAACACTTGCACATACTTAGGGAAGAGATTCTAAATATCTTCTAATATAACAATTGTCTGCCTTAGAACTGATGGCAGAGTACTATGCCCAGGGCTGTGTCTCTCTCTGAGATGTGGACACGCATTTGTCAGGTGGTATTACTGAAATACAACAAACCCCAGGCATAAGCCATTTGTGTGGGTATTAACTTGCTAAGGACAATGCTTCCCTGCACTGAGGGAACCTGGGGGATATTCACCACAGTGTCCAGGACCTGGCTGGCTCCCAAGGTCTCCCCAGCTTTTAGGCACTGATGAATCTCATACTGACTACCAACGCCCAAGTCCAGAGCCCAAGCGTGTCTGATGTGACTACCTACAATTCCACTTCTGGGACTAAGACACAGCACTCTACTAAAACCACAGGAGCCTGAGATGATGAGATACCCAAAGGCAGGAAGGTGGGTGAGTGAGAGGCAAACAAGCTGTGTCTCCCACCATGCCACTCTACTAGAAGCAGATGTCCCCCTGCAAGGAAGAAGAGGGAATGGACATAGTCCTCTCAGTGACTTGTCATCACTGCTCTGTAGGGGACACCTTAACCATGCCTCCTGGGGCTGACTACAGATATACCTGGCCACGCCCCCTAGGGCATGGGCTGGGTGATGTGAGAGAGGTTTTAAGAATGAGGGGCACACACGCAGAGCCCCTTCTTTTCCCTGCTTCATTGGCTTGCACTGCTTACTACATTTCTTGCCAGCTGGCGAGGTTGCTCTGTAAGTAAGGCATATCCCCAATAAATATACACTAATCTCACCTGGCAACATATTGATAATTTATCTTTGTATTGCTCAGTGTTGCAAGGTGAGCACAAGGTGCACTATTAGGCAATGGGCATGTCCACTGGAAAGGAAACCCATCACAGACTAAACAGTTTGGTATTGGCATAAAAACAGACACATGAACCAATGGAATCGAGTTGAAGACCCCGACATTAACCCACACACCTATGAATACCTGATTTTTTACAAAGAAGCCAAAACAGTAGAATGGAAAAAAGAAAGCATCTTCAATGAATGGTGCTGGCATAACTGGATGTCAACATGTAGAAGATTGTAGATAGACCTATATCTATCATCATCCACAAAACTCAAGCCCAAGTGGATCAAAGACTTCAACATAAAGCCTGGTACACTGAACCTGATAGAAAAGAAAGTTGGAGGTAGCCTTGAATGCATGGGCACAGGAGACCACTTCCTGAACATAACACCAGTAACACAGACTCTGAGAGCAACAATTAATAAATGGGACCTCCTGAAACTGAGAAGCTTCTGTAAGGCAAAGGACATGGTAAATAAGATGAAACAGCAGCCTACAGAATGGGAAAAGTTCTTCACCGACCCCACATCTGACAGAGGGCTGATCTCCAAAATATATAAAGAACTAAAGAAACTAGACATCAAAATAACAAATAAGCCCATTCCCTATGGAGGGATACTATTGCAGCCCAGATACAGCAAGGAAGGTCTAGACCCTCCCCCAAACAATATGACAGACTTTGAAGATCCTTGGTAGAGGGCCTCACTATCACTGGGGAGGAGTGGGGGGAGTTGGGGTGGGTTGGGTAGGGAACATGGGAGGATGGGAGGGCGAGGGAATGGGGCGATGGATATGTAAATATGATTGATTAAAAATAATAAAAAGACAACAATAGGAAAATCAATAAAATAAAGATGTTTTCTATAACATAAAAAATGCCAAATAATCCAATTTAAAAATGGTTACAGATCTAAACAGGATTCTCAACAGAAGAAATCTCAAACGTCCGAAAGACATTTAAGGAATTGCTCAACAAGCATAGTTATCAGGGAAATGCAAATCAAAACAACTCTGAGATACCATCTTACACCTGTCAAAATAGCTAAGATCAAAAATACTGATGACAGCCCGTGTTGAAGAGGATATAGAATAAGGAGAACACTCGTCCACTTCTGGTGGCAGGGCAGACTTGTACAGCCACTTTGGAAAGCAGTATGGTGATTTCTCAAAAAATTGGGAATAGATCTACCTCAAGACCCAGCAATACCACTCTTGGGCATATACCCAAAGGACACTCAATCATACAACAAGGACACTTGCTTAACTGTGTACATAGTAGCATTATTTGTAACTGCCAGTATGCATGGGCCTTGAATGCATGGGCACAGGAGACCACTTCCTGAACATAACACCAGTAGCACAGACTCTAAGAGCAACAATCAATAAATGGGACCTCCTGAAACTGAGAAGCTTCTGTAAGGCAAAGGACAACCTAGATGCAAAGGCATCTAGAAACAACCTAGATGCCCCTCAACCAAAGAATGGATAAAGAAATGTGGTACATTACCACAATGGTATACTACTTGGCTGTAAAAAACAAACAAACAAACAAAAAAACAATGACGTCATGAAATTTGAAGGCAGATGGATGGAACTAGAAAAAAATCATTCTGAGTGAGGTAATCCAGACCCAGGAAGACAAATATGGTATGTACTCACTCATAAGTAGATATTAGATGTAAAGGATAACCAGACCATAGCCCACAGCTCCAGAGAAGCTAGGTAACAAGGGGTCACTCATTGTGTCTTTAAACTGTCTGTACTAACGCTCTCCAGAGCCATTCTCTGTAGCCCACCCAGGGCTGTAAGTCTCCTGGGACAACCAGGGGTCAGTCTGCCTCCAAAGAGGAATGTTGTCTGCAAGGCACAGAGTAAGCACCATCTAGAGCCAGCTCTTTCTTCATGCATTGTAGGTAATAAGGGACACAGAAATAGTAGTAGTTGCTCCTAGGTTTATCATCAGTTGTAAGATTCAAAGGAAATTTAGACTGTTAGGAGAATTAATCTTTGACACTTGTAGTATTACCCATTAGAAGAACTGAGGAATTCTGAGTGAGGTAATCCAGACCCAGGAAGACAAATATGGTATGTACTCACTCATAAGTAGATATTAGATGTAAAGGATAACCAGACCATAGCCCACAGCTCCAGAGAAGCTAGGTAACAAGGGGTCACTCATTGTGTCTTTAAACTGTCTGTACTAACGCTCAGTTAGTACAGACAGTTCTTCCTCAGTTCTTCTTCTGGCTCTTTTTTTTTTTAGATTATAAATTAATTACAAGATTTCTTCCATTTTGTTGCCTTTCCTCCCTCCAGTCTCTTCCACACACCCCTCCCCACTCTCCTTCAAATTCATGCCCTCTTTTTTTCCCACTACTTGTTATTGCATGTATGTGTGTGTGTGTGCGCACACATTTTCCACTTTCCTCTTTTGTGGTGCTGCTGAGCTTTATGCCAAGAGTGGTATCCTTGCCCATCCATCACTTTCAGTAGGGAGCTCTTTCACAAATCAGATGGAGCATGACACTGCTTTTAAAAGGAAAGAAATCGTTATCCTGCTGCCCACAGAGTCAGAGCTGTTATCTATTCCCTGTGTGTGCGTCACATAGAGAAATTGAGAAAGGCAGAGGGAGAAGGGAGAGGGAGCAGGAGAGAGAACACAAAGAAAGGGAAGCGGGGGTAGGGAGATCATTGAACAAAGATGAATGCGCGCCTCCACACAAGACAAGAGAAGAGGGTATTGGTACCAGGATGCAGTGACAAGCAAGATAAATGCAGTGCCTGCCTCATGAGCATCAAGTCTGCTTGAGGAAACATGAGGCAACGATGACTTCTAACAATCAATGACTTAATCACCAAAAGGATCCGAGTTACAGGAAGACTATGCTGGTGACTAAAGACTCACCAAGCATAGCCTTTGCAATACACGGTCTTTATGCCTGATTTCTTCACGAAACCTCGCAGCCATCATTGGACTTTAGATAAAACAAATGCTGCATAGATTATCCTAGAGCACAAACCACTAACCAATGTTATATGGCTTCCTTAGAACGTATTCATGAACATTGAAGCGTTGAGTAAAAAGGTACCACAATACATTAACCTCATTCCCTAAAAGTGTGACTCCGCACACTCTCTCGCCTGAAGAACTAAAGCACGTCTCTCCAAGAATGACTTACTATTGCGTATCACTTGTAAGCTGGTTGTGGTGACACAGTACTTGGTGTTCAGGAAATGCCAGCTATTCATGGGGACAGGGTGGACCCATGAAGACAGGTGAGGAGGACCCACCAAGTAGTCAAGGAGAGGAGGCCCCAACCCTGGTCTCACTCTGCACTCAAATTCCCAGCTTCTAGGACAAAAAATACTGTTCTTTAAACTGTACAGCACCAGGTATGGTAGTGAGCACCTTTAATCCCAGCATTCACGAAGCAGAGGCAGATGGGTCTATGTGAGTTCAAGGCCAGCCTGGCCAAGGTCACCCAGGTCTACACAGTGAGACCCTGCCTCAAAACCAAAACTAATAATTAATTTCCCAGCCTGTGGCACTTGGTTATGGCAGCCACACAGTTGAATGCAGTAACAGAGAATGGAACCAGCCTGTTCTGTTTCCACACCCAAAAGACAAACTCCAAAACAGCCAGGAAACCTACCACAGTGGGTACGGTTTCTGCTCCATCGGATCTTCACTCAGCTCAGCCTTGCTGTAACCAGGAGCTGTGAAGTACAGTGGGAAAAGACAGCACCTAAGCCCAGGACCCCAGTTCCAAACCAAGCCTGCTGTGGGGCTATAACAGAGAGCAGATGTGCCACCCATTCCAGGTGTGGTACCTGGAAGATGCATGAGCTGTCATTTTTCCTAAAGGATGTCTTTGTCTCTGCACAGCCGCTAAATGGGTGGAAGCATGGCGCCCAGGAGCCTTAGGGAACTGCCAGCAGGCAGCACCCACGGAAGCAGATGTGGCATCTGCAGTCTCTAGTCTCTTGGAAGGGCTGGGGAGGAAGGGATCCTGCAGATAGTGGGGCAGGACGGTGGCCAGGCTCACTGGCTGCGGATGAGGCGGGGATATAGCATCCCAGGAGCAGAGCAGGGTTCCGGGCCAAGACGGAAGTCCTTCCCTCCTTCCTTACAACCTTCCTTCTTTCCTCTCTTCCTCCCTTCTTTCCTCCCTCCCTCCCTTCTTCATTCCTTCCTCCCTCTCTTCATCCCTCCCTCCCTTCCTCCCTCCCTCCCTCCTTTCCTTCCCCCCTTCTTTCCTTTCCTTCTCATCAGCCATGCAACTTCACACTAACTGCTTAGATCGATGTTGTGCAGCCACATGGCCACTACTGACTACTGACCTCTGGGTTTTTCTGGAAAGTTCCACTACAATTAAAGAAGAAACTTGTTGGGTCCTCTGACACAGCAAGCAACCTTGCTGCTTTCTTAGCATTCCATGTGGACTTGAACTAAATTCCCCTTGTTCCCAAACAGGAATAAGCATCACAGCCGTGTCCCATGTCATCTTTGTTGGTCCTGTTCTCACTCTGAGAAATTATTGGCAATAAAAGAGGCACTATTCCCCCTCATAGAGAGCCCAGGAAGTCACAAACTGGACAGCACTAACAGGAGACCCAGATGTTGATGACTGGCTGGCACTGGCCAACGTAGGACAGTCTCTCTGCCAGAGTCACTGTGCCCACCCACAAAGTGACATGTTGAGATGTTCAGAACCATGTCAGGGATCTGGGACTGTGCCTGCCCCTGAGGTGCCAAGGGTCCACATACACAAATGTCTCTTCATTACTCTGAATCTTACTAAAGCGTGCTTAGTTGGCTCCTTTTAGTAGAGACTGCAAAGCTGCCATGAGAATGCAGAATGGTTTAGAAACATTACTGGGTGAAATCACAGGAAACTGCAAAACTTTTATTTTAACTACAGGCTTTTGGTTGCCTATTATATAGCAGGGACTACTGAAACAGCAGGGGCTCTGCAGCCAGCCCTCAGACAGGACCTGAAGATGGTCAGGACACAGCCAGAGCCTCCTGCTTGAGGAACAAATGGTATGAACATGAAATGAAATGGAAATGACTAGAGATGTCTTGTGCTCTGCCCACAGCTGCCTCCCCTCATCACCATTTCTTCCTCGCTCTAAGAGATGTGCTGTTTCCACCAGAGTGCCTGCTTCTTTCCAGAGAGAAGGCACCATGGAAAGTGCCAGATAAGGTGGCTCACACTGTAATCCCAGCAATAAGGAGGCAGAGACAGGAGTGTGACCATGGGTTCGAGGCCAGCCTGGGGTACTCAGTGAATTCTAACTCTGTACCTCTAACCTCTGTCTCAAAACATTTCCAGTTTAATGCCCCTGCATTGCTGTTTCATCTGGAAATAACCAGTTTTAGCACCAGCTGTAGCCAGGATGCCACTATCTCACCTTGCTGCCAAAGGGAAGGTGACTCTGTCAGACACTGCCTTTGTCTGCCAGTCCTCAAGCTCCAGTGTGTAAACTCATTAGACAACATTATAATCAGATCTTCTCCTTTCCCTCAGGCCCGGTGCCTCCTAGTACCACATCTGTCTGAGAGGCTTCAAATTCACTCTGTCAGCTTCAACCATGGCCCACTGTGTCTAGCCACTAATATCGGACAGAGGGTCAGGTGTTCTTGCTGTGTCTTTGACCACTTCCCTGAGGCAGGCTTTCCTCTCCTGGGCACAGCCATCATCCTACTGTGCCAATATGTCCACCTACCCTTCCCCTCTCTTCTCTATGCATCTAAAGTAATACTTGGGTGCTCGCTGCTGGCCACATGGGACTCTGTATTCTGCAGATCCCCCTTGTAGACCCTCTGTGTTCACAGGTTCTGCTCTAGTGCATCTGTTTCCTCTCTTGTTTCCTTCAGAATTACAGCTATAATGGAAACACACCAGTCTCTTCCTGGTGACCTTCCATTAGCCTTACTCATCCTCTTGAGAGCCCTGTCCTGCCCTGCCCCTTCTCCATAGCAAGGATAGAAGTAGGGGTATGTTATTTATGATTTATTAAAGCTTACCTGAGGATTCAGAAAGCAATGTCAGCCACAAGTCATAGAAGCCAGGCACACACCTTTAATCGTACAGCCAGAAGCTAGGAGGTGGTGGTGGTACACACCTTTAATCCTAGGACTCAGGATTAAGAGATACATGGATCTCTATGAGTCCAAGGCCATCCAGATCTATACAAGAGTGAATCAGTTTAAAAGAGAATTATAGCTCACACCTTGAATCCCAACTTTGGGGAAGTATATAAGATAGAAGCAAGGTCTCAGAGAGGCATTCAGTCTCCAGCTACACTGAGGAGAGGCAGCAGTTTGAGACTTGGTGAAGAGCTCATGCATGGATCAGCTCTCTATCCTGAGCTAAATGTGAGAGCTAGAAGCTGGCTGCTTTGTTTCACTGAACCTCAGCTTGAAATTTGAACCCCAATATCAGTCTCTGGGTCTTTTATTAATTTCATGTTACAGGTAGCTCTCCAACTGTGCCCTTTCCATGGACTGGCAGTGTCTCATTTGGACACAGTGCATACTGCCCTGTTTCCAGATGGAGCTGGTGGTCCTTTACATGGCTTTTCAGTTTCTACCTCCAGCCATTCCCCGGATCTCATAGGAGTGAGTTTATCTTTTCACACACAGGATACAGATCACAGAACACTGGATTCTGATGCCAGAAGAGGCTTTAGAAGATCTATTCTTAGGTTCCTTTAGTCTTCTCCGGGAAAGAAAGGAATTCCTATAAAAATTTCTGATGTCTTACGATTTTGTGCCCCACAACAAAACTGAGGATTATTTATCTGCAGCGGGCTAGTGCTTCACCATACCTGGGAGGACAGTTCAATGGTAGTCCATTTCCTGAGCAAGCATGAGGTCCCAGGTTCAATGTCAGTACTGCACAGTGGGAAAAAAACTCTCCTATACTGTCTGTTTAGAGCAATAGTGACTAGCTGGCTAACTCTCTCTCTCTCTCTCTTTCTCTCTCTCTCTTTCTCTCTCTCTCTTTCTCTCTCTCTCTCTCTCTCTCTCTCTCTCTCTCTCTCTCTGTGTGTGTGTGTGTGTGTGTGTGTGTGTTTGTTATACAAGTCAAGTTCCAACATGGAACTATATTGGAAAATGACAGAGGTGGTTTAGGACACACTGGTTTCTTTAAACATCTTTATTTTATATTTGGGGAAACAGAGCTAAGAGACCTGGGCATTTTGAGCCCATGTCAGGATGAACCCTAGTCTCCTGGCAGATGGCCAGTATCACTCACCACTGTGAAAGGACAGCACCCAATACTGAGTCTCCAGGCAGGGCCACTTTTCGATGTGCTATCATGGCTTCCTGTAGGCACATGGGCCCAGGGGATTCCTTTCCTGGCTCTGGCTTTTGTTACACATAGTGCTCTGCCAATGCTTGATTCTTTAGGACAAAAACATTGCACCAAAACATGTTAGAAGGGTTCAGGAGTTCTAGAAGTTTCTTGTCAGTCCTAACACAGATGTCAGAGAAGTGAGAAACATCCCATGACTACCTTATTCCCCATGGCTTGGCTTACAGGATGAGCCACAAGTATACAACAGCTAGCCCTGAAGTTGAACTAATGCTAGTGTGGGTTGGTGTGTCCTGCTGACCTCGAGTGGCTCTCTGTCAAGACTTTAACAGCCATGACAGGCTCAGGGATACAGCTTCTGTGTGGTGGCTGCACTGAGGCCTCTGCCCAGAGATGCAACACTGGTTTTCACCAGAATTACTACCCCATTGTTCATGCTTCCAATAAGGCTTCCCAGGCATCTTCAGGCAGAATGAGGCCTGGAAGGCACAGCCTACAACAGAGGCTTGACTCTGGGGTGGGATAGCTCAGGATGGGAACCAGAGCCCACAGAGTCACTGTGCTCTGCAGGGCAAAAGGGATGTGGGACAAAGGAGACAGGATCAGGAAAGAGTGAGGTCCACGGAGGCATGGCCATCAGTCAATGAGGAATCAGAACTCCAGTTCAGCAAGGGTCCTGAATCTTAGCCTGACTCCTTCTGGGTGGAAGTCTGAGGTCTGGAGAGCTCACTGGAGCTCATCATCTGAGTCAGCCAGTTAGAAAGGGACCTTAGTGGAGGGCCACCATCCACACGTCTTGTGGGATAAACAGGATTGGAACTGAAAAGGTGAGAGGAATCAGAATGAGCAGGGAGCAGAGGATCCTGGGGGCCCAAGATGTGAGGAGGCAGTCCGGATGTATGTGTGCATGCTTACATGTGCACACATACTTATCCACACTCACACACACGTGTGTCTATACCTCATTAATGCCTGAGCACATATGCATACACTCCTAAGCCCTCAGAGGGTCATGACCAGAAAGAGAACCTGACAAGAGATCTGATGGAGGTGGTACAAGCACCAGAGACAGAAACAACACCTTCAAGGTGGAGCTTGAAGATAAGCAAAGACTGTGGGACTCACTAGGGGAAGCAAGGACTGGGTGTCACACAGTTCCTGCATCACAGCATTCAGGGAGCTGACCCCAGCTCTCCATACCCTGCACTTAGCACTTTGCTCCAGTGACAGGTCAGGATGCAGGCAAAGAAGGCAGCTATCCTGTTACTGGAGTTTCTTGTCCTTCCAGGTCCCGCCGCTTCAGCCCCAAATGAACACACAGAGCCGCTATATTAATTATTAAACTTTAAGCTGATGGCTAGAGCTTCTTTTTGGCTAGCTCTGTCTTAATTATTAACCCATTTTATAAATGTATGTATTTCCATGTGGTCTTGGCTTACTGGAGAATGCCCAGACCTGATACTCCTTTGGTGGCTACATGGCATCCCCTCACGGTCTCTCTACTCTTACCTTTCCAAGAATTCTCCTCGTCTCCTAGTCCAGCCTATCTTCCTGCCTCTATTGGCCATACAGTGTTTTATTCATCAACCAATAAGAGAAACACATATATAGAAGCACATCCCCCATCACTATTCCAGTGGCCAGTTGGCCCCTGGAACTGTGGCACTCGGGAACTGATGCCAGCAATTCCCACGCAAAGCCCGGTTTCATGGTCTCCTCTTACTTAGAGAGTCTGCATGTGCTGGCTGGCCTGTGGTTCCTGAGGGAAGGCCTCAGGGGGCCTCAGAAGCACCAAGAACCCGCAGGACAGGGTATCAGTCTCCATCTGCGATCATTCAACACGCTCCTCACTTCAAGCTACCATCTCCTTGTAGCAGCTGAGTCTGTGTGACATGTGTCACACTCGACTTCTGCTTGAGACAGAGGTCTCCCCCTTATAGAAAAATCCTCTCTGTGCCTATGAGCCATAAGCTACATCTGTGTCTGAAAGTCACAGCTGTCCAGAAGGGACACATGGTCTAGCTGGCTCTTAACCTTGGTTTCTTTCAGGTGACCTACATTTCCTGAGAAAGGACGCTGCTGAGGCGCCCTCTCCTGTGGCATGGTCAGGATGCATGGCTCACTGAGAATGGCTTCCACTCTTTTCCACCACAACTCTGATTACAACTAAGCCTAAACTAAAGGTGACCTTGGCAACACACTTCATTTTGCTTCAAGGCATAGCTAATCTACTCCTCAGCACACAATCCAAGCTCCAAAATCATCACACACACACACACACACACACACACACACACACACACACACACACTTCCTTGCACCTCATGTTTCCATGTGAGTTTACCTATTTCTTTGTCCTGCAGAAACTACTGGTGTCCTTTCTTAAAGAGAATCCAGTCTAGACTGACATGAACCCCTGGGAGCTGGGATAGAGGACACCCTGCAAGCGGTGGCACTCCTGAAACGCCCTCCTGAGTTCTCTGTGGTAGAATTGGACTGCGCCCACCCACCGCTGTGGAGATGTGTGACTCCCAGACTAGAGGAGGAAAGGCTAAAGTTGCCTGCAATTATATAAGTGAAGTGGCAAGAACAAGGTGGGGGGAGGGTGTTTAATCCGAACAAAGCTGAGGCTGACTCTAAAATTCCTAGGCAACCCCCTTGGACCCACTCAGATCTAGTTCTGCTGGGCCAGTGGGTGCCTGTCAGACTCTGGGGTGGGTATAGGGACTCCACAGAACTGGGGGAAAGTAGCCAATTGTGAGCTCCACAGCTCTCTCTCCTCCCTCTCCCTTTCCCTCTCCCTCTCCCTCTCTCTCTCTGTCTCTCTGTCTCTCTCTCTGTCTCTCTGATTCTCTCTGTCTCTCTCTCTGTCTCTCTCTCTCTCTCTGTCTCTCTCTCTCTCTCGTGTGTGTGTGTGTGTGTGTGTGTGTGTGTGTGTGTGTGTGTATGCATGCGCGTGTGGAGGTGTAGAGGTCAGAGGTCAACTTCATGTGTCACTTCCTAATCAGGCTAGGCTAGCTGGCCAGCCCCAGGGATGCCCCTGTTTCCACTCCCTCAGCACTGGTTTCACAAGTGTGTACCACCATGTCTGGGGTTTTCACACTAACTCTGAAGCTTAAATTAAGGTCTCCATGCTTTCAGGGCTGACTGACTGAGCTGCCTCCACAGGGCCTTTTCTATGGTGCATTACACATGTGATGTGTCCCCTGATGGGGAAAGGTATGGACAGCCCTCTGTCCAGAGTGAGGAGGCAACCATTCTGCAAAACAAAGTCTTAGTCTGCAGCATGGGGCATCCCAGCACATCAGTCAGCACGCAAGCACACAGGAACCCTGCCAGCCCTCTGTCAGCAGCAACTTGACTTGATACTATAAGTACAGCTCAATGGTCACAGGCAGCTTTGCAACCACTCCCCCTCCCTCCCTCCCTCCCTCCCTCCCTCCCCTCTTTCTCTTTCTCTCTCTCTCTCTCTCTCTCTCTCTCTCTCTCTCTTCTCTCTCTCTCAGACACACACACACACACACACACACACACACACACACACACACACACACACACACATGCACACACTGAGGGTGGTTGGAGGAGAAGCTAGAATGGCTGGGAGACTTACATAGTTCATACCTTCTCAGACCCACAGGTCCAGCTATCCCAGCTGTGGTTTCCTTCCATAAATGAGGCACAACTCATCCCAGGGGCAGACTGCCCGGTGGGATTCTCTGGAGCTAAGCCAGCTAAACAGCCCCTTGTTCCATCGCCTTCTGAGAAACCAAGTAAGTCCCTGCTCAACCTCCATTTTATTTTCCACTGTGTGAATTGAACCCAAACCTTCTCTTCAGAAAACCCCACTCCTTTGCCAAAGCAAGACCTGGAAGCAGCTGGTTGGTCTCATATCAAAATGGCCAGAAGTGTTAAAATGAATCCATGTGCTGTGTGAAAAACAGAAGTGTCTGTTCTCTTCATTTTCCTAGGGGAACCTCTGCTAATAGTGGCCTCTGTAGGTGTCAGCTATGCACAGGTGTTTGCCACACATCTTGACTATGAGGGGACTGTGTATGTATACATGTTCCTATGTGTTTCTTCATGTTACTGCATATCTGTGTGTGTGCATACACATGTGTGTAAAACAGGGATGCCAGGCACCTCCTAACTCCATCATTCTTCCCCTTAGTTTTTCAGCCAGGATCCCTCATTGAAGCTGGAGCTTGCCCATTCAGCTAGATGGGCTGGCTAGCACACCCAAGGAGTTCCCCATCTCCCCTTTCCAGTGCCTCCGATATGCCATCATCCCCAGCTTATACTATTTTTGTTACGTATTTAATTTATTTGGGAGTTGTGCACCATCATGTGTATGCAGAGGTTGAAGGACAATCTTTGGGAGTTGACTCTTTCCACTTCCATGTGAGACCCAGGAACTGAACTCAGGTCATGAAGTTAGGGGCAGGAAGCACCCTAACCACTGGGCAACCTTGCCATCTTTCATGCCCAGCTTTTCGAATGTGGGTTCTAGGAATTCAAATTCAGGACCTCCTGCTTCCTCAGCAAACACTCAACTAATCCCTAGCCCCTGACCTGTGGTTTTACAGGGACATCAGTGAAGAGAAAGCACTTAGTAGTCTGTTACTTCAGTCCTAGGTGTATAAATCTGTGACAGTCGGCAGCACACAACACACACACACACACACTATAGATGGTTTTCCAGCACAATGATGAAGGCAAAAAGCTCTAATTTCTAGAAGATTCAGATGTTAGTAGCTCATGTAAGGAGGCATGAAATATGTTGTGCCGTCTTTCTCCTGCCATGTGACCCCAACAGCTATGGAAATAATGTCCTGGCTCTTAGCTTTCTTGTTTGAGGACTGTCCTGTGTTTTCATGGCCCTCCCCTATAAGGCCTTCTTTGCCTGTGTCCCATCTGTTCCAATAACCTCCAATGACTCCCTACTCTCTGCCCTTTCCCTGCTTTAACACAACATGGTATCTGCCAGGCTCCTTCTCACATGTCACCCCACTCAGGGGCCTCCCACCCACCTCTCCCAGCCCAACTTTTCTCTCCTCCACATATCTGTGTCCCTATCAGGTTCCTGAGACACCATGCTTCAGCAGGCGTGTTATTCTGCTGAAAGAAATGTCTACGAGAGTCCAGTGAGACCCCACCAGCCTGGAAAGAGATCCTCGCTGCTGTTGTGCCCCCATTCCATGTTTTACTCCAAAAGCATCGGAAGCTCCTTGGGTTTTAGGCAAAGGGAAGGAACAAAGTAGGCCGAATGGAGGGAAGTAACAGACGGTGGTGTGCAAAGGGAGATGAGGAAGCCAGCAGATCTCCTCATACTATCCATGACCACAAGCTTGGCATGAACTGTCACCCTGTACTGAAAACACAACCAAGGAAGGGGTGGCAGGAAAGGGACAGCAGGAGCCTGGGGAGCCCACAACCAGCAGGCATACAAATCTGCTGTGGTAACTGCGGCACACGGAAGGAAAGGTCAACCCCTGCGCCTCAGGCAGCAGGTGCTGCAGAGACCAGGGAGCTTTTGTAGGCCACATCTCAAGGGAGAACAGAATAGAGGCTGTGAGCAAATGGGCAAAGCAAATGTGTCAGACGACATGCTTGGAGTTATGTGGTAGCAGTCAGAAGAGAGAGGAGAGATTTCAGACACCACGTCACTCTGCAGAAGTGATTACCTGACTGACCAGTTCCCAAAGAGGCTTGAGGACCAGCAAAGACAGAACCCTCCCTGACACTCTCTCTCCACAGACTTCTTCACAAAATACAGCAAGTACTTACTAAGAGTATCCCATAGAATCTAGAGGCAACACGGCGGAGCCGGGAAAGCATGTTGCTTAGGTTAGAGGTGACGACTTTGGCCAGGGAGCAGCATGGACTCACTCCTCAAGCATCTTACTCCTCTGTATCAGGGAGCCGGCCTCCAGTCTGGTTTGTAAACACTCGGCCAGTTCCAGATCATCTGAAAGTCAGTGGAGGGCAGTAAGCAGCTGCTCACAGCCAGGATGCAGCCACACCACTTTTAGTAACTGCCTTAGCCAAACTCTAGCTAGGGTCATTTACTTAATATAGTACTGCTCTTTCTACTGGACAGCCAGAGTAACATGTAGGACACCCGCTGGGCTGCAAGTCTGCCAGTCCTGAGAGAAGCCCAAACCAGAGAGAGCCACTGTGGCAGGTGGCAGGAGTTGCAGCAAAGGGATATCGCAGTCTCAACTGGGAATCTAGATGTCCCTTGCTCCCAAGAAGACAGTCGTCCCTCAATGAGTGCTAAGTGGTTCTTCTTAGTGTATTCATGCCACCATTTGGGTGTGTTATCCCAGAGATTCTGTTCTTGTAGCTTAAACACTCCAGTTTCCTTCTGCCACTGGAAGATCCCCTACTGAAGAAACCCGAACCCCAGAGAGTGCAAGCCATACACTCAAGATGATATATTAATGGCAAAGCTGCCCACTGTCATCCAAGATATCCACACAACCCTTGGGTCTGTGGCCACAAACATCTCAAGCACATGAAAACTGCTCATAAGACATCTTTGGGGGCCAGGTAATGATGCAAGGAGAAAGAAAAGGCTGTGCCACAACCCACCCACATACTTTAAAAGGGCACAACTGGCTCACTACCATGAATTCTATCAATATAGCTTACACACACACACACACACACACACACACACACACACTGGACATGATGTCAGTGGTGCCCCTTCTGTACTTTCCCAAGCCGTATTGGGGGAGGCAAAGGCAATGAAAGTAAAAGGGACCCTCAAGGATGCAGAGGTCGTGAGGGAGCAGAAAGGTTGAGTCAGGGGAAGAATAGAAGAAAAGATATGTGATAGGTAGGGTTTTAGATGGGGGGATGGTAGGGGAGGATGGGAGGGAGAAGGGAACTGGAATTATCATGTAAAACAATCTTGTTTCTAATTCAAATAAAAAAATCTGAAAAAAAAAAGAAAAAAAAGGGCCCCTCAACAGCACTTGTTGTTAGTATTCAGGCATCTGTACTGGACTGTCCTTGGGGTTCTGACAGGATACGCTCTCAGCTGCAGCCACTAAGAGCACTGCCTGTGCTTATTCACTGTGTTCCCTTTTAAAAAGGGCCCTGCCCACCTCCCATCCTTCTATTTCTTTCTCTCTATCTGTTCCATTCCCCCTCCCCCTCTCTCCCCCTCTGCCCTCTCTCCTCTCTCCTGCTGCTCCTGTCTCTGGACACTGGTCTTCCTCTTCCCTTTTCCTTTTTTTTATGATCCCTTTCCCTAATAAAAAAAATAAATAAAATAAAATAAACCTCTGCTTGACCATGTCTGGTGGCATCTTTCTCTTGAGTGCTGCTTTTTTTTAATTACAATAGTACTGACACCTAGACACACCTTCAAGTCACACACAACTTGTCCAGTAGCGTTGCTTTGACCTGAGCATCACAGCACATCCTTCCTGTCAGCAATGAGCATCTGTCCATCCTCCCTCCCTGAACTGACTCTTGCCACTGTGCTGAAGGACAATTAATGCACCTGTTCGTCATTCTTGATGCTCATACTGCTGGTTCCTTGACCTGCATAGGCACCAATGGCCTTATTTCATGACGAGGGCTTTCATGCTGTGGCTGGAGAAAGGAGCAAGTTTCACATACGGAAGAAGCCAGTTGACAGACTAGAATCTCCTCCCTATTAAGTCTACTGTTAACAAAACAAAGCAAAAGAAAAACAAAACCCAACAACAACAGAAACAGTCAAGTTTTCAAAAGCAGGTGCTACATAATGACCTATGAAAGGTCATGGAATTAGGGACTGGAGCTTTTTGACTCTCTGCCCTGTCCCAGCTCTCTATTTCACTTCCAACTCTGGAATGCCCTTTCTTCCTTAATGAACTTCCTCTGCTTCTATCATTATCAATACATCCAACTCTTTGTTACAGGATAGAACAACATGGAGATCTCAGCAAGTGCCTGGGGATTAAGATCAAGGCCTTCAACAAAGTCTTTTGGAATCCCTTCCCTTCCTCCATGCAAAGAAGTCACTACCACATAACAACCAAGACCTAACAGTGGAGTGTGGAGACATCTGCCCCAATGCTTTAGAGCTGATGGTGGCACTGCCCACAAAATAAAAAACAACTGAAGTGTCCAAGTGCAAAGCCAAGGGCCAGCACATATGTCAGGGGCAGCCGAAGTCCAAACTGTCTGACCTTACACTTGGCAAGAGGTGAGGTCATCTCTCTCATAAGGAGGGCATGTGTTTGCTATAAGATTTGACCTGTTGTACCAGAAGCAGGATAGTGAGGGTGTTTTGACTGACAGCTGTAATTTTCTGTTGAGTAGGAGGCAAAGCCAACCACTGGAGAGAGTGCAGGCTAGAATGGGCACCAGCGTGACTCTAGAGGAGAAATTTGGGATTGAAACGGTCCTTGTAGGGATTGAAAGAGGAGAGCATGGCTACAAAGTAGGCAGAATAAAGGAAAGTTCTCACATATGAGGGTGCACCTGGGCCTTCTACAGTGTAGTCTGCCGGACATGTGTCCTCTGCTATTGCTAGCTTGACATAGAGAGAATACTTCTCCCAGACAACTAGAAACAGAGAGAAAAGATACAAGATAGCCCTGGATTTTTGCTGGTGAGAAAAGGCTGATGATGAAAACTGATGGACAAGGTGGGGGTATCAGCGGATGGAGGCTCTAGTGACAAATCAAGCAACCAAGGTGTGAGTGAGTATGTGAGGTGGGAAGATAGAGATAGGACTGAAAGCACCTATCATGAATGACTCCACCAACAGAAAAAGATTATGCTTCCAGTTTGACATGGTTTGAGGTAGGAAAAATGCCACTGGGGATGCAGAGAGAAAGGAGCCAAAGAATCACATGACCGGATGGTCTCCATGTGAATGAGGATGACATCCCATGAAATGGCAAGCATGGCAGTGTTGGGGAAGACCAAGATGAGGTCTGAGACATCTAGTGCCTGTCAGAGAACACCCAGCAGCACACACAGGTCCTACAATGACAAAGAGAAGCTTAGTGACCAAGGCACCTGAGGCTTACACCGTTGAGTCTCTGGGGTTCATACCTGTGAAGATGTTAAGTCATTGTGTGTTTATTTAAAAAAATCAGGTTTCACTGAATAAAATGAATGGGAAAAACATTTGGGAAACAATGGGAAAAAGGTTTGGAGGAGGAGCATGGGAGAGGAGCTCTTTGCGGACAGATAGTGAGATGGCAGCAAAGTCAAGCTGTATGGGGAAGAGAGAAGCAGCTTCTGGGCGTGTCTATTCTTTCAAACAACTAGAAAGTAGATATCTAGGTCACAGCCCTTGGCAGAAATTAAAAAAAAAAAACCAAAACACTCATGCGTGATACAGAGGGAGCTAAAGAATACAAACATCTGGGAGTGGCCAAACACACAAAGAGAACAGACAGTGATTTATGAGTCCTAAAAGTAGCAACTAGCCCTTGCCCAATGCACCAGTAATTCACATTCATTTTTTTTAGAAAGCAAAGAACACAGAATGGGCTTTTTGAAATACTCAGAGTGACACCAGAGGCAAAGAACAAACAACTCTTGGATGTCACATCCTGGCCCATTTGACAGTGCTGCTTCAGAGGTGATCAGTGTCATGGGAGGTGTCCCGGAAACAGAGGACATGGACCAGCTTGGTATCATGTAAACCCCAGTCAGTCAGGCACTGGACGCCACCATCCCACGAGTCTCATCTTAGCACTGTAAGCATTACCCAGCCAGTTTCAGATCTTTCTACCTGGGCTCAACAGTGGCCTCCCAGCCAAACCTTCCTCCCATTTGAGGCAAGCACAGCTGCCATGTCACCTTCCTACCCTGCCTTCTTATTTCAGTCCCCAGAGGGCATCCTGGATGTTACATATATGATTCCTGCCTGACACCACGATGAGTCACCCACAGCCCACTGCTAGGAGAAGGTGACAAATTCTAGGTGGTTGGTCTGGGAGGTGCTGGTTTGACCATGGATAGCATTCCTACCAGAAGCAACACTTCAGATCATGACAAACCATACAGAATTGACCTATAACCAAATCCTAGCCCTTGAGATGATGTTTTAACCACCAGACAGAGCCGTAGAAAGGAAGGGACTGATTTGTTAATGTCTGAATTATGCCCTTCTAAAAGGTATGTTGTTACAACTTACAGATCTGATAGATAGGACCTTATTTGGGAGGGAACTTCACAGATGTCCTCTGGTTGAGATGAAGCCATTCAAGTGAGCTAGCCGGTAGGGCCAGTGTCGTGCCATGAAGGGTGGAGGTCGGGCCCCAGGGAATGTTGTGTGTAGAGACAGTCAGGGGTGGGGAACGCTAAGACCACCAGCAGCAGAAAGGTTAGCAGAAAGCAGAAAGCAATCCCTCTGCATGACCTCAGAAGCAGCTACACATGGGGCTCAAGCCCTGGCTCCCAGCCTGAGCTGCCCAGGGGACAGAACTGCTGCAGTGCCTTAGGGGGTAGATGTGCATCCTACACAAACTTCAACAAAAGGCAAAATTGGCTCCTGCTTCTGCATTGAACCCTATATTCTAGATGGTTGGTGGGGGAAGCAGGCCTCGTGCTGCCCTTGGGACTGGCTGCAATGGTTGTCCCACCACGCCTGCAGGCTCCCCGCCTGGCCTGTGTTCTGCCTTCAATATATCCAAACATCAGTCACCCACCACAAGGAGGCTGGGCATGGCCTTCACAAAGCACTCCCTCTGAGGTACAAAGTGAGGAGGGAAGACCATGGGGACCCAGGAGCAACAGGGAAGGCTGTGGGAGGCTCGAAGTGCCTGACAGGCAGGGGTAGGAAAGAGTCAGAACGGCCCCCTTGGCCCTACTTCACCATGTCAGGTGATTGACACCATTAGAGAATCCCACTTCTAGAAGCACAGAGGAGACCTCCTCTTCATAGGACACTTGGAGGAGACTGGTACAGAGGGGAATTGCTCTGGGACCCACCAAGACATGCTGAACAAGACGAAGAGGAGGCGTCTTAGCTTATAAAATCTTTTTCTCCCTAAATAATCTATAATTACATTATTCCCCCTTCCCTCTCGTCTATCCAAGTCCTCCATACGCTCCCCTTGCTTTCTTCCAAATTCATGGCCTCTTCTTCTGTAATTGTTGTGTGTTTCTAAATACATAAATACAACCTGCTTAGTCTGTATAATTTTACTTCTATGTGTATGTTTGGGGACTGACCATTGGGTACTGGATAATCAATTGGTATGGTCTTCCCTGGAGAAAGACTATCTCTCACTCTCAGTCTTCCTTGGTTGCCTGTGGTTTTGTCTAGTAAGGCATCATGAGCCCCCCCCCCCCACTTCCACATCACCATGCCTGTTGGTGTTGTCCTTGTTCAGATCGTGTCTAGGCATCCACACTAGACTTCATGGGTACAGCAGCTGACATTTCTCGGTGTCACTCTCTCGCAGCAAGCTTCCTACTTCTCTGGCTCTTATAATCTGTCTGTGCCTTCTTCTGCAATGCTCGCCGAGGTGCAAGAGCTGTGTTGTAGATGTACCCGCTGGGACTGGGCTCCACCACTATGCATCGTCAATTAGCTGTGGTGTTCTATACGGATGTGGGTCTCATCTGTTGATGAGGGCGACAGGTATCCTTCTCTGGGAGTATAGGGACAAATATTTGGTGCAGTTAAGGATTATTATGGCGGATTAGTGAAGTGGTAGTTGTAGGTTCTCCTCCAAGATCCACAGCTTTCCGGGCCTGGGTAGTTGGATAGGTTTTATAACCAGGCATGCTGAGTGAGCTGTGAGTCCAATAACAGCATTGCTGGTTACCACCAAGGTATGCACACCACTACTGTACTTTAGGGCTATTGTGTCACAGTGGTTGTTGCTGTGGCTCATATGTGCCACATTCCCTCCTTTGGAACTTTTCGTGGCACCTTCTGGTACTATGAAAGCTAGTCCTCAGGGGAAAAGCCTAGCGCAACTCAAATGCAATGTTAAAAATGGCCTGAAATGCAGGTTAATGGAACAGAAGAACCCAACGGTGGGTCCATCTGCCTCTAGGTATGTGGGATATAGGTGACATTTGAAATCAGGACCATCTCGGGGAGGGGACACGGATGGTAAAAGTCCTTATCATACAGCACACAACTTGACTTGTCAAAAAGGTGAGTGTGCCAGTGAGGAGCCAGATGTCAAGGCTAGAATCCAGGAACATGTTTGATGGATGCTGCAGTCCTAACTGGGACCCATGACAAGATTACAATTCCCAGGTTACTAAACACTACAATCAAAAGTTAATTCATCTGAAAAAAAAAGGAAGCAAAATAAAAACATTCTACAACATGAAAAATGTCAGTGCTTCACAGAGAACAATGGATCTGTCTGCATGCAACTAGAGGAACTGTGTGGAGGGGACAGAGTTGGAGGGAAGGATATGTGCTGCACTCACCAGTTCACCACCACCATCTCGGGGAGGGGGCACAGATGGTAAAAGTCCTTATCATACAGCACACAACTTGACTTGTCAAAAAGGTATGTGTGCCAATGAGGAGCCAGATAGTGAGATAGGCATTTCTGTGCTCAGGGTTTGTAATGAAGTACAGGCATGGCATGTACATCATCAAGGGTGCAGCAGTCACTTTGGAAAAGGTTGGTGGAGGACTGTGAACAGCTGGGATCACTGGCATGTGACTCCGGGACTAAGAGCTGTGGGAGTCAGAAAGGATCAGAGCAGGACTAAGTGAAAACATCAGCTGTGGACATGGGAACTGTCCTGATGTTGAGGAGCTCTCCCAGGCCCTGAGGAGGTTCTCCCCATCTCTGTATACTGCTCCAGAACTGTGAAGAAAGCAGAGTTTTCAGGCAGGAGCCAAGGCAAAATAAAGTACCAAGGAGACAAGGTTTAGTGGGCAAGAGTTCAGTAATTTACTGCCAAGGCAAAGCTCTGGTGGGCTAAAGAGCGTGTGGTGGGAAGGGGACTCCAAGGTGGGGACAAGAAATTTCAGATTTCAGATGTTTAAGTTCCAGAAGTTTCCAAGGAACAAGACAGTCTTCTGGAATGTCCCCAAAGTGTCCCTAGCAATGCTTTCCATAATTACATTGCCGCTGCCTACTTTTGTCGTTGTTAATGACAGTTGTACGTATGTATCATTTCTCTACAAAGCATATACACTCCCCCTTGACAAGCTTCCTGAGTTACAGGCACAGGGAACAAGTGATGATCACATCCCTCCCAGGTCACCATTCTGCGCACACAGCAGTTAGGCTGGCCCTGAACAGAAGCTCACACTAACCCAGCCCTTCATCATGCAACTATTTTAGAATTTCTAAGACTCTAAATTAACTCATCAAGGGAAACAAAATCCTTTAAAAAGTCAGAGTCTGAATATACAAGACAGGAAGATTTGTGCATTATTCTTTTTTAAATGAACCAAAGAACTTGACCTCAAACATGAAATGAAAGAGATGTGTTTCTGACAATGCAGCAAAACATCTCAACACACACTATCTGAAGATTGCACACACTGTCAGATCTCTGCGTGCCCACCATTGTGGTGGGCACCAGCACCGAGCGCCTGCTTGAAGACCACAACTCCAACAGGAAGAAGTTCATGAGAAGAAGTGAGATCAACAGGTTCATACCTACCCATTAGATTCCTCCTCCTCCTCCTCTTCCTCCTCCTCCTCCTCTCTTCTCTCTCCCTTCCTCCTGCCCTTCTCTCCTATATGTAGTTGAAAAATACTAACATTTGAAAGAACTTCAGGAATCCAAAGACCTTGAGGGTGGCTGTCTAATCATACAAGATAAAAATCTTCAGTGGTTTCACTAGAATTCAACTTGGACAACAAAGTCAACCAATTTGGCTTCAGCTGGCAAAATTTTCCTACAAAGGGCCAGATAGTAGGTTGTACTAGAAAACTCCACAGACACTGAAAAATGAATGTAATGGGTTCCAATTATACACTTTTATACTTTTTTGAGCTTCTTTTAATTTTTATGTGCCATGAAAATTTCTCCAGACTTTTTCCAATCACTTAAAAAACATGCAATTCGGGGCTGGAGAGATGGCTCAGAGGTTAAGAAGCACCGACTGCTCTTCCAGAGGTCCTGAGTTCAATTCCCAGCAACCACATGGTGGCTCACAACCATCTGTAATGACATCTGGTGCCTCTTCTGGTGTGCAGATATACATAGAAGCAGAATGTTGTATACATAATTAATAAATAAAATCTTTAAAATATATATGCAATTCGCGCCCCCTCCCCGCCCTCCGGTTCCCAGGCGACCTGTCTGAAGCAGCGGCGCTATGAGCTGGCCGGCCGCCCCCGGCTCGAGGCTGTGAGGCGCTCGGGGCCGGGGTGCGCGGCGGCGCTCGGCGGCGGCGGCGGGCGGCGGACACTCCTGCTCGGCAGCGGCCATTCGCGCTGGCCGCGGCGACGTCCTGGGACCGGCGGCCTAAGGTCCCCGCCGCCGCCGCTGCTGCTGCTGCTGCTGCTGCTGGCGCTGCTGCCCGCCGCCGCCCCGCGGTCCCCGGCCCTAGTCGCTGCTCCTGTGGGGCCCAGCATGAGCCTCTACCTGAGCGAGGACGAGGTGCGCCGGCCGCTCGGCTGCTCGGCTGCTCGGTCTTGATGCAGAACTTTACTATGTGAGAAATGACCTTATTAGTCACTATGCTCTGTCCTTTAACCTGCTAGTGCCCAGTGAGTCGAACTTCCTGCACTTCACTTGGCATGCAAAGTCCAAGGTTGAATATACGCTGGGATTACAAGTAGACAATTTTGTGGCTATGGGCATGCCCCAGGTCAATATTTCTGCTCAAGGGGAAGTCCCACACACTTTATCAGTGTTTCGGGTTGAGCTTTCCTGTACCCGCAAAGTCGACTCTGAAGTTATGATACTAATGCAGCTCAACCTGACAGTAAATTCTTCAAAAAAACTTTACAGTTTTAAATTTTAAACGAAGGAAAATGTGCTACAAAAAAACTTGAAGAAGTAAAAACTTCAGCCTTGGACAAAAACACTAGCAGAACTATTTATGTTCCTGTACATGCAGCTCCAACTACTTCCAGGCGTGTGTTTTATATCAGTGTAGGGGTTTGTTGTGCAGTAATATTTCTTGTAGCAATAATATTAGCTGTTTTGCACCTTCATAGTATGAAAAGGATTGAACTGGATGATAGCATCAGCGCCAGCAGTAGTTCCCAAGGGCTATCTTACCTTCCACCCAGACGACTCAGTATCTGAGAGCTGACACACCCAACAATGCAACTCCTATCACCAGCTCCTCAGGTTATCCTACCTTGAGGATAGAGAAGAACGACTTGCGGAGTGTCACTCTTTTAGAGGCCAAAGCCAAGGTGAAGGATATAGCCATATCCAGGGAAAGGATAACACTGAAAGATGTGCTCCAAAAGGTGAGTTCGAGGCCAGCCTGGTCTCCAGAGCGAGTGCTAGGATAGGCTCCAAAGCTACACAGAGAAACCCTGTCTCGGAAAAAAAAAAAAAAAGGTACTTTTGGGCATATTTTCCATGGGATTTTAGTAGATGAAAAAGACCCAAATAAAGAAAAGCAAACATTCGTAAAGACAGTTAAAGATCAAGCTTCTGAAGTTCAAGTGACAATGATGCTAACAGAGAGCTGTAAGCTTCAAGGTCTCCATCACAGAAACCTTCTTCCTATTACTCATGTTTGCAAAGAAGAAGGGGGAAAGCCCATGGTGATACTGCCGTACATGAACTGGGGGAACCTTAAATTGTTTCTACAGCAGTGCAAATTAGTAGAAGCCAATAATCCTCAGGCAATTTCCCAGCAAGATTTGGGACACATGGCTATTCAGATTGCCTGTGGAATGAGCTACCTGGCAAGAAGGGAGGTGATCCATAAAGACCTGGCTGCTAGGAACTGTGTCATCGACAACACTCTTCAAGTGAAAATCACAGACAACGCCCTTTCCAGAGTCTTGTTTCCCATCGACTACCACTGTTTAGGGGACAATGAGAACAGACCCGTGCGATGGGTGGCTCTGGAAAGTCTGGTTAACAATGAATTCTCTAGTGCTGGTGATGTGTGGGCCTTTGGAGTGACGCTATGGGAGCTCATGACTCTGGGCCAGACGCCCTATGTGGACATCGACCCCTTTGAGATGGCCGCTTTCCTGAAAGATGGCTACCGAATGGCCCAGCCAATCAACTGCCCTGATGAACTGTTTGCTGTGATGGCCTGTTGCTGGGCCTTGGACCCAGAGGAGAGGCCTAAGTTTCAACAGCTGGTCCAGTGCCTGACAGAGTTCCATGCCGCCTTGGGAGCCTACCTCTGACTTCTCTCCCAGCCCCACAGCCCGGAAGCAAGTGCCTGTTCCAGATGCTTTGCACGTAGTGCAGAGCCTGCAGAAGCACATTTGTCTCCCAGAACACCGTGCCTTAGGAATGCTTTCAAACCTGAACTTCCAAAGACAGACTTAATGTGGAGTATTTTCTAGATACCACTTTTATTAGGTTGAACGGAAAGGGGTTTTGTAAATTTTTTGGCCAAAAATTTTTTAAAATATAGTTACTTTGGACTAGGGGGTGCATTCTTAAAAAAGAAATAAACAGTTTTAAAAATTGTTTAGACACAGATATTTGGAATAGATGTCTTAGTGCCAACTGCTTTTATTTTTATGTTTTACTTCATTGAGGTAATCTAGGTGACTCACCTTTAAAACTATTTTAACGTTTTTGTCACTGCTTTTGGGAATGGTTTGCCTTCAAGATATGGTACTCTACTTAGGAAAAAACAGCATGAAAAGATGTATGTTAGCAGAAGGAAAATTAAAGAAAAGATAAAGAGAAAAAGAAATATAAAAACAACAGCAACAACAAAAACCACAGTGCCCCTGCACAGAACATTGTTTGTGTAGTGAACGTGGCTCTGCTTTCTTGTTTGGGGAGGCAGTGGCTGAGTTCAGCACATCTCAGCTTTCCTGTGACCTAGAAGAGGGCTGGGGGCAGATTCGTAGGAAGCGGTGGTAACCTTATTTATTTTTTGCTCTCTGGGCAAGGAGATGATACAGTTCTAGAAAGTGAACCCTCTCTATGCCTGGGGTTCCCTCTGTGTGCACCTGGGGTTGTGCTATGCAGAGCTGGAGTTATTGTGGGTTTGGGTTGTTTTTAGTTTAAATGGGCAATTTTTATGCTTATCTTCAAGGCTGGCTTAAGTATAAATTTGTTTTTTTTAAAACACTTGAAAAATTAAAGGACTCATTTTATATGATGATATTCAAACACTGTTAAAAAATATGCAATTCGTTCTTGGCTCAGAGACTATTCAAACAGAGGTAGTGGCAGTGTGATGGTGATGATGAGCCACAGCATCTCTGTCACATGGTTAAACAAGAGGTGGCCATCTTAATGATGAAATACAGACCAAGGTGTGGCTCACCCTCTGACAAAACCCCAGGACACGTGAAGGCCTCGCTCCTCCTCTGCAATAAAGCTGGGCCAGAGGAGCTGCCCTCAGTCCTCCCAGTCCAACTCTAAGGGTGGACAGTCTTGTCCCCAGCCCCATGATTTGCTTTCTTTCAAACTCTCAGATTCTACTTCCTCACATGACTGTCTCCAAATCTTATACAACCAGAATGCTTGTAAGGTTTGATATCTACAGATAAGCCTGTCCTGCTGTAGAGGACAAGGACCCTGCCCTCAGACATGGCACTGTCCTGTGTACAATACACATCTGGGATGACTGCTCCATGCAGCCACTTCTACTGCTCATGAAGAGGCAAGTTTGGGCAAATAGGAGCTGGCTCTAGATCAGCAGCTGGCCCACAGAGGTCCTGAGATAATCACTGTGTCACTGTGACAGAAAAAGGACCAAGGCCCAGACATCTGCCCACTGGGGATGATGTGCTACACCAATGCCCCTTCCTGGAACTGGGAAGGTAACAAGCAGAACTACCTCCAGGTGCATGTAAGTGGAAAGAACACATCACTACTCATAATTGTAGGAGCCCTAGCAATTGTGTTTCAGAGACGGGGTCTCTCTATGTAGTCCTGGCTGTCTTGGAGCTTGCTATGTAGACCAAACAGGCCTTGACCTCACAGGCATCCTCCACCACACCTGGCTCAAAATCATTATCACCTATTTATGATGTTTAGAAGCCAGGCCTCTGAGGAGGAAAGAGAAGGGGACAGGTGCCTACTCGGCCTCACCTGTCAGGTTAGTATTTCTACTGGGACAATATCCTCAAGTGATAAATAGCACAAGGGATTTTGTCATGTGGTTACAGATATTGATCAGCTGCTACCGAACAGGCAATTAGAAAGAAGATAAGGTGATCTGAAAGAGGAGAAAACAGAATAAACCAGTAGGGGAAGTGATGAGGGATGGGAGATTGGCTCAGAAAATGATACAGACACTCATAATCCTAGCCGTGTCCCAGGTCTAGAGCCACACTGACTTCCCTCACCATGGGTGATATGCTTGAAGACTGGGGTCCCCAAAGGGTAGGGACAGTGGGTGTAATGATAAATCTTTCCATCGCAGCCACCTGAGCCCTGCTACCATGTGAGTGCTTTCTACCAGGCTGCCTGAGTACCACCTGCCCCCACATTAAGGTCCCAAGTAACACACAGAGACTTATATTAGGTACAAATGCTTCTTGGTCAATCGACTAGGATTTCTTATATGCTAGCTCAGTCTTAAGTATCAACCATAAAGACTTATCTTATCAGATGCCAGCTGCTGGTGTCTTCTCTTACTAGGATCACATGGCAGCTCCAGAGCAGAGGGCAGGAGGAAGAGAAAAGGGAACAACTTCCTTCTTGCCCTTGCTTATATATGAGTCTGCCTGCTATGTCACTTCCCACCTGTATCACAAGACTTCCTTTTACTACATTTCCCAGAATCCTCCTCGACTCCTAGTCCCAACTATCTTGCTTTCCTATTGACCAACAGTACTTTATTTATCAACCAATAAGACAAACACATACACAGAAGTACCTCCCCATCAAGTGGGAAACAGAATTAAAGCAGAATAGTGTTCAACAGGGCCAAGTCCCCAAGAGAGCTATGATACTCTTTAAATTGGGCCATTCAAGCTCTGGCAGACAAAACCCCATACCCTGCTTCGCACCCCTGTATGTCTGCCTCCCCACATTGGGATGCCACCAGCAAGCTTTGGCTTCTTTCATGGAAACTGCTTTATTTCCTGCTGTCAAGGCTGTGTCTCTGCATTTCTGGAGGGAGCTCAGTTATCTCTCCCTTTCCATCCACCTGACTCCTAGAGCCCTAGAATACCATACCCTCCATGGCACCATCCACATCCGTGCTTAGCTCACAGGAGGACCAAAAGCTGACTGCAGCACTGAGATCTTGTTACCAGGGAGGACAAGGAGAAATGACCTGAAGATGCTGCACACCAACACCTAGAATATTGTCGGGACAGCAATGCCCAAAGCTAGGGCTGACTCAGAAGCTGGAGGAAGCTGGAGGAAGGGCCAGCCTTGGGTTGATCCTGCTTCCAAACTCACTAGTCCCAAGATCCAGGCTGCCTTCTTGTCCAAGTTCTCCCCCTGAAAAGTAAGGAGCTGGTTTCTAGGGGCCAAGGGAGGTGCCATGTTGGACCACACGGCTCTGCCACTTAGAAAGGACAGGCTTACACCAGCACAGGTGCACAGCTCCCCGCCCCAGGAGGTGTCCAGCATATGCACAGATGTTTCCTTAACTGACACCCAGCAACCCCAGCAGCAGCAGGAGGCTGTATGGGCACTCAAGGTGACTTTCAAGTACCAATAAGAAAACAAAGTCAGAACTAAGAGACATTTTCTCAATTGTCTGCATGATGACTAAAAAGAAAATCAGGTATGACCCACCTCCTCATAAGAAAACAAGAGTCTGCTTGGAGATGTGATTTAAATCACATATTCATTGTATTTTATGGATACTTAAAAGGTAGACAAAGTTGTTTTTCAGACACAGGCTTAACTCTGTCTGCATACATACCATACACACAATACATAGGGATATGTACACATAGCAAATACGTTGCATTGACTCTATTTGCACATGAGTGTAAGTAAGTGGCTGTCTTGGTTGCTATGATTTGTAAGATGTAAGTGGAGGAGTTGAGGTCTCTTAACTTTGTTACTTCTCTTCCCCGTGGGTAGTCTGCTGCCATAGCATCGTGAATTCCGATGCTGTTGTTGATGGTGGCTCTGACTGTAGGAGCCCGTAGCAGACCACACCTGCCTCCCTCACCTGTGTCCTTGACTGTTTCCTCCCTGGAAGTCAGCCTTGCTTATTATTCTTACCACAGACTTTCTTTTCTACTTGAAGCTTTTAATCCTGGCTGTCAATTTTCACAAACACATTTGGGATGCATTCTTTCATATAATCAAATAGTGAGTTGTTTAAAAAAAAAAAAAAACTCAATCTGAGAATTTTTGAGTATGTTACTGCACTATTTATTTTTTCAAATACGAACTCTGCCAGGTCTCTCCCTGTCACCAAGGCTCACTGTGTCCAGGTTTTCATGCTCCCTGTCATTCCCCCACTGACTGGCAGGTGGCCTGGTTTTTTTGTTTGTTTTTTTGTTTTTTCTTCTCTGCTGCCTGTGTGTTCCCGTTCTGCTAGCTTGAGCTGTTGCTCATTTTAATGGAAAAGTTTCATGAGAAATATAAACATCTGTCTCTTGGACCATCAGCTTCATCTTGCCTCCTGGAATGACCTCGCATGAAACAAAACTGCCTTAGCTCACTCCTTTGCTTGGCACCTTTTGTTTTCAGTTTATTAAACTGTGATCTTGGTTTTCCTGCCAGCTCAGGGCCTTTCTGCCTGGCTTACTGCCTGAAACCCTCAGCATCCTCTGCTCCAAGAAT
Organism: Cricetulus griseus; assembly: GCF_003668045.3. Taxonomy (NCBI): domain Eukaryota; kingdom Metazoa; phylum Chordata; class Mammalia; order Rodentia; family Cricetidae; genus Cricetulus; species Cricetulus griseus. The sequence goes on along the minus strand of NC_048595.1, from coordinate 292,547,408 downwards.
CCAGAAAATAGAAACAAGCTCTTGACACCACCCTCTTGTGCTCCCAGCTGAATGTCACTTAAGCTCTCAGTTGAAGACAGCACACTCCATTCTGTGACAATAAGCCCACAACTCTTTAGCTCTAGTTCCACAGTTTAATAAGAGACTCCAGTTTTTGTCTTTTTGTAATGACTTTTTCATGGATCCCCTTGTCTATTTGATTCTGCTAAAGATCATCTTACAGAAAGGCTGGTGAATGATACGGTTTCTCCCTTTTAAAGCATTTCATTTTCTTTCTCCTTGAAGACAACCTTGGCTCAGTATCAAGCTCACAGGCAAGCCAGGTAACACTTTCTCTTACAAATAACATTCTCTCTGCACAGAGAAGAGAGAGGCTTGAAGGCCTGGCCTGGCTGACTGCCCCATTTCATCCAGCCACACCTTATGCATCCCCAGCCGACACCAACTCCCCAACTGAGGTTTATCCTTGACTCTGTTCTGCCCCACCTCATAACAATTCTCTGGAGTTTTGTCTTCACTCTTGGCTTCTGGGGACCAGTTTTCTCTTCTGACTTTTACTGTTCACTTTTCTTCAACTAAATACAATTTGGTTCCAAATGCCACCTTTCCAGTGGTTCCCCACAGTGGTCCTCAGGGACTCTGTCTGCTTCTTTTCTATCCTGTTGTTCTAGCCTCTCTGTCATGTGTTCTTTAGTCTTGCAGACATGGCTGCTGTGGCTCACATGCACCTCTTTCCCTGGTGACATCCACTCACTGGCAAGGCTCTGACTACCACTAACAAGTTAAAAGTATATTTGCTCTCAAACCCTAAACTAGGTTTAACATTTTAAAGTCTGCTTCTAAATGTCACCCGAAAACTCCCACAACAAGCCTTATAGAGCCATCCAAAAAACGATGTGTCCAACTAAATTACCCATATTTTCTCCAAAAATAGTTTTTCTACCTTAAATAATATCAAGTTTCCATCCATGGAGCCTGACTCAAGGGGAATTCTATCAATTTTTTTTCTCTTTTCCCCATCACTCGGTTACTGGAAACACCTTAATAATCCTCGCTGCAAATTTTCTCATGCATTCCTCTCTTTCCACTTTCCATCCCTACTTGGTTCCTCCCAGGAACCAGCATCTGGATCTTCCTCAACCACTTCCTCCATGGTCCAGAATCAGGGGCCCGGAATGCACACATCCAGTGAGCATTGCCACACGAGTGGAATGAATGGTCACTCAGCACAGTCACACTCAGCATGGTCACACTCAGCATGACACTTTGAGTCCACCTGTGCAGCCTGACTCTTGTCAGTCCTTATTCTACGCTGATGATGCCACAGGTGAGCCGAGTTAATGACCAGCCTGCTTCAGATGAGCCCAGACCCTGCCCTCAAGCTGCTGGGAGGTTCACCTTCAGGCTGCAAGGTCACAGCTGGTTAGTGCTCAGACTGGTTCACAGCTGAGAGAAATGGCTGTCCCTCTGCTTCACATGTATAAACAAAGACAATGGTATTACTAGAAAGAAAGGGGTTTTCTCTTTAAAATGACACACGCTACACCAGCTTGTTTCTTGGGTCCATTTGATTGGAAAATCTTATCCTAACCCTTTACTCTGAGGTAATGTCTATCTTTGAAGTGGAGGTGTGTTTCTTGTGTCCAGCAGAAGGATGGATTCTGTCTTCGTATCCATTCTGTTAGCCTGTCTTTTTTTTAACCTCCAAATAAGAAAAATATTTATTAAATAAACTTACACCAAGCCACAGTGACCTTTCAAATGCACTTTCGAAGCCAATGCAACCCATAGAGTAATTTTAATCAAGTTAATAGTTTATTATCAGGGGATGACAAACAGAGATGTGGCTATCAGGTTGTGATTAGGTCTGATCAATCAAATCTGTCACAAATGGAGTGACTTTGGGAAACCAAGTAACCTCTTTGGGCTATAGCATCTTCATATTTAAAACAGAAACATTAGAATACCCCTGTTGCCTCTTATGGTGACTTAAGAAAATCAAGACTAGTATATGTAAGGAGATGCTTGAGGAGGTGAAACATATTTATGACATTAGTAATATCAGTTACCCACGAATACTAAGGAGATTTATTTACAAAGCTCAAGAGGTGAAGGGTTTTGCTTTGAGAGATGATTCTCTTGTGTTTTATTTTTGAATGCTCTTCAGAGATTTTTATGCCTTTACCTAGGAACATATCATATTGTTCTTGTGGTCTCTATCACAGATCTTGTCTATTCCTTTGGGCTTAGCAGAAGTGTAAAAATTCTGCTTGTCTTTAGTTCCTCTTGCTCCCAGGCGTCCTGGTGTCTATCCATTGCTCATCTGTTCAAAAATACATCATAGCTTCCCTCTGGCCAGGTGAACTGCAGTTTTATCTTCTCGGTTCTGCATCATTCAGTCTGGTATGGCTTTGGCTAATGGATCTATCTTGCATCCTCAATTTACCTATTACATTTTACCATTTGCTATAGTCAAATGGTGGTAGGAGGTGAAATCTTGGTGATGAGGTTATGATGGAGAACATAGGCAATATTAGTCCTTTCTTCAGGGACCTGCTTTTCCCTTCTAACATGTGAAGATTCACAGGGAAAGGACCATCTGTGACATTGAAAATAGGCCTCCATAACATGCTGAATCTCCTTGATGTGGCACTTCTTCCATGACTGTGGACTATAAGGCTGTGCTGTCTGCAGAATATCTTCTGTGGTATTTTCTCACAGTGGCCTAGGTGAACTGAATCTCCTTTTAGCCTGGGCATTCATTGCATAGCCTATGTCTTTTTATAGGCAAGTTAAGACAATTAATATTGAGGGAAATTAAGGACCATCGAGTGCTTATTCTTGTTTGTTTTTGATTTGTTGTTGGTAGTGGTATTGTGTGTGGATTTACCCTGCTTTTTCTTTTGGCTTTAGGTAAAGTGGGATTATCTATTGCCTATGTTTTTGTGAGTGTAGTTAACTTCCTTAGGTTTGAGTTTTCCTTCCAGTACTTTCTGTAGGGCTGGATTAGTGGCTATGTATTGTTTAAATCTGGTTTTGTAGTGGAATATTCAGCAGGAAAAAAACAATGGGATATTGAAATTCATAGGCAAATGGGTGGAACTAGAAGAAACCATTCTGAGCGAGGTAACCCAGTCACAAAAAGATAAACATGGTATGTATTCACTCATATATAGATTTTATACATAGAGCAAAGGACTACCAGCCTACAATCCACACTGCCAGAGAAGCTAGGAAACAAGGAGGACCCTAAGAAAGACATACATGGTCCCCCAGAGAAGGAGAAAGGAACAAGATCTCCTGGGCAAATTGGGAGCATGGAGGAGGTGCGAGGGAGCTAGGAGAATGAGAAGGGGAGAAGACGAGGGGTAAGGAGAACATGAGGGAGCAGGAAGATTGAGTAGGGGGAAGAATGGAGGAGAGCAAGATAAAAGATCCCATAATAGAGGAAACCATTATAGGTTTAAAGAGAAATCAGGCACAAGGAAAATGTCCAGAGATCTACAAGGATGACACCAACTAACAATCTAATCAACAGTGGAGAGACTACCTTAAATGCCCTCCCCTGATAATGAGATTGATGACTACCTTATATGCCATCCTAGAGCCTTCATCCAGCAGCTGATGGAAGTAGAAGCAGACACCCATGGCTAAACACTGAACTGAACTGGAATCCAGTTGCAGAAGAGGAGTGATGAGCAAAGGGGTCAAGACCAGGCTGGTGAAACCCACAGAAACAGTTGAACAAGGGGGAGCTCGTAGACGCCAGACTGATAGCTGGGAAACCAGCATAGGACTGATCCAGACCCCATGAATGTGGGTGTCAATGAGGAGAACTCAGAAATCTATGGAGCCTCTGGTAGTGGATTAGTACTTATCCCTAGCACAGGAATGGACTTTGGGAGCCCATTCCACATAGAGGGATACTCTCTTAGTCTAGACACACGGAAGAGGGCCTAGGCCCTATCTCAAAGGATATGACAGGCTCTGAAGGTCCCCCATGAAAGGCCTCACCCTCCCTGGTGAGCAGAAAGGGTATGGGATAGGGGGTCAGTGGGGGGCAGGGGAGGAGGGGAGGAAATAGGTTAGTCTGACTCTAACCAGAGTGTATATGACAGAACCAGAACACAAGCACAGCCCTTGCTCACACTCTGACACACACCAGAGCTTATTGCATCATACACATCAGGGAGCTATCACCCAAACAATATCAACAACAAAACAGAGAATGCCAGGAGCCAGAGAGGATGTGTGGAAATAAGAGCCGCTTAGGAAAATGTGACCCTGCAGCTCCTGTAGAGAATAGTCCAGCCATCCCTCAAGAACTTAAGCACACATTGTCATGTGACCTAGCAGTTACACTTCAGGGAATACACCTGAAGAGCTGAAACAGGGTCTCAAACAGATAGCCATCCACCTGCCTTCACACAGGCACAGCTGATCACAAAGCCCAGTGTGAAATAGCCCTGGGAGCCATGAATGGACACTGGCTCAGCATAACATGTGAGATCTGGGATATCATCTAGCCTTAAGATAGAATGGGATTCAGACACATTGTACAATATATGTGTACCTGGAAAGACATGCTGAGTGGAATAAACCGGTGTGACTCTGAAGTCCCCAGAGTGGCCATGCTCACAGGACACAAAGTTTCCTGGAGCCTATGCTACAGTCTGACAAATGCTCTGAAGAGTTCTCAGAGTCAGCTGTATAACACTGTGAACACATTCAGCACTACTGACTGTAGAGTGACTGATGGTTAAGGTGGCATGACAGTGTTAGCTTTGAGTGATACAATGTAGAATCACTGGTAAAGGGGTTTGGGTTGCCAATGATACAATGTAGAAAACTGGTACAGGGGTCTGGGTTGCCAGTGCTACAATGTAGAATCACTGGTAAAGGGGTCTTGGTGAGGAATGGTCCAGCTGGCCTGTGGACATTTTAGAGGGGATTGCCTTAATTCTATTATTTGATGTGGGAAGAGTAGGCTAAAAGTGGGAAGAATAGTTCTCTGGGTTTGGGTCCTGGACTAAAAAGGAGAAAGGGAACCACATGCCAGCATGCATGCATTCATGTTCTCTCTGTTCTTGACTGGGAGTAAAGTAGCTGCTTCAAGTTGCTGCTACCTTGATTTCCCCACTGTAATGATGGAGCATCTCCAAGAGTACGTGCAGGTCCACACCAATTGTGCAGAGCCCTGACCTCCCTAGAGAAGCAACTCCCTCCTGTGTGAGCTTTTGAAGATGTGGCCAGCTCAAAGCTGTCTTTCCTACAGATATTTACATGAAGGGAAAAGGGTCAGTGTGAGGTGAAACAATTGTCTATCCAAGAACGAGAGAAATATCGAGGTTCTAGACTAATGTTCTATAGCTACCTCCTCTGAACTGAACCATTCCCTGCTAGGGGCAGGAGAGAAGCCCAGAAGTCTCCAAAGCTAGAGAAACCATCCAAAGCCCAGGAAGTTCAGAAGTCACAGGACTCATAGGCCCCACTCTAAGGCATAGCCAGTAAAAAGTGCCAGTGAGAGAAGATGCTCTCTAGTGAAGCTGCGGCAAGTTGTACAGAGAGCTTCAAGGGTGCAATTTTCATGGCTCATCACCCATGCTAGAGAGCATTTTAGTAACACAGCTGCCTTGGGGCCACCTGAAAGACCCGCTCGGAATGCTTCTGCATGCCCCCTGCTCCTCTGTCTTCCCCGCCTGTGACGGTGCTGGGTGTTCTCTCTGGAGCAGGCAGGAGGAGCAGTTGACCGAGGGCAGCGTGGCGGGGACTGAGCAGGGCAGGGCCAGGGTTCGGCCAGGGCTGGAGAGTGCAGCGCAGGCGGCGCCTGGAAGGGGAACTTGAGCTGGGAGAGCAGCGATGCTGCTTGTCCAGGAGCTGTGAGCGGGGAGCCAAGGACACGGGGGGCCGCGGAGCTGCCGGGGCCTCCCAAGCCTTCACCCCGGCAGGGCTCGCACCCCCGGCCCGCCCCGCCTGGCACCGCGCTCCCCCCACCGGATCGCTCCGTCCCAAGGTCAGCCATCTGGACGCGGAGGGGGGAATTGGGTCTGTTGTACCAGGTGCAGACCTTGAGAATATACTGACCTAAAATAACTCCGTACCTCATTAAAATGTCCAATAGAATCCCTGTAACTATGCTTTTCGCTTCTGCACGGTGCTTTTAGCTATATAAGGACCCCTCTCCCTTGGCTCGGGGCTTAGCCTAACAAAGCTAAGTCCCCGGGTGCCCGGCGCCATCAATAAAACCTCTTGCGGTTTTGCATCCAAATGTGGTCTTGCTGATTCCTGGGTGCGGGTTTCCTGCTACGAAAGTACCTCTTCTGAGGTCTTTCACACCCATGATGCTGGAAGTAACCCCACAAATCCACTGGTTCAGCAAACAGGACTTTGAGGGAATCACTTCTTTGGTTTGTCCTTGGTGCCCTACTGTAGGGAGCCGTCCCTTTATTCTCCATTACAAGATGGCGCCTGCATCCGGCAGGCACAGAATGTAAACAAGTTAGTGCGCGCAGGCGCTGGGTAACTTTCCATTCCTTGATCTCTGCCTCTTCCGTGGCATCATGTGGTCCGATGAGCTGCAGCCAATCATGGGGTGACACGTCCGAGGCGGCGGTTGCCAGCCTTTATTAGGGGACGGGATTCTTGGCTCGGGGTCTCCGCTCTGTAAGCTTATGCTCTCTCTCTCTCAAGACGCATTAAAGCTTTACTGCAGAAGGATCCGAGTGTCCTGTGTTGTTCTTGCTGGCGAGACAATCGCGCGGGACACCCTACCTGGGGTGAACAGGTCCATGTCTCCCCAAGAAAAGTCACACAGCAACACCCTGAAAGCCATTTCCCTTTTCCCTTTCTCAGGAAGATGACAGAAATCCCTGAGGTCTTCTACTTGTCTACAGCAGACTTTCCTTGGATTCCATCATGGGACAGATGAGTATCCAGAATACCATGGAATGCACAGGCACCATTCTCTGAGTCCTGTCTCCAAATGGCCAATCTTCCATCATTTACCATGGACTCCTGACTTTAGTCTCCAAAGCTGTATTCCCCCTCCCCCATTCTCTATGATGCCCCAGTTCCCAGTAGTATGCGGCTCACTGGCACAGAGCCTCCTGGTTTGCACAAGGGCCTGGGATGCAGCTCACTGGCACAGAGCCTCCTGCTTTGCATAAGGGCCTGGGTTCCACCCCCAGCAATGCAGCATCCTTGGTAAATACCTGCCTAACCTAGGACGTGTGAACAGCTAACACAGGAGAGTAAGAAGGCAGACACAGTCTACTGGGAGTCCTAACCTTGAGGAGGGAGGGTGCCATTACATATCAAACCCATAGAAACCAAGGGGACAGTGGCAGCAACATGGCTACCAAGGGATATCCAAATCTCCTGTCCCTCCACCCCACACACCAGCATGGTAACCTAGTCAGTGTCACCTGCTGAGTCCACATACCCTTTTGCCTCCCAGAACCTAAATTTAGGCAAATGGTTACCACACAGAAGATACCCTTTGAAAATTTAAATCCTAATTTACATAATTAGTTTATTAAGCCTGCTGTTTTAAAACAAAACACACTGGCATTTCTCAATGTCAAAAAATAACTGAGATGCATTGCACCTGGGAGAGCAATCAGCTCTCAAGTAGCTTTAGAAGACTAAGAAACAGCAGTTCCAATGTGAGGAGCAGAATGGATACTATGGGGAGGACAAGCCGGCCACTCGTCTCTCAAACATAAACGCCTGATCAGTGCTGGATTGAACAGATTTCCCAGTTGCCTCCCAAACACCAACCTCTGGTCCATTAGCAGAGGCTACAACTGACGGTGACCCAGAGTCAAATCAAACACCAAGGGGAACATTGATGAGTGAGGAGCTGCCTCTACAGGAAGGAAGAGAAGGGGGCATGGTGAGTATGCAAGTTGCTCACACATGGCACAGTAAGAACAGACACCAGGGTTAGAGAATGATTAAGAGATAACACAGCAAGGTGTGGAACACTACGTGAATAAGAGAGTTTGTAGCTGCATTGGACATGATTAAGCTAAACAGACAAGAAGGAAGGGGCTCTAGGACAGTAGCAGCAGGCCAGTAGACACCACAAAGCCCTTGAGGAACAAATAAGGCATTTCCACATATTCTTATTGCTAACACAGTTAAGTGTAACAGACTAACTCTAAGTAATGAGGGCTTCCAACAAGAATATTCTACCTATCTCAGGAGCCTACCCAGACCACCCTATGGACAAGAACCCAAACATGTGGTAACCAAAAGGACTGCAGCTACATCTTGGTGGCTGTGTTCCAGTTAACCCTCTGCCACGGTAAAGCTACAGGGCTGCTCATGCAACTGCAAGAATGACCAAAACTCAGTGTAATTAGCAGCACTTGAGACACTTGCAAGTTCAGGGGGTCATAACACTGACCAAGTGACTAACAGCAGACATTTGAGGTCAGCAGCTAACAAGGCACAAGGCAGGGATGGATACAACTTTAATCACCCCAACAAGGAGTACATGTATGAACACTGTGTGATCATGGCTCTGATGGGCCAGGGGGACATGTGTGCAATGTCCACTGCCTTGGCCCATGATAGCGCAGAGAATAACCAGTCTCATAGTAATTACCTCAGCCTTTGTCCAGTTTCTGCCATGGTCCTATACAAACCACAGACAAGGGAGTTCGACAGTTTCACCTCTCTTGGAAATTCCTCTCACTCCCAGAATTTCTCTCACCTTCCCCCAGGTCCTCATTTTTCTGTAATCCTTCTCAAGCCTGCTTCTGCTTTGTGTTCAGTACCATTTTTAATTATCATTAGCACAAAGACAACAAACTCAGAGCCCCTGTATTAGCTCAACCTCTGGAGGTTGTTTCACATCCAGCACACACAACTGGGTTAAGAGAGATACTAACACACACACACATACACACACACACACACCTTGCAACATTTGTTACAGACATGTTGTCACCTTCTGGGTCCAACACCCATCTTCCCCATAGAAAGCTTGAACAGCGGGTAGCCAGTGGTGCCTGGAAGGTGCTTGGGAATTGGAGCCATCTCTGTGCTGGGCTTCTGTAGTACATACCACACACAACAGATCTCAGCACTCCAACACCCATCCCACCTGTTTTGCTTCAGTAGAGTGGGGGGGGTACCACAAGCTCAAGGCCACTCCTCATAGCCACCTCATCAAATGGAAGATAGACAGATGTCCTGGGTTCAGACTAGGCAATCAGCGTGTGACTGGCTTTCTGTCCGCATCTTACACTAAGTGTGTTAACCCAGAGTGGTAAGGAACTAATGACTTCCCACACAGGCATAATCAGCCTGGCAGCACCACAGGGATAGCCCACAGCCTGTCCTTCATTCAGTGGAAACCAGTGTGTGCAGCATGGCTGGACAGGTCTGAGCCAGAGATGCTAGGCCAGAGCTCAGCGAGGTCATGTGTTACTTATAAGGCATTCTCTCCTTCAAGTACATTTAAGTTTTTGTGAGTTTATCTAGTGATACATAAACCAGTTCACGGTTTCTTGGCAATCCTTTTACATACAATAAATGATGAAATATGACAGGGTCTGGGATCCCATTGTCACAGCAACCAGAATAACATGATTTAGACCAAGAAGAGTCTCACTTTAAAAACTTCCGAACCTGGTTTGTATTCTTGGATCTCACCCGCTCCCTTCAGACCCACCAACTCACAGAAAGACAGCTGTAGATTAAAATTCCATCAGATGTAAAGAACCTTGCAAAGGCACCAAGCCTGTCACGTTGGGAAGTCATGTAGTACAAAAGAAAAAGCAGGAAGCCACCACATTCTATCTCCACCCAGCCACTGGAGACAGATGCCAGAGAGGAACTCAATCAGAAAAGAATATGTGCTCACAGAAAATGTTTGCAACAACACAGAACAGACAGATGAAGAGAATCACCTCACTGTGTACAGAAAGAGAACTGGTGACAAGCACCCTCTGGGTGGATTGTTTCCCCATGTAGGGGACACTGAACAGATGGTTCTGGGAGTCCAGTAAATAGAAAGCAGCGTATGACTTCTGGTACAAAGTGGCCCTGTGGAATAGTGCTTAATTGTTTAGTCTAAAATGTGTTCTGTTGGTTCCCCCAATGGCAAAGATCTGGCCAGACCCATCCACCGATGCAGAACTGTAGGCTAGCCCATGGCTTAACACAGAGGTAAACAGTGCACACAAAATCAGGAAATAAAAATCACCTTGTGTGGTACTATGTTTATCACCAGAAAATTATTGTGGCTCACAGAGCTGAAGCTGTTTGCAGTCTACGTCTTGTAAGATGGAGCTGAAGTTTTGGTCATAAAACACATTTGGTGAATGGGGTCATTCCATTTGCCTCTGCCCCTTGGATGTCTCCCACAGCCTCATGTGGTCATTATCCATATGGGGAGCACAGTACAGCTGTACTGTGCATGAATGCTGCCCTCAGGTAAGACTCATATTGAATGCTACTACCACCATCCTCACTGTTGGGCATTTTCACAGTTAGACAAGATTTGGATAATGTTTGCCCACTGTTTGGTCTCATTTCTCTACTAGAGTTATTCTAACTAGAGTACATGAAATAGTGTGATGGCTAGCACATGGTAAGAAAAGTTAAGATCAGACATCCACCCCTGAGTGGGGGAAACCCTGAGGCAGTCCATCTTTCCTAACCACAGGCCTGCTTGTTGAAAGCCGGCCCAAGCTACACCTACAGCAGGCCCCCAGCTTTTTAGGGGTTGGCTCTGTGAGGAAGCATGAAGGATGGTGGTTAGCTTATGTGGGGAACTGCTGGAGGCATGAGAAGCCTTCTCCTCTAGTTATGATATTTGCAGACCAGTCCAGTCAAATGCACAGTGGCCGGAAAGCATTAAAGAGAACGTACAGCAGAAGTGATAAACTTGAGAGCCTCCCCCCGCCAGAAACCTGTCCCTCCAGCACCATAACTATCCAAATGGCAGGAGAGTAAGGAGAGGAGGGGAGAGAGAGGCAGCAAGGCTATCCCACATTTTTAACAAAGCCTGAGAGACAGAGCCTGTCACACTTGTTGCAGCAGAGACGCTACACAAAACTACAAGGTCATTTTATGCCAATCGCCAACTAGTGATTATTTTGTCCTTGAGCTGTGAAGAAAGGACAGCAGGTGTACTGTGGTTTAAAATACCCATTGCCTTCTTGATACAAGTGTGCCAGCCTCATAAAAGCAAATAACCCCTCAAGGCTGTCCACCCACCTCGTACATCACACTTGCCCATCGCTCTTCCAGCATCAGTAGCAGAGGCATGACGGAAATGCAACCAATTTGCCTTTTACTCCAACAGTACCCAGTTACCACTCTTGTGTCTTAGGCATGGACAACCAGACACCCTGAGGAGTGACACTTGCCTTCCTTGTGTTAATTATCACCAGAATCTGAGATACAGTTAGAGATAAGCAGTGCTCTCCAGAGGAAAGAAAGAGACTTCTAGAATTCCTCTGGGTAAGTTGTTAGGTGAAAACCAGAATGGGTTTTCTTGCATAGGAAACCAATACTGAAGGGCACCTCCCAGATGTCCATGTTCCTGGCCTAATTCCTGTATATAAAGGAGTCTATTGACAGCCATGAACTGGACAAAGGCGCTAGCTAGCATATTGCCTGCTGAGTTGGACCCTCACCTCAAATCCATTTTGTTATATTCTATTACCTATATTTCTGTAAGAAAAGGTTGCCTTGATTTCATGATTATGGAAAAAGCTCTATTTGTAATTGAGAAAGAAATGGGAAATATAGAAAAATACGAAGCAAATTAAAATTGTTCTCCAATGTAGGCACTCAGTGAGAGTCACAGTCCTGGATCTTTCCAGAACAGGTGTTGCAATCCTTGTTATTTTAATTAAAATACAGTGCTTGCCAGGGCATTGCCTTGTGACCTGCCCTGTGTGTTTAGGGTGTGTTAGGAATCTTTCCCTTGCAGGAAACATGGCACATGTATTAATGTCCAAGTACATTACTGTTCATCGGGTTGTCACTGGAACATTAATGTCTAAGCGCATTACTGTTCATTGGTGGCTGCTGGAACATTACCACAAGTGCACACAGAAGCAGACGGGAAGCCCTGCCTTGGAGAAAGTCCTTCAAGGGCTTAGAAGCCAACAGCGAGGCTCTCTGAGTCTGCCACCTGGTGGTGGGAAGGGACTCTGGAGAGAGGGCAATGAGAGCCTGGGAGGAGCCTCCAGCAGGGCTGTAGATGTGCTTCAAAGAACCAAGGCAGAACTTAAATCTGGAGGTACCCCATGAAGACTACAGTGGGTACCAACGGAGCACAGTGGCAGCAGTAGGCATTTGTTGATTTCAGGTCCCTCTGAGCCACACTGCCTTACAAGTAAAGGTAAACTCATGTGCCTGTCTCCAAAGCCCTAGAAGCAGTCGCCAACAAGGTTCCTACATTATGTATGAAAAGGCTCAAATCTCCCTTGGGTTAAAAACTGCAAACATAATGGGACCCAGTGACCTACATCAAAGATAGCCAGTGTTTACCTGGGGCCAGAGATCACCAGTCAGGGTGCTTCAAAAGAACAGGGCTGGTGGAGAAATTACAGACCCCTAGGTCAAGTCATCACCAAAGAGGCCACACCCTCCCTGCTCTTCTGCTATGGTCCTCCGTGTATGCCCCTATGTCTCACAGCAAGTATGCATCTCCCATCTGGAGATGGTCCTCCCTCCATTCCTGAAAGGCAAACGCTGTGCAAATACCTTGGTTTAGAAATGTCAACTGTCTCAACCTGGTGCTAGTAGTTTTGCCTCACAGAAGCTTAATAACAAAAGTTATGTTTGAGCAAGTGGGGCTGGGAGTGAACCTACTGGCAGATATGAAGTTTATAAGAGTTAACAGGGATTCATAAACCTCTTGACAAGCTAAGTATCTGAACTGAGTCATTCACTTCGCTTCGACTTGTCTAAACACACGTCTGTGGTGGTGGCAATGTTTCCTCTTTTCCGTGATGTTTTTCATGGTACCATTCTATATTTAAACAGTTCTAAGTCTGGAGCTGTAAAACACAAAGCAGATCAGGAATTTCCCAGGAAGCCATTAGGTCTGATGATCCCTGAATGGGCCCCTTGTGTGCAATTGTTTTAACTTCTGTGGAAGCACACATGCTTCCTGCACATGAGCAGGGCCCTGGAGTACAGACTGTGAGTGCAGAGACCTGGGTGACAGATGACATACTACAATTGCTAATGTGTTCCATGTCTGAGTCAGGCACCCCAGTGAGTACTGACAAGTACTGTATGTGGTAAGCAACAGAGGAACTTTTACCAAGGCAGGCACCTCAGGTTAAGAAGTCCCTATGGGTGTCAAGAGGAGGCCCTATTCAGACACATACAAGATAAGATAAACAGGCAACTTCCCACAGGCATCTTAGCAAGGTTCTGAATTTAAAGGAAGCTCAGTGTTTGGGGGACCTGGCCCTTCACATCTCCTACTGACTGGGCCTGTGTGTCAGAGCACAGTGAAGACAGTGCAGCCTCCTTCTATAAAGCTACCAGAATCTCAAAGCCTGTTGCATTTCTTCTGTTTTTCCCCTGCTGCTACTGTGTGGCTCCTACCATGCTTCCCACAGAGCCTGCTTTGAGAGAAATGTAATAATCAAGTGTGTCAGGTCCCTGCTCTAAGTGTAAGCATTCATGTCCAAGGCCTCATGTTCAAAGGGCTGGCACAGGGTCCCTCAACTTCTAGGAAGTGTTCTTGACAGTTTCTGGTCCCCAGTCAACACAGGCAGCTGTGGTCTAATGGCAAAGAGACCTGTGTGTGCTCCAGATAACATGCCCCTACCCCTACACCCCAGGGGTCACTAGTATTAGGCCCAGGATGCTAATAATTATGAGCCAGGATAACCATGCTGGCCAGTGTCCATACTGCTGATAATTATGAGTCAGGATAACCACACTGGCCAGTGTCCACACTGCTGATAATTATGAGTCAGGGTAACCATGCTGGCCAGTGTCCACACTGCTAATAATTATGAGCTAGGATAACTATGCTGGCCAGTATCTACACTGCTAATAGAGCTAGTCTCCTCTTCATACTGCACACCAACCCCACTAGTACAACATTTGATGTTGTAAGAAAAAATAGCCAATCTTTACATTTATAAGTAGGAAAAGCTTCATAAACAAAATACAAAACAAGTACAAGACTTGGTTTATTTTAATATTTAAATTTTCCTTTACTAAAAAAGGTACTGTTCATAAACTGAGGCAGAACAGCTGGAAGGAACACACAGCATTTGCAACAGGAACAGATTTCCAGATTGTAGAGAACACTGAGATGTCACCAAAGGACAGGCAGCACTCTAGAATTGAGACCAGGAGTATGAACAAGCAGTTCAGATGCTAGGAAACCAAAGGGCCAGAAAAAAAAATGTAACTAAATGCCCAACATCACCTGTAACCAGGGAATAGAAGCTTAGATATTCACATTCTAGGTTGGCCAAATGTTTTAAATGTCTGAAAACATCAAGTGTGCTCCACAGTGTTAGAAATCTAAATTGCTAGTATTTGACAATACTTGGCAATTACAAGAGCATACACCACACTGCAATCCCACTCCCACCCTCATGGCTGTAGGAACTCTTCTGCCTCAACTTCTGTCAGCATCCAGGAGCCAAAAAGTGTAGGGTATGAACTCTAGGGTAGAGTGGAGAGGCTCAGGAGAGAGAGGAGGAGCAGGTGCATCCAGGTTTCACTCCTGACACCAACTGCAAACCGTGTCACAGCCATGATGCTTAGACGTGTAGTGCCAACATCCGTGTTGTGAAATGGAAAATGTGCTCAATTCAAACTAGTAGCTGCCTTTGGGGCAGAGGGGAAGATGGGTGATGGGAGAGGATAAGGGGTCATAGGGGTTTCAGCTTTGCAACCATCTGAAGCAAACACGCTAGTGTTGCTCTACCATGCAGGAACTGGACTCGGTGCTGTTTTGGCTGGACAGGAACTGGGCGGTCACAGCCAGTTTTGATGATGAATATCAAATCTTGTTTATCACTTTCAAAAGTTAATTTCCTCCCAGACAATGAAGGGAAGGCACAGACATGAAGGTAATCTGGCACTTAGAAGGGTAATTTAGCTTATACACACACAAACACACACACACACACACACACACACACACACACACACACACACACACACACACACGCCAGCTAATTGGGCCAGATCACTTAGAAGCACCTGTCATTGGATAATGTGCTGACAGTCAACAGCTGTGTAATGTTCTCTAACAGACAAGCGAGAGACAGTGCCACACTCAGTGGGCAGCCTCCCGTGGACAGTCACACGCAGTGGGCAGCCTCCCTTGGACAGTGCCACACTCAGTGGGCAGCCTCCCTTGGAAAGTCACACTCAGTGGGCAGTCTCCCTTCCCCCAGAGCACTTTCCAGGGAGTGAGCTGTACAGAAAGGCCCAGAAGGCACCTCTCCTGGGATCCCTGCCTTAGGCAGGCCTTCAGCATGGTGCCAGCCTTAATAACAGACCTCAGTCCTGGACTGAGCACTGTAAATACCAGAACAGAGCAGACCGGGACATTAAAACCCGCTCCAACACCTCCACAGTGCTGAGATGCCTGCCTTCATGAGCAGTGCTCACAGGAAGAAGCCTGGAGTTGGCTGGTTCTGTCGAAAGCTTTGCTTTTCAAGGGAACCCTTGTTGTAGATTCTCACCAGGCTACACTCCAGGGCACATCATAAGAGCAGTGCAGAGCCAAGACATTTAGAGAAATACCAACTTGAGTCAAAACTACCCCAGATCATGAGCTCCATACCTCAACCCCAAGAGCAGAACTTTCAATGATGGGACATGGAAGGGAAGACACCAGTGCCATTCGTCCATGCCACTTGGTCCTTCAGCCTGCTTCCTAGACTTCAAGTGCTTTTGTATGCTTTTTCTGTTCTGTCTTTGTCAATGCTCATATGCTATAATCTTTATCACTTATAACATCCATGTTACTTGCATAATGGCAGCAAGCTCACTGTGGGCAGGGATATTTGTTAGTTCACATTAGAGAGGAACAGCCACGTTCCTATCTGTGCCTGTGGAACAACATGGATTCTAACGTGCAGACAAACAGGTCCCAGCACTGTGACACAAGTCACTCTGACCACAGGCTCCGGAATAAGGTCATGATCATCTATGCGATGGGACCCACCATTCTCTCCAAGACATGGCATGCAGCTAAGGAACCAGAACCCCGAGGTAGTGTGTTTCTCCATATGTTGTTCTAAGAGCAAAAGAAGACACAAGGGAGTTGTACAGCCACTACCCACACTAGTACTCTGAACCTGAGCTCTGCATATCCCAGCAGTATGCTAAAGTCCCCAGAGACAGCAGGCAGAACAAGTGTCCCAGCACTAGACTTCAGAATGTCAATCCAGAACATGACAGTGTATATTCCTTGAGGAAGAAGCCCCCACGAGGGTCATGGCTAGGAAAGCTGACTTAGCCCCACACACACACTGTGGAGTTCTATGAGGTTCTCATCATCTGACTGCCGGCTTCTAGCCAGGGAAGACTTGGTGGACACTGCCACAGTCATCCCCAAACATCCAGCCACTGACTGAAGAATAAGCCTGAATCCCAGCCCATTCCAATGCCAGCTGCTTGGCCACATCACAGCTTTTAACAAGTGTCTGGCATAAATCTCAACTGTCCGGTACTTAGCACAGCACATGTCAGCACATCAGCAAAGTCTTACCCCACGTGGCTATAACAACAGTACTGCTTAGTCACAGAACGCCCACCAGGGTTCCCTTAGTTTTGGGGAACCACCACCATCCTGGGCAACATTAGCTCTGCCGAGCACCCAGCAGACAGACACAGGTCTGGTTGCCTGACCCATCTGCCAGACCGAACACCCTGAGGTCTGAAAGGGCATCCTCTCCCTCCTCTTCCCCTTTCTCACTCACAGGACTTAAAAAGCCAACCAGGCCTATACCAGGCAGGTGCCGGTCTCCTGTCAGAGCACAGCCCACTCCTCTTTGTAGCAGACATCCAGAGTAGGAAACTGGTGGTCTGAATATTTTCCTTTCCAAACCAGCTTCTGGCACTTTGCCTAGAGCTTTTTTCCCTCACCAGCCAGCAGGAGTCTCCCTGGCACATCCAGACCCTGAGACATCACAGGCAGTTACCACCCTTTCTAGTTCATCACTGGGCACAGGAATTCCCACTATGAGTCTCCCATCCCAGTATCCATGAATGCACAGACTAACCGACCACTCCCCACCATGCAGTCCTAGGCATTCGTTAGATTCTACCCACTGACCTGGCCTTTTCTTTTTAAAAAGCCTCTGAGGACAGCCAGCCCTGCTGATACAGAGGTCTCCTGGGGCCAGCAGGGTCTCTGGCCTCTGGTGGGGGAAGTGAAGGCAATGTGCTCAGCCAATGCATCTGCCTCTGAGCACAGACGAACATTGGCTTGCTGAACCGCAGGGCGCTCCTGGGCCATGCTGGCCACACTTTGGACACACAGAAACTCAGCAATAGCTGCCAGCACAGTGCCACTGGCATGCAGAGGAACCAGCACCCACAGGATAGGAGCTGAGCCCCTGAGGCAGTCACTGGGGTCCCAGGAGTATTCCCCTCCTTTGAAAACATGCAGCTCTATGGTGACGAGCTAAAGGAGGAACAGTGCTGGGGCTCTGTATCTAGGGACCTGCAGGAGAAGCTGAGCTGGGGCTGCCCGCCAGAGGATCAGAGTCATGGCTGAGAGAGACAGTGGCTGGACTCTGGAGGCAAAGGCCACGGCTGTGTATGGTTGCAAGTATAGATGCATGCCACTTGCATGGACATGTGCGCTCATGTATGAACAATGCTCCTGCCTCAGCTGGGCTCTGCAGGAGGAAACTGCAGAGCAGACAGCCCTCTTTGTCAGTAGCAGAAACTGTCCTGTTCCTGGTGAAGACACTGGAAAGCAGCATCAGTATTTCACCACCTTCCTGTATCATCAGGGTCCAGCTGCCCGGCACACAGGCGATCTACTCTGCTTCTTTCCACAGAGGACCATATAGGTCTACCTACTTTAACCATTGCTGTGAGCTGGGCTCCTGCACAGCAGATGTTTGTTTCCCCACACCCTGGAGGCAGAAGTGCAAGATCAAGATCAGCAATTTTTGCTCCTCCTGGCCCTGCCTCATTGGCTTTGCAGCCATGTCTTTTCCCTGTGTCTTCAAAAGGTTGTCTGTCTGTATGTCTGCATCCTAACCCCCTGCTGATAAGAACACCAGTTAAACAAAATCAGGGCAACCCCGATGACTATTTTTTCTTAATTTCCCAAAGCAATCACGTTCTGAGGCCCTAGAGTTAGGACCTCACTACCAAGTAGAAGCGATAAAAAAGAGGCATTTGGACTCTTGATATCTACAGAGCAAGGGGAGCACAGCTCCAGTAGGCTCGATGGACACTTTAGAAAACAGTTTGGCTTCTCCTGGAAATGACATTCCAGTAGAACAGAGGACAAGAATGAGCAAGGGCTAACCAGTGCTAGAAGAGACAAAGATTAGATATGACTTTCTTCCTGTCCAGTCTAAACAGTATATCATCCACACCTGACATTTCCATCGAAAACCTTCTTCAGAGGATCCCATCAATGCCCGGTGTGCCTGACTAGAAATGACCTCAAGCCCAAGTTAATTATTTTGAATACGACTTTGTGTCTATGATCTTCAGATAGGGGCCAGTCTGGTGATCAACAGGCACAGCCTCAGCCCAGGGCTACCTGCCACTGTCTAGAAAGTTTGTGCTTGACAGAAGTCAATGAGCACCTTGGGAGTGCTGGACAGACACACAGACACTTTTAAGACCTGGGTAGCAGATACAAGAACTAAGGACACGTATATGTCTGAAGAAGTAATTTAGAACACACTGAAAGGGAGACCTTAATTTTTAAAGAGGGAGAGAGAAGAGGGGAAGAAAGACAACTCTTAAACATTGCACCGTGAATGTGTAGAAAGACGGTTACTTCAAAGGGCGCATTAGTTGAAGGGATATTAA
The DNA here is from genome assembly GCF_003668045.3 of Cricetulus griseus. Classification (NCBI taxonomy): domain Eukaryota; kingdom Metazoa; phylum Chordata; class Mammalia; order Rodentia; family Cricetidae; genus Cricetulus; species Cricetulus griseus. The sequence goes on along the minus strand of NC_048595.1, from coordinate 292,528,385 downwards.
GGAACTACTAAATATTTAATGAATTCAGCCTTGTGGTGATGACTAAGGTCATATACAAGGACAGCTCTTGCCAATAAACCTCACTTACTCAAATCCTTTTTTAAAGATAGGAAGCCTTAGTCCAACAGCCTTAACAGATTTCCCACAAGGGTGGAACAGGGTTTAAACTCTGTTGCTGGCCCTTCACGTACACCAGTATCTTACTCAGTTACCCCTATTCCTGATGATGTCATGTTTGTTGTTAATTTCTTAGAAAAAAACCTGAACCAGAGAGATGCACACTCATTTTTCTATGGTTTTCCTTTCTTTTGACACAGGGTCTCATTCTACAGGCTGGTCTGGCTGTGAGCTCACGATTCTTCTGCCCCAGCCTCAAGTGGTAAGGCTGCAAGTGCGTGCCACCATGCAAATGCAAGATGTCCACTCTGGGTGATATGGCATATCCTCTTACCTATGCTTGCGACTTCTACCACATGACCAGCATGACATGTGCAGAGGAGCATTCTCATGCCTAACTCTGCATCCTGCTGTTGGCTGTGAACTTTGGCTGCCCCTTGAGACTCCAAGATTTGTTCTGAAGCTCAGTCATTCAGAAATCAAGAGCAAGGCCCTGCCTCCCTGTATGTAGTTCCAAAAACAAACTCCTCTTTTTCTACCTCATTTCTAGGTAGTACCCTAATGTATCCAGGGTGTGGGACCAGATGTCCTGTGTGAGATATGAACTCTCCAGGTTGGGCCAGCCCTTCTTGTTCACAGTTGTAACCCTGGACCCCACTAACATCCATCAAGTGGACAAGTACCCCTGGGATGGACTCTGGTGACAGAGCCATGTTCAACTACCCATTTTAAACTAAACTTCTTAAAAATAAAATTTTAGTTGTAACTTAAATTATATGTGCCACATGCTAAACACAAACGTCATGTCTTCAGAAGCAGAGAAAGAAAAAAAAAACTAGCTTTGCACTGTCCCATTGTACTCCACAGCAGAACACAATGCTATAAAAGCAAGACCACTCAGATGAGCTCAGGTGGAGCCACACACAAGGGTAAAATACAGCCACAGGGGACAGACTGAGTGCCTGTCTTCACAGAATGTATGTGTTCTGTCATAAAGCTTATGAGGGGTGTGTCATGATATGAATCCTAACATGCCGTGGGCATCTCAGCAGCCACTGATTCTCTGAAACAGATAATGCATGGCGCTGTGGAGACCAGGGATGAGAATGAATCCCGTACACTCTCAAGGGCTAGCAGTGAGAAGCGATGGGAGAGATCCAGGCCAGACGCCTGCCAACCCAACCAAGAACAATGAGGAACCAAAACCCTGAAAGACTCCTCTGCTTTGGCAAGAACTCTGTCCAAACCCTCCTCCCTTGCTGCCGTTCGCATTCATCACCTCACCCCAGAGTCCCAGCAGGCAAGAACTCTTGCCTCAGAGTTCACACAGTACCAGTGCTGTAGGTAATATCTACTCAGGTGTCAGTGGGATACAGGGAGCTATGCTCATGTACAGGACTTGACCTTATCTGTATGTGTATTTGCCACATTGTATGTGTTTGAAGAATCTCAAATACACAAACCCATCAATTTTTTAAATTGTGTGTAAATTTTTTAGCTTTATGCTTACTTGGGAACTGAGCAGACACGATCACCATTGAAGAGACAGTCTCTTACAGGGACAGTCCATGAAGATGGGATCTAGGTGTGGGTCCTCTCTTGTCAGTTTGTGCAGGGAGGCAAGCCCCTAAGAAAGTTGTCCTCTAGTGACTGGCTAGCCTAGAGGACAGCTCCCCACCACAGGCAAGCTCCAATCTCAGAGCACTGGCAACAGAAACTATAATGGCTAAAAGCACAGGGTCAGTTCCTAGTCTCAGGCTGCTCTCTGAGCTCTGCTAGACAGCGTGTTTAACCATTGAGAACCAAAAAAATGAGTACTAACTGAAACTGTCCAGATCTGAGGTCCTGCCTCACTGTCATCTTGGCCACAGGACCCTGAACAAAAAAGGAACTGTAGCATCTCAGAGACCTGGTCTCTTCATCTAGACTCCAGATCACTCTAGATTGTGATGCCCGGAATCCCTCCAGTCCCTAAATTTTATAAGCACCACCTACCACCTGCAGCATAAAACATCTACATTCCTACCCGTCGAGGACCTCGAGCTCAGAGCCACCAAACTCTAATGAATGTCTGTCTCCTCCAAGTCTGTGGTACCTGATCTGCTACAGACTGTCTTTCTAGCAGTTTCCCTGGATGGAGCTGGACTCTGGCCAGCTGGCTTAGGCCCCACCCCCCAGGGGTGGTTCCCTGAAGAAGGCTTTTTTCCACTTTGTTTTGTCTTCTTCCCTTGTCTGCAATTCAGGTCATGGCACAGAACATTATTCATATGCACTGTACTGAGTGAAAGGCCCTTGCAGAGGAACACTGTTTGCAGCCTTTCATTACATTCTCCTTCTGAGGCTTCTGGGGATGTTCTCTTGGGGCTCATGCATGGAAATACATGTGCTGGCCTTCTGTCTTAGGGCTTCATTGCTTGTTCTTTAGTGGGCTTTGGTTCTTTTGTCTATTCTGTCCAATTCTACTCCTTCAGGAGCTACAAGAACCAGACCCAATCTGCATCCCTCTGCGACCTGCACCACTCAGCGATCTGCATGCCTTGTCCATCTGCACCCCTCTGCAATCTGTATCCCTTGGTGATCTGCACCCCTGGTCCATTCACACCCCTCTATGCCTTTAGACACCCATGGTGGAGACCCATGCAGGCCAAACTCCAGCTTCATCTTCCCACCTCATCCCAACTATCTCAGGTACAGAACTATGTATTGCGTGTGTTTAACCTTTTCTAAATCTCTGGCTGGAGGATGAGATATCCAATAAGAAATAGTGACAGGATCATGACGCTCGTCTATGTCAAAGCACATTCCACCCAGTGAGGCACCCAGTATGCCACCAGTGAGGATGCAGCTGCCCGAAGGCTGAGGCATGTGAGGAGCCACCACTCAAGGGCCTGTCCTGCCCAATAGGGAAGCAGGCTATCTACCCTACTACACTTCAGGTTTCTTAACTCCTGAAGTAGATGAAGACAACCTTAATCTACCTCATATAGTATTATTAACAGTATTATTTTAGGAGTGATTTTAAAGTGAGGCATGCATTTATTTTTTACTTGATTTTCGTGTGAAAAGATATAAAAAAGATCTACAGATTTAAGGAAATCACCCACAGGCCTGCACAGAACCAAGCTTGTGCCCATTTAGTGCTATGTGTCGATCCATAGAATTGGAGCCCTTCTTACCCCACTGAGAAGTACTAGAGACACTGTTGGAAAGACAACTTTCTTCAAAAGAGATTAAGGCTCAAAACTGATATCCTGTGGCTGTGGCTGTGATTTTAAAGTCTCTTTTTCAGACTTTTTACCTTTTTATCTTAATTGATTTTTTTTTTTTGAAACAGGGCCTCAGCGTCAAATTCACTACAAGGATAACTTTTAATTCTGATTCTCCTGCCTCCATCTCTCCAGTGGTAGGATTACAGCTGTGAGCCACCACATGTGGCCATGCCTTCTTTTATTTAAAGAGATGTGAAAGACAGAGCTAAAAGTGATTTTTCAGGCTGAGGAAGTAGTCAGTACCATGCTTTACTACCATGGCCGAAGCTTTTGGTTATTAAATTCCTAATACTAAATGAAGCAGGCATGGTGGCACCCATCTGTAACCCTAGCAGTTGGAAGGCAGAGGCAAGAGGACCAGGAGTTTAAGGGCACCTTCAGCTACACAGAGAAGTTTGAGGACAGCCTGGGTTATATGAGCCCCTGTCTCAGAAAAATTAATCAATAAAAAAAAAAAATTTTCTCTAACAAATCCAGCAAAAAGACTAGAGGAGCCATTCAACAAGACCCAGGCCGGTTGTGACCTGATGTGAAGAGGACAGAAATTCGTTTGGTTATTTAAGTTTAAAGGGGACAGGTGGATATGGGTATGAAAGGAGAAGTTCACTGAGTGGGTAGCATCTCAGTCATGTGGGTGAACAACTCGATGACTGTGCAATAATGCAGAGCACCTGGAGATGCCAGGCAGGATAGAGGAAGAGGTAAATGGAATGTTTTATGCTAGGCTTATTTTCATATTAACAACAACTTTTCTTTTAAAAAGAAGAGTAAGAGTCCATATGATAAACAGAACCTACTTAGATGATTATCTTCACTTGAAACTCTACATTTATTAAGTCTGAATAAGGGCCACCCACCATCTTCTCTGGTTCTTCCTTCTACATTTACAGAAACTGAGAATGGACCCTTGCTCTCAACTGTGAAACTGCACATGGGGAGGTTTGATCTGCTCCAGCTCCAACTCAAGAGTGAAAAGAATTAGAAATGATGCAGCTGAGCCGGGCATTGGTGGTGCATGCCTTTAATCCCAGCACTAGGGAGGCAGAGGCAGAGAGATCTCTGTGAGTTGGAGGCCAGCCTGGTCTCCAGAGCGAGTGCCAGGATAGGCTCCAAAGCTACACAGAGAAACCCTGTCTTGAAAAACCAAAAAAAAAAAAAAAAGAAAAAAAAAGAAAGAAAGAAAGAAAGAAAGAAAGAAAGAAAGAAAGAAAGAAAGAAAGAAAGAAAGTAATGATGCAGCTGTCAGCAGGCACTGCCTAGAGCTTTACATCCAACCACAACCTCACACCTGGGCACCACCCACAACCTCACACCTGGACATCTTTCTCCTTAATGAAAGGTGGAATTTCATTCTGCCACAGGAAGTAACGTTTCCTTTCCCTTAGCCCTCGATGGCAAGCTCTGTTCCCTGATGATTCCCAAAGGTGAGGTCAATTTCCAGTTCCACCCTTTCCATTCCCATCATCAGGTGCCCCCTTACCTTTTTGAGGAACAGTTTCTGCAGTTTCCTGTGTGACAGCCTGATCATCTCTCACTGCCCACAGACACGGGAGCCATTCTGCCCGCCGAACAGCCACTTCTTCTTTTATCATCTCCCTCAGTGCTGCGCCAGCGCGTCCCCCGCATTGGCGGCAACCCAGGTCATCTCCTTCCCTCCACCCTCAGCCCTCTTCAGCAGCCACCAAGGCCATCAGAGGAGGCGTCCACCTCCTAGGCATCAGCTGGGTGGCTGCAGACAAAACCCAGCTCTGTCAACTCCAGAAGATAGGAAACAGCAATCAGCCCCAAGGCACCACTCTTCCTGTGTGCTAAGTGCAGGCTCCCATTCTACTCACAATCCATACGGGGCTACTACATCTGGCAGAATCCATCAAAGACAAGGCTCTGAAGAATTATTGCAATGTTCAAAACTGTCAGAGACCTGCAGTGGCAGCCCCGTGACCCTCCCCAAGCTGACAGCCTCCCTTGGCAGCATGTAAAAATACCCTCCTTTTCCCCCTGCTATGGCCTTGGCACAGGTGTCAGCCCCAGCTGAAGGACAGTAAATAAAAACAGTAGCTTATTTTTGTAGGTGGGTCCTCCTGTGCACAAGGCTGTGTCACAGTGTGAGTCACACACACACACACACACAGAGAGAGAGAGAGAGAGAGAGAGAGAGAGAGAGAGAGAGAGAGAGAGAGAGAGAGAGAGAGAGAGAGATGTTTGCAGCCTCCTTGTTCTGGGACTGGTTTTGGAGGTAGAGGAAAACTTCAACATTACTTCCAGCAGTTGACAGGGACATGGGACATCAAGGAAATGAGTTGAAGCTAATGTTCTTATTTTCCTCACAATTGTCATTGTCTTTGTCTCTGGTTAGATATCTATCTTGTGTGTGTGTAACAAGGTCTTACTGTAGCCCAAACTGACCTTGAATTCACCATCCTCCTGCCTCAGACAGAGTACCTGGGATTACAGATGCTCATCAATCATCTGGCCCTTCTGTCTCCTTCTCCTTCTCCTTCTCCTTCTCCTTCTCCTTCTCCTTCTCCTTCTCCTTCTCCTTCTCCTTCTCCTTCTCCTTCTTCCTTCTCCTCCTCTTCCTTCCTCCTTCTCTTCCTCCTTCTTCTTCCTCTCTTCCTCTCCTCCCCCTCCTTTTCACTCTCCTCCTCCTCTTTGTCAATATTAAGAGATTGAAGCTAGAACCTTGGCTGGGCAATACCCACCACTGAGCTACATCTCAGTCCTCTTTTCATTTTGGAAACAAGGACTTGATAAGTTGTCCAGGCTGGCATTGCCTTGGAGCCCTCCTGCTTCAGCCTCTCAGGAAGGTGGATGTGCAGCCTGGGCCACACTGCCAGTCCTTCCCTCATTCACCTCTTCTCTCTGTCTTACTGTGCTCTAGACAACACTGACAACAGCTCAGTCTTACTTCTCCTTCTATGAAACCAGCAGACCATTGAGAACAAGCCCTCGCCATTCCTGGCGTCCAGAGTGGATCTGCATCCCTCCCTCCCCAGAAGCCCTGGGTAGGGCCTTCATTGTCTTAGCAGGAAGAACTTCTCACCCACTCTACTGCTAAATGGGAACACAGCTCCACAGTAACTGTGGCCTCCTGCCCAGCCCTGCCTTTCTCTGCACCCAGCCACTGTGTTGACTACTGGTAACATTGTGAAGGGAATGGTGAGGCTTCTGCACGGTCCTGTGGGGTATCCCACCGATGACAAAATAAAATGTTTCCCTGCAAACTTGGATTCATGTGGCCTTAATGAACAAGTTTGTTTTAATTATTTTAATCCACAATGACCAGACTCGCTTGAAACATAAGTATATTTTACTGGATTTTGACTGAGGTGAGGAAGAGTGGGGAACCTCTGGAATGGTTTCAAGTGCATGCAAATAAAAATGCAGGGTTTATACAGAAACAGCTGACCTGAACAAGGGGGAGCTCATGGACCCCAGACTGATAGCTGGGAAACCAGCATAGGACTGTTCCAGACCCCCTGAAGGAGGACGTCAGTTTGGAGGTCTATGGGGCCACTGGTAGAGGATCAGTATTTACCCCTAGTCCACAAATGGACTTTTGGAGCCCACTCCACATAGAGGGATTCTCTCTCAGCCTAGACACACTGGGGAGGGTCTAGGCCCTGCCCCAAATGATATGACAGGCTTTGAAGATCCCCCTGGAAGCCCTCACCCTCCCTGGGGAACAGAAAGGGGTTGGGATAGGGGGTCGGTGGGGGGCAGGGGAGGAGGGGAGGGAGAGGGAACTGAGATTGACATGTAAAAGAAGCTTGTTTCTAATTTAAATTTTAAAAATGCAGGTTTTATTTTCACTCACCAGACCCCCCCCCCCCCTCCCCCCCCCCCCCCCCGTTCAAGCCCTGCACAAGACACTTATCTTGTGCAAGGAAAAGATCCTAGCTTGACCCCTATCATTATATCATTGTCATTCAGGACTGGCTGCTTGGAATCAAAGGTAATTATTGAGGAGCAAACATTTTTCTCAGTTTCCCTTCGGCACATAATAGAATTAAGCCTTTGAGTTGTTTACATACCTTCTTCCAAGGGTGCATGGTCTATTGCCCCAAAGAAGGGGCCCTACAAGGGAAAAGACACATCTAACAATATCAAAGATAAATTCTCCCAGGCTCTGTTAGCCTTCTGCAAACAGACTGAGTTCCACCTTACTCAGCACTGAGAGGTCAGTGCAGGTGAGCCAACACAGCAAAGCTCACAAATGACCCAGCCTGACATGCTGTTGGCCTGGGAAACGAGAAGGAGCCCCCTCATTGGAGGTTCTGTCACACTTGCCCTTGATGGCCACATAGCTGAGTATGGAGTTGGTATAAAAGGAGAGGGCTTGATGGAGGTCTGGGGAGCGGGACTGAATAACCCTAACCTAAAATCACTACATTTTATAATTGTGGTTTGAGCAATCCTAAATGTAATTGCATTCAAACTTCCACAAGAATTAAAAAGCAATTACCCGGGACTTGGTCCCTTTGAAAGTGCATTCGCCAGCAGACCAGGGCTTTGATCTCTGGGGAAATGGTGGTCATGTCAGGTTGGAGTGCAGTAACAGAAACCTTTCATTTTTAATGGAATGTAATTGCAGATGCATGTAAGTTGTAGATTGGATGTTGTCATGGTGACTGTGACAAGAACTGCCTTCATTGAGTACCATGGGGGATCGCCATAACAACCTTGGCTTATTCATATCCAACTGAATATTTAAAGAAATGATTTTGAGAAGCAGTTCTCTGTTTGTTGGTCACGCCTTGAGGAAATGCTACCCTTGCCACATGGGCACCACTCCAGCAACAGTAATCAGAGGTCACACAGTCACATCCAAAGAACCAACGCCCAGGGCTGTGACAGCATTGCTTCCTGTTCCCTTCCCACCATCGTGAGGTCAGTCTTGAGCATCGTGTCTTCCTCTGCTACATGCAGCACTGTGTTTACTCATCTCAGACCCACTCAGCACAAGACAAGGAAGGACACCATATGTCGTGCCCTCCCCACTATCAGCAGGGATGGAAGTGAAGCCTGTCACCTCTGTGCATCGTGTAGCTGCCCCATGTCAGGACAAGGACACAGGATCTTAGGGCAGGAGTGTTTCCAGGTGGACTCCTCTCCCTGCAGAGCTGCTGAGGAGAGAGCCCTGGTGGAGGCCTGTCGGGAAACCTCCTGACAGTGTGACAGGAAATCTGTCTGATGTGCTAAGACCTGGTGCCTTCTATCAGCAGTCCTCACAGAAATGCACAGCCTGTCTCCTCTGGACTGAGGCCCCTGACTAAGCCTTTGAGATCAACAAGCTGGGAGCACAGAAGAGAAACTGAGGGTCAAAGAAGTCACCTACGAAGTGGAAGTAGAATTCTCTTTCCCACACTTTTCTGTCTCCGGCCCCACTCATTCCCACATTCCACTGCATTTAATCTCAAATGCATTTTTATAGCCACTGTTCCTTGGCACTTCAGCAGTTAGTCTAGACCTCAGCATCCTCCAGGGGCTCCAAGTATGTGTATACGTGCCCCAGATGTGTGTCCATATGTGCATGCCCACTCCCATGGGAGAGGGAGGAGAGCATGCAACGGCCTCAGTGCTAATACTCTGCATGGTCCCTACACATGATGCAGGCACAGCTGAGTTGTTGTATGAGTGAAAGCATACTGTGGAATGGGCTCTAGCTTCCCAGAAGAACTAGTCTAAAGTCACGGGGGGTCAACTCCAGAAGGCATGGGGGTGAGGGCCCACCATACCCCCACCGCTCCAGCCTCTGAGGATGCTCTGGGTCTCTGGGAAAGCCCAAGCAGCTCCATTCACAGGTAAGTCATCAGCTCTGAGGAGGACTCACAGAACTCCCCAGTCTGGCTCTTCTGGAAATGTCTTCACCTCTGTCCACTCTGGCTGCAGGTGGAGAAACAGTTACAAGAGGAGCCTGGGCCAGCAGGAAGTGTGGGAGGGAGTGGCTTCCACAGTAAATGTATAGATTCAGATGCCTGGCCTCTTTCTACAGCTGGACAGATGCTACTCCACATGCGTATGGGCGATCGACGAGTACGACATCATGAATAACACTGTTTAGAAGAGGGTCTTCGGAGATGACTCTGTCAGTGGAGTGCCTGCTGTGCAAGCATGGGGATCTACGTTCAGATGTGCCCCCAAACATAAAAATGGTCACAGCCACGAGCTTATAGAATCCCAGCACAGAGTAGGGGTGGAAGTGGACTGTCAGGTGGCTTCCCAGAGCTCACTGGCCAATCAGTGTAGATGAACTCCAGGTTCTTCAGTGAAGGGCCTTCCTTCAAAAAGGAAGGTAAAGAGCAATGGAGGAAGACACTCAACAGCTACCACTGGTTTCCACATGCATGTAACACACATGCACGCAACACAAATGCATGTAGCACATGTGCATATAACACACATGCATGTAACACACATGCACACCCACAGGAGTGCATACTTAACCCCCACCTACCCACATGCACACATAAATTATGTAGAAGGACTACAACTGGGATCTTAAATGTCCTTCAAGTGTTGAAGAGTTGGCACATAGCCTGAAGCACTATTGGAGCCTTTAAGAGGTATGGCCTAGAGGGGGGTCTTGGGGTCATTTGTAGCATTGCTCAAAGGATGTGGGATACTGGTCTTTTATCCTCTCTTATTTTGCTATACCATGCCTTCAGAAGGTCATGAGGAGCCCTCACCCAAGACCTAGAAGCAGCACATCTGCCCAGTGAGGAACGGGAAACTGTGCAAGTGTGAGACAAATAACTCTTTCCTCTGTATAAGCTGCTGTTTCAGGCATGTTGGGGTGGTGGAGCCATGGCACAGAGGTATCAATGGGCTCACACAGCTCTTCCCAGTGATTGAATACCAAAGATAAAACCCGAGGGACATGGGTCTTGATTTTCTGTGACTATTACTTCAAGCAGGAATCTTATATTCAGAAAATGTTGGGGATCCACTCCTTCAGAGTTCCAGGAGCAAATCAGGGCAGTGGGGAGAGTCACACTCCTTGCTCAAAGTTTCTGTCTGGATTTAGCAGTCTTGTTAGGCGGCATTTGCTCAGCATTGAGCATGCAAGACCAAGAGCAATGTTAAACTCTTTCTCGGTTCTCGAACAGCTACATGGAGAAAAGTTAAATGCTATTTATTTTCCCAAAACGGATGGCAGGGGTTTATCTTGGATTCCAGTGAATACCTATATGACAGTACCGTGTTCAGAGTGAAGATACTGAGGCCAGACCGAGTGGTTCAAATTCCAAGCCACACCCTGGCTCTGGGGACACTGACATCTGTAACTACTGCCATGTGCGGCAGTGACTGGCCAATGAGTTAACACTTCTAAGAGGCTTAGGAATGGAAGTCCAAGGAAATGGATCAGTGTGTGAAACATTTGATGTAAAAGTGTGAGCACATGAGTTCAAATCCCCAAACCCACATAAAGTGAGACATGGTAGCAGGCCCGGTGCTCCTACATGATAGGCAAGGCAGAGCAGCAGACTCCCTGGAAGCCCAAATGCCAGCTAGTCTCGCATTTACAGCAATGACCAATGAAGAAATCCTACTTCAAACAGGGTTACCCTCTGACCTCCACACATGTACCACAGCACACAGACACACACACACGGACGTGAGGGGGGAGCAAAAATGTAATGAAACTTAACAAATCTAGCAAAGCAATTTGTAGATGAAAAAACCAGGATAGAGAGAAGAAAACCTGGGGCGGGGGAGCGTGTAGTAGGGCATCCAACTTGACCAGCACCCTGTCCCCTCCCTGTGTGCCTACGGCATTGAGGAAAGCCATGTGCACACCACGTGCACTGCACAGATGACTTAGCTGCCACCTTGGTCAATCTGGTATAAATCAGGTCAAGACTGTGATGACACTGACTTCAAGAGGGGCAGATGCCCCTGTCCTCACAATGTCCTGGGGAATCCTATACAGACTTTTTAAAATTATTTGTTTGTTTATTTGTTTTATGTATATGTTAAGTCTATATAGCAAGTACATGCCTGGTGCCCACAGAGACCAGAAGAGAGCATCAGATCTCCTGGGACTGGAATTACAGACAGTTGTGAGCCAACATGTGGGTGCTGGGAATCAAACCTTGGAGCCCTTGCCACCTTCAACAGTGGCTCCAGGACCCTCCCAATTGCCAACTCTGTGCCGCCCAAGTCCCTAGCATGAAATGACAGTATGTATACCACCTGTGCAGTGGTTCCCTGACTTTAAGTCTTCTCTAGATGACGCACGATGCACGATACATGTGCTGTTACACTGGTTAGCAGATGCTAGACCAGGGCCCATATATTGTCCACACAGAAATTTTTTTGACTGGTGGGCCTGTGTGTGTAAGGAACACAGTCCCGTGGCCTGTGCACAGCACTGCCCAGTCCTAACATTTTCACAAGCTGCTAGACGGTCCTTCTGCTTGGATTCTTACTGCTTAGAAAGAAATGATGGAAAATGTTTGAGAAGGCAGAAAGGTGAAGAAGTTTGCCAGTGCTTCACCGTAACCCTGCATGGCTGCTCCGACTCTAAGGCTTTTGAGTTAGCTGGTGTGGGAAGGTGGGATTATTCCTTTTTGGGGGAAAGGTAAGTGATCGCTCACACGTGAACATGGGAAAGCCCCAGGCAGCTTGCTCCCTGGCTGCTCCTTCCCTGGATGCCATGTGAAACAGAGGTCCCTCACTGTGGCCTATAGAGCTGATACTCAGGCACAAGGCACATCAGCACATGGGGCTCAGATAGGGCCTAAAGTAATGCCAGGGTGGCTCCTTTAACTTTGAGTGACTTCTAAAGGAGAATCCTAATGCCTCTGGCCTTTGTCTCTTGGGAGTGACAGCTGTGAGATGCCAGGCTGGCATTTAGAACTGAGAATGTAAAGAGACTTCCACTCCTCTGGCGTGAGGCTGGCCTGGCAGTTGGGTACAGGACTCGGAGCCCTGGAAGCTCTTAGTAGTTCTGAAGGAAGGGAAGTTCTAGGCACACCCAGAGAGCCAGTCTCCTTACATCTTGAGACCGTCACTGTACTTCTAATTCTGACCCTGTCCAGGGTCACCAGGGCTGTCCTTGTGGTGCAGAAATTCATTTCAAGGTATATTACTGGTCCTAGCACACCCTTCCCTGGGATGGATGAGGTGGGGCAGGGGACATCACATCTGTAATGCACCGGTGGACATTTGTTCTCTTAACAGATCAAACGCTTCCTCTGGTGTCACTAAACAGAGGCCACCTCCAAATGGTGACATGCCCTGACCTGCCAGGATGACTCATCTGCTACCAAATGTAGATACAGCCAGAAAGATAAATGAGTGTCACATCATCAGTCCAGGGCTGTCATGTTATTTTCAATATTTAGGATAGCTCAGCCTCAGCTAATCCAAAAATATATACAAAATTACTATACCTGTGGTACAAGCTTCTTTGGGAACTATAGAAATTTTTTTCTGTGATCTTAAAACTTAGTGGAGAACTTTGGGACTCTTTGGGAATTTTCTTTTGTTCTTTCTTTCTTCCCTTTGGGGGAGGGGTTCATTTTTCTCCAGGCATTTCTTTCAAATTCTGTATGTTATCTGTTGGGAGTTGGGAATTGGGGTAGCAGTATTATGATAAATTTTGGGTCAGTCATTTTCCTTGAAGTTAATGCTTGGTTTAGCAATACCTAGCCCCAAAGGAAACTGAAAATCACTTATTTGCTCAGGATTTCCCTGACTCTGGGTTGATGTGGCATGTCCTTCTGTATGCTGTGAAAGAGTGTTACTTTTATTGGTTGATGAATAAAGCTGTTTTGACCCATGTACAGACAGAATATAGCTAGGCAGGGAATCTGAACAAAGAGCTAGAGAGAAGGAAGACAGAGTCGAGGAGACGCCATGTAGCCTGCCGGGGAAGCATGATGCCAGGGCATCACCGGTAAGCTACAACCACTTGGTGATACACAGATGAATAGAAATGGATAATTTATGAGAGAGAGCTAGCCAGTAAGAAGTCTAAGCCATTGGCCAAACAATTGCAGCTGATAATAAGCCTCAGAGTGTTATTTCATAAGCGGCTCCCGGTGGGCGGAAAGAAACAAGTCCAGTGGGACTGGCAGACAGAGAAAATTCTCCTGCCTACAATAGATACATCTCTGAGAAGCTGGGCTGAAATGCTGTGTTGTCTTTTGAGGCTATCTAATGATAAGTTACAGCCTTGAAGCTACACTGGACAAAAAACAAAAAAGTCACATCGTTCCCATGTTCCTGTTGATGGCAGTAATGCTGCCTATGTCTGTACCAGAAGCCTCCCTTAGTTCCCTACTATCCCATGCGTGTCAGCGCCCACCTGGTGCCCCTGAAGTGCTACTATACAGTCATGGTGGGAATGACAAAGGGCTTCTTAGCTGGGGTAGCCCTGGCAAGGGGCTTTGCAGGAAGAGCCAGTTTTGTTGTAGGATCTTTGGTCTCGAAACCACACGAAAACACAGACTTTCACACTTACTCCCTACACTTCAGCCATTTTCAAATGTCACCTTCACATGACCAGCTTCATAAAAAGCAAAGCACAGTTGTGATACTGTTTCCTGTATTTCAGATTCAAGGCAGAGGCCAGGAATGATAAAAGGGAAAGAAAAAACACTATGACTCTAAAGACAGAGTCAGGGGTGGGCGCTGGATAGAAAGACTAAAGACCTGTTAGAGGTGAGGCAGAGGAACACAGGCTTTGAATTCTAATCTGGAAACTAATTTTGCCCCTCAGATGGGGCTGGCATCAGCCAGCAAGCCTCAAAGCCAGGAAGGAAGGACATCTGCCTGGTGTTTATGGAGCGTCCCCATGTTCAAAGCTGTCAGTACACTACAGCTCTCTGCATTTGAGATATCTCATTATTTCATTTGTGTATCAAAGTAGCTGGCACAAACTAGATCATTACACAAATGACTAAGAATGAAAACCAGCACACGTACATGTCCGGAAGCTGGGTAGGCAGCTGAGAAGCCTGTGCCCGGGGTCACCAAGCACCTCATGTTCTTCTATGGGAGCCAGCTTAGTTATTTTTATTCTTTACCCAACAACAACATTTGTTTCCCCAGCTGCAAAACTGCATCCTTGGCCTCTATTGCTGTGTGACAGTAATCAGAGTGGCATGCTCCCGCGAGCTCGGGGAGCTGGGAGAACACTGTGGTCTCTCTGTCAGGATCTGTAGACCCAGTAGATAAAGGAGCAGCCCTCTCTGTAGAACAGGGCTGTGTGTTCACAGCAAAGCTGTAATAGGAAGACAGGAGGGAAGGAAACAGCACGTCCTCCGCAGGCAGCAGGACCCAGCCCTCTGCACTCTGCCCAGACAGAACACACCTCCAAGAAATCTTTACCTCCATTGTTTCTTCTTACTACAGCCAAAGAAATAAACAGTAAAATCACAACGGTGAGAAAATTGAATCAAGCCATTTGCAGGTCTTGGAAAATACACAAACAACTTAATGTAACAACTACCATTACATTGGCCACCTTGACTGACAGTACTAGAGAAGTGTCCCACATGCCACAGCAGCTCAATCTTTGCTACGAGTTCATCCCGGGACACTGTAGACCTCCATCTTGTACTACTGTCTTTTAAAATAAGCTTTTGCAGTCTTATTAAAAATATTTATAGAGCAAGAGTTAAAGAAGGAAAGAACATAGGAGGACCAGCACAACAAGGCCAGAATCAGCCCTTTTAAGTGATCCCTGTCGGCTACCTTCTGTCCAGGCTGTTCTGAGTAAGGGCTGAGGGGGTCCCTTCTCACCCCAGAGCCTCAACATGCCAGCCAGTCTCTCTTCCTCAAAACTCCACCCTGAGCTGGATCTGTTTTTACCCTGAACACCAGGGCCTCCTGGTGGCTATAACCAGGACATTTCTGGAAGCATGGCCAGGCTGAGGGCTAATGGGAGCAGAAGGGACTTGCCAAGCTTGAGGCTCTCCTGTGCCTGGACCTGGGATGTCATCTGGAGGCAGCATCCTGACGGAAACAGCAGAGCTCCTGGACAGTCTCCAATTCTGACCACTGTCCTATGGATGACACCTCATAAGAAGCCATTGATTGGGGAGCTGCAGACATGGCTCAGGAGTTAAAAGAACTGCCTGCGGTTCCAGAGGTTCTGAGTTCAATTCCCAGCCATATGGTGGCTCACAACCATCTATAATGAGATCTGATGCCCTCTTCTGGTGTGTGTATACATAATAAATAAAGAAATCTTTTTTTTTTAAAGCTGTTGATTTCTGCAGAAATTACTCACTAGGAGTGCTCCCTACCCCACCCCCCATGCCATGGCTCCTAAATCCACTCTTACCCCTAATAAACACATATAATTTTATTCCCTTGGTCTATTCCCCCTCCTATCTGCCCCCCTCCCCTATAAAGAAACTTACTGCATAGCCCTCATGGGTCTGATATTTGTTATGTAGACCATGACAGCCTCAAATATACAGGAATCTTACTCTCTCTTTCCTATGTCCTGGGGTTACAAGTGAGGAGCTCTACATCCATTTCTATAGCCAAGAACAAAAGAGCCACTCAACATTGAACCCTCTCCTCACAGTATGACAAGGCTAAGAGTGGATTGTGAGAACAATCACAATAATAGTACCTATTCCACAAGGAACACCTCCTTGCACCCTTGTGCAGACAGGCACAAGTAAAGTTTTGCTAAGCACTACCAGCGGCAGCCTAGCTGCCTCTTCCTAAGGAGTGGAAGAGAGAGATTCCCAGGCCTCCGCCCACCTCTGCACTAAACATCGTTCTCCCAAGTTCATTAAAACTAGGATGCCCTTCAAAACTGCATTCTGACATGCATCTTACCTTAGACAAAAACAAGTGAGGTACCGACATATGACACAGCTGGCACCAGGTATCACAAACTAGGTGATTCTACCAACACAAGTCTTCCGCCAAAAAGGAAGCCCAGCTCTGTGAGAGAATCCTGTCACGGATAAGACTCTCTTACCAGACCCATTCTCAGAGTCGGGCTGTCAGGAAAAACACTCGGAGGCTGTGAAAAGACAAGTCAGCCTGTGTCTTGTGTTGCTCAAGGTGCAGTAGGTGGGTGTCAGGGACCCTCCTCTATCCCCAGGGACCTCCTGAGTCCTCACCCTCCCATCACTTTCTCACACAGAGAGCAAGCCTGTTGCCTAGAGAATGGGCTACCTGGACTCCTGACTCTTGAGCACTGCAGGATTTTTACTTTTCCTTTACCAACCTTCTTACTCTTCATTTCTGTTGATTATTATTATTGTTATTATTATTATTATCATTATCATCATTATTTATTTTTTGTTTTAAGAAGACTGAGAGAGTTTTGTTCAACTTCTACTACATAAGTTAATATCACCCAGCCAAAATCTACCATCTGGCTGGGTTCTAGCACCCTCTTCCCACACAATAAGGACTACTTGTGTCATGGGAACCAGACATGGAGAAGTGTCATAAAGACATCTTACAAACTTTCTTATTTGCAATGTTATTGAAAGCAAAGAGCCATTTGAAAAATGAGAAGACCATCTCCATCTAAAGATGGTTGTCTTAGGCCTCGCTCCCAAACGCTGACCTTCCCAATGATAGAGACAAGAGCTGGCAGGCACCAGCAGGGCATAGATGTCTTAACGGGGTGTTGCACATGCAATAACGTTTTCCTGATGACCCATAGATTCTGAACAAAAGACCCTACAATAAGGTACATTAGCTGGGTGCTGCTCCAGTATTACACACAAGGCAGACCCCCTACTGTTCAAAGACTTTATTGCACAACCTACTGTGCTTGCATTTCCACTAGAATGTCAGAAGTTTTCAATTTTATACTTTAGTCTTTCAAAGAGCACATCACAGTTTGTTTCGTTAGACGCCAGGCAGAGTAAAACTGCCAAAGAAATTGAGAGAGCCTTCACATTGATCACTTTTCCTCGAGCCTGCCACATTAGCAGGGGGAAGTGACTGCTTGAATCATCTTACCTCTGTGGACGATGATGAGGCTGGCTGTGTCTCAGCTGAGGGGGTCGTGTCACCTTTGCCCTGGGGAAGCAGAGCAGAGAAGGAATATGGGTAAGTTTGTCTGTTCACAGCACATGCCCTCTGTAGCCCTCACTACCCATGAGTACCCACCAAGGCTGCCCGCCTCTTGCTTCTGAACATAAACCTCCACATGACCTTGGGTGCCTAGAGCAGCTCCTGCTGCTGGCAAAGAGCTCTTGGAGAAGACTCAAAGAGGGGAACTTGCAGCTTTTGTGCAACTTTTAAAACTCTGCCAAAGGAAGTGATGATGTTCCTATCCTGGGCCTCAAAACCCAACTGAAAAAGTCCACTGCCTTAAGCTGTAGGTCGGCTGTCCTGCAGCAGCCAGAACCCACAAACCTAACTATAACACGTAACACACATGTAACTAAAATCCCAGTGACTATCTTACATTGTAGGTTGGCTGTCCTGCAGCAGCCGGAACCCACAAACCTAACTATAACATGTAGCACACATAAAATCCCAGCCACACTTAACCACTGATGCCTAAACCCAAGCTCCACTCAACCAGGAACTTGACCTTCCAAACCCATTTTGGCTGTAATGATTTAGAACAAGTTTGCAGATTTACTTGACAATTTGCCCTTAGGGACTTGAGCAAGTTGTCTGTAGGGACTTGGGCAAATTGTCTGTTCTCATCTCTGCACACCCGGAAACACATTTTTCAGGCCTCTGGGATGGCTCAGAGTGTAAAGACACTTGCCACCAAGCCTGATGACCTGAGTTCAGTCCCAAGGACCCACATGGAGATGGAGATGGAGAGAACTGACTTACTCATTCCTTGAGCTGTCCTCTGACCTCTACACATGTACCGTGGCATATGCATGCATGTACACACACACACACACACACACACACATACTCTCAACTTTTGTAGTTTCTGCTGTCTTAGTGGCTTGTGTAACTCTGAGTCCTTGTTGTAATTTTTGGCATTAGTTTTGTCAATCAAGCCACATTGTGGTCGATATTCTGGGTGCCAAACTATAGTTTTCAATGTTCATGTTTGTTTCAATACTCTTCTTGAAGTAATGCCCAACTATAATTTTTTTTTTTTTTGGTTCTTCGAGACAGGGTTTCTCTGTGGCTTTGGAGGCTGTCCTGGAACTAGCTCTTGTAGACCAGGATGGTCTCAAACTCACAGAGATCTGCCTGCCTCTGCCTCCTGAGTTCTGGGATTAAAGGCGTGTGACACCACTGTCCAGCTCTAACTCTGTAATTTCTAATTGCTTTGTTCCATACAAATTTTTATTTGTTTAAAATACAGTTTTGTCATTTCCCCTTTCCCTCTTCTCCATCCAATACTGAAAGACCCCCAGACCCCTAAGGGCCTCAGAATCCCGAGGAGCCCCCGAGACTCAGAAACCAGACCAAGAGCTGCAAAAGCAAGAGGGTTTATTGAATGAATGTGCATTCAGGTGTCAGCAATATAGGGAAAGCTGCACACCCCAGCATGGGGTGCAAGCTCCTTATATAGGAAAAAAACCGCAGATCAGCATACAGGCAAGGGGCATAAAGTGATTGATTACAAAGTATGATCTCATGTTACAGTGGTTACCCAGGTGTGACCTGTTTTTCTACAAAGGAAAAACCACAGAACGTACCCTGAAAAGTCCTTGATTGTCTGTTGGCCAGCCAGGTGTGACCCAAAGAGGGTTGTCTTGGCGATTACCCTTGTCTAAACCATAGGATGTGCCCGGGGTTGGGGCCAACTTCCTTGTAATGGGCCAAGGCCTGTGGGAAACGTTTTCTCTCTGTGAACAAAATCTTTCAAAACCTTTTCTCTCAGCAAACTAAAATCTTTCAATACCTCTACACATGCACCATGGCATGCAAGTGTACGTACACACACAATCAATAAATACCATTTTTTAAAAAGAGAATTCTCATCTTCTGTTTGATCCAGGCATCCCCTGCCATGCTGTCCTCTGTTCTCTATCCTCTTTGCCTTGGCTCACATTCACTAATGAATAAGAGATGAGGAAAACACACAATAGAAGCAGAAGGGTCATTACCAAACTCTTTCTATGAGGCCACAATAACCTTGATACCCAAGCCACACAAAGCCACTACTAAGAAAGAGAACTACAGACCAATATCCCTCATGAACCTTGACGCAAAAATTCTCAATAAAATATTGGCAAGTCAAATCCAAGAACACGTCAGAGAAATCATCCATCCCGATCAAGTAGGCTTCATCCCAGGGATGCAAGGATGGTTCAACATATGAAAATCCATCAATGTAATCCACCATATAAACAGACTGAGGAAAAAAAATTACATGATCATCTCACGAGATGCTGAAAAAGCCTTTGACAAAATCCAACATCCCTTCATGATAAAGGTCCTGGAGAAATCAGGGATAACAAGAACATACCTCAACATAATAAAAGCCAACAGCCAACATCAAATTAAATGGAGAGAAACTCATTGCAATTCCTCTAAAATCAGGGGCAAGACAAGACTGTCCACTCTCTCAATACCTCTTCAATATTGTCCTTGAAGTTCTAGCTAGAGCAATAAGACAACAAAAGGAGATCAAGGGAATACAAATCAGAAAGGAAGAAGTCAAACTTTCACTATTTGCAGATGATATGATAGTCTACATAAGTGACCCGAAAAACTCAACCAGGGAACTCCTACAGCTGATAAACACCTTCAGCAAAGTGGCAGGATACAAGATTAACTCAAAAAAATCTGTAGCCCTACTATATACAGATGACACATTGGTGGAGAAAGAAATCAGAGAAGCATCACCCTTTACAATTGCCACAAACAACATAAAATACCTTGGAGTAACACTAACCAAAAAAGTGAAAGATCTGTACCATAAGAATTTTGAGACTCTAAAGAAAGAAATTAAAGAAGATACCAGAAAATGGAAAGATCTCCCTTGCTCTTGGATAGGTAGGATCAACATAGTAAAAATGGCAATCTTGCCTAAAGCAATCTACAGATTCAATGTAATCCCCATCAAAATCCCAACACAATTCTTCACAGACCTTGAAAGAACAATTCTCAACTTTATATAGGAGAAACAAAAGACCCAGGATAGCCAAATAATCCCTATACAATAAAGGAACTTCTGGAGGCATCACCATCCCTGACTTCAAGCTCTATTACAGAGCTATAGTCCTGAAAACAACTTGGTATTGGCACAAAAATAGACTGATAGACCAATGGAATAGAGTTGAAAACCCTGATATTACCCCACACACCTATGAACACCTGATTTTTGACAAACAATCCAAATTTATACACTGAAACAAAGAGAACATCTTCAACAAATGGTGCTGGCATAACTGGATGCAAACATGTAGAAAACTACAGATAGACCCAAGCCTTTCACCCTGCACAAAACTTAAGTCAAAATGGATCAAAGATCTCAACATAAACCCAGCCACACTGAACCTATTAGAAGATAAAGTGGGAAATACCATTGAATTAATTGGTACAGGAGACTGCTTCCTGTACATAACACCAGTAGCACAGACACTGAGATCAACAATTAATAAATGGGACCTCCTGAAACTGAGAAGCTTCTGTAAGGCAAAGGAGACAGTCAGCAAGACAAAACAGCAGCCCACAGACTGGGAAAAGATATTCACCAACCCCACATCTGACAGAGGGCTGATCTCCAAAATATACAAAGAACTCAAGAAGCTAGTCCCCCAAACACCAAACAACCCAATTAAAAGTGGGGTACAGAACTAAATAGACAATTCTCAATAGAGGAATCTAAAATGGCTGAAAGACACATGAGAAAGTGTTCAACATCCTTTGTCATCAGGGAAATGCAAATCAAAACAACTTTGAGACACCATCTTACTCCTGTCAGAATGGCTAAAATCGAAAATACCAATGACAGTTTATTCTGGAGAGGATGAGGAAAAAGAGGAACACTCCTCCACTGCTGGTGGGAGTGCCAACTTGTACAGCCACTGTGGAAATCAGTATGGCGACTCCTCAAGAAAATGGGAATGAGTCTACTACAAGATCCAGCAATTCCACTCCTAGGCATATACCTAAAAGAAGTACATTCATATAACAAGGACATATGTTCAACCATGTTCATAGCAGTGTTATTTGTAATAGCCAGAAACTGGAAGCAGCCTAGATGCCCCTCAACCGAAGAATGGATAGAGAAATTGTGGTACATTTACACAATGGAGTACTACTCAGCACAAAAAAAAAAAATGGAATCTTGAAATTTGCAGGAAAATGGATGGAACTCAAAGAAACCATTCTGAACGAGGTAACCCAATCACAAAAAGACAAACATGATATGTACTCACTCATATGTGGACCTGCTTTATGATACACAGTAGTGACCATGCTTTATCAGAGCTGTTTTTAACGATGTTGCTCAGTATAGTTTCCTCCCAGATGATGACTGAGAAACTAATTAAAAAAAAAATGGTCCCAAGTACCACAAGAGTAACAGAACTGTGTTGTCTTCTGGGATTTTGTTTTTTACTTTTTTGTTGTTGTTTGTTTGTTTTTTTGTTTCTGTTTGTTTTTTGTTTTTTTTAAAATGGAGTGTGATGGATGTCTCTACAATTTTGTTCAAAGGACTACAGAACCTGGAAAAGCTGTTGCTGCTATTGATGATAACATATTGCCATTATTGCTGTTTTTATATAAATATAAATATATACATATATATATAAGCTAAAAAATTTTAAAAATGTGTAACCCCCATCCATTCTAGAAGTAATTTGGCTAAATAGATACACACATCTCTATTCATGGGTACATGTGTAGACTATTTTATTGTTTTGGTCTTGTTTTGTTATGGCCTTTGAACTCAGAAAGCCACCAGGAGATAGTAGATCAGACCCAAGGACAAGTATCAGAAGTTTGATCTCTGACTCTCTGTGAATTCCAAAGGTACAGAATTAAAGAGACCTTGGTGTTGACTGCCTTTAGCACAGTAGGCATTAAATCAAATTAAAATATGCAGAGATATTCAACATGTGTGAGTTAAATGAATAAAATGTAAGAGTTCCCATAACATCTTACATTATCTACAGCTATTTTTATCTCATTGATAAAATGGAATTCCATGGTTGGATCAACAGGCTTCAAATTATTCTACTACTGACAAGCAGTGGGACCTTGAAGAAGGCATCATTTTGTCTGTTTCAACTTACCCATTGGGGAAAAATGAATTATGGTGACGATTAAATCATATAATATAATTCTTGGTACAGGATGATTCTCATGGCAATGTTCACTGGGGTAGTAGTGAATGAAAGGTAGTAGCCCAACCTGGCTGCTGGCAGTCTCCTCCTCCCACATACAAAAGGTTCAGAAGTCTAAGATTATACAGTAGCTGGTGAAGCTCAGGTCTGTTAGTTACAAGCCTGTCATGCCAGATGTGCCACTTAGAGTAGGAGAAGGGAAGCCATAGGGAAGGCACTAAGGAAAAGGCTATTCATGGTAAGGTACAGGTGAGTAATGTCAGCTGGAAGTAACTCCTTCCTTCTGAGCAGACAGCTGAATGCTATATGTTAACCCCTAGTTGTTTACCCTCTGGTTTCCTGGTCTTGGGTTGCAAGATATGCAGAACTAAGAAACTAATTCCCTCTCCTTGATCAAAGCAAGAGAAAAATGGAAAGTTAGAGGAAAAGCAGTGTCATCACTCTGTTTAGAGAATTCTACATCTTGCTTCAGTGTTGGATAGTTTGAACCCAAGATACTCCCTCAAGGATGCACTCAGAATTCAGTATGCTAAGGTCTTTTAGCAAGTTGCTTTCAGCCAGGAAATTGAAAAGAACTCAATTGCTATATGAAGTGGGCAGTATGTTTCTTGTGTGAACTTCGCATTTCCTTGACTTTGTGCTGGACTTGTCCAGACATCAGTTTCCCAGCCTCAATACTATTAAGTGTTTTCTCTGTGGGGATCATACTCTATGCATTTATTAAAAGATGTTTAACAATAAAAAAAAGAGATGAGGAAAAGCCAAAATTCACATCGATGCCTTCGCTTCCCAATAGTAACTGTGGCCCAGCTGTTCTGGAGAGCCAGAATTGGCACCTGCATGAATGAGGCCAAGAGGTTTTGCCGTGCGAGTGCTGCACTGACTGCCCTGGTTGTCATAAGTTACCATAATGTAAACTTTTGGGTATGGGTGAGACCTGCACCTACTGGTGCTGACTCTTAGCTCAGCATATGTTTCCATAGGACCAACAGGAGGCTGGGAATCTTATACTGGGAACCTTGGAATCACCTCGGAGCTGTCAGAACTCCCAGCCCAGATAATAATACCCTTTGGGGGCAGATGGCGGCTATCAGCCCCAGATGTTTTCATGTGATTGTGTGTGAGTGTCACCGCCTAGTATGTCCCCAGCTAGGCAGTGATGGCTATACAGTGTAGACACAGTCTCTAAGGCTCACTCCCTTACTTGACCTGCAGCTTTTATACCAGTTCCCATGGTACTGGCATGCACAGAGAACCACTTTAGGTCAACACAGCAGCTTTTCTCTGTGTGTGGCAAATGGTGTCTTTCTTTCTGTGGGACATTAATTCCATCTGATCCAGATGTGCACAGCTTTCTCCATCACTATCCCTTCCTCCTAGAGATCACACGGTCCAAGCCTGGCCACATCCCTGCTACCTTTGCTGAGGACCCAAGTGTAGGCATGTGAGATAGTGAGAAACCCAGCCCTCACTGCACTTTGGGATGGTTGGTTCATATCCAATAGAAACCATTATTGTTCAGTTACAGACTCTGACAAATCACTACCAAGCCTGACTTGGCTCCTATAACTTCAACACATAGGGAGACCTAGTGGCCACATGATACACTGGCCAGCGGATGCCTCATCACATGGAGCATGACATGACATGGTATTCACACCTCACTCTATCCATGACCAGACTGCCAAGCAACACCCTCAACAGCCATGATCCATGCCCATTTTCTCATTTAGAACTTGGGATCCTCTGCCTCTTCTCACCCCCAGACTCAGAAGTGGCTCAGGAATCAGTGATTTCCCACACACACACACAACACTGCAGTTGCACTACCCTTTCCAACCCCTGACTCGATTCTCATAACAGTCCCTCTGCCATTCTCTCCACCTGCCAATGAGCCCACATGCTCCTCCCTCCTGAGCCAGGCCTGGGTGGGCCTTGGCTCCAAACGCCCTGTCCTACTCCTGTCTGCCCAGGAGTGAGTGGAGAAGACAAGTCTCACGTCCCCTGTGGAGTCTCTGTGATGGGCAGGTGGAAAGGACATAGGAAGGGGAGTGGGAACAGTCTAAAGGATGCCTGTATGACAGACACGGGCAGCACACTGCAGCCCTCGTGTTGCCTGGGGTTTCTTGTCTAGAGACCACACTATCTCCAATCCTCCACATTCTTCCAGACTGACCCCTTAGACAAGCTGAAGATGAAGAGGCCCCTGACCACTCGATGATGGAAAAGACTCTGTATACACCTCTGCACAGCCACACTGGAGAGCAGCAAGGAGATCCAATGTGTATGCTATTTTCTAAAGATTTTTAAATTAGTTTCTCTGTGTTTTACATTAGTGTGTGTGTGTGTGTGTGTGTGTGTGTGTGTGTGTGTGTGTGTGGTGGGGGGGGCGGGGTGCTTGCCACCAAACTTGATGACTTGTTCAATCCCTTGGCCCACATGAAGGAAGGAGAGGACCAACTCCCACAAGTGGTCCTCTGTCCTCGGCACCCATGTGGTGACATGTGTATGTCATCTTCTAAATG
The DNA here is from genome assembly GCF_003668045.3 of Cricetulus griseus. Lineage (NCBI taxonomy): Eukaryota > Metazoa > Chordata > Mammalia > Rodentia > Cricetidae > Cricetulus > Cricetulus griseus. The sequence goes on along the minus strand of NC_048595.1, from coordinate 292,503,260 downwards.
ACGTCAGCACACAGGAGTCTAGAAAAGCCCATCCCTTTGGGTGGTAACTTTCTGGAGCCCAGCAGGCTACCCTGTGCTGTGAACTCCCATCAGAACATGGCACCATGTTAATGATGATTGTCCTAGAGGAGTTTTGGCTCTCACGACATCACACCCACTACCAAGGTCATGCTGCAAACTTGCAAGGGCCCCTGCGTCCTCCTCATCTGCCAACCAGAATTCAGACTTGGGCAAGTCAATCCACCATTCAGCCTCAATTTCCCCATTTGTATAGTCAAGGTGAAGAGAGCCCAACAGACACAAGAGAAACATGTGGTCTCCAGTGGCAGAGACCTTTGATGCTGGCCCTGCTAATGACATGGGAGCCCTCCTTTACATTTTAATATCATGGAGACTCCATGAGCCTCTGGCCTTTCTTTGAGAACATTCTATTCATCTAGCCCAAGGTTCCATGCCACATAGCTCCAGGTCCATAAAGATGTGGCCCAGAGAGAGACTACAGACCATTTTGGGGAGGGGGCAAAGGGCCCCAAGCTAAAGGCCTGGGTATAGCCAAGCCTGTCACCACCTAAATTCTATTTCTATAAAGAGTTATGTCTTTTTTTAAAGTCATTTAGGGACTGAGGAAAGGGCTCAGTGTAGAAAAATCACTTACTATGCAAGGCCGAGGAACCGAGTTCAAATCCCTACATGCAATACAAACTGGCCATGTAGCACACGTGTCTGTAACACCAACAGTTCTATGGAGAGATGGAGATAGAGACAGAAACTCTAGAAGCTCCTGGGCCACCTAGCAGAGTATTTCCACATGCTGGAAAACAACCAATAAACCCAATCTCAAACAAAGAAGGTGAATACCAACACTCAAGATTGTCCCCCTACTTCTACGTCCACACCATGGTACACACAGCCTGAATTCACATACACAACATACACACACATAGTAAACATATCACATACATATCATAGACACATATCACACATATGCACAAGTGTATGCATGCTTGGAGGTTCTCAGTCCCTTGAGTCCTTCAGCTTTCAAGTGACTTACAGGTGAATATTCATCCTGTAACACTAGATGGCAGCAGAGGACGCATTACAGAGACTGCACTGAGAAGTCAAGCTTCTGGCCAGCCACCTGTGAAATCCCAGAGAGCCTTTGTGAAAATGAAAGGAGGTGGTTGTAGCCAAGCACTTGAAAACCCAGTTTCTGGAGAACTGGACTAGTGCTCATGGTGGTTTGGGGGTTTTGATATCCCCACACCCACACCCACCCTATGCAGGCCAGCACCTCCATCCTGTGAAGAACGTGCAGAGACTCCCACACCATTTCCCAGGTCAACTGTGGACATTCCTTTCTTCCATCACCAGAGTCACTTAAAGAGTTGGCCACACTGCGGAAACTGCAGAAAGTTGCTGCTACTGACTGAGCACAGGGTGATCACAGGAACCCAGAGCCATCTGCATCCACTGGGGGACAGAAACAGACAGCACACAGAGCTCACCTTCCAGACATAGGACATCTGCTGGGGCAGGGGACTGAGATGTGTGTGCTCTTGCTGTACTTTGCAAAGTTATTAGTAGCCCCAAGAACAAGCAGGAAATGGCCTTGCTTCATAGACAAACAGGACCTGAAATACTTTCTGAGGTTACTGAGGCTCCGGGGGGAAATCTCCTATCTGATGACAGTTGAACATTCAAAACAGTTGGTGCTGAAATGGACATGTGGCTTTTAAACACTTTTCTGGAGCAATGTGCAAGCTCAATAGAAATTTCCTACAGACTTGGGGTGCTGAAGAAACCCACACATGGAGCACCAGGAGCTGGCCAACACGCTGTCTGAGAGGCCAGAAGCTCCAGAGCAGGCACACAGAAATAGGATTTCCATGCTGAGAATAAGGGTTTTCAAGGAGACCACTCTGACCTCATCCAGGACTCTGAGAAATCTATTGTCCCCAGTGGGCCAAAGCCCAGAGAAGTGACTCTTCCAACACTGTGAGTGTGGCTCTTCCAACACTGAAATGTCACTGAGAGCTGAGAAACTGGTTGTCACACATTTCACCAACACTCCTGGCTGAGTAAGGGGTTACCACATTTCCCCAGAAATTCATGGTAGAAATCAGAAGAGCATCTCAGAGCCTGAAGGAGCATCACTGAGCCAGGCCAAAGAGATGCAGAAACAGGGCAAGATCACTGGCTTAGGGTTCTACAAAAGGCACTGTACACAAAGAGGTAGAGGTACCAGGACGTGAGGCCTGAACCCCACACCAGTAGGATCTGCAGTCCTCACCCACTACATGGGCTGGAGAGAGCAGGGACTGGAGAGACAAAGGGGCTATGCAGTCATTCATCAGAGAGGAAGGACCTCCACAGGGGTGGAGGGACCACTGAACAGTCAGAGAGCAACACAGACACAAGGAAGGCTGGGGTCAGAGCAGGGACCATGTGGTTTTGCTTGCCCACTCAGCTGAGAGCTGGAACTGATGACCTTACACAGTGGGATCAGCGTGGAGGCTGGACTTGGGCCTTATGGATGGCAGTTGGAGATCTCCTTTTACACCCAGCTCTGGCTCATGGGAGGCTAGTGAAGAAGGAGCCACCTGGAGGCTCTCTACCCACAGCAGGGGCCATCAGAAACCCCAGGACCAGGTGACACCTGCTGAGAGGGCAAACAACAGTAAACAAAGTGAAAGTCCAGGGGGCTAAGAGGGGGTGGCATCTTTAGACTGACCTGTGGCCCTGCCGGGAGTTTCCACCTCTGCTATCTTCAGGTTTAGGATTTTGTTTCATTTATTTTGTTAATGAGGTGAATTTTCCATAACCCAATATTGATCATTTTAACAATTAAACAATTGGGTTGGAAGTCTAACAACCCAGTGATATAGAGCACTAACCTAGAATACGAGGGCCTGGTAATGTTGCCAGCACTGGAAATCAAACAGATGTGGGTACACACATGACTAATTCCCATGTGACCCAGATTACCTCACACAAGAAAACAACTAAGCATCTAGTGCAATTAAAGTATGGTGTGTGGGGTATTCCCAGTGCCTGCATGACTGTGTCCACTTAGCAGTTCACTGTTCTCCCCAGGGCCTGACCACTCAGTATAACGTACTGCAGGTAATGCACTGTGCAGGCAAGCTTCACTAGAACCCAACGTTACCTAAGGACGGAGCAAGGAAACAGACCCAGGCTAAATACATGTGTGCTGTAAGACTTCCCTGCTAATTCAGAGTGGCAGGCATGGGCCTGCGGTGAGATTTCATGAATCCGTAACAGCGGTGTAGGTCAAGCTGAAGTTTAACATGACAGTTGGTTCTGTGCTAGCCTGGAACACACACACACACACACACACACACACACAAACACACACACACACACACACTCAACTCCCAGGCGAGCCACCACACAAAGCCCACCCCGGAGGAATGCTGAGGAAGAGAGGGTATCTAAACTGTCCTCACAAACCAGAGCCTAAGGAGATCATCCACCCTGAGTCAAAGACAGAAGAGCTAAAAGGCCACTCTGAGTCAAGAATTCCAGATGAGAGCAATGCTAAAGAGAGAAAACAAGCTAATTATAAAATCACAAAATGTGTAATGAAGTGAATGAAAACATGTTGGAAAGAACAAAACCAAACTGGTCTCACAGGTGATCTTTTGAGATGTAAGACAGCTCAAGATAATTCACCCTGGGGTCTCAGCAATCAGACTTCTAATAGGTCAGTTAGCCCTGTAGGATCTTTAACACCAGTGTGGACCTTTCTGAGAGTGCCAGTTCACAAAAGAAAAAAAAATCACCTTAAAGGTGTTAATAGGTTAAGAGCTCAGTATAAACCATCAGTCAGGCTCTTAGTCACGCTTCCAAGAATGGTGTGGACTCTCAGCCAGAAAGGTCACAGCCACTGGGAGAAAGGATAACAGATCCCGGGTTACACAGGTGGAATAACCTCCCCGAATCCCTTGGGACCATGCCCCAACAGGAGCATGGTGCTGGGGCCCCATGTAGAAACTATCTTTCATACCTGGCTCAACCTCATAAACCAGGAAGTGCAGCAACAACAGACAGAGTTCACTCAGGAGATGTGTCTTACTCTGCCCCAGATGGAACTGAGACCTCCTGAGAATGGATCTGCTCACTCCTGGTTAATCATGGCCCCTTGAGCCCTAGGGTGGTAACTACTATATCCGTGTGGCTGGGTCATGGAGCATAGATGTTGGGCCAAACACCAGTTGAGATGTTGTTGTAAGGTGGTTGTTGGATGTTGTCTTAGTTTGGTTTCTATTGCTGTGATGAAACACCATAACCAAAGCAACCTGGGGAGGAGAGGGTTTATTTGGCTTATACTTCCACATCACTGTTCATCACTGAAGGAAGTCAGGGCAGGAACTCAAACACAACAGGAACCTGGAGGCAGGACCTGTTGCAGAGGCCATGGAGGGTGCTGCTAACTGGCTTACTCCTCATGGCTTGTTCAGCCTGCTTTCTTTTAGAAAACAGGACCACCAACCCAGGTCTGGCCCCACCCACAATGGGCTGGGCCCTCCTCCATCAATCACTAATTAAGAAATTAAGTGTTGCTTCCAGAGCCACAGAGAGAAGAACATCCCACTCCTCTTGTTACCTACAATCCCAGGCAGGAAAACCCAAGGCCTCCCAACCCTGCAGGTCCCCCAGGCCAGAGTGAGGGGAAACACTACAGAGAGGCAGAGAGAAAGGCACACTGCCTGGGGGGCTGTGCACATGCTCAGTTATTTAGGTCATCAGCCAGCAGGGCTTTTCAAGTGAGTTTTTGTAGCACTAGCTAGCTGATTCCTGGCATATACTTGGAAGAAGCTCCAAAAAAAAAAAAAAAAAGTGACATCATTAGAGCAAACCTCTTTTCACTTCCACCTTCCCACGGCTGTTTATGTGGACATGTTTGCTTCTGTTCATGATGGCTGAGAACTAGAGGAAATGATACAGAGTCCTGCTTAGCACAGACAGGGAGGGCCCTGCACAGACACCCAAGTACATACAGCATCATGCATATCCAGTTCCCAGCCACTTTACTTCTTATCAAAGAGGGTAACTAATCAATTATATACTAACATTGATTCTAAATTTAACTCAAACAATAGAGCTTGTGATAACAGAACATTACATTTAAAACTGGATTTCAATTTAGAATTTTTTTTACTGAAGAAAAGAAAAATTTTTTAATGAAGAAATGTAATGGATACAATGTTTGGGTGGGGGGGCAGCATGTAGGGGAAAGAGAACCTAATGTTTGGCTTAACATTCCAAGGGGTTGAGTAGAATGGGAATCCAAGCTAAAGGAAAGACTGACGACAGATTTTTGCATTCTCAGAAAAACACATTTTTTGTGTATTTTTTGAAGAGGCTTGGCAAGTTGTCAAATTACCATGGAAACACTAAGGAGTGCTACGAGCTCTATTGTAAAATACCAGGATGTTTACATGCTGAGAGATGCAGCCACTTCCCCATGAGGCCCTAATGGGAGCTGGTGAGAGATCAGTTGGGACTGTTTGTTTCTGCTATAAAGGACTCCTATGGGTGCAGGACGAGTATCTTAACTCAATCAGACCAGCTCCTCAACAGTTCACAATAACTCATTCTAACAGGGCAATTAAGCAATAGGCAGGCATCCATAAGGCCTGGACAAACTTTGAGTACATCTGCCCTGTCCAAGAGTCAGGCCTAGTAGTTCCATAACAACCTCCACAACCTGCTCTCCAAGACCAGATGCCAGGGCAAGGAGTGAGACTAAAGAGGAAGACGGTATGGTAGCTTAGGTGCAGAGTTCACAGTGAGACTCTGAACGCCAGATACAGTACTGATGGCTCAAGAGGAGGCAATGGGATTGCTGGCCTTATAAAAGGGTTGCAGTGAATAAACAAGGCCCTTCTGCCCTTCTGTCACATGAGGACGAAGCATTTGTGCCCTCTGGGGATGAAAGCAGAGAGCTGCCTTCCCTAGAGATGCAACCTATTGGCTCCTTGACCTTGACAGTCAGCCCCTGTGATATGGAAAATAAATGTCTGGTTTTGTAAAATATGAAGCTCAAGACACTTTATTATAGAAGGAACAAACTCATCAGCAAGAATGAGGAATCAATCAGGTTGTACTCACAAGTGTCCAGGTGATGGGTACTGTGGTCCATGTGTCCCCTCCAAATTACCATGTTGAAGCCTAGCCCCAGTGTGCCATGTCAGGAGGCCAGCCCTGATGAGGTAATCAGGTCTTGAGAATGGAGCTTTGGAAGTGAGAGTAGAGGCCCCAGAGAGTTTCGGCCTTCTACCAGGCAAGGATGCAACAAGGAGTTTGCATCTCTGAACTGGGAATAGGGTACACAGAACACCTTGGTGTGGATAGTTAGTCTCCAGAACTGAGGGCTAAGTTTCTGGTGTTCATGGGCCACTAAGCGCGCTGCATTTTGTCTGAGTCCAAGTGGGCCAACCCCCTTTAGCATTTCTTCACCAGAGATAACTGCAAACCTCCCTTATCCTAACCTCAATTGTTTGCCCAAATTAAAGTTTGTTTTCATGAGATACTTGAGGAGTGACTTCAGTTTGTCCTGTAATGGCAAAGGAAATGAATAATGTAAAACAGCTGAAGGAGGACTCAAATTTCAGCTTTTTCAGTAGGGAGGTTCTAAAGCAAGGAAGACGCCTGCTCTAGAGCAGCAGGATCTGAGTGGTGACAGAAGAGAGAGCAACACTGAGAAATTCTCTAGGCAATTGTGAACTCAGTGTCTCTGTGGAGTTGAGACGATAAAAACCATTATGACATTAGCACTTCTGCAAATGGTTTTTAATGAAAATGTACTGGTGTTTTATAGCATTTACTTGATGAAGTCTGCAAGCAAATTGTAAGCCATGAAGGCAGTTCTCCATGCAGGAAGGAGACACTGCCTGGAAGAATAGGTGAAGGGAGAAAAGGAAGAGAAATTCATATGATTTCTGATAAATCAAATTTTAGTCATTTTATTATATTCAATGTTTTGAGTTTTTTATTTATTTAGACATCTTCTTTGGTGGCCCCTCCCATGCCACATCCAAGCCTTCCACCCAGCCATATCTAGCACACCCTCCTTCAGGGTCTATCCCAGTGAGTCTGTCTGGTCCTTCTCCTCCCCCCACCCCCAGCACACCTTTCCTAACCCTAGACCCATCCCTACACCCCAGGCTTAGGTTGGGATGCTCATCCTGCAATGCCCTGTACCCACCCAACTTCATCCTACTGAATCAATTTCCAACCTCCAGACCCAACCTGGCCCACAGTCCCTCTCTTCTGCCCCAACTTGCTCTGTCCATGTCAGACACAGAACTGACAATGGAAGTCCACACACCCAAATTTCATTGCAAAAATACAAAGAATAAGAAAGATCAAAGCAGTATCTTCTCTCCAAAGCCCACCCATCTGTTGGGGACACTGTAACCACACCTGCTAGAGGCTGGATACAGGTTTACCTGACCACGCCTGTGAGCACACCAGTAGCCAGCCCCTAGCAGGTGTGGTTACAGTGTCCCCTACACCTGTCCTGTAGAAATGTCTGCTGGTGAGAATGACCTAGATGAATGAACCCCGTACACAGAAGTTATAGACTTCATCAAACCATCTGAGGATTTTACAGAAGACACACAGAAACAGCTGAATGAAATTAAAGAAAAGATAGTTAATAAGAACATCTGGGTGGTGCCCAAGAAAACACAAACAAAATTCCACATGCTTCCCTATGAAAAACATCAACAAACTAGGAGATCCAAGGTCATTCTAGGACATTCACAGAGGCTGAAAATTTTGAGTTTCTTGGCACCCTCACCCCCTTGCTGTGATTGAACATAGGGAGTCTCCTCCTGAATGGTTCAGATCACACTCTAACAAGCATCCTTTCACCGTCTATTTCAATTCACACATTCTGAGTTTTTTGTCCTCTGTTGATTTCCCTCTCCGAGTAGCCCTGATCCAAGTGTCAAAAGTGTTGTTTATGTTCCTAAGTACAGAAGGGGATGCACACATGCAAGAGAAGCTTCAGTCAACATGAGAGATAGCATGTGCCTGGGCCATGAGAACAAAATAATAGACATTAATCAAACAGACACACACAAAACAAGGCTGTATGGCTAACCAGCTGTTAACCCTGTTATGAGCAAACACTCATGAGGAGCAGTGGTGGAGTCTTCACTGTTTCATATTTGTGACAACTACACAACATAACTGCGATGTATAGGAGAATAGGCTGTGCTTGCCCACCTCGGTGCTTCTCATCTGCAAATGTTATCTGTGGCCTAACCCACATGACTTACAGAATTCCCTCCCTTGGAGCTCCAAATAGATTCCAAAAACACTTTAAAGTAGTTACAAAATAAATACTTCTAAACAGCTCAGTGTGCATTAGCTCTGGGGAAGGAAGTCTTACTGTATACTTCACACAATGTGACCACACAGGGCCACACACAGATAGCAACGTTCCTTCTCCTAGCAGGGCCTTAGCTGCCATAGGGCAAGCCATCTCTCTCTAATCTACTTATGAGATGGCCAACAACAACAGCAAGCCTCAGCATGCACTCACAGGGAAAAAGCAAACTCCTGGCACTGTCCTTGATGTGTCTCCCATAGTCACACATAGGGTAGGCCTAACAACCCTACCCTTGGCTGGCCAATTTCCAATTTATTCCCAGCCTGTATCATCCATGCAGAGCTCATCCTGGCAGAGGGAGACATCTGGGTGGCAGACAAGTAAGTGACAGAACGCTTACTTGTATCTATAAAATAACTGTTCATGCCTAAGTGCAGAGACAGTTGTTGGCCAACCTGGAGCGGTGCTATGCTTGCATTTGGATGGCATGAGGCTGGACTGCATAGAGAGCCCATGCTGAGCAGCAACCATGTCCCACCGCCTGTGAGTTAAGACCATTGTCCCCAAGACCCATAGTGAGACAATGTATGTAAATTTTGAGACTTTTTTAAAAAGCAAAACGTTCTAAGTATGCTATCTAGAACCAGCATTCCTCATCTTTAAAAGATGCTTTAAATATGCAAGAATGATTTTTAATCCTTTGACCACAAGAAGATATCCCCTAGCCTTTTAGAATAAAGCCCAGTAGACTTTTGTAAATCTGAGTGCAGTCTGGATTCTACTACAGTTCTGTATGGAGGGAAGAAAAGTCTTGGATAATCATCTGTTCTTTATAATCCAGTTACCTAGATAGTTCCTGGAATAACAGCTCTCATAAATTAAAATTCACTTAACAAGAAAATTACATTAAACATAATGCAGTCTTTCTCTAGTGACTCCAGAGTCTGCTAAAAATATTTCGGAACCTCATCAGGATGGTAATTACAAGGCTGAACAATGGGTGCCAAGTACATGGCAGACTCTGGAATTAGTGGGAAGAATATCTTATGAGACTTTGGTGATGGTACCTGGATGTGACCTCAGTATTTGGAAGGTGAAGGAAGAGTCTCGGAAATTCAAGATGGTCCTCGGCTACATAGTGAGTTTTAGGCTAGCCTGGGATACACGAGATCCCTTCTCCTGTCGCCAAAAAAGAAAAGAAAAGAAAAAGAACACCTTGGTCCTGAAAGAAGTGCGTGTAAGAGTATGCTGTTTGCAGTCACCTGCCCACCCTCCAATACAGTGGTCTCTTCACTGTCACTTCTGCAAGGGGACATTGCAAGTACCCAGTATGGGGTCTGTGACAGCCCCACTGCACTTCTCTCCCATGCTCCTCACAGCAGAAATCCTCCTCTGGGATGTTGATGTTTAACATCAACCCCCCCCCCACACACACACACACATACCTCCTTGAACACCAGGCTGTGGATGGGAGAGATCCTCACAAGCTGATTCCACTTCCTCTTTCCTGCAGCTTCACACCCCCTTCGTGAGTAACTAGGAGCTCAACTAGTTTTCCTGTTTTCCAATTGCCCTGGGAGCATCTCTACTCTGAGTAACAGCTGAGTCCCAGAGAAACAAGCCTAGGACTGTTGGACAGGTTGTAAATTATGAAAATCTCACTGAAAACTAAACTAAACTTTGCCAAGAACATTGCTATACAAGTCAGGAACTCTCCATCTCTGATGGGAAATAATTGACAGTTTGGAGCAAAAGAGGCCTCATGGGTTTCGTTTCGTTTCCAGACAAATACAATAACTCGGAATAAATTTTTAGACCCCTGTGAAGTCTTGCTTCTCAATTCTGTCTGTAGTTTCAGGGGTGGGAAGTGTCCCGCATCCTCGCCTGCTCCTTAGGAACCACTCCAGTTCCCTCTCCTGTAATTCCTAAGTTTGCTCTGTCATAGACTGAGGGTGTTGACAGGCGGGGACCTGCACACTTGGTGGGAGGACTGCAAGTCCCACAGCAGGAGTGCTCCTTAGGAGGGCTCCTGAGTTCCACCCCTGCCCTGCTCCTTCTTGGCCTTGGATGGCTGAATTCACACAGTGCTTTCCAGGATCAGATAACTGCAAATCTGACTGTGTCAAATTCTAATTACAAGGAATTCACTCTGCATTTTGAATTTTGCTTTCCAAGTTCATCTATGGCATATCTCATTGGCTTCCTAGGGCCACTATGGCAAAGAATCTAAGTGGCGTAAAACAAGAGAAATACCTTCCTGAGTTTCAGGAAGCCACAAGTCTTAATTAAGTGAGGGTGTCTGCAGACTCTGTTCCCTTGGAGACCTGGGGGAGGACTCTTTCTTATCTCTGGTAGTTTCTAGGGTAACTAACACCCTAAGTGATCCCCACCTGATCCTGCGCCCCACATACATGCCTGTATCTCTTCTAAGGGTGCCAGTCACATGTAGTCAGACCATGCTGCCCTAAGGAGTTCTTACCTCAGGGAGATCTATAATGACTCCATTTCCAAACAGAGCCATAGTCATGGATACTGGGGTAGGACTCCCAAGACAAGTTTTTGATGTACACAAACCAACTACAATGTATAACACAAGAAAATCTGTTTCCATTGTAATCAGAACTCTTCAGACATTGTGTGTGTGTGTGTGTGTGTGTGTGTGTGTGTGTGTGTGTGTGTGTGTGTGTGTGTGTGAAGCTCTAGCTAGATACATAGCACTGTGTCAGAACAGCATTGAAAAGAGACTATTTTACTTTTCTCATGCTTTTTCCACTGGAAGCCCGTTCTTGCTCAAAGTTTTTACATGACGATAGGTGTACAGATAAATTAAACATTATTTTAAAAACCAAACATTTGTTGTTAAATCATAAAGCAATTTAGTTTAAAACAATTCTTTGATTTGGAAATAATTTAACATTCACTAAAGGTGAAAGCAAATTTTCATACTAGAATTTGTTTGCTTATTTGTTTTATCTAAAGAATTGAATCCAGAGTAACAAACACTACAGGATGTAGAGTGTCCTCAGCATTCATCTGTTGATCAATGTTTTGATTTTATTGATATGATCATCAGTGTTCGAGTTACTACTTTGCATAAACATGTGGTACAAAATAGCAGATGTTTGCTTAGAGCCATTTCAAAAATGGTTAGAAAATTCTACCCTGATCCCAAGCCAAAATTTCATCAGACCAGCAACTCAAACAGCAATTGTTAATCAGGCCAGCAATACAAACAGCACTTGTTAGGGGTTTGTTTTGTCTTCTGTTTTTGAGATAAGGTCTTACATAGCCCAGGCTTGGTTTAAACTTCCTAAGTAGCCAAGGGTAACCCTGAACTCCTGACACTCCTGCCTCCACCTTCCAAGTGGCTGGATTATAGGCTTGCACCACTACATCCATCCAAACATAGCAATTTTTAATTCCAAAAATTGAATTACATTTTATTTAGTGTAGAGACAGCATGAAATTCCACACTACAGTGGAGGTCAGAGGACAACCAACCTACAGGGAACAGCTCTCCACTTGAACCATGTGTGTCCCAGGAGCCAAACTCAGATCTTCAGACTGTGTAGGAAGCCCTTGCTAAGCCATCTTGCATGCCCTCCAACAACAATTTTAGAAACTCAAGCACTGTAACACAAAACAATCAGAAAACACATTGTTTTGATAGTCACTCACTGAGGAATGATTGTGAGGAAATATGAAACATCTTGAAAACATTGTTTTCTGTAATTAAACTATTCCGCTTCTACAGGAGTTTGTAAACACAGTAGAAATACCACAGTTCATGATAAATAATAAGCTGAGGGGTTTCAGGCAATGTTCATCAGTGCTGCTTGGCGTGCCAATGCACAGTGCCAAGCACGTGTTGCCTGTTCACAGCCAAGGCTGCAGTGAAGCCACAGGATGCAGCAAGGGTAAGGGCTGCCATGAACACTTGGTTTCATTACACATTTGATTTCCTATTGAGTGCTGAGACCTTTACTGTTGCCAAATTTTCCATGACCTCCGCATTAGTTCTGAGAGCCTGTATGGGGCCTACAGTTTAAGGAAATGGATGCTGCACGTACATTGGGTATTTACCTGTACATCAAAGTCTAAGGACGGCTGGCACCTGGCATTCCAACTGCCACACAGCAAATACCAAATAAATATTTATAAATGTATTGATTGTTACTGAGCAACTCCATATTTTCAATGTGCATACTTTTGCCATTATAAATATAGGATTATTTAATATATTTACATTACATGTATAGACTTAAGCCAAAAGGTTTTGTAGCACCAGCGATTTCTTATTAGGATTCCACGTGGATAACATTGGGCTTTTAAAAAAGACTTTCAGAAGCAATTGTAACTAAAAGAAACTGTAAATGTCAGCTACATTAAAATCTAACGAAAAATTACAAGCATACATTTACGACACACTAGAGCAAAGATATCCAACTTCATGCTGTTCACAGGTCAGTGTCCTGGCTGTGTGCAGGTAGTTTTTGATGCACTCTTGAAAAGTAGGAAAGTCTTATCCCAACATTTTAAGTGTGCTATTCTGGGTTCTGACCAAGTAAAAAGGCAAACACTGGGGGAAGTGCCAGCACTTTCTAGAAACACAAGAATTATTCTGTGTCATGTAAAATTGTTTCTCTTTCATTTTCTTTTTGACTAGTGTGAGGGCCCATGAGAGCTGAGGAATTCAATTAGGGCATAGTCACATTACAGACCCCAAACCACTACATGAAGGCTGATTGCCAAAACTGTAATGGACATGAGAGGGCAATGGCAATCATTGCATCTAACTGCTGAGACACAGGGGTAGTCTGTATGCACTTTAGCCGGCACTGACTTAGGATGTTACACACCTTTACAATCCAAATGCCATGAAAACTAAATCCAAATCCAAATGAACGCAGTCCTATCATTAGCCTTTAACTGAGGACCTACAAACATGAAGTGCATTAAGAAACAGGCTACTGAGCAGAAGGTAGTGGCCCTGGGAGCTAGCACTGGCTTTGTCATTTCATTCCGGGACTTTCCCTAAGAAAAGACACAGCCACACTCAGCAGACATGAGCATGTCAGGAATGTAAATGTAGGATATGTGAATGACAGCTGGACTGGACGGGAGGGGACCAAAGCAGCAGAAGTTCCAGAAGAATTGCTGGTTGAAGGTGGGGTGGGAGATGGCAGGAAGGCAGGCCAAGTTTTGTAAGCATTAATGAGAGTATCAGGACCATGGACAGAGAGGTGAGCAAGCTAGCTTCTCCTTGGGTTTTCATCTACACTTCTTACACAAGGAGAACGGATTCACTCTGCAGTGTAGCTCAAAGTGGGGCAGTAACAGCCCCACAGCTCTAGGCTCATTAATGATCTCTCAGACTTAGAAAATGGTGCTGCTGTCAGTGCCACTCCTGCAGGTAAAAGTACAGATGTCTAAAACATACCTCAGTTTTATACTGATTTCAAGTGCCTGCTCGTGTTAGGTTCCTGCCACAGAGTCAGATGTCTCCCTTTGGTCCCCTGTATCACAGCTAGTCCAGCTTCCCACATAGTGTTGTCCTGTCTATAAAAAGCATCACCAGGTCCCAGAAGAACTACATCCTAGCATATGCATTAGTGTTACCCAAAACATTACTGAGCCAAATTGGAACATGGTTAAGAAAAAAAAAAAAAACACAAAAAAAACACCTTCCCCATTACTGGTTCTTTGAGAAAAGTTTAGTTAGGATAAATGGCCATGAAGCGACTGGATCATCTTTCAAGGGGTTTTAAATGTACTCTTTGCATGTGTTATTCTGTGGGTTTTCGGAGTTATCATCACATGGTCTGGTGGAGGCAAGAAAACAAGCTCTTAAATTTCTTACAGCAACAACATCCTTTCCAGGGAACACAACCCACCAATAGACCACCCCTGTCAAGCACAGAGGCTCTACTTACAATGTCTCATTTTAAAGAGGGATAACCCATAGAAAGTTTCAAGGATCCCAATAAACAATTGGTTGGCCAATTGCTGCAATTTCTTATATTTCTCCTGTCTTTAAATTATTTATTGCATTCATTGTGTTTGTGTATGCGTGTGCACACACGTGTGTGCATTCCATGGTGCTCCTGCGGAGGTCAGAGGATAATTGTGGGAGGTAGTTCTCTCCTTCCACCATGTAGGTCACAGGGACTGAACAAAGTTACCAGGCTTGGATATAATTCTAAACAGCATTTTTTGGCTAACCTATCTGACAATAACTTGCAAACATCTTAACATTTCTCTACTCATTTCAGACTGTATTTTCACAAAGTCAGAATATTCTCCATACTGCAATAACCGAGTAGCTGCAAATGGATGTAATAATATAAAACCCCCAATCTACTCTCTAACCTCTCCATGTATCTTTGTAGATTATACATTATCCTCATGTATCTTTGTAGATTAAAAACAGCCAAACTCCAGGATGAAACTCTGGCTCACTGACAGCATACTGGATCTTGTTGCTCATCTCTTTAGTTTCCAATGTAGAACCTGCTTCTGCTTTACCTCTGATGAGCCAGTTTTCTGTCATTTCTGTCATTATTATATAATCTTTTCTGGTACAAAGGCTACAGAGGTGACAGCATGTGTCGCTTGGCAGCAATGAGAGAAACTATGCTTCTGGTGCCTTTGGTGTGTCGGTGAAGGTGGAGTCTGCCAGGCCATTGACATGTGAGGCTTTCAGACTATACAGCTGTCCTATTGCCAATAGGAGCCTCTTCATGTCAGGATGGGGTCCTTCCTGTGCTCCCTTCAGTCACTGACATATACCTTGGGAACAAGCAAAGACTCCATACTCATAGAAACTTTACTTTTCATGACCCCTGAGAGCCCCACTGTGCCCTTTAATGGTGCATGTTTCTTAGTAGCCAAGATGCAGTACAGCTTTCTCATGGCAAGTGGGTATCACTCCAGTGGCCCCTAATGGACAAAGCCAGGTGTCTGTGAGCTTTGTTAGATGAACACATGGTTCAAAACCACAAAACCTAGTTTAAAAGTATTCTGGATGGGGCTGGAAGGATGGCTCTGTGGTTAAAGGTGCTGTGCTCATCAGGCTCCAGGAGAACCAAGCTTTGTTCTTGGCAACCATGTTGAGACACTCACTCACAACCACCTATAACTCTAGTTCCATGGGCTCCAACACCCTCTTCCAGCCTGAGTGGGCACCAGCACTCATACACACACACCCACACACAGACACATCAGTTAAGATTAAGACTCTTAATATATATGGTTGAGGAGTCTAACTCCAATCCTTATCCATACTACCAGGTCCCTATTCATCCTCTAGAAAAGACGATTTATATTCACTGTGGAAGAAAAACTCCCATCTGCAGGACACTTTTTATGTAGTTTGGGGTTTGCTTCAAAAAAAAACACCTACATATAAATATATCTTTACTTCGAAGGATTACATAAAAGCTGCACTACAGATAAATATCTATGAACCATGGTATACTACAGACATTCTATACTGCATGTAGTATAGAGTTTCTGGTGAAAAGCTTCCGGCAAATCCAGGAATGAGCCAGTGAGTTGCTCTTTGAGACACCTCCTCATGTCTCAGGGCTGTGGATCCCCTAGTAAAGGAACAGCGTAACCAGGGATCAGTTTCCTGGGTGTCATTAGTTCCTTTCTAGGAACTGGTTATGCAAACAGCATCACAGGAGACACACATAGAGGCACACGCACACGCTCGCGCACGCGCGTGCGAGCACACACACACACACACAGGCACACATGCACTCACAGGCACACATGCATACACACACACACACACACACATACACACACACACACACTGTGTAGAAATAGGTCTCTTGAAGTGCTCTTAATAATAAAGAGCAGGGTGCAGGCAGGGCAGATGCAGTGTGATAAAATGTCACCAGCTATTCTCACTGAGCTTGGCATCCTGGTGTTACCATAAGCTAGCATACCTGATTCACCAGGTTTGCAGTGTTGCAAGTCTAGAGTGGGGTCCTTCTGAGAAGGTCACAGAACTTCCCTCTGTGACCTTCCTGGACACTGACTTTTCTTCTGCAGAAATTATGATTATATTATCCTTGTAATTGAACAAAACCCCTCTTCTATTTGCCCCTATGTTCTGGTCCTCCTCTTTAGGTTACTGTCCCCCTGGAGGCCCTGCCCCCTTTGTATCTGGGCCACTCCTAAATATCCTGCAGACGCTCATCTTGATGTCCCTCCTCTGAAATGGTTTCCTCCACCCCACCTTCCTCAGCCTCAGGTGGGGTTAGTACCTTGCCTCGAGATGAGAATGGTAGCCATGCCTGTAGGTTCCACCATGGGGACTGATGAGCAGTCTGATGCGGAGGCACAAGGTAGATGACATGGTTAGGAGATGCTCATGTACCTGCTGTACTAAGCTTTGGTGAGTACAAGTCAGAGTTATGGCGCGCAGCTCATGACTCCAGAGAAGAGAACCTTTCCAGCATCTCAAGAAGCACTGGCATATATTCTCACCTTGTACACATACAGCATGGGAAGTCACAGCTCTCTGCACATTTGCTGAAGGTATTTGTGCTCATTAGATGAACAAAATCTGCAGCCACCCATTACCTATGTTCAACACAAGTAAAAATCAGTAAGAATCGGTCGTTGGAAACTAAACACAGTGTAAGTCAGCAGTTTATCTCCAGGAGTCAGGCAACAGGTACAAGAGCATGGGACCAGGATGTAGGATTTCTTGGCATGAATCCAGAGATGTTAAGATAAAGACATTGATTCACTCCCATCTACTCAAAAGGCTTAACAAGAGGATAAAGAGTTTAAGGCAGTATGAGCTACATAGCACAATCCTATTTCAAAATAAAACACTGGGGAGGGGGTACAGCTTAGTGGTAGAGCACGCACAAGGCCCTGGGTTCTATCCCCAATACTATCATAAACAAACCAAACAAACAATGAAAACATTGGCTAAACACAACAAAAACCACCATACACAGAGCACACATCTCTTTGCTTCAAGAGTCATTTCTTAGGAGATACCATAATAGGTTTTAGGTTTACAGAGAAATCAGGCACTAGGGAAATATCTGGAGATCTACAGAGGTGACACCAGCTAACAATCTAAGAAACAGAGGAGAGGCTACCTTAAATGCCCTCTCCTGATAAGGAGATTGATTAAATCTGACTTATATGCCATCCTATAGCCTTCATCCAGCAGCTGGTGGAAGTAGAAGCAGACACCCATAACTAATCACTGAACTGAACTGGAATCCAGTTGCAGAGAAGGACGAGTGATGAGCAAAGGGGTCCAGATGGTCTGCACTTCTTTTCTCAGGCACACACCCTGACTCAACTGTGGTCACACAACTCCAGAAAACTGCAGGCATGAGGTAAAGCTTAGGGGGAATGTCTTCTGGAGGAAAACAGGGCCACAAAGGCAGAAAACTATGAAAGGAAGAGTTCAGGTAAAGGGGTCAAAGGGATGGTTTGCCCAAGCTCTACATGTAATGATATCTTTAGCAGATAGCTAAATAATATACAAATAGCAGTGGGAAAAATAAAAATTGTTCATTTCTGAGGTGAACCCAAGGTCCAGTGTCTTTGTCTACCATTGGCCTCTCTTCCGAGCCCCTGCGTTGTCTAAGGATAGGATAGACACAGCCTTCCTTTCTGAGATGCTGGCCCACCAGGAGTGCCTCCATCCTTCCTGAAAGCAGGGAGTTCTACTGATGGGCCATGTCTGCCCCTAGTCTCTCCCAGCTATCTACTATCCACCACACAGGGAAGTCTTAAACTTTAAAGCCAATCCACCTAGAATTTTCCTCAGTCTTAGGACTAAACTCTATCTCCCTAACCTACACATACACAAAAAATCTCCATGTTGAAACCCTAACACCCAGTACCTCCACTCAATGTGACTTCATTTGAGCCAGGGCCTTTTATGAATAAACAAGTGACAGTGAGGCCACAAGGTGGTCCTTAACCTACTCTAACACTGATTAGGGAACCTGGACACAAAGACACCTTGGTTTTTGTGTGTTCAGGAAAAAGGTTATTACCCTCTCAAGGCAACCAGCACCACAGGTGCTGTGGCCTTTTCCTTCCAGCCCCAGGAACATGGGTAATCAAGCTTCCCCTGTGAAGACCCTGGGGCAGCTCTATGAGACAGATGCAAAGAAGTCACAGTAAGAGTGGATCATGCTCATTCCACACAGCTGTTTCCACCCTGTGTTTGCTCGTACACCTGTTGCTGCTCACTAGGAAATCAGCAAGAGAACACTCATTTGTCCATCCTGAAACCATGTTTGGCACACAGGGACTGGACAAGTACTTCCAGGTGAATGAATGAATGAATAAATGAATACAGATAATACATTACCAGATCTTATGATTTTCCCAGAAGGTACCAAAAACAAATAAATTTCACCACACTTTCTAGAGTTCTCGGGTTTGAGTTTTTCTTATGAGAGTTACAAACTTCTCTGAAGAAAATTCCCCAGTTAATGAATTGAAAGGAGGAAGAGAGAATAAGAGCCAACAGCACATCACTGTGGCAGTTGCAGTCCTATAGAAGTACTGGTGTTTCTACACGCAGCTTAAAATACGGGGTGAGATGTTTCCAGCCCCACTGCAGTCTAAGAGACCACAGTCATACATGTAGTCATGACCCCACTGCAGTCAATGAGACCATGGTTATACATGTGGTTCACTATGAGACCACGGTTATACATACAGTCCATGAAGCCACTGCAGTCAATGAGACCACGGCTATACATGACTATATTTGACCCACATTTGGATCCTGATTCAAAGCAAACTTAAAACCCAGACAATGAGGAATCTAAAGACTTAACACTTGGTGGTATTTTAAAAGTGTCATTTTTGTACAATACAACTGTTTCACAAATTTGTGTGTGTGTTTATATATGTGCATTCATGGTCTTGTTTGTGTTTATATAGATTTGTGTACACATACCGCCACATCCAGGAGACAGTCTTACACATGTACTCCAAAGCAGATGAAGGATTAAACAAAGTATGTGGATCTGTGTGTAGACAATGACAACATTGTGGTATGAAGCAAAACTAGTATTTAACCTGCTGCATTTTTCCCCCGTGTCAGGACAGCTGTGGCCTATAACAGCCCATTCCATAGGTGGCATCACTGAAGGCTACGTGGCTTACCCAGTCTGGGAACCCCAGGTTACATTAATAGACAACTTCTCTGTGGCCATTTTCACTTAAAATGAAATAAATATTACTATGTCTTGAGTTCAGTCTTTTTATTCATTTTTAAATGCATTTGTGTATGCATGCATGCGTGTGTATGCATACACATACATCCATGGCTTTTGGAATATGAAGAAATTGCATCAAAACAGCTAAAAGCCAAAATATGCTTTATTCTGGCCTCATCTGCTGCCATGGTGATCCCAGCCCATGCATTTCCAAGGGTACTGATCCAAACAGTGGGGTGCATGGTGTGGCACCCTGGATAGGCATGCCTGCTTCCCTGGTCAGGAACAGAGCCGACTCAAGGCACTTCCTTCCCTCCTGTATGCCCTTGAGTGGGACAGGACACCCCTCAGCTTCTACCCCCGAAGCAGTATCTCAGAGTGATTTCTCCACAGATAAAGATGCCAAGGGCCTTTTTGTTCAAAAGCCAGAGGCTTGAATATCCATCTCAAAGCAGGGGAGATGAGGTTTTCTTCATGAGGATAGAGAAGCCAGGGATGGAGTCACACATGGACAGTTGGGGTACAGGGAGAAAGGAGACAAGCCCTGCAAACAAGAGCATGGGGTACACCCACATATCTGCATCTGGGAGCTGAAGACTACTCCAGAAACAAGGAAACTAAAGCCCTCGCTTTTAGATAATGCCAAGAATGGAAAGCCTTCAGGCCAGGCCAGCTTCATCTGATGTGGCCTCTCCTTGATCCCTGAAGACTTCCTCAGGGTGTTTGGGTGTGGTCTGGAGCACTGGATAATCCTTTAAGAACACACTAAATCTCACAGTTCTGGAGGCTGGAGGTCATCAGGTGCTCCCAGGACTTGCCTGGGGCGCAGGTCCTTGTCCAAAACACAAATGGGACACTGAATGTGTTCCCACATGGTTGAGAAGTGAGGCACCTCTCGGGTCACTTCCAGAAGGTCACCAGTCCTGCCCATGAGGCCCCATTCTTGTGCCTTAATCATCCTTAAAGCCTTGCCTCCTAACACCGTCCATCTCTTTGGGAATGAGGATTGCTAGTCTTGACTCCTAACACTGTCCATCTCCTTGGGAATGAAGATTTGAAGCCAGTTTTCAGGGAGGGGGATACTAACATTCAGAGCACAGTACAAATGAAGAGGCCCCAGCAAGAAAGAGATGTTCCCTGTGCCTGGCAGCCACCTATAGTACTGCCTTTCATACCAACAATTGTGAGAAGTAAAGAAAATTGGAATAAGCCAATCTGAAAAGCTGAATTGAGCCACATGCACCAATTAGATGTTAAAAACACTGGGCATAAATAGATGTTCTCTTTTAGCAACTTTTCTAGGTCAGTGGGTATTTTAAGCTACTGGGGGAAAAGTGTAAATTTTATTAAGTGGCTGGGACAACAGGAGCATAGAATATAAATTTTCCATATTTTGGTCTTCAGTTTCCAAATAAACTCCAGGTCAGTGGATCTTTTTTAAAAATCTAAAACCACCATACCTTTCTCTTTGTTCTGTAGAAATACGCACCCATGTTACTGCACACAACCCTCCAGAAGGGCATGTGTGGCAACCCAACATCGTCTCGGGCATCCAGCATCGCTAGGCACATGAACCTGGGGAAGTTCTCGCCTTTTCCTCAGCTGACCTGTAGGGCTGGCTCTCAGATCCATTACCTACCCTCTTGTTCACAGGTAAGGGCAATTTGCCTACTGCAAAACTTAAGTGGGCAAATGACTTCCAGTGAGGATTTTTTAAAAATCCTCTTTTCTGCAACTTATAAAACTGAATCCTGGATTACGCTGGTGCCATCTCAGGGCCCCAGATGAGCTGTATTCTCCAGACTCCTACAGAGCTCTCCACTGAACTTCTCTCTCCCCCATTCCCCTCCCCTCCTTTCTCTCTCTCTCCCCCTTCCTCTCCCCCCTTTCCCCTCCCTTCTCTCCCTCTCCCTCCTCCCTCCCTTCTCTCCCTCTTCCACTCCACTCCGTGTGTGTGATCAGTGGTGGAATCAGGACCTTTTAAGACAAGCATTCTACTACCAAGCTGCATCTCCAGCTCTGTCCTGACACTGTATCGAGTTACGGTAGCGATAGTATAAGAGAGATTAGAAACTAACAGTGCTGTTAGAGCTTGTGGCAGAGTCAGGGAGGGATCCCAGTTTCATTGCTGGGTTCACCTGAGGCAACAGAGGCTGACCCAGAGTTCTCATCCAGTGTGGACACATTCTGGAGAAGCCCAGAGCCTAGGCTTGGAAACCCAAGCAACAAGTCTCCCTGCTGTATTACCTGCTGCCCCTGAACACATGCACATGGCATCTCTAGAGTCCAGTGTCGTAGAAGCAGAAACACTATTGTCAGGTTCATGGTGATGAGAGAAACCACACTCTCACTGAGATAGTTTCCTACATCCACCTCTTCAGAAGAGAGCTGCTGATGTGTGGGTGTTCATAATGTGAGAATCAAACACCATGAGCTCCAGAAAGCTGACAACTTGTTGATAACTGTTAAGTTTTGATGTCTAATGCCATTTGCATGAGTTTGAATTTATAAAAGTTGTGAATCACTAAGATAATTTGTAAATGTGGTTTATGGGTTTTGGGTTTTTTTTTTTTTTTTTGGTTTGGTTTGGTTTTGGTTTTGGTTTTTCGAGACAGGGTTTCTCTGTGTAGCTTTGGAGCCTATCCTGGCACTCTCTCTGGAGACCAGTGGTTTATGATTTTTAAGCCTACACAATGAAACAAACTAAGTATTCATGAATTGTTGAGTCAAGACTTTATCCACAATATCTTAAGGACCAAATTTTACTTCCAATTCTTATATTAAAGTGTCTTATTACAAATAGATCTTGTCAATGTACTTGAAAACAGCTTGATGTTTTATGTAAAAGTAATTTTATTTGCCTAAAAACTTGAGCAAACTTTTTCTCCCATGAGAATACAAATAAGGGCTGTAGAGATGGCTCAGAGGTTAAGAGCACTGGCTGCTCTTCCAGAGGTCCCAGGTTCAATTCCCAGCACCCACATGTGGTTCATGACCATCTATAATAAGAGGTGGTGCCCTCTGCTGGCCCGCAGACATACATGCAAACAGAACATTATATACATAATAAATAAATGAATCTTTTTTTGTGAAGGTGTTTTGTCAACCACTGGCATGGCCTCAGCTCATTTCATCCTCACAACCATAAGACAGGATGTTTGTGGAACTCTAACTTCCTAAAGTTTATCGTTTCTGAGATCTTGTTTATCTAAGCCTACAAGACAATCCACATCAACAAGTGTTTTTAATAGTCTCCTATATCCCAGGCTACCCTCCAACCTGCTATGTAGCTAAGGATGACTTTCAACTTCTGCTCCTCCTGCCTCTACAACTTGATTGGTAATATCACCGGTGTGGGTCACTACGCCCAGTTGATGCCATGCTGGGAACTAAATAAACCCAAGGCTTTGTGCCTTCCAGGCAAACACTTGACAAATTGATCTGTATTCCTAGCCCCACATCAATGAACTTTGACAAATTCACACAGTAGTGTAACCACAGTGAACAGTCCTTTCTGTGCTTCTGTGGCCAATGTGTCCTTCTGCAGCCTGGACCCCACTGACAGAATGTATACTGTGTAGTGATGGGACTGGCTTCTTTCACTTCAGCTGCAACTGTGATGCCCCCATGTTGCATGTACCTTTGGCTTGGACTTTCATTTGTAGAGGTGGAATGCAATGTTTATCTTTGCATAAGCTGATGGACATTTGAGCTGACTCTGGTGTGTGAGTGTTGAGTAAAACTACTAAATTTGTCTGCATGGAGGCATCTGGTAGATATACATTTTAGGTCAATATCTAAGAGAGGAATTATTAGGTTCAAGGTAAGTAGATATTTACCTTTATAAAATACTTCCCAATTGTTTTCCAAAGTAGCTGTGCCATTTTGTATTCTCACCAACCATGAAGAAGGATCTAGTATACCATGCCTTTGTCAGCATTTAGTACCAATATTTTTGTTTTAGCTACTGCTGGAGCCATGCAATACAATCTCATTGTGTTTTAAATTTGCATTTCTTAAATTATTAAGGATGTTAGGCATTATCTATGTTCTCCTATCTTCCTCCATTAAAATCCCTTTTCCCCTCCCCATCAATGGTTCCTTTATACTCTCCTGGATTCTACAGGTACTCAAAGTAAAGCATTCAAATATAAATATTTGGTACTAAAGATCTTCCTAAGTCTGGATTACATCACTCATTATCATGTTTTCTGATTCTATCCATTCACCTACAAATTGCATCTTTCTGTATAGCCAAATAAAATTCTATTGTGATGGAAGCTGCAGAACCAACCATGTAGACAAACAAGAAAATATCTTTTGTCTGCAGAAGGTAACAATCCTACATAAACATGAGATCTCTGGACATGCCTTTCCATATAACTTTTTCAAACTGCCACTTTAAAGATTGTTTTCCTATTATTTAGTTCAATATCTTCGATGACAAAATGTACTAGATTATAAAGGCAAACAAAAATCAAGTAAAGCTACTTCTCCAACCCCATCCCCCCCCCAATTCCACTGTGTATAGATACCATATTTTCATTATCTATTCATCAGTTGATGGACATCTACTCTGTTCCCATGCCCTAGCCACTGTGAACAGAGCATCAGTTAATATGGATAAGCAGGTATCTCTACAGTAGGAAATAGAATCCTTTGAGTATATAGCCAGACGTAGTATGGGTGGATCACACAGTAGTTCTGTTTCTAGTTTTCTGAGATTCACAGTGGCCACACAAGTTTGCAGTCCCACCAGCAGTGCATAGTGTCCCATTCCCCAGAGCCACGCCAGCATTTTTTTGCCTTTGTTTTTTTTTTTAATCTTAGCCATTCTGCCTGGAATATGATAAAATCTCCAAGTAGTTTCAGTTTGTGTTTCCTCCATAGACAAAGATGGATGCTTAAAAAGCACTAGGTCGTTTTCATTTCTTCTTCTGAGAACTCTCTGTTCAGTTCAATAGCCCAGTTTTTAATTGAGCTGTTTGCTTTGCTGGCGTTTAGTTTAATTTCCCTGTACATCCTAGACATCAATCCTCTGTCAGATGCATGTATGGCCAGCAAACTTCTTTCCCAGTGTGTAGGCTGCCTCTTGAGTCACTTACCCAGTCCCTTTGTAGCTCAGTAGCTTATTAACTTCATGAAGTTCCACTTGATGACTGTTGGTCCCATTTCCTGGGTGATCAGAGTCCTCCTCGGGAAGTTTGTATGAGCAGCTATTCTTGAGTGTATTCCTTAATCTTTCTTCCAGAAGTTTCAGGGTTTCAGATCTAACATTGAGACTTTTGGTCCATTTGGAATTGATTTGGGACAGGGGAAGGGAGAATAATCAACTTTTGTTTTTCTCTATGGAGATATCCAGTTTTCCCAATTCCATTTATTATGGCAGTTTTTCTCTAATGTGTGTTCTTGGCATTTAAAAAAAAATCAGGTGGATGTAGGTGAATGTACTTATATCTAAGTCCTTGATTCTACTCCACTAATCAATGTGCCTGTTTTTGTGCCAGTGCCATGTCTTGTTTTGTTTTTTAACTACTGTGACTTTGCAGTAACTTGTAATTAAGGACAGCAATACCTCCAGCAGTTTTTATTGTAGGATTGCTTTGCTTTGACTATCTTGTCTTTTGCACTTCTATATGAATTTTAAGATTTTTTTTTTCAATTTCTGTGGAGAGTTGTATTGGAATTTGTACGAGACTGCACTGAATCTGTAGATTGATTTTGGTAGTTAGCCATTTTCACAATATCAACTCTACCAATCCATGTACATGGGTAGTCTCTCCCTCTTCTAGTGTTTTCTTCAAATTCTTCAGTGTTAGGCCTGTGTATGTTGTGGGTTTGGGGAGGTTGTTGGATTTGTTTTGTTTTGTTTTCTATGGTGAATGGATTGTTTCCCTGATTTCCTTCTCAGTCTATTTGTCATTGGTCATAGAGAGGCAACAGAGTATGTTAATTTTGTAACCCTCCTCTTTGCTGAAAGTGTTTGTTAGCTCTAGGAGCTTCCTGGGGTCTTTAGGGTCTCTTGATATCTGCAAATAGTAATACTTTAAATTCTTCCTTTCCTATTTGTAAAATTAAATTACTTCCTTTATCATTTTAAAAACAAGTATTTAGCTGCTCAAACACTGTTTGTTGAAAGGATGATTCTTTTCCCAGTGGAATACCCTGATGTCTGTGTAAAAATCAATTGACCATGAAGTCAGGGGTCTCTTCTTGTTCATTCCATTAGCTGATGTGTTTATTTTCATGCCAATAGCAAACAGTCTTCATCATTAAATCTCTATGAATGACCTCAACATGCTGAGTATGGGTTTGTTCACTATGTTCTTGCTTTACAAAGCTGTGGCTATGCTAAGCCCTTTGCACTTCCATATAACATCAAGAGTCATCTTGATACGTCTGTGAGAAGACACGCTGCAATCTTGACTCGTGGTACATGGGGCCTTAGGATCGCTTCAAAAGGGCAGTGCCTGCACCTGTGAATTTTCTGAACTCTTAACTAGAGAACTTAAAAACAAAGAATTCCAGAGTGGCTACAGTAGCTTTCAATTCCACCAGCAGTGAATGGGGGCTCTCCTTTCCCCACAATCTCACCTGCATTGATCGTCAGCTGTTTGGTTGATCATCTCTCCTCCCAAGCATCTTCCCGATTGCTGAAGATATTCACCACTTTCTGAGACATTTCTTAACCACTTTTCTTTTTTCCTCTGTCCAGATCCACAGCCCATCTTTAACTGAGTCATTTATTTTCTTGACTTTCTTTATATATTCTGAATAGTAATCTCCTGTCAGACAGATAGCTGGCAAATATTCTCTCCCACTCTGTAGGCATCTGTTTCACTCCGTTGAATGTTTTCTTGGTTGCACATAAGTTTTTTGGTTATTTGAGGTTCCATTTGTCAACTATTGTCCTTCATCCCTGAGTGGAGTCCAATTCAGAAAGTCCTTCCCTACACCTCTATGTTGTAGTGTAGTGCCTAAGTTTTCTTCTGGCAGACTTAGTGTTTCAGGCTCGAAGTTTTTATTGCCTTGGTTCTCAGTTGTTGCTGTTTTTTGTTTTAGGGTGTGTGTGTGTGTGTGTGTGTGTGTGTGTGTGTGTGTGTGTGTGTACAATGTCATGCATACAGAAATCAGGGGACCACTTACAGCAATGTTTTCTTTCTACCATTGGATCCAAGGATCAGACTCAGATAGTAAAGCAAGTGCCTTGGCCCTCTGAGCCATTTGCCAGTCCATGAGTAGTCTTTATGAAGAATTATTTTCTCCCTCAACAGTGTTTTGTAGTTTTCAGTCAACAAAACTTGTACATATTTTATACTTATTGTTTTAGTATCATTGAGTATTATTACATATTATTTTAAGTTCCAATTTTTGTTATCTTTATAAATGTAACTGAGTTTCCTATATTTACCTTACATCCAGCAACCTTGCCAAATGTCTTAGTCTCATAGATTGTCCCAGATGCCTTCCCTGGACACAGTGTCAGATCTTCCCGGGGACACCTCAGATCTCCTGTTCTTGCTGTGGGATTTCCAATGTCACTGCCACATATGCAGCTTTTTCGAGGTCCTGCATATTCTGTCACCTGATGAGGAATATGATGGTGGTATTTTCTGGGGCTTCCTGGTCCCCTTGCCCATGTTTCATAATGGAGGAGGTCCTGAAGACCAGGGACACAGGGAGGAGGGGGGCACAGCTAGCCTTAGTGGAGGAAGTTTGGGAGACAAGGGCTCCCAGCTTTCCCTAGGGTAGCTGTCTTCTTTCCTTTGGCTCCAGGACAGGCATGCCAAGTCTTCTGACTGACTAAGCAATGGGTGGTACTTGGCTTCTACCTCTCCTTCAGTCTCTGTAGTTGAGCAATGGCTGTTACCTTTTCCTAAATGGAGGGTTCATAGCTGCAACAGGGAGATCTCCCTGATCTCAATGAGAGTGGCTGTCTCTAATATTTACAACCTCCGAGTAGGGTCCTTCTCCCCTCACCCAAGAGATTCTGGTTTTGTGTCATATGAGAGATTTGGGAGCTGGATGGAAGTCCATGCCTCTCTTCCACAGGGACACTCTTTCAGGCCCTGCTTTTCCCTGCCCCTTGCCCCACAATCAGGGCCAGTGGAGACGAGCTACAGATAAGATCTGGAGACAGATGGGGACTCCCTATATCAGGAACTCTGAGGCTCTAAGCTGGTGCATAGCTCATACTCAGCTGTGGTCTTTGGTATTCACCATGATGGTGCTATGTCTGTCATGGCTGACATCACCATGCTATGTGATTTCCTGGCCATGGGTGACATCACTGTGCCATGTGATTCTCACACTAAGCAGCATCCTTCAGGAAGATGCTAACCTGGTTGCCTTGCTCCATTTAACAGGTTCAAGAAACACCACCTCCTTTTAGATTGCCTGGCTCTTTTTTGTTGTTAGCCATGTTTGCTTACAGCTTTCTACACCCTAAGCTAAATCAGAACAACATGTTCCCTACGAAGTGAAAATAAAGTTCCAGAAGACTAACAGAGATTCTCCTAATCCATAATTCTGAGTTAGTTTTTCACCCTTCATCAGTCTCATTCTCAAATTCAGCATCCCTCCATGGCAACGCCTGAGTCACGGCTCAGAGCCTCACTCTCTGGAGGTCTTTATGAGGCAGTCAGCCGCTGATGCTATTTGCTGAAATTAGCAGTAGGAAATCAATGCCTGTCCAAAAGGGTTACAATGTATGTATGTATGTATGACTTTCTTAAGGAAGCACGGTGACATACTGAGGACAAATGGATCTAACTTCTACAGTGAAGTGCTTGTGACTTTCCTAACACAAATACAAGGCTGTAAGTCCAGATTTAGATGGTGGGTGCAGTGGCATGTGCCTACAATGCCAGTATGGAGAAGGTGGAGACAGGGTTTGCTGGACAAGCAGCCTAGCTGAATCAATGAGCTCTAGGTGCAGTGAGCAACACTGTCTGAAAAAAAATAATGTCAAGAGTAATAAAAGAAGTCAGTCTCTGACCTCTACACACACACACATACACACGTGTATGCACACACACGTGTATGCACACAAAATAAAACACTAATGCATTTCACATTAGCATAAAACATGATACCACAACGCTACCCATTTGGAAAAGGAAACACTCCCTTCTCCATTCTAGAAGTACCCCCCTAACTGCTCCTTTGCTTCTAGAATAGACTTGTCTAGTGATCTTGTGACTGCGTCCTTGACCTAAAGCAGTGGTCCTCAACCTTCCTAATGTTGCAACCCTTTAATGCAGCTCCTCATGTTGTGGTGACCCCCAACCATAAAATTATTTTCATTGCTACTTCATAACTGCAATTTTGCTACTGTTATGAATCATAATGTAAACATCCGGTATGCAGGATATCTGACAGGTGACCCCTATGAAAGGATCCTTTGACTCCCAAAGGGGTTGCCACCCACGGGTTGAGACCCACTGCTCTAAACGGTGTGGGAAAGGCTGCTGCTGCAGGAATCAAGCTATAAAACATCCCTCAATGGATACTGAGGGAAAGGTGGCCCAGGCTCTGAGAGCAACACGGCATGCTGTGTTTTACTCTTTCTGTTGACCTGGTAACTGGGACACTTCCTGACAGCAGGGACAGGAACTTACCAGGTCAAGGGTTGTGTGGATGGAGGGTGACTCTGAGTCTTAGGGCCCTGCTGTCTTGAATAGTGTCTTGTCAGATCTCGAGATTGGTTCCTCCTCTGTGTTTAAGTCTGAAACAGCATCGAGCACAAAAAGAGCCCTTGGATTCACCCTGTGGCCTCATCCTGTCTCATCTTTTCACAGAACTCTGTCGCCCAAGGCGATCTTGTTTAGGGGGAGTTTACTTGGAACAATACTGAAGGACAGACCTTCTGGGAGAATTTTTGTGTGGTTACTTAGTAGGAAATCACAGGTGTTGAGCACATGCCAAGTACACCACAGCTTAGTAGACAGCTGTTGGAAGAATAAAAGGGGGACTTATAAGACAGATTGGTCAATATTACGTGTGTGTGCACACGCACGCACGCGTGCGCATATATGTGTGTATGTGATGTATGTGTATATGTGTGTATGTGTGTGTATGTGTATATGTGTGTATGTGTGTGTATGTGTGTCTGTGTATGTGTGTATGTGTGTTTATCTGTATGTATGTGTGTGTATATATGTGTGTGTGCAAGTACACATGCACATATGCACAAGTGAGTAAAATAGGAAGGCAAGGATGGAAGGAGGAAAGGAACAGACTTGTGGCTTGGGAGGCAAGAGGTCCCAAGGAGTCCAGTGTTGCGCCTGTGGATGCAGGAGACTTTTCACGGTTCCATGATGGTTAGAAAACACTTCCATGCTGTATTTGCCTGTTAGTTTGAACTACACACTTCAGTGTCTGAGTTCCCAAACAGAGTGTGACCCTGAAGAAAGAGAGTCACATCATGCTGGTGTTTCTCTACCATGTGCTAATACAGACTCTGTCTCACATAAATACTCAGGAAATACTTGTAGAGTTGTTTGTCAGTGGCCTGGACCTCATCTGTCCTGCTCATCAACCATCGATAAGAGGCAGACGGTAATGAAGGGAGCTAAAGCTCAGCCATGGTTCATTCTGAGAGAATCCTGGGCCACAAAACGATTTGGCAGGGGTTGGCTCTTTTGTGTGTGCTTGGCACTCGGGTGTTTTGATACTGCATTCTGAGGAAAATATGCTTTGCTGATTTGTTAGAGATTGTTATAACTCATACCAATTGCAAAGACTTCATTTCCACCCCCGGCTGCAGGTGTGCTGAGCATGAGCCAGTGAAAGACTGAATTTTCTAATGGCTTTTTTTGTATTCTACTGAAGCTCAGCATTATCAACAGAAGGAAGTCTACTTTATTGAAAATACTCTCTCACACACACACACACACACACACACACACACACACACACACACACACAAAACATGGCTTCCCTGTCCATAGTTATTTAAATTACTCATTTGAGATGAATAAATATTCTTGTAATTCAATATTTCACTTATGACACAGAAAGAGAGATAGCCCAAACACTGAGGAAGGGGCTAATTTTCAAAAGAATGTACCAGCTAAGGTCCTCTGGAGTGTTATGTATACACTGAGAAGGAAACTGAGGTAGGATTATTATTGTTGTTGCTATTATTACTATTACTATTTGAAGAGAGGATTTAAAATGAGAGAACCCCTATATGAGGACTCAGTGTCTGAGCTGTACATAACCTCAACTATGAGGCAGGATCTCTGCAGGACCAGCTCTGTGACAGGCATGGCTCACAGGGCACAGAGCTCATGTAGGACCTCAAAAGAACATGATCCCTTCATGGGAACCATCTCTTCTCTCTTCTGTGTGTGATATAGGAAAGATAAGACAGAATGGGGAACAGGCTACTTGTGTATCACAAGATCTCTGTGTCACCAGAAGTACAAAAGTGTGGTGATATATTATTTATGATTTATTAAAGCTTGCTGGAGGGTACAGAAAGCAAAGCCAGCCACACTAGTTAGCTATAGATGTCAGGCAGTAGGTGTTACACACATTTAATCCCGGGACTCAGTCAGTAGAGCATGGGACTCTTAATCCTAGGGTTGTGGGTTTGTGCCCCACGTTGGAAAACCACTTGTGGATGGGACTTTCTGTCCTGCCTGGTCCCTCAGCCCTTTAGTACCAAATAGACACACAGAGGCTCATATAAATTATAAACTGTTTGGCCTATTGTTCAGGCTTATTACTAACAAGTTCTTACAACTTAAAATAACCCATAATTCTTATCTATGTTTAGCCATGTGGCTTGGTACCTTTTCTCACTGAGGCATTCTCATCTTGCTTCCTCTGCATCTGGCTGCGACTCACTCTCTGCCTTCCTCTTCCCAGAACTCTCCTAGTCTTGTATCCCCACCTATTTTTCCTTCCTGGCTACTGGCCAATCAGTGTTTTATTAAACAAGTGACAAATCTTTACAGTGAACAAGAGCATTATCCCACATCACAAAAGGCCTGAACAGAGGAAGATCTGAGCCACTGTATGGCCTGTATCCTCATCCCAGTCACCAACAATCTATTCTCCATATCAGGTGCAAGAGACAGTAGGCACCATCTTGGTAGAAAGAGCAATGAAGGCATCCCTTCATTGGCTGTGCTATTGTAAGATCCTC
Source organism: Cricetulus griseus (assembly GCF_003668045.3). Taxonomy (NCBI): domain Eukaryota; kingdom Metazoa; phylum Chordata; class Mammalia; order Rodentia; family Cricetidae; genus Cricetulus; species Cricetulus griseus. Next base: position 292,471,516 of record NC_048595.1, on the reverse strand, counting down.
CATTACCCAGAGCCCAAGAAGAGGCCAAGTCATATAACCCAGGAGCACACTGACAGACAGAGTTTTCATCACACTGCTCACCCCTCTCTGGAGCCAGGATGTCACTATGTTGCTCATCAGGGGCTCTGGTGACCTGAACTGTTCTCAAGCTAGTCTTCGTGCTAAGCCCAGGACAGCAAAGATCCCACAACTCTTCATACTGAAACAGTGACTTTTTCATGTGACCCTGTGCTTTGACAAGGCCATCACCTTATTCCCTGGAGAATGTGTTTTCATGCCATTTCACCCACAAAGCCACTGTCTGGTGCACTGCCACAGGATGCAGTGAAACATGCTAGCACTTGCACTGATGAGAGCTTCCAGGTTAGCCTCCATCTGGATCTCTTATATCATAGAACACTCCATCTGGTGGCCCCAGACTGAGAGCCCTGCTAACTGGCTGAGTGATCTATCCTTCTGTGTTCATTCTGGTTCATAGGGACCACACAGTATCTTTCTGCTATAAAAGCAGAAATGATGGAGATGTTCCTTCTGCATATATGCTTCTCTTATTAGTTAATGAATATAACACTGATTGGCCCGGCAGGAAGATAGGCAGGGCTAGAAGACAAGGAGAATTCTGGGAGATGTAGGCAGAGGCAGAGTCTCGATGAGAGCCTGGGAATAGAGGACGCATCAGGCGTTCTCCAGTAAGATGAGACTACATGAAAATACTTAGATTACTAGAAATGGGTTAATAATTAAGAAAGAGCTAGCCAATAAGAAGCCCTAGTCACCGGCCAACATTTCATAATTAATATAGAATCTCCATGTGTTCATTTTGGGCTGAAGCGGCGGTGGGACCAAGCAGACAGGCCAGAAAACTCATGCTTACACAGAAAGATGAGGATGTTGGGCTGAACCACCTCTATTTTCCCATCCTAGATGAGCAACAACATTCAAGTAAGAAAGGACAACCCAGGAAACAGATGTCCTGGTTGGCAAGAGCAAGATGCTTTGTCGGCTGTGTATTACTGTAAATAACCACCATGTGCACTGTCAGCGCAGGTTGCAAATTCATCCAGGGCCCCTCATTTGTGCCTCCATAAATGCCCATGCTCCATGAAGCCCCTGTCACTTAGGCATGCCCACAGTGAGCTTGAATGGAGGGAACTCTGTAGTTTAGCCAAATTTATCTTTTTCCAAGCAGCACTGTGTGTACTAACATTTTATAGGATCCATGTAAGCATTAACACAGCTCTGACTAGAAGGCAAAGAGCTGTAAGCCTTGCAAATGCAGAGACTGGAGGAGCCACTGGAACAAGTGTATTGCCTCTGGAGATCCCACGGATGTCTGAACAGATTATGTAACATAATAACCAGGACTTGGGAGAGTGTCTTATTAATCTTTCAAAGCTATTAACTATCTCTTTAAACTGTAATTGCATCGCTCTTAATTGCTTTATTAGTTCCTAAGCTTCATTATTCATCTTGTCTCATTTCTATTCAAACCAGTTGCAGTTGTTTTTTTCTTTCTTTTTCCTTTCTTTCTTTAACGTGAAAGGGAATCTCTCTGTCTCTTGATTCCAGAGAAAAGAAAGGTGACATGCTGGCTCCACACATACCTGCACAGGGCCAGCCTTACTTTTGCAACTACGGCTGGTGCCAGGACCATGTCCAGGCCCTCATGGTAGCCCTGTGCTAGCTCTCTCCCTCTGGCACCCTGGTGTCTCCTGACCCTGTCTCCTTACTATCACCTCCTCACTGAGCTAGTCACGGCATGGACAAAGATGTGCTCAGGAGCTCATCAATGATCTGCCCTCAAACCTTGGTAATACCTAGAGAGGGGGCCGTGTGTGCAGCTCCAGAATCTTCCCGGGTCTGTGAAGTAGTGCTGCCTGACTCAACTTCCTGGCTGGCTCTGGGCATCTGTCAGAGCCCCGCCCCCCCAGTCTCCCTGCAGCTCTCTCCTGCAGACTGAAGCTGGCAGCCTCAGCACCCACTCACTATACAGACATTTCCTGTGCTGCCATGAAAACTGGTGGGGGAGGGAAAGCAACATAACATTATTGCAGACAGAAAACTGTGCTTTACGATGATTAATGAGTATGACCCTGAAGCCCAAGCCCTTTTAAAAACACATCCATGTGACAAATGCTAACATTTTTCACATTTTTTTCTGTGAAATAAAAGCTTACCTAAAAACTGTCTAAACATCTGGCAGTTCCTGGTGACTAAGAAGCTGACAAAATGACATAGGAGCCTGGTGTGGTATGATGCTTAGAAGATATGTGAGGCATCTGTATTCAAGTGTTCCACCCCAATGCCAGTAACACCAGCTCTCCTCACTCACCATTCCACCTGCCCCTCCTCCCCATCTATGGCCCAGGAGGTATCAACTGGTAAAGAGTAATGCCATCCATAACTTCTCCCAGACTCCTCGTCTGCCACATGGATGAACAGGGCACAGTCTCTAAATGCATGTCATTGTAGTGGGTGAAGTACACAGTGAATACTCTCCAGCAAAGGTCAGGTGTGTTTCCCACACAATGAGGTGACAGTTGCCTCTTGACCACTGATAAATTAACCCTGAAAGGCAAAGCATGTGCAGTCAATGGAGACCTTCTCAAGCCTTCTCCCACTGCACGGCAATCTCAGGCTATCTGCATTAATGCTCTTGCACATCATTTCTTCCCAGCATCCCAGCTGGCTCACTGCACACAGCCTTCAAAAGGGAACAGGAGAGTCTCAAAGTTGCACCTTATCAAGCACAAAGCTGTCGCTTCTGCCTCCTTCTGAGCCTACAATCTGCCCTAGGCTGAGCCCTTCAAATGCGCCCTTGGGGAAATGATTCATGGAGAGCCCACTGATTCAGTGCTGTTGTTTAGGACATAATAGATGCCTGCTTTGTATGCACCACATGGAATCAGAGTAAGGCTGCCCTCCTAGGAGTTTATAACAAACTCCCTACACAGAACCCAATTTCTCCAGAAAGAAAGCCTTTCCCTCAACAACAGTTGAGGGAAAACAGGTTGTGTTAACTCTCTAAGTCAGAAGCAGACCTCTCAACCTATTTTCACTCTTTATGTTGGAACTTCCTTGGGGTTCTTTTTTCCAGAAATTGGGCAGAGCCATGGCACCTGACACAACTAGACAAAGATTACATAGGGAAATATTTAGACATGAAACATCCAACACGTTCTATACTTTAAAAGAAAAATTATCCATTTTAAAAAGCCTCCTGGGGCCAAAGAGTTGGTTTGGCAGATGAGAGTGCATACTGCTCTTAGAGAGAACCAGAGTTGGGTTTCCAGCACTCTATCCAGTTGACTCACAACCACCTATAAACCTACTCTAGAGTATCTGATGCCCTCTTCTGGCATCTGTGGAAACTACACTCACACGAACAGCCTGGCACATAGACACACACACACACACACACACACACACACACACACACACACACACACACATATTGTTAAAAATAAAACTAAGGTCAGATGAGGTGGTGCATGTCTCCCTTCCCAGCACTTGGGAGACAGAAGCAGACAGATCTGTAAAGGTGAGTCCCGCCTGAACTACACAGTGAGATCCAGGCCAGCCAAGGCTACATAGTGAGATCCTGTCTCAAAAAAATATTTTTAAAGCAGCCACCTCGATTAAGGTCGTCCCAAGATGGAAGAGTTCCAATGTCCCCCCAACACTCTCTAGGGCAAGCATGATGCTTCACCTGCAGTCATGATCTTTGATTAATTTTTCCACAATCAGGTAACTATCTCTTATTATCGAATGTTCACTGGCAAAGGTGAAACTTTTGGTTCTTAGTTTGTATCCATAAACCCTTCACTTTAGAAAACCTTGCAGATTGTGTTCTCAAGGCCACGGATGGGAAAAGAATCACATGATTCTGACAAGCAGCAGCCAACCATACAGAATATCAAATGGCATCAGTCTGCAGGGACGATGGAAAACTACATGATGTTCAATACAGAAACTTTAAGTGAACAAGTGATTTCTCCAGTAATTGCCAGCCCACAAACAATATGGATGCACCCAAGTGTCAGTGTTGCATCCTACACACACCCCTGAGTTATATTTGGAGCTCTCCTTTATTTATGACAGACTTTTAGATTCTGATTTCCTATCATCCAGCCTAGGTAACCATCAGGAAATAATTTCCACTACCTCAATTCCATTATCAAAACAACTTGCACAAAAGCTGAGTGTGTTGATTGTAGTATATATAGGTCCATGTCTAGATTCACACAAGAAGTGCTAAGAGTAAGTGTGTGGTGGCACGTGGCTATAAATCCTAGCACTACAGAATCTGAGGCAGGAAGATCATGGGCCTCCAGAACTTCAGGACAGGATCTGCCATTTATGAGACACTGGGCTGCTGCTATTTTGTTGAAGCAGCTCAAATGAACTAACTAACATATCATGATGCCCGATCTTATTGCTCCACATGAGGCTCCAAAATGAGCAGTCGTCTGCCACACCTACACTGACAGTGCCACAGAAGCTGTCTCCAAAAGCCAACTCTGTTCCTTTTGCTAATGGATTGTGACATCCAAGAAAGAAAGCTCACACTTGCTCCTGCAAGAAGCAGGCTAAAGTGGGTCATCTAAACCACAGGCTGCTTTGTCTCTCCCCACCTTCTGTGCTATGTGCATACAGTGAAGCTTCCCAGAGGCAGAGCTTTCACCAGAGTGTGGCAAGGCCTGTTAAAGTGACAGCTGGGGCCTTGTGAGTCCTGGCCGCAGATATTTTAGTGGAGGATAAACCTCCCTTCGTTGCCCTGCAACTTGACAAGGATCCAATCAAATATGCATCTTCTCGGGAAAATCCCTAGTTCATGTTGCATTAACCTCTGCTGTGCCCACAGCTATGCTTGCTATCCAGAGAAGTGAAGGTTCACAGCCAAGCTGATATTCTGTCCAAACCCAGTCAGATCACTTCAAGGCTCTGGAGAGAGCTGAGCTCTGAAACCCTGAGACAGAAGGGAAGGTAGCCAGCCAAAGGTAAGGCAGATTAATGACATTTCCCTAACTGACCAATAGGCTGCTTCATGCCATCCTGCGATCTGGAGGCACTGGGCAGACATTTGCGCTGGCATGCACAGGTTAGGATGCAGCAAAGGCAATTCTCAGGCTGTGAGCTGGCCAGCAATGCCAACCAATCCAGTTCCCATATGCTATGGTAAAGTTGACAACAGCCGTATTTCCCAGTGGCCCCTGGCTAAGTACACTGACAGTGCTCACCCAGTCTTGCTGGTTTCCCCAGCCTTCTACAGCCACAGCCACCTCTAACAGAATTTCTTTTCTATGTGTAGGATATAAAATTGACCTTTCTGGCATCTATGTCACCAGTGTAGCTGGGGAATGGTCACTGTGCTGAAGTCTAAGCCAGGTCTCAGCTGTCTGGGTAACAGGCTCCTAGGAAGCACAGAAGCTGAAGGGTGCATAACTAGTAACAGCCGCACTTTTCTTGCTCTCAGTGTTTCACTCCACCCCAGGGCACCAGCCCCCAGAGACGGCTGCCCCTCTTCTTTGCCTCCAGCCTCATTTTCCTGTCCTGCTCTTCACTGGCCTTGTTGCATTGCCCCCTCAACTCTCCTCAGTCGGGCCTCATCTTCCATGCCTCTGGAAAGGCAACTCCCCACAGATGAACCCACCTTCCAGGCTCCTGTGGATTGCTTGTACACATACAACATACACACACAAAGCCTTCCAAGAGCTATGTTACATAATTCCCAGCAGGCAGAGTCATTTCCTATACTCCTGTGCCTCTACCAGTATTTCTCACACCTGCCTTAGCTGTCAGCAGCAAGTCAGTATTCGCCTAAGTCCAAGACTCCCCTTGGCTTGTGTTGGTCCTCACTATGTTAGACTGTTTCTTTTGAGGGACATACTAACAAAAGACTCACACAATACATACACATGCATATGTATGTTTACATTTGCAGGTTGACATGCATCTCACTAAAATGACTACTCATGTGTCATTACTTTAAACTTTCAGATATCACTCCATTCTACCTTCCATGTCCAATCTTGACGCAAACAACCAGGTTATTAAAAAAAGAAAAGACATAGTTACTTCTTCTGTGGCATCTTCCTGGGTGGGCTCTATGTCCAGGCTGAGTTCCTCCTCCGTGGTCTGACAACAGAAACATAGGTTAATATGGTTAGCATCTCAGAATTTGTGTCGGTAGCTTCATACACTTAATCAGTACAATCATAACTAGCTTGGTAGGAAGTGGAGTCTGTATCATGGATCCCGTGCACCTAAACAGTCCTGTAACTGTGGGATATTCTGTATTGGAGATAGGTGTTTTATATCCAGGTAGTAAGTATTCATGTCTAAAGTCACAAACTGCTGAATGAGCGAAGTATATAACTTGCAGCACAATCCAAAAGAGGGACATTTACACAACCTACAGCCAGCAAGAAACAGAAGACAGCTTACATGAAGCTCAAACATCAGTCTAATGATGATGGACACAGACAAACAGATACAGTCTGATGAGGATGGACACAGACAGACAGACAGACAGACAGACAGACAGACAGACAGACAGACAGACAGACAAAGTCTGGTGAGGATGGACACAGACAACAAATGCATCTGCAATCATTCCCATTTGAATGAAACAAAACAGTCTTGTGTTAATTCTGGAAAAGGAGTTGGATTTTTTGTGGTTTTGTTTTTTGTTTTGTTTTGGGTTTTTGTTCTTCTTTTTTTTTTTTGAAAACTTCTTGTGGAAACTCTAGCAGCCTGAAAATTTGCTATATAAACATGTCTAGTCTCACAGAAGTCTTACCGATTCTGCCTCCTGAGTTTGGGGATTACAGGTATGTGCCACCAAGCCCAGCTTGGAAGAGTTAATTAAATTGTAGACAGTAAAGTTCTGGGCTCACAAAGGAATAAGCAGCATCTGTGTAGCTCAGGGATTAAACAGGAGGCCAGGGCCACATCTTTACTTACTATGCAATAGCAAGGAAACTGCTCAGATGACCTGCTTCCTCACTTCTACCTTGAGATTCAGAGAGAGCTCCATGGGACATTCCCACCTATCACTAGCTCTCAGGTGCTCTGATGCACCAGGTTAGCTGCTGACCTCACTATGATTGCTAAGCCAGCAGTCATGCTGGGTTAGAAACCACGCTAACTTGACTGTGAGTCACCAGGGAATCATGGTAGATATGTATCATTTGAAAACCAAGATTTTGCTTTTTTTCTAATGCACTGCAACATCCCAAAGCTCACACTTGCTCCTGCAAAAATAAGATTAAAATGAGTCAGCTAAACCCCACATCTGGGCTGACATACTGACTCTCTTGCTGCTCCTTACTTTCTCTCCAGAGCATCGCTGTGGCCATTGAACCCTGCTGAGAACAGGCATCCTAGAGTCCTGCTTGTGATATGTGCCTTTAGCTAGTAAGAACAACTCATAGAACACCCTTCTTTCCCCTTCATACTAGACTCTTTAGAGGTTCTCTAGATTTTTAATTACCATGTTTTCTTACTCCACTCATGGGTAAATTATTACCCAAAATATCCAAAACCAATTCATAGTATCACAATTAGTCTCCTTGGATAGCCAATGTGTTTCCCCTAGTCTCTGTGCTGGAAAAATTGCTGTTTATTTATAGAGAGTATACCATGCTCTGCTTCAGTTGACCTCAGATCCCTAGGCTTCTTAGGACTGTGGACAAGAGAACAACTGAGGAGAAGAAAATAAGTGTAGCCATGTTAGGCTAAAAGAAGAATCCAGGAGCACTGACTTCCAGCCAGAGATGTTAACTGTGCTCCACAGATATCCCAATCCATGCAAGGTCAGACTCCAGGTATGTCCCACGCAGCTGTGCCTACGTCTTGATCTGTGAGTTATTTTAGTACCACAGGACATAACATGGGCAAAATGAGACAATAACATCAACTTAGTTGTGCTGTGACCAGGGACGTCACACTTGAGGACATAGAAGGTCCCTCAAGAGCTGGAAATGTCGCACTCCCAGTATTCTGGCTTTGAGCCTTCAGTGGAAATGACTCTAGTTTTTCTTGGTTCTATATTCCTAACTGTGTAATGCCCCATCCTAACTCTGCATACTCCATGAGTTTGCTATTCTGAAAAACTCACCAGAAAGCATGAGGAAACATCTTCTTTCAAGGCTATTTAGCCCATCTGAGTCTCCTCACAGTGTCAGACTAACCACAGACACTCACAATCCTCTCCCCTGCAGGGCAGCAGGGCAGTGCAGGTGCTACCAACTCTGCATCAAGATGCTGGATTTGCAAGTTTACTTGGGTCATGGCATATCTTTACAATAATATGAGTCTGCCTGTGGCTCGTCTATTCCTGGTCTACTTCAGCAATACTTGAAACGCAAGTCCTGGTGATAGCGCCAGACTCTGAATTCCAGAAGCTCTCAACAGTTCCTCCATTCCCACCTCTCCCCACCAGCCCAGGTCTCCCCCCGAAAGAGCTCTCTGTTCAAGAAGCCAGACGGATGGACACCAGAACACAAACGATGGGGTCAGTGCAGGAAATAAGAAAATACTTGTCTGCTCTCATCTTTCGTTCATTCACTAGTTGATTTTTTAGAAGAATCAAATACCTCTCAAGAAAAAAAGAAAGAGAGAGAGAGACTTGAGTTGTCATCTGGGGAATGAGTGGCTTTGTCTTCAACTGCCAGGCAGCATCAAGTACCGGCAGAGTAATCAGCAGTGGCAGAGCCAAGTGTCAGCCTTGCTCACCAAGGCAACTCCCTTGCACCAATTCTCAGACAGCTCTGGCTGTAAGATGCACCACACAGTATCTGTGAAAGGCTCTACTCCCCACATAATACCAACACCTACTCCAAACACGTAAACATGTAGATTTATTTATTTATTTATTTATTTATTTATTTGGTTTCTGTCTCTCTTTGTCAGTCCCTGTCTTTCTGACTCTCTCTCTCTCTCTCTGCCTCTCTCCCCAGCCGTGTGTGTGTGTGTGTGTGTGTGTGTGTGTGTGTGTGTGTGTGTGTGTGTGTGTATAAGTCAGAGGACAACTTTCAGTGATCATTTCTTTCCTATTACCCCATGAGTTTAGGAATTCAGGTCATCAGGCTTGACAGCAAATACCTTCACCCACTGAAAAATCTTACAAATCCTATTCCACGTATTTTTATGGGAGTCTAGCTGCCTAGAAAGTCTTCAAAATAAAATACCAAATAAGCTGTCTTCTGAAGCAGAATCATGCAGTTTAAAGACTTGTTTTTGTGAATGTTTCCATGTCACTATGAAAGGAAAGCAGTCAGCATGGAATTTATAAGTGTAAGGTTAGATGAGGCAGAAATTAAACCTCAGGTTGTGGTGTTTAGGAGCCTATAAAAATTAGCCATTTTAAATTGCAATTTTGGCTGCTCTTCACACATTGCATGAACATCTAAGGATGCAGTCAATCTTAACAACTTTGGAAAACTTCCTTCTTAGAAAAAGGTCTGACGATCATGAAGAACACAAATGGAGCAAATGAAATTCCTGGCAACAGAGGCTTCCACATCCCAAGGGGGAAGAGTCACAGCATCTTCCCCGCCACAGCCTCAGCACTAAGACACTCAGCTCTCATTTCTAGTGGCCCCTCTCCCTGAGGGCCCAACCCTTCAGGACAATGCTGCCTCTGCTTCCTGTTCCTTCTAGCATAGCTGGTCGGTCTCTGCAGCAAATGAAGATCCAGACCATGATCCAGACCACTTGTTGAAAACAAAGCAAACTGGTGCCAACTAGTTGACAAAATCAGTACTTCAGAGCACAGGCACACTGCAGAGAGCGTGCTGAGGGTGGCTCTTAGCAGCAATGCTTGTCTTCTGCTTGTTTCCACATGCACTAACACCATATACACTGCCCAGACACACACATGCACATGTCTATGTGGCCACACATGTGAAACATGGACACATCCCTGCCATGCTGAGAGTCACTTGATAACTGCGAATTTTTCTATCGGGTCCAAGTCCATTTGCTACAGTGCAAAGGGGGCAGTGTGGGACAGTACACCCTTCCCTCTTCTGTACTCACCTCTATCTCCATGGGTTCCACCTCTATCTTCTTCCATAATTCCAGCAGCTGTGCAATCGGCATCTCCTAAACTTTCCTCTCTTCCAATCAAGTGTTGATAGTAAGAAAGAAAATAAACACAGGCACCAAGCAGCAGGAGACTCGGCTGACAGGTTGCCAGAGGCTGGGGGCAGGAGTGGAGGGTGGGAAGGAACACAAGGTACGATCTCTTGGGCTGGCGAGGGTCCTGAGGTCTTTAGTGTGGCTGCTCAGCTTCGTCAGCAGGCTGCAGCACAGCGAGCAAGGAGACTGCAGCTGTATCTGTGTCTGTGCCTGTGCGTCTCACAGAGTAAAGCTTTGCCTGCAGCCTCCAAGTACTTCCCTGCCTCCCAGTTACGTTGCCACTCTGCTCCCTCCCCTCACTATTTTACCTTAATTGGCTCTAAATGAGGGTGAAAGTTGAGTCTGAGGATGCTGCTGCCATAGAAACTGCTTAGCAACCGAGGACCAGGGAGGGAGAAGGAGGGACTGGAGCTCAGGCTCTGCCCTTCCCCTCCCCACCTCTGCGACACTGGCTGGGACCCACACCACCACCCCTGTCAGGAATTCTGCCAAGGCTGGAGGCCATATGCAGCAGGGACACCCCTCCACATCAGGGTTTCAGACACCCGCACTGAGAATTGTGCTGATGCCTGCAGTAGCTTGGTGCAGCGACTCCCTGCTGTCCCCCATGAACAGCCCTGTTCAGGCATTGGGCAGGCAGCAGCCAGGAGAAAGGAGTAGCCACAAGCTGAAGGGACTGGGGAGGATGGGCACCTTAGAATCCAGTCTTGGATCACACTTGTGCCCTAAGCTGGAAGACAGGACTGACTGCAGGAACCTTAAGTGTGGTATCCCTGTCCTCTACAGGAAAGGGCAGAGATTAAAGTGTTTGAACTACAGCAGCACCAGTGGAGAACAGGAAAAGGGTGTTTGGGGGTGGGGATAGCTGTCACTCTAAACACTGTGCATCAGACACATAGTCTCATTTGTTTTTTTTCCACCCAGCATGGGTATTGCACTCCCATCTCACAGATGAGAAAGTCCCATGGCTCACAGAGAAGCAAAGTACCCACAGACACACATGTGACATACAAGGAAGGAAGCCCTGGCTGTCCACCTGAGACTGAGAAACTTAGCTTCTCCGAGGACAAAGTGTGTTCCAGGAAGCAGCTTCTTCCCTTGCTTCTCTGAGGGTGGAACTTTGGTCTCCTCCATTTCTAACTTGGAATAAGAAACCCACGCAGGAGAGGACACACTCATTTCTCCATGCCGACTTTAGACTGATTTGGTGACTTCCCTTGGGAAATAGTGTTCAAGATGAACACAGTTTAGCCTTGCTCTGGGAGCAAGCATCTTTATTTCTGTGTGCCCTTGTCTTTGAGAACATCTAAGGCAATGGCTCCCTAGTTCAGAATGTTATCATGTCCTTTTCATCTTTATAAAGCCACCAAGAAATGTGAGTTATTAAAAAAACAGGAAGGGGCCCAATCTTGCATGCTTCACATTTTACAGCAGAGCACTTCATCTGATGTTAACAGGGGCAAGACTGGGTGTGCATTTACAATGGGCACTTTATACTCATCTTTTTACAAAATGAGGCCAGTGAGGACCTTGACAATTAATTCTACTCGGGATAAGAATAACAGCAATGTTGTTCATTTTTCCATTGGACACCTACCGACTGACAGAGCAGAGTGAGGGCACCCTGTGCTGACCATAATAAAGTTATTTGAGGCACAATGCAAAAGGTCACACGCTAACAACAGACAAAATGAAGTGGTTTTTCTCCATAATAAAGCCAGGGAAACCACCCACAAAAACTTCTGAAAGGATGTGAAAAGCATTTCATCTGACCACTGAAGACCTAAAACTCCCACAGGCAATGGAAGGAGACACAATAGTTTTCTTGCTGTGTTTTTGACAAACCTCCCATTTCTAGAACATACTACAGATGTCCCAATATGGAAAGATGGAAAGAAAATAATGGTCCTTCCTTTTGAGGGAGCAATGAGGGAGAAAGAAGTTTAGATAGGGCTCAGGATGAGCCATAGAGACTAGAGTGAACCCAAGTTTCCAGGAGGCTCTGGATTAAAATTCTTGCCAGAACTAGCTATCAGCAAACACAAAAGAATGATTCCTATAAGGGGTGTGTTGGGTATTGTGGTAGATATGGCTCATAACTCAGCATTCCATTTTCAGTCTCTGCTACATGAGCTGAGCCCCATTCCACCATCTTCAGGTGAAGTAGAAAAGCCTAAAGAAATAGCGTGGGAGAGAGGAGTGAGCCATGGGAGCTGGGCGCAGTTCACTCTGCACTGTTGCCTTTGGAACATATAGCAAGTTATTTAAAGAACAATTCGGGTACTGGGGAGTGCAGCACTTGGGAGTGCAGTGTCACAGCCTGCTGGACAGGAGCGGAAGATGACTGGAAAAAAGGCCACTTAGGAACTAAGAATGAAATAAAGTGGAAAAGGAAACTTACAAGAGAAAATTAAGGATCCAAAAAGATGTTAGCTCCATTTATAAAGCTTTCATTACCCAGAAAAGACAAGTAAGAGAAAAGAAGGAGTGGATTTTTTTTGGGGGGGGGAATAATTACATCTAAATACCAGAGAGGATAAAGATTTCAATAAAGAACCAAATTATTTTGGATGAGTGTTCAACTGAATCCCAAGAAAACTCAAATGATTTGTTCAACAGAGTGACGCTTCCTAAATCTAGTTTCCAAGAAACCTCCTTGTAGACTTCAGTTTGCAAAAAGAGATGGTAGCAGAAATACTTTTGCTGAAATGGTCTTCAATGGAGCCAGCTCTCCAGAGGAAAGGTGACAGGAAGCACAGCTGGAGCCCCCAGCCACAGGGTTATGGTGACATGAGACAGATAAACAGGCATCAAATCCAGAGAAACCCAAACAGACCCACAAACTCTCAGCACAAATGGGAAAAGAGTACCAATGTGCTCATACCCCTTAAGTCTAAGAAGGTTTGTTCTCTCACAGAATAAAGGAAGCCTGCCCACCCCTGACTTCCAATAACTAAAGAAAGTGGATATTCCCTGGTGGGGAGAGGCACTGGAGCCTGTGGTCGGCCCACTCCTGGCATTTACAGCTGGCCTGGGTAGTCCAGCTTTCCCAGTGATCATGAAGCAACAGCATGCTGCAGGAGCTGAGGAAGAAAAGCCTCAGCTGAATCTAAGCCACCTGGTGTTTGAAATAATGAGACACTCTTGGCCTCCATTTTGTCCTTGACAGCCATTTTCAAATGACTCATGTTCTAACCTGTCCTAATGAAGGGACCAGCTCCCCTTTCGGCAGCCATAACAGCCGAACACGTGCTTGCCATAAACTTGCCTTGGTCACTTAGAGGTCAGATGCCTGCCTTGTGACAAGGAACCAATCAGAAGTTAGTTAGTCACTAGAAAGTCAGATGCCTGTCTCGTGACAAGGAACCCATCAGAAGTTAGTCACTAGAAAGTCAGATGCCTGTCTCGTGACAAGGAACCCATCAGAAATTAGTCAGTCACTAGAAAGTCAGATGCCTGCCTCGTGACAAGGAACCAATCAGAAGTTAGCTGGTGGCGCTATGCTTTACGACCCTGGGTGTGCTTTATGGACAAGCTCACAGCAATGATGCACAAAGCATAGCAACCACCCTGAGAGGGCCTATGGGCCATAACAACCAGTTGACCAATCAACACAGGGCAAGCCCTCCAAGCCTGGAGGCACACCAATCATGAGCCTATGCGTACCCCTAGACACTCCCCTTATGCTGCCCTATAAGATCTCTTGGGAGGCCCTAGGAGCTGTCTTTGCTAGCCATCCGCCATGGCGGGTGGGTAAAAGACCCGAGCTAACATGGGGTTAGCTCGTTAAATTACAATAAAGCCTCATGCAGTTTGCATCAAGCTCTCAAATCCACCTGGTGATTGGGGTGACCATGAACGTGGCCTGGGACCCCGGATACCTGAGTTTTCCAGGGGTCTAACACTCTTCCACCTTGCAATTGGAGATTTGGTAAAGTAAGACAAATTGCTCATTTCTAGTGGGGTGGTCTCTTTTTTGTTTGTTTTTGTTTTTGTTTTTCGAGACAGAGTTTCTCTGTGGCTTTGGAGGCTATCCTGGAACTAGATCTTGTAGACCAGGCTGGTCTCGAACTCACAAAGATCCGAATGCCTCTGCCTCCTGAATGTTGGGATTAAAGGGTGCGCCACCACTGCCCGGTTAGTCTGTTGTTCTGCTAGTTCCATATTCTAGGGTTTCACAGAATTCTCAAAACAAACAAAACCAACAACAATAACAACAACAACAAAAAACCACCTTATATCCAAATTCATTTTAACAAAAAGGGCAAGCTACTTCCTTGTATTGGCTGAGTTCTGTGCCCTCAAGTGCACACATTACAGTCTTGAAGTCCTGCCCTATCAGTTCAAAGTGTAGTGTTAAGGTCCATGCAGAAGCCACAGTGGAGTGGGGGTCACTAATCCTAGTGACTGGAACTGTTAAAGGAGAACCATGACGCAGACGCACACAGCATATGGAGAACACCGTGTGCAGCTGAAGTCTTCCCACACATTCTCCAAGAAGCTAAGGGAGGCCTGGGGAAGGCCTGCCCTGGGGACTTCCAAAGAATACCACCATACGGCCACACTTCAGTCTTGGACTTGTGGCCTCCAGACTGTGAGAGAGAGAAAGTGAGAGCAGACGCCTAAGCCAGTGCTTTGTTGTTGTGGCACATGAGCAGAGTGAACAGAGCAATAAACCAGATGCTGTAGCACCACCATTCCACAGAATTCCATAGGAAGAAACATGAAGACCCTGCATTGCCTCTCCTGACAGGAGACATCCTGTCAGCGGGCAACAGTGAGACCTTGGAGCAGCTTGCAGAGGCTCCCAGAGCCACTTCAAGGACTGGCACTCTTCAGTGGCTTCAGGAAGAGGCAGAGGCACTGAATGCAAGCAGCCCTCACAGGATGCTGGCAGAGGCCTATCCCCAGCATTGTGGCCATGTTTGTTTCTAAGAAAATTACTCACAAGGGAGAAAAATGTAAAGGCTGGGCAGAGAGTAGTAAACAGCTTCTCTTTGTTGTGAAAAGCAAATTGTAAGCTGGGGAAAATTTTTAAAGAAGGAACTTCTTCCCTGCTGACCCTTTGATCTCACTGGTGAGAATAGTCCTTGTAATCCAGCTGGCCCAAACAGTACCCCTGGCTTTTCCACTAGCTGCAAAGGCTGCCCTCCTCCAAGTAGCAGCACAGCTCTGGGGCCAGCACTGTTGCTTCCAGTGACACAAATGCGTATACATGGGAGCACAGAAGGAAGTGGGAATGATGCCATACTGCCCAGACATCCATCTCTCTGCCTACATATGTTTTCCAGGAATTAGTGCAGGCTCCTGACACACACACCATACCACTGGCAGCCTTCTGTTTGGAGCCCAACCTCACAGGCCCCTGGAAAGATCGACACCAAAGCTACAATCTTTCCTGGTGCAGTGCTCTTGGCAGTGATTGCCCACTAACCAACTCCTAGGGCTTATTTAGTTATGCTCTAGCTAAACACTTATTTCAGCCTTCAGGATTCTGGTCATACAGCAATGCGGCTAAGACATGTGAACAAACCACCATCAAGAAAACTGGATTTTTGTAGTTCCCTGAGGCTGTGCTGAGAGATGCTACTCCATTCAGACACACTCAACTGTTGAGATGTAGGCAAGCATGCATGGCTTAAGCGAGAGTCTCAACTCAAAATGAATAGAGTTGTAGAATTTAAAATGGGTTCTCTACTGAAACAATTCAAGTTTTCTTGAAAATAAAAATTTATATGCATACGATATCTATGACCAAATGTGAAAATGCCAAAAAAAATTTTTAAAACAACCTGTACAATGCTGACAGCAGCTGTAGAGCTAAGGCAGGTGGAAGTAAAGGATGTCATGAGCCAGCTTCAACCAACAGCATACCCTGTTCTGCTAATCCTTGCTGCTGCATTTTTATAATGCCTGCGTGTCTTTATCACAAAAGAAGGGTTCAGCAGGCATAAGGACAGAGCAGAAGAGAGTCTGGGGATACAATTCAGTTGTAGAGCACTTAGCTAAAATTCACAGCTCCCTGCCCCCCACCAAAAGAAATGATTGAAGAGGATGAGAAACAGACACTTGAAACTGACTAATGAGCATGAAAGGCGAATTGAAGACTGCTCTGTACTCACAGGGCTCGGGGTGAATTGGAACAAATCACACTGTAGTTGGTATTTACACTAGAAAATTAGACACGAGCACAGATGAGCCTTGGTAAATTCTCCAAAGCACAGCAGGTACACTCTCAGAACATGAGTAATCGCTAAAAGCGTGGTATTTATAGGAGTCTTCCAAATAATCTGTGGGATCAGTTATCCGCTCCTGGCAACGGCATCCAAGTAGCCTATCAGGTTCATGGACTACAGGATAACCCCATCAGTAGCACCAAACTCCTCCTATGAAGGGAAACAGATGCCTCCAGCAGGGCCTGCTATTTGATCCCACAAGTAAGTATTAGGCTTGAGAGAAGTCAAGAACAGGAGAGTTTCCAACAGGAAATGCAAGCGAGCTTCTGAGCCACACCCAAATGCAGACCCCAGGAGCCCAACCCTGGTGCTGCCCTTGGCTGTGCCTATTTGTTTCTTTTTGTTTCCATTTTTGACTAGTGCATAAAAACATGGAATCTGTACACATTAACAAAGACCATGTATGTTATGGCTCTATACAGATTTATTGGTATTATTTAAACCAATTTAAACACATTTATTCTGAAATATTTACCATTTTTATGGCTAAGACTCACAGCCCTTTCCTCTGGTGTTTGTAATAGTATAGGGCACTATTGTTTGGACTAGGTTTTCTCACGCTCTTGACTGTCACTTCTGCTGGTTTTAAAAAACCAAAAGTATCACCCTATCATGGTAGTGCTGTAATCCCAGAATCCAGGAAGTAAAGGCAGAAGGATTAGAAATTTAAGGTCATCTTTGACCACAAAGCAAGTTCAAGGACAGACTAGAATGAATGAGGCCAGGTCTCAAAAACGAAAAAGAAAGAAAGAAAATTGCTGCCTTCCTCTCTTGTCAGGAGACTAGGAATGGAGGGGCCAGCCTTGACATGAGGCCTTGAGGAAAACAGGGTTTTGTTCTTGTTCTTTCTCCGTGAAGCATTCTGCTTAGGAAATGCTTAGATGTGCATCAGTGAAAAAAAACCCAGAGAGGTAACCTTGGAACAATAAATTAGCAAAAGCAGAAGACAGCAGCCAGATAGTTAATGTGCTGTTGTCCTGTTGAACTGCTAATCGGGAATTGTAGTCTTTTTACAGAAAAAGTGCACCAGGATACATGGGGTAGAAGTTAATCACAGAAGCAGTGTGTCCAGGCAATGGAAGGAACCAGAGAAACCCTCCCGACTAGAGGCAAGACCCATACAAGAGGTATTTGGAAGGAACCATTTGTCCAGTGTGCACGCCAGTCATGAGCCAAACATCTAGTGTGTGTGTGTACACTTCAGCTGCAGCCAACTTCATTTCACCTCTGTGAACTGTGTAGTTTGTTGACATAGTGTTGATAAAGAACCAGAGGACAAGCCATTCAATGCTTGGACTAGAGCACCAAGTGAGGGGCTGAACACTCATCAAGTGCTTAAGAAGCCCCAGTGGAAGAATCAATGGTGGGGGGATGCTTGTTCATGTGTGGTGTGGGCATGCACATACCAAGGTATGCTTGTGGAGGTATTAAGACACCCTTCAGGTGTCAGTCCTTGTTTGTGACGGGGTTTGTCATCAGTACTGAAACCAGGCTGGCCTGCAAGCTTATAGAGATTCTCTTGGCTCTGCCTCCCATTTCTCTATTAGGAGTGCATTAAGATGACAGATTCTTACATTCCTGTGTCTAGTTTTTATGTGGATCCTGGTAACCTGAACTCAAGTTGTTAAACTTAGCCATCCAACACTTTTACACCTGGAACAATCTCTCCAGTCCCATGAGACAGTTCTTATGTGTCTGTGTGTTTGCACAAGTTTGAGGGCATTTCCTTAAAGAAAATAAGGGTTTCAAGAATTTTCCATAGTACAGCTCAGTGGGAGAGAGCACTTACCAAGCACACAAGAGGCCAGAGGCTTAACCCTGAGCACGCAAAAACAGCAGTAGTTCGTGATTCTCTACCGGCTTTGGATGAGTTTATCAATATCCACAAAAGAAGACAGGTGCTCAAGCTATGCCTCCCACCCCGTGCTGGGGGCTCTTGTGTGTTTCTAATGTTTCATCAGGGTCAGGCAGAGGCAGGTCTCAGTCTTTGAACACATCTGCTAAACAAGGGAAGGTTTGGAAAGCTGGGTGTTGGGGCTAAAGCATAGGGACAATGGTTAGGACCTGGCAGAAACTCAGCCAGTATAAATTCATCATTTGTTTATTTTCTCAAAGTGTTATGGGGAGTGGTGTATAAGACAATGCTCAGAGATTAACACTAAGTGCAGTATTAAGAATTCGGGAAAAGGAATTGTTGTAGCAGAGCCTTTAATTCCCTGTAATATGAGTAGGTTATTGCTTCAGAATAGTTGGATTTAACTTGGGAATTTTTAGGATCATTTAGAGACTGAAATGAGATATAAATCTTTAAGGAAAAAGAATTTTTTCTTTCAGAGAGTTAACAGGTAGCACTGAGGAAAAAACACTTTTGGTTCCTCACTAAGTCCTGAAAGGACCCTTCTATACAGCCTGGTGGGAGGTCTGTGGCCACACACCCCAGATAGGACAGACAGTGCCCCACAAGTGTCTGAGGAGGCAGTTGTAGGAAACGTGTAGGTAAGGAGCAATGTTGTGGGGATCCTGTAGGTAAGGACCATCTGAATCAAGAATTCACATGTTCTGTTGCCCCTTGCACCCTGTTCCTCTGCCCCAGAGCAGGAGACAGGGCCAGAGAATAACCTGTGTGGACCCCACTGCTCTACAGCCATCACATAGCCAGGTGTGGACACCTTTCGAGGCTTCTCAGGAGTCTGGGACAAGATGGGCCTGCCTCTCATGATTAATATGATTTAAGAGAAAAGTAACGGAGGAGGAGGAAAATGGAGAAAGGGAAATGATGAGCAATGGACAGGAGGAGGGGATGGTGAGGAAAGGGAAGGGAAAGGTTGGAGAAGAGGAAGAAGCTGGGGCAGGTGTGGTGGTATCCACCTGTAACCTCAGAACTTGGGAAGTAGGCAGAAGGAACAGGAGTTCAAGGCCAACCTCAGCTATACAGAAAATCTGAAGACTTCCTAGACAACATGGAGACCCTGGAAAGATGAGTGACAGGAGGTATAATGGTTACTGCTTATTGAAGTGATAAAACACTGTGACTGAATGTGACTTATGGAAGAAAGAATTTATAATTCCAGAGGTGGTGGAATTCCATAATGGTGGAAGCATGGCAGAAGGTGCAGGAAGCTGAGAGATCACATCTTCAAAAACAAACAGGAGGTAGAGAGCTCAAACTACAGTAGGGTAAGGCTACACACCATCAAAGCCAGTACCGAGTGATGTACTTCCCCAGCAAGGCTCACACAGCTAATCCTCCCCAAACAGCAATATCAGCCACAGACCAAGTATTCAAATACATGAACCTGTGGTGTGGGGCATTTCTCATTCGAACCACTGTATGAAGTGAGAAGGGGAGGGAAATGGTTGAGTTTTCTGCCCACAAGGCAGCAAAGTGAGGTAGGTATCCCTCCCTAGAAGAAAGGCCATCATTGCCTAAAGGAGACTCCATACACAGAACTTCAACCTCAACCAAATTAACATAGTCTTGTAACAAATCTCTGAGTCTCTACCAATCATAGTATTGGAACTTTAGTCAGCCGCAGGCTGTCAGATGACCCAGCCTTGCCCAACAAAGACAATGCCCAACTGTAGCCAACCAGACTGGCTTCTGCGTGTCACTTCCAGTGCATGAAAAATACCTGCACTTTTTTCCATGTAGTGCTCCCAAATTCTATTAACCTTGAGAAATGACCATGTGTCACTCATTCTTTGTCCAAATAAACCATGCTAAACTTAATTGGTTTGGAGTTTTCCTACAGTCGTGAGCTTCTTCAACAATAAAATCACAAGTGAGTTGATTCTCACTTGGCCACCCTTGAGAATCATGGAGGAAAAGTGCTTTTTCAGTTCTTTCTAGTTAGTTCTTCCCTAGCATGTACTATCCAAACTGTAGTTAAAATGATGTTCGCCTAAGTGACCATCCCCCCCCTCTTCCCCGATGCACTGGAAAATGGGTCCACAGGGAACTGCGATTGCTAAAGCAAAAAACAAACAAAAGAAAGGAAAACACTTCATTGCATTGTGCATCCAGAGACCTGGATTTCTTTCACATAAAATACTGAAGACTTGGCTATTTAGAACAAGCCAAATAGCCTTCTGATTTGCTTATTCGTCCAGATTGTTCTCTTTTTAAAAGTGTGGCTTGATTTCCCTTAAAAACAGCATTTTGTCTCTTGTCAATCTGTTTTCCTACCCGCAGCTGGTTACCGTCCTTTAGATACACTGTGCCAGCTGAGATCACTTCCTCCTTCAATAAAAATAGATGAATCCCGGTTGGAGCTAGTGGAAGTGTTCTGTGCTGTCGATGCTAATCCCTTGTCAGCATAAATATTTTTAAGGTGTGTGTGTGTGTGTGTGTGTGTGTGTGTGTGTGTGTGTGTGTCTGTGTGATGTCAGAAGACTATTTTCAGAAGTTGATTCTCTCCTTTCAGATCATCAGGCTTGCAAAGCAAGTAGTTTTATGTGCTGAGCCATCTCTCCAGCCCTTAAATGTTTTCTCACTGAACTTTGAAAAGCCAGAGGAAAGGAAAGTAATAGACATGTAGGAATACATTATTTTGACCTATAGAGTATGCGTTACTTGTGACCTGGTAAACCATGTCTGAAAGAAATGGCCAGTGTGAGGCACTGTGATGATTTTCTTTCATTAGCCTTTGGCGGGATTTACAATTCCCTGGGAGACACACCTCTGCGTATGTCTATGACAGCAACTTATGGAGGTGTAACTAAGAATGAAGGCCCTAAACACATGTAGCACCATTCCAGAGACTGGGGCTCCAGGTTGAATGAAAGGGTGAAAGGGGAAAGGGAGAAACACTAAGGGCTCCCTGTTTCTTGGCTTCCTATTCAAATGAGATGTCAGGAGATTAGAAGTCCCATCTGCCACAAAGCCGTCTCCCACCATGGACTTCATCTCCTCAAACTATGATCCAAAATAAACCTTGTTAGCATTAAGTTGCTTGTCAAGCATTCTATCGCAATCGCAAGGAAAGTATACAGGCACCTGATGGAAGGAGGTGATCAGTTTGAGTCATTGTGTACACAGAGGTCACATGACACATGTGAGCAGGAGGATGCACAAGAGCTACAGTGACATTTCCTCTTTGGTGTCATCTTTCCCCTACCCTCAATAACACAAAGTCTACAGTCCTTGGGCACATGACTATAAACTATACTAGAAAAGGGAACCTGATTCAGGGAAGCTGAGCTCTGGTCTCTCAAGCCAGAGTGAAGGCAGAGGCTGGCAATGGTGGTGTCCCTCCCTCGTGGTCAAAAGTTGAGACCTGAGTCTGTCTTCTGGGTTGGCCAGACAGCTCAGCTGATACACTTGCCGTGCAAGTCTAAGAACCAGAGTTGGGTGTCCAGAACCCAGTAAAGGGGAAAGGGGAGACCAGCTTCACAGAGGTGTACTCTGACCTCTACATGCACATGGTGACACATGTGTGTTCCACTCAGAAAATAATGAATAAAAATTAAAAATATTTTCCAACACCTTTGTAGCCCTCAAAAATCACTGTAGATTCCTATATAGTGTTCCATTGCATTGATATACCTGCACTTACAGAATCTGTTCACACAGATGAACATTTTTGCTTCAATAAACATAAAATTCTCACTCCATGCTCAAGGCATTCCCAAAGTGAACTTTCCAAGTAAGGAGTGTGAACATGTTTATGCCTCTTGTTATGTACAACAGTAAAATATTTTCAATGCAAGGTTGACCTTACAAACAGGGGAAATTATAGTCGCTTCTATAGATTTTTTTTGGGTGGCCTGAAAGATCTTCTCAACTCAAAGGCACTGCACATTTGCAGTTATTACTATGAAAGTGGGTTTGGAAGCACTACAGACTGACTTACTGACTTTGACTAAATCATATGCCATATTTCTGGCTGAGAAATTAGCTAATTGCAACTACAATCAAATCTTATTATAACTAAAGTCAAAGTTAGTTTTTTTATCTATACCTTACAAAAACTGTAAGACTAAACCAAAAAGGGAAGAGAATAAAAATAAGAGCAGCATCTATTCTGTCAGATAAAGCATATATCCTATATGCTTTAGCATATCCTATAGCATATTCTACAGCATATTCTAATATTACTAATTAAAGCAGAGCTGTGGTAGAAGCAGAAACATATGCACACATCAATGAAAAGCAGTTAAAACAGTGACGGTGATCAGCACATTTGGGCTTAAAGACATTTGAAAAGCTCCAAATACAAGTTATAGGGGGATAGACAACATTTTGAGGGGGATTAGCTATTTTGGAAAAAATATTTTAAGTCATTATTTCTGAAATACACAAAGTTAGTTAGGGATAATTTAAATTATTATCATAAAATGTAGAGATAGGACCAGGAAGATAGCTGATCAGGTAACGGTGTTTGCTGCCAAGCATGATGGCCCGAGTTTGCTTCCTGGGATCCAGTCCAAAGTGAAAGGCAAGAACAAATACCTGCAAACTCTCCAAACCACCTGTGCACACCACAGTAGCTTCCTCTGCCACTCAGTGCATGCACAAATAAAATGAATGTTCAATTTTTACAGTGTGGAAACATGACCACAAAGAAGAAAATACAGGTAGATATCTATGTGTCTTAAAGGAGAACTTTTTAAGCATGCAAAACTAGAATTTCAAAAGACTAAATTAAAAGGTGTATCTACACAAAAAATTATCTCAAGAAACAGCAAATGATACCAGCAGTTTCCCTTTGGTATCTTCTATAGTGTAATATTAAATGGGTAGATAGGGGTTGGAAAGATGACTTAGTAGCTAAAATTGTGTACTGCTTTTGCAGAGAACCCAAGTTCAGTCTCAGAATCCACATCAGACAGCTAACAACTACCTATAACTCCAGTTTCAGGGGACTTGACACCTCTCCTAGCCTCTGTAGGTATTACACTCATGTGCACAAACCCACATATGTATACACATAATGACAAATCATTACCGTGAACATATGCATGAAATCTTCCTTTAGCAAGCTTAGGATAAATGCTTCTACCTTTCTCCTTATTCATAATCAATGATTCTTTTAAAATATGAGTTCTAAGTAGTATGCATAAATTTTATTATGTGTCTGTAGCAACTTTTTTTATATTTTCCATTATGTTTTAATGAACCATCTGTCTAAGACTTATTTTCAAAAATTGAAGCATTAGTAATTGGGTAAATTATATTCTTGCTAGTGCTTGTATTATGGCTCATGGTTTAGCTGTTGTCATCTAGGTTAACTGCTCTGAGAAACAGGGATGCAATTAAGGATTAAGCAGGGACACAAGACAAGCAGCTCAAGGACAGGTTCGGTGCAAGTGTGGACATCCAGCCCATGGCACCTCTCACAAGACAAAAAAGCACATGGCTGTGTAGTGTTAAGGAAAATCTATAAGGTGATAAGAAAAATAATAAATAAAAACAGATTCAACTGAGCAGGATCTGAAGGGACAGAGAACTCCAAATAAGGTCAGAACTTAGGAGGGTATTGGAGCCATCTCCGCCCATGACAACACAGGCAATGTGGATAAGCCCAGTTGCAGAAGGACCAGGACCCTTGGAGGGAAAGGGGCTCCTTCATCTTCTGTCATTTGACCAGACACATCACCATCTACAAAACCAGGGTATTCCTTTTATCACCAGCAAGAGTAAAGCTTTGTGGGGGGAGGTGGAGCATGCATTCAAGATTCCTAACCATAGTGAATTGCCCTAACTCTGGGGCAGACACAAAGGACAACCTCCTACTTAAGCCACAGCATGGGATCCAAGGGATGTGAAAACCCAGAGCCCAGGAAGGAAGCATTAGCCAAGCTACAGGAGACAAAGCCTCCTAACTGATGGGGGATGTCCTTCTGTATATATGTTTCTCTTATTAATTGATGAATAAAACACTGATTGGTCAGTAGCCAGACAGGAAGTATAGGTGGGGCTACCAGAGGGGGAGAATTCTGGGAAAAGGAGACAGAATGAGTGGCCAGAGAGACACCATGTCACTGAAGGAGTAACATGCTGGAGCATTCTCTGGTAAGATAAGACCATGTGGAAATACTTAGATTAATAGAAATGGGTTAATAATTAAGAGAGAGCTAGCCAATAAGAAGCCTGAGCCATCGGCCAAACAGTTTGGAATTAATATAAGTCTCTGTGTGTTTATTTGTGGCTAACTGGCTTAGGGACCAGGTGAGAAAGAAACTCCATCTACACCCAGCAGTGGTGTGTGGAGCAAGGTCAGGGAGCTGAGTCAGTGCACAGCAATGGGGAGGAATGGCTGGCCCACCAGATCGAAGAAGCTGTGTGTGCTGTCAGTAGCTCCACACACCTTCGACCCCTTGTGGGTGGGCACGCCAACGGGGATAGGAGTGAGGGAAACTTTTACTTCTCTCAAGCACATTGTGGGTATTTCACAGCTGCTGCCACTGGGTAGGACTGTTTAGTTGCTTCCTCCCTTAGCAGTTTACATAGTATTCTCTGGAACTGTGGAAGCTAGACTTAGGAAATAAAGCTTCCAAGCCGGATCCAGCTTGAATCATCCAAGGGTTATGTCCCAAGACTTCAATGTATTTAACAGCAGGACCCACCCTCAACCCGAGAGGCAACCTGGAGCTATGTCTATAATTACTATTGTTTTGCTAGTCACTTGGGCTACCCTGACCAACCAGGCAGTTTCTCTTGCCTGGTACTAATGGCTCTTATGGGGAACATTACCAGCCAAGTGGCTTAACTTTCATATATGTATAATAATATCTGTATAATATATATATACATATATAGAGAGAGATTATATATATATATGTGTGTGTGTCTGTGTGTGTATAACTTTATAATTTATATTATATATGGCATTTTAGGTAAACATACAATATGATTCCTTGAGGCTTTAGCAAACAACCTTGATGTTATTTGTCTCTCATCACTCCTTCTGTATTGACTTACCTACCTACTTCTTCCCCAGATGGAGACTCCTTCCCTGTTTTTCCATTTCAGGTGATAATAATGATTGGCTAAAAAGAAGCTATCTATGTGAGGGAGACATGGAGGGGTTCAAGAGGGGTAATTGGGAGGGGCTGGGGGAAGAAAAGGAGAGGGGAAAGGTAATATAATTATATGTCAATTAAAAACTTATTTTAAAAATTAGGAAAAAAAAGTCCAAGATTTTTGGCTATATTGTTATTGACTCTACAAACACTAATGTTTCTATTCTGTTAGCAA
The DNA here is from genome assembly GCF_003668045.3 of Cricetulus griseus. Classification (NCBI taxonomy): domain Eukaryota; kingdom Metazoa; phylum Chordata; class Mammalia; order Rodentia; family Cricetidae; genus Cricetulus; species Cricetulus griseus. The sequence continues at coordinate 292,445,935 of NC_048595.1, read as the reverse complement.
ATGATTAGTTATCCTGTCCCTATGGTGATGTTTTGTTTATGCTCTAACAAATAAAGCTTGCTTGAAGATCAGAGTGTAGAGCTAGCCATACTAGTGAACCATAGATGCCAGGCAATGATGGCTCACACCTTTAATCCCAGTACTTGGGAGTCACTCACCTTTAATCCCAGCACTAGGGAGGTGGAGACAGGAGTGATATGGCTAGGCAAAGAGAGGAATATAAGGCGGCAGGAGACAGGAGCTCATGGCATTCAGTCTGAGGATTCATAGGGACAAGATTTACCCCGGAATCTGATTCTGAGTTTTTATTATTAAGACCTATTAGAACTCATGCTACATCTCACCAAAGTTCTTGCTTCTTCTTAAGGCATCTGTGAATTCTCCCAAGGCCACAGTGGACTGTTATTCAGGAGTGACTAGACAGCTCGAGAGTCTGCAATGTTAGGTTAGTCACCCGCACCACCTTGGGTGCAGCCTGCATGTTTGTGAGCAGTGTTCTGCTGACCAGATCTATACAAGACTCCTAAACCCACACATGCTTTGTTAGCCCTTTATAACAACCACCCCTGTGTATCACACACAACTTCACATTTGTTCCCTGATGCTCTGTCTCCACTTGCTCTCTTCTCTCACCAAGAATTAATGTGATGAGTTCTCAGCATTTTATCTCCAGTGTCTACAGAGTGCCTAGAAATTTGCTTGTAAGAGTAATAAAAAGGGTTATTACATATTATAACACGAGAGCTACACTTATTGGAGAATATGTAAACCCCTTCATTTTGGGACTAATCGGCAAATCATTACAGGACTCCATAGAACAAACCAGGAACTCGGCAGCTGAATCAGACTGTGGGAGAGAAGCTGCAGGCTTTACCATGACCAGTGTTTCTCAACCTTCCTACGCTGCGACCTTTAATACAGCTCCTCATGTGGTGATTTCCCAACCATGAAGTTATTTTCATAACTGTAATTTTCATTCTGTTATGAATCTTAATGTAAACATCTGTATTTTCTGATGGTCTTAAGGCAATGCCTGTGAAAGGGTCATTCAACCTAGATGGAGTTCAACTTTTAAAAACGCAGAATGAGCCAGAGGCATGCTTGAAATCTCTGCACGAGACAGCCTGAGGCAGCCCACTTGACCTCTCAGATACACCCCTCACCACCACCACCACCACCCCACCCCCACACCACCCCCACCCCACACTGAGTCTCACACAGACAGAAAAAGAAATCTGACTCCTTCTCTGGGACCCTGCCTGCTGCTTTCTTGGAATATGATTCGGCATATTGTCTTTGTCTTTCATGCCTCTGATAAATTCTTTGACTGCCTGTGTAATTGGCCCTCTGTGTCACCCTGGAATTTAAAGGTTTGGCACCTGAAAGATTGCATGGAGGTAACGGGGCAAGGAAGGAGAGTTACCAACAATGAGGAGAGAAACAGCTTTTAACAATGTCAATGAGAACACCCAAAAAATCCAGGAAAGAGTGGAAGGACAGCACCACGTGTGCTGCTCCATCTTGTTTATTCAAATAAAGCTTGCCTGAAGATCAGAGGGCGAAGCTAGCCAACATCTAACCATAGAGGTCTATACACACCAACTGGAAGTGAGATGGCTAGGCAGAGAGGCATATAGGTAGGAGAAGACAGGACCTCGCTGTCTTTTCAGTCTGAGGATTTCCTAGCGGTAAGAGCTCTAGTGCCTGGCTGCTCTGCTTCTGTGATCTTTCAGCTTTCACCCCCTAATATCTGACTCCGGGCTTTTATTATTAAGACCAATTAGAACTCGTGCTACAACCACAGAGCCTGAAAGACAGATGGAGTTTGCCCAGTGAGCATACCTGTGGGTGACTGAAGAACATGGATGGAGAGTTTGCCCTATGAGCAGGTCTGTGGGGAACTGTCTTGATTATTAATTGATGTAGGACAGCCTGGCTGACTATGGGTGGCACCATTCCCTGGGCAGGTGGTCTGGACTGTATGAGAAAGCTAGTTAAGCATGAGCCTGTGAGTGAGCCAGCAAACAGCACTCCTCCATGGTTTCTGCTTCAAGTTCTTGCTTAGTTCCTGCTTTGTCTTCCCTCAGTGACAGACTGAGCTGAAATAAACCTATCCTTCTCCTAAGTGGCTTTTGTTCAGAGGTTTTTATCACAACACAGAAGAAACTAGAAGATACCCGTATTTGTGTCTCCACTATTCACAGGGTAGATATGGCTCTATGCAGACTGATGTACATCTCTCTGGAGTGTATTTCATTTTCTAGGGTGTTTGGGACACCAGTGATTTCCACCTGGAATCTGAGAGCAGTTTCAACATGTCTTCAGCTTGTGGGACTCTGTTGTCCAGACAGACCCATCACTCCCAGCAGACTACCCTGCAGGCAGTGTCTGGAATGAGTTCCAAGCTTCGTCCACCCTGATTCTGAACTTCAGACTTCCCTGTGCACCTCCATAATCAGACCCAGGTCTTTTGGCCTCTTCTGTCACTGTGCCTGCTCTGGTCCTTTCTCTCTACCAAATGTCCACCACTAAGCCACCACTGCAGGGCTCAGCCTGTCTGACTCCATTTCTCTTTGGAAAACCAGGCTTTAATACTGGTACTTCCTGTATGTTCCCAGGAGCTGGACAAGTCCTTGAAACCCCTTACTCTCGTGGGCCTATGCCAAGCTTGCTGTTGTTGCTCACACTCTGTATTCCTCTCACACAGGCCTCACTCGTCCCACCTATTCACAGATGTTTCGCCTAGCCTTTTGCGCCCACCTCCTGAACCCTCCAAGGCCAGATCGAGTCCTGTCAGGTGCCCAAAGACTCCCAAATGGTTAGTACTCTGTGAATACATTACAATAAAGTAATGGGATTTATGCAAAAGAGATGAACAGAAAATGAGGACAGTGGAGTTAAAAAGTTCAGGGGGACATGCACAGAAAGCTGAGTTTATAAGAAACAAAGATGGAGATGAAGGATAGCTGTTGGTATAAGGACCTGGAAGGTAGAGCATTCAAAGAATGCCCTACATAGTAGCAGAGTAAGAGGAACCATGAGATAAGGGAGGGGACAGAGTGACAGTGTTAGGACCTTTCTAGTTAGGATCTCCAATTAGAAAGAAGACAGCCATTGGTTTGCTGCAAGTGGCCAACTCTGAAAACAGAGGCCAAAATAAGGCTGCAACCTTTGCTCTAGTGAAACCCTGGCACCCACATGTATGTGCATGGTTGGAAGGGAGCCACATACAAACTCTTTTTGAGCAATGCTGGTGCCCCAAGCCACACACAGGGTAGAGGGTGCCTCTTCTCATGTTGACACACACATGGAGTAAGGTCCTACAGATACACTGGTTGCCCTCTTAGGCTTTGCATATGAGGCAGCAAATAGCTATCTGTAGGTAGGAAGGGAAAGGATCCTCCGGTGAAAACTGTAAGTTGCTCGTGTGTGTTGCCATGAGAACAGAGGCTACAGCTGAAAGGATTAAAGGTTAACACAGCAGTCTGGAACAAGATGACAAATAGATGTGAGATAACCGAGCTGAACAGACAAGAGGAAGGAAGGACAGAGTTCTAGGTTAGCGAGAGCAGGCTGGCTTTTCCTCCAAGCCCTCTCAGAACATATACAAAGATAGAGGTCATGAATGTCCTATTACACACCCTTGCTTCTAATTCAGCCAATAGTAACTGACTGGATGTTAAGTTGACTGTTAATAAACTCACACCTAGTTGACCACCCTATAGACAGGCACTAAATATGAAGTAACCAAGAAAAACTATTACTCCCTGTATCCTAGCAGCCATGATGGACTTAACTCTCTGGCATGGTAAAGCTATAAGCTGGTCATGCAGATGTGAAAACAGAGAGCTGAGTGTAATCAGCAGCAAGGCCAGAGGGTAATAACCATGGTCAAGAGACAGCTGGCTGAGACAGTCAAGGTGAAAGCTGGAGTCAGCCATGGGCGTGGAACTAGGGGAATATGCATAGACTGTGTGGGCTTCCATGGGCACCCTCCATGATGGCTCAGAAAATTTACCAATAGCGGTTGCCTCAGCATTTGCCCAGTTTCTATCACTGTCCTATAAAACTCCCAGACAAAGGAAAGTCAAGGGCTTCTTTCTTTTCTTGGAAACCCCTCCCACTCTTGGGAGTTTCTCTCACTTTTCCTCAATTTCCCACTTTTCCATAATAATTCTTAATAAAGCTTGTTCTTGCTTTGCATAATACCACAACTGTCTCTCTGAGTCTCTAATCTTCTTTGGTGTGAGACAAAGAACTTGGAGTCATGGCTCACAGTCTATCTTTAATGACCATGAGTGTCCAGCATTTTAGGTCCTCACGGGCCACAAAAAGGCCTGTCACTCAAAAGCCCTGCATCACACAGATGGCAGCCTCCCTGTTGCTGTGTTCCAGCACTGGTGAGATGGAAGTTCAACATGATCATTTTATGAGAATGTCTGAATTGATCCTTCTACATCTTTTGGGTGCTTTTCACAGTTTCTCATGATCACTCTCAGCATCAAGTGTCCTTCAGGCCAGAATCAAGGACATCTTTCTTAAGCTAAAATGTTACTCATAGGCCAACAAGATGGCACGAGAATAAAAGCTCTTACAACCTGAGTTCAATATCCAGTTGTCTACATGGTGAGAGAACTGACTCCCAAAATGTGTTCTCTCACCTCCACATGCATGCCACACTATATGTGTTCACATATGCGTGTGTATGTGTATACATGCAAAATTCATCTTCTAAAAATTAATACCTACACAGATCCTATGAGACTTTATATACTCATTTCCTGAATGCCCGTCTCCCCTATGGCCTTTGTGCTGCCCCCAAGACTCTGTTTTCCAAGACTCATAAATGGTAACTTAGTATTACTAATTTTAAAAGGGCCCTATGAGCTCCTATGATTGAAGGCACTATTAGTTGTCATGGGTTTTCTTGACACATAAACATCCAGATGCATTTGTTTGGTATTTCCTGAATTTGTGTTTCTGCTTAATCAGTCCCAATAAAAATATGCAACTCTAAAAGGATAAAGCCATGACTCAGAATCAGAGAGAAAATGGGGACAAGGGCTGTGGCTGGAGACTAGTGTTGGTGTCTGTCCTTGTTCCACCAAATAGCTTACAGAAGACATGGCACAGGGAGAGAATCTAAGTTCTGGTAGGCTAAGGGGCTGAAGTCAGATTGGTGTTGGCTTGGTAGTACCTTGGCAAAGTCTTGTCAGGCCTCTGATGCATAGCATAGCTTCACCAGAGACAGGAATCGGGTTTCTTTTACTGGCTTCTCATTTGGGGTAAAGCCAATAAGGCATGGCACATAGGCAACCAACAGATACTGACCATGTAGTAACTGCCCATCATTCTCAAATTTGGCTTCTTCCATCTGCTCCTCAGAATTCTATAGCAAGTCAAAGAGGAGAGGGTCCTAAAGCAAACACCACCTACCATATGAACTCCAAGAGGGAGGGTCACCACAGAGCCTACTGGAGAAGAGCATGCTGAATGGAAGATTCAAACTCCACCCACAAGTGAGGAGGTCCCAGAGCTTGAACAGATGAGTAGTGCAGCTCTACTGTGCTGTGCTGAGACTCAAGTACAGATGTCACCACAGCAGCAGCATCTCTCCAGCAGCTCAAGGACATCTCTCTCTCTCTTGCCAGCTCTTGAGAGAGGAACGCTGCCTGCTTGCTCAGCCTTCCCTTGAACCCTCCCTGTTCCACTGACAAGCCCTGCCATGCTCTGCTGCCTGAGGCAGCCTAGAGAGCTGTTTCCATCTCTCCACAGGGTTAGGGAGTTTTAGGCAGCACAAGAGGGCCAGGAGACATTAAGAACATCATGCAGAAGGTAGAAACAAGTTATGTAAAAGATGGTATTGAAGCATGGTAAAAGAAAGGAGTAATGTCCCTTCAACTCTGCAGAAGAGGTGACAGCTTCACTCGTCAGACTCCAGGGATTCTTGATGTTAACTCCACCCTGGAGTCCATCTACCTGGGAGTAAAGAAATGTCCAATGCAATCTTCCTGCATTCAGCCCTCTGCAGAACCTTACGGCAGGGTGTCGGAACAAATGTTCAGCTGAGTGTGAGCTCCTGGAGCCTGTCTAGTATTGCTACACATGCACTGTGCTCTCTGATGCCACTGCTTGCATTTTACATCTGCCAGAGTTTTAGTGTGTGGGGATGCACAGGATGAACTTTACAGGTGAGTTAAGGACCAGGATGGTGAAGGATGAAAACAGCTCAGTGTGGAGAACCAGAGCACTCTCATCTACATGGTGAGGCAGAGGAAGCAAGCAGGAGCTCATCTCCAAGTGCTGGATCCAGCAAATAAACAGACACCAAGGGGACTAGAAGCAGTTTACTAATAAAAAAAACAGGTGCTGAGATGGAAAGGGAAATGGTTGTAATAATCCCTGTGGAACTGGCATGAACTTGTGGTTTGCCGAATATGCAGGTCAATTCAGACATGAATGTGTGTAAAGAACAGTGCTTGTCTCCCTGGAAAGAGGGAACACATAAGAAGCAGACACAGACACCAGCTGGAGACTCCCACTGGAACAATCATGAAAATAATGGATCTTAACTCATAGAATAAAATAGGACGCCTGAGTCCACTGACTTACTAGGAAATGAATACAGAGTTTGATGAGGGACGTGATATTTACATAACTTTGGAAAAAATACGGAGGTTGAAAGAAATCTAAAATGAACACTCATTCATGTACTTCAATGGGAAAATTCTTTCCATCTGCTGGACCTCATCCCAAGTTCAACTGGTCAGTGGGAATTTCCCATTTACTGGAGCAAGTGTGCCCCAGGCCATCCATGGAAAGAAGGTACATTCAGGATTGACCTTGGTGTGCATCAATGGGCCCCGTAGAAAGCAGTGAACTGTGAGCCAAAGACCCATCCTCTTGCAGTGCACAGAGGTCCAGAGTGGTGTTTGCAGTGGACAGATGTCCAGAATGGTGTTTGAAGTGGACAGATATCCAGAGTGGTGTTTACAGTAGACAGAGGTCCAGAGTGGCGTTTGCAGTGGACAGATGTCCAGAGTGGCGTCTGCAGTGGACAATGGTCCAGAGTGTGTTTGCAGTGGACGGATGTCCAAAGTGGCATTTGCAGCAGACAGATTTCAGAAACTGAGGCACTGAACTAAGTTGATAAATAGAAGCAAAATGCAATGCAATGCTTTTCACGATCAAGGTGAAACTGTTTGGAGTCCTTTCCAAAAGAGTGGGTGTGATGTCCAAATGATCAGTGTGGAAAGCCATCAAACGCCAGCTCTGAGAAGGATGTAAGGGCTAATGGTGATCACTCATCCCATACCACGAAGCTTCTTGAATGGCAGGCACTGCTCCAGGGCTGGGCAGAGCATCCTGGGTAGGATCTACACGCACCAAGCAAGGCAAGAGGCAGCATAATTGTGGGCAGAAGCTGGTCTCTGAGACAGTCTCCATGTGTCTGCTCCCTTCGGTGTCTTTCTACTCTCTTACCTTTAACTCCGGCCATCTTTCCAGGCCCAGCTTCATGGTTTTCCTTTCCCCAGTGCTCCAGGCAAAAGGACCATCTCTCCATTCCATACCCCATAGGACGGGCTGGTCCCAAGCTCAGACAGTGTATGTGCAACTCACCCCTAACGCCAGTTCCCACCCACCTGCAGGTCCGCCTTAAACATCCCTGTCAAGTTTACAGGGAGAAAAAGGTGATGTGAGCTAAAATTTGAAAAATGCTCATGTCTGTTGACTTTGAAAACCAGTATTTGGGACTGGCCTTTCCATGTCTCCCCCAGCTCATCAAAGCCCACACACTTACCTGATGTGGCCAAGGCTGTTGAAAACTTAATTTACTACCTGCTGCTGTGCAGTAAGCCAGAACACAAATAGGAACTGAAAGTCAGAGCACTGGTCAGGTGACAGGGGCTGAGAACTGCTGTGCTTCCAGCAGGCTCTCACTGTGTTTATCCTGCATGGGGACCATAGGACTCTAGCACTCTCATTTTACACGACCCTTTTCAGTCCACAGCCCACACCTTTCCATCATGCCAGCTGATCTGAATCCAGGCTGCTCTTCAGAAATATTCAGACTAGAATTACAAATATGGCCCATCTTAAAGAATGATGGCTTGTTTTAAAACAAAAGAAGACTAAGATAAAGTCTGAAGAATACTGCAAGCCCTGCTTCCCTTGCTCCTCCAAGAACATGAAAATAAGCACAGATGCAAAGAGGAGAGACAATACAGCCTCCTCTTGAAACCATCTTCTAAACAACCCCTTCACGTCAACCAGCACAGCAGTTTTTAATGATACTGTTTTTGAAAACAGTTGTCCTGAGGATAAGCAATTTAAAATGTTTTAACATTATACCTGCACCTACTGTCTAATTGTTACATAATCAGGATGGATGGGGCCAGTGCAATGGCTGAGTGGGAAAAGTGCTTGCTGCACAAGTCTGATGGATAAAGACTGAGAGCTGATGTTAGAAGGGACTTACCATTAAACTTGCTCAGGAAATATATAAAAAGCAGAACCTAGCTAAAGGAGTGCTGCCTCTAATATAACTCAAAGGTAAGTGGCGTACTAGCCACACTTGTTAGAAACTGTAGAAATCGCATCTCTAACACAACTGAAGTTTAGGTTTGCTGAGAATGTTTCTGCTGAGATTTGCTCACTAAGATTGCTACCTCCCACTAGTCCCTATTCCCATAACAAAAAGGATGACCCTGGCACACAGCAGGTCATCAGGCCCTATTCACTATCAAAAGAGAACACCTTTACCATTTAGTTCAAAGCGGGTGGCAGGAAAACAGCTGCCCATAAATTCCTGGCCCTCTTACCAAGAAGAACATAAATCTGCCAGACAGGCAGATGACCCTGGTAACAACTATTGAAAAGAGCAACATTAATCTATTACAAAATAATTGTGACAGTATCCTTGCTGTGTAAATCTACTGTCCCACCAAAATGACAAAACTTAAAGTGTCTGTCTCTATAAAACATGTTTAATTGCTCAAAATGAACTCAGGGCAGGGACCTAAAGAAGATTTACAGGTGGCAATGTCTGTGCCATTGTATAGCCCAACATCTGTATAAACTGTCAAGTATTTCTGCCCATGGCCAGTCTCTGGGCACTAGCCAGGATGCCAGGCCAGACACACACTTTAATAAAGTGTCCTTATTTTATCCTTATGAAGCATGTCCTTTGTCCTTATTCACTGAGAGTGCAGAGTGAATTCTCACTGGGGAGTGTTATTTCACTGCAGCATGATGAGCTGGGTCTGACACCCAAAACTTAGGCTGGAGAAAATGATTCCCAAAATGTGTCCTCTGACCTTTACACACACACACACACACACACACACACACACACACACACACACACACACTAATAATAATAATAATAAACTTTTTTAAATTTTAAAAAAAGAAATGGGATAATTTAAACTTGACCAAAATAAAAAAATTGCTGTGCTGAGACTTTCACGTCCTTATTACCAGTGTGAATCTAGCCACTTTTGGACAGGAAATAGGCCTGACAGCAGCTGTTTGTTGGCAGCTGACAGGAAGAGCATAGGAGCACCTGCTAATTAGACTGAACAAAAACCAACCAATTAACACACAAGAAAAAAAAAAAGCCAAACACATTTTAAGAAACTTTTGAGCAGATTTTTAGAAAGCCATAATTTGTGATTTTTTTCTTACTTTGTGGAACATAAAATATTTTCAAAATGTGAGCATCAGTGTCGGGTCTTTGCAGGTGGAGGATAGAAGATTGGACCATCTTCACAGACCATCATCCCATGTGTGGAAGCCCCTGTGGCCAGCTGGGCTTCCTGCTTGGAGGACAGCTGCTCACCTGGCTCAGTGCAGTTTCGCAGATGAAAGTCCTCCTTGGTGAAGCATAACTCTATCTGGCCAACAGTTTGTACCTCCTCCCCCTGAAAATAGAACACGGCAGACATTTCAGACTTCAGGAACCATGGGTCATTATCAATCTGGGGACCACAACACTTCAGCACTTAAAAACAACAAAAGCAGTGGCTCCAGGTCAGAGACTCTGAGCAAAGGTCCCTTTCAACAGAGGAGGGCTGATGCTGAGGGTGGGGGGTGACAAGTGGAGGTTTGTTCCTCACAGTCATCTAGGGAGGGCTCACCTCTCCTAGCCTGAAAGCTTAGGCTGAGGAGGTGTTTTCAGCTTGGAAGACAAAAAAAAAAAAGTGTCCATAGCACACATGGGGACTCTGGCAAAGTAAATGTCAAGATAATAGAACCTGGCAGCCAAAAGAATCTCAATTTTATTGAAAAGCTGAAAAAAATGCAATTAAAGTAATTAAGAGTGGCAATGTAAGCGCTTAGAAACTACCAGGTGTGGTGGCACCCTGAGAGACAGGTGGATCTCTGTAAGGTGGAGGCCAGGCTGGTCCATAGAGCCAGTGCCAGGACAGTCAGTTACATAACAGAGACACCCTGTCTCAAAAACAAATAAATGAACAGAGAAAGCAAAACCTAACAAAAAAAATCTTAGAAATTTACAAATGTTTAATTATACCTCTTCTCCTCCCTCTCCCTCCCCTTCCCTCCTCCCTTTCCCCACTCCTCCCTCTTCCTTCCCCTCCCTCCTCCCTTTCCTCTTACAACAAGATATTCTCACTAGAATGAAGTGATGTAAAATCAAAGCCTATAGTGCTGCCCAAAACTAGTCTTTGAGCAAACAGCTTCCATCTTGGTGGTTTCGGCTGTGCCGCTTGCAAAAGATCATCCCATCTGGACTCCTTAATGTTTACAGGCCTTCATAGAGGGGTGGGAGTCATGTGACCCTCACCTGCATATACAGCTGCTTCCCATCTCCTGTTGTAGGCAACTAACTGCATGTGGTCTCTGGCTTGAATATATAAGCTGGAGAAGACTAGAAGAGGCTCCATCTATGTGGCTATGGAAAAGCCCTCACTGCTGCTGGGTAAAGACATTCTGGTGTGGTCTTTTAGCAGAGTAGCACCCACCCACCCATGCCCCAGTAGGTAACCCCACACCTATGTTCTGTAACTAAGTTCAATACTCATGGTTTCCCCGGGTGAACTTTGGTGGAATCATGCCTTAGTGTGCTGTTGAGACCTTAAGAGGGAAAGCAGATGTTGTTTCTGTCTTCCCCAAGGAAGGAATTTTAGAAGCTTTTCCATACACTTGCCTGTATACAAATACACACAAAAAAAAGACACCCAAATGCAACTCTGTCCCAGAAACTCCACATTGGAGACAAAAGTATCAGGAAGTAAAATAATCTTTCCACAGAGACAGATAACGTGGCAGAACGCAAGTCTGACCTGTTCTGGCAGAAGGCACTGGATTTTAGGCACCACGCCATAGATTCTGGTGAGGGCATCTCTGAAATCTGCAAGCTGATATTAAATGAAAGCATTAGCAATGAACTTCAGCAGGAGGATTCTCACACACTCCCTGGTTTTCTCTTTTAAAGAGCACCCTCACACAGAGGACCTGGAGTAGAGCTTGAGGCTGTCCTGGATCTATCACTGCAGGGCAGATCATGACCAACTTATCAACCTGGGCTCTACCCCCTTCCTCCCGACTGGGCACCTTGACTCTTCCCTGTCCCCAGCCCAGCCCAGCCTAGCCTCTCTCTTCTACACTACCTTGCCTAAAGTCACCCTTGCCAACTGACTGTTGGAACCCCCAAAGCTTTTCCCAAGGCCTTCCCACTCCTCTAGCCTTCCCCATTGCAGCCTCCCTTCCCTGCAGGGGGCACAGCCTCCATCACAGAAAAACAAGTGGGCCCTCAGAGCACCCACCTCCTGTCGGTGAACTACAAAATTAGACCATGTGTGCTGCAAACTCCTCCACCACAGGGTGAGCACCCTCCTCCCCGATCACTCTCTACTCTAGAGCACCCTCCTCCTCTCCTCTCCTTCCAGGAGGACATCTGCAATGCTCAGTCTCTGTGCTGTGGCTTCTACAACAGATGCTTCTCTACCCACATCTACCTGTCCTCTCTGCCATGGACTTTGGCAGCACTTGTTTTACAGGGCGCTTCTATCCCCCTCTAGTGCCTCTTCTGACCCTCAGATTCACACTGTCTAGTGACATCTATCCCTTCCCCTTACTGAGTCCCACAGAGGCCAGGGCCTGCCCTACACAAGCCAAGTCCAGCAGAGACCCCATGGCTCAGCTTTGGCCCTCCCTAAAGGTAATCTCTCTCTTTGCCCTTGGTCTCTAGCACCAGGCAACCACAGCTTCATTAGGAACTTCCCTGTGCTGCCTGTGTCTCACAGCATGACATGGCTCTTACCGCCCCAGTGCCCATGCCACACACCCTCCACTCTGGGTCTTCAAAGAGACATGGCTCTCATCCTCCAGCTATGGCTGTTCTCCCTACCACACAAGCCATGAACTGCACTCCATCTGCCAGTTCCTGGGAAATGCCTGGTCACCAGTTCCTCCCAGGGGTCCAGCAGCACCAACATACCATAGACCAAATGAGCAGACACAGGCTTAGATGCTGGGTGCAAAGCTGAAAGCCTGCTGATATGTCAGACACTTTTGGATCAGTTTTCCTAGTCGATGTCTGTTATTCCTGCCACCTTACCAAGTACATGAGGCAGCTCAGCAGCAGGTTGTCCTTGCCATTCCCGTCACCATGGATACCATCTCTGAACATCAAGCCAGGTGAAACTATAAACACCTCTCCTCCCCATCAGCTTAAGCAAGAGTCTAGGTGACTTGGGGAAGCCCTACAAACCCTCATCCTGTGGCTTTCCAGAGGGTTCTAATTAAATTGGCAGCTAAAGCTTCATCCTCAAGCCCAGGCTCCAACTCCCTACTGTCCGATGGAAATACATATCAACTGGGAAAAGGAGCACACAGTCCTACAGATAAAGCTGGCAGGTTACATCACACACTATCAACAGGGCAGAGTGAGTGACTGCTAAGTCCATCCCTGTCCCACAATGGCTCCTCTTGAGATGTTTTTAAAGCCACACCTTATAATGAGCACAAAAACCACCTCAGAGAATCACTCTAAAGCAACCATCTACAAACCTCTCCCATGAGCCCATATTTTAAGCTTCTGCGTGGCATCTCTCTATGGCAAACACAAAAACCAGAATTGAAAGCATCTACACTGAACATGCCCTTCTTAGTCAACAAGATGTGACATTATTTCCTGTGTTATGGGATGTACATGAAAAACAAAAAGTCAGTTTGTTTCCCTTCAAACACCATGAATGTACCTTTTCAAACTCACGCTCCACCCTGTGCTGAGCCTGGAGGACTACTGCTTGGCAGAACCGTGGCTCTATACCTCCAAGTCAGTGGCCTAAGCAGCCTTCAGCATGTGTTCAAATGCAAACACCAATAACTCAGGGAACCCATTTCAAGTAGTTGGTGCTAAATGACTTTAAAACCCAAGTGCAGCTCAGAAGATGAATGGACCCTGCCAAATGTCTCCAGTGACAAACACTAGACACTAGGCAAAGGGATAAAGGTAAGACTCACCTGGTAGTAATTGATAGATGGCTTGATCCCAAATTTTAGCAGTACACTAAAATAAAATTTAAAAATTAGCTGCATTATGACCGTACATTCATTGCACTTTGTTCTTTTCATTGGATCTCAGAGTGAAAATTAAGACTCTTTTAAAAGAGAGTGTCTTTATGACTTCCAGCAATAAATCCATTAAAAAGAACAGCAGAGAGGCAGCTCCCAGCCCCTTCTTTTCCGGCCCCGGGCACACACTACCCACAGGGCACTTCCTAGGATCTGAAGCTGCACAGCAGTACCACTTCACACACCCCATCCAAGGCAACATACCCTGTGCAAGCTCCTGGCCACATGGGCTCTGCAAGATAGCTTAGCCTGTCTCATGTGACTCCAGGCTCATCCTGAAGAGCAGTGCTGGTCAGATCTTCAAGGAATTAAGATACATATAACCTAGAACCCTATCAGTTACTCGTAATAAGCTTAAGTACTAGAGGAACAATGTAAAAGTCCCTAGACCACTCACTCGAAAGGAATTCTCTGTGGTCCCACCACAGATTCCTGTATAGTTCAGGTTTGTGACCCAAAGTAGGTTTGAGGCTGCATGTCTTTCTCTCTCCTTGCCATCAGTCTGTGGCAGCAAGGGACAAGCAGAAAACGTCCCTGAAACCCCAGAAATGCCCCCCACATCCACCTAAGTGTGCCACTGCCTGACCTGGCTGTCAGTATATGAACAATACGGGGTTCCTAGAAAGTATAAAATATTCCAACTTTAAAGCAATATTTATTATAAGTTAAACTTTAGTGCCTTGGATAAACTGAGCTTAACATGTTATTATAATTTTTGACCAGATATTTTTACTGCTGTTTTTTAATAGCATTACTGGAAAATGTCGCTGAGCATCTGTGATCACATACTGTTTCACCTGATGCAGGTGGCCCAAGAAATAAAGAGAAGAGAAAAATGGGCAAGTTATGTCATGTCCTCTTCCAAATGAAGACAGCTGGGTGCTAGCCATGTCTGCACTTGTGGGTACTCTGAGAACCGCCCCAGGGGACTCTGCAACCACAGACTGGCCTCCTTTACACTAAGAAGTGTGTGAGCATGATTTACAGTTTGATACCTTGTTTCTATCTTATGAAACAGATGGGATTCTCCATTTGTCTTGGAGGGGTTGGGAGAGTCATCATTCTTCCCAACTGTTCTTTGTTATCTGGAAGCAAGCACTACCCACCTGGGGGTGCCTTCCAGTTAGCAGGCCTCTGGGCTCACTTGCTGACAGCCAGCTGAGTGGCAGTAGCTGGACTGCAGCAGCCTTCCAAGGGTAAAAGTGATGTATGAGTCTCTAACAAGAAACTACGAAGGTTCAAAGGCTGCAGACAGGAGCTACCGAGTTACTCTGGTTAATTTCAGCTCATAACAATGGGAGGATGGAAGGGAACGGGAACTGGGATTGACAAGTAAAACAAGATTGTTTCTAATTTAAATTTTTTAAAAAAGCAATAAATAAATAAAATGGAGTACAGAATTAAAAAAAAAACAATAGTTATTCTTCTCCTATTTGTTACATGAATTAGCCTCAATTCATACCACAGTGTGTGGCTACCAGGCTGGGCCCACTCTCACCAGGGGATGCACCCTGTGGGTCTGTCTGTCAGCCTTTCTGGAAGGTCAGCCTCTTTTTAACTGCTGCCTTCCTGTGCTCCAGAAGTACCTGATGGGCCTTGTTGAGGGTTCCTCACAGTAGCTTCTAAGTGCCTAGCAGGTTTCTGAAAAACCTACACTTCGGGGGTCAAGATTTACTGTAAGAGACACTGTCTTCTCAGAAAACCCCACAGGTTAAATAAACTATATACAGAACTCACGATGCTGAGGGTCTGTTACAGTCCCTGGTATGTAACTCCTAGTGCAAGTACTAATTAATACAGACATTTGGATGTTTTACTTTGTTTTGAGACAGGATCTCACAGTGGAGCACTGGTTGTCCTGGAATTTGCTATGCAGAGCAAGCTGGCCTCAACCTTACAGAGATCCACCTGCCTTTGCCTCCAAAGTGCTGGGACGAAAGGCATATATGCCACTATACCCAGCCTAATAAGGCAAAATTTTAAAAGACAAAAGGAACTTCAAAATCTGAGCACTGCCCAACTATTCTTTTTGTATCATGGGGATAAGATCTAAAGAGGTCTTATAGCCAAATCATACGACTTATATCAGAAAGGATCACAAGGTCTTCAGCCCTTGTTTTGTTGGCTGGTGGCTTCAAGGCCTTCTCAGGGTATTTATTGGTTACCTCATCTCTCCTGCCCCTCCCTCTTCTATTGCCAGATCAATTGCTTCAAACCCCAGCTGTTTCTGAGCAAAATGGCACTGGAAACTATCTGTGTGAGATGGTGACACATCATCATAAGTGCTTTTTGTGCTAAAGAGGCAAAGCATGCGTGTAGAGAACCAATCGAGGTTTATTCATCTTCTAAAGCAGATCTAATTCATGAACCTTAAATGTGATTGATGAGCAAAGGATCTTGGGGTTATTCTCATCTGAAGAAAAACTGCTCTGACTAGAACAAGCTGTGCAAATGACAAGCAGTGTGCAGATGCTGTGAAAATCCCTCATTATCAGCAGACATTTAGTCCTCACATGTCTAGAGGCTGGGGAATCTTAAGAGCAAAGTACTGGTATCTGGTGATCTCTCGTTCCTCATAGTCTGTATTTCTGTATCCTTACATGGGGTGAGGGGGTGTTAACAAGCTCACACGCGAGAGTGTGCTCGCGCGCGCGCGCGCGCGCACACACACACACACACACACACACACACACACACACACACACACACACGATAACTAATAAATAACAAGTTCAAGCAATAAATAAGAAGCATTTAATACACCTGGCACAACAGAGCATGTTGTTCTTACATATTCACCACCATCATGTGGTGATGATATGTTCCCCTTGATGATATATCCCCCAAGTCCAGAACTGAGGTCAGGACAAGCAGTAAAAATCTACATGGGTTTGGCTCATTTCTAGGCCTTAAAGGGCCCTTGCCCTCCACCTCACACTTGTTCAAGGGGCACTACAACCAGACACAAAGCTCTGCTAATGCTCAGTGTCTCTAGGGAGATGATCTTAGGGCAGCAACTTTTTCAGAGGTTGCAGCATGCCTATCAGTCTCACTTCCTAGGGGCTGATTCATTAACCATGAGTCAGCGCCATGAGGCAGCCTAAGCCTGTGCACTCTGTGGTCATGGGTCATGAACTAGAATGATCAAAGATTTGTCAAAGGCTCAATTTCTTCCCAGGAATGAGCCCACCACACCACTTTTGGGGACCATAGCACACAGGTTGTCAGCAGAAGTGTTCTACAGTCATTCCCAGTGGCTGACCTTGGGTCAATGGCAGAAAGCCTACAGTGAGATGTGCACACACCTGTTGAGGTCAAGCTGCTTGTACAGATCCAGGCTCTTCCCAAAGTACTTCTTCTCAGAATTGAGGGCATCCACCTGGGCAGCGCACGTCCCATGCTTATCCCATTCATGTTTCCTGTGTAAGAATGCTCAGATGAGTCCTCTAGACCAGAGCTGTCACTGCCTTCACAAAGCAGGGAGGACAGATACCCTGTGCTCAAGACCAAGGCCCCAGCAACATGCAACAATCTCCAAAGAGCACTGCTCACTCTTCTCATGTTTTACATCATAAACCATTCCAGGGTATCTCTACAATCACAACATACTCCAGGTGATAGCAGCACTCTCCTTTAATCCCAGCATTCGGGAGGCAGAAGCAGGTGGATCCCTGAGTTCAAGGCCAGCCTGGTCTACAAAGTGAGTTCTAGGACAGCTAGGATTGTTACACAGAGAAACCCTCTCTCAGAAAAAAAAAGAAAGAAAGAAAGAAAGAAACCTCAACATACTCAAATAATAACAAATTAACTGAGAAAGAAGAAAATGTCACTATTGTGACACCTGCTGAGTTACACAGCAATGTGTGGTCCTCTGTAGAGCTAACGTATAAGCCAGGGAACTCCAGAGAGTGACACAATCCATGCATGATTCTCCATAAGGACCAAACAGGACGTGGGTGCCTTGTCATCATGAGCCCATTCCCTGTCAGCCTCCAATAATTAACACCACTCACATAGGTATTCTCCTTGAAGCCTGAAGTAAAGACTTCATTTTCACTCACTTCAATTCATTATAGCCATTAATTAAGTTGAAGTACTTTCTAGAATGCAGGCTATGAAAGACAAGTTCCAGGCTTGTCTGGGGTGCAAAGTGAGTTCAAGGCTACCCTGAGCAATTTAGTGAGCAGCTTCCTCAGAAATAACAAGACTGGGAGTCTAGCTCAGTGGGAAAGCATCCAGTGTGGGGAAAACCTAGATTCAATCTAGTAAGCTATTCATCACTCAAGCTTTCCCTGAATGTTCTGATTATCTAAGGGTGATTCCACAAATCCTAAAATAGCATGCCCTCAAGCAAAAGTCATGCTCAACACTGTGATACAGGAAGGGGCATCATTTATATTCCACTGCTTTAAAGCATTTTACCAAACTTAAACTTTTATTCCCCTAAAAATTCTACACACAAATATTTCTAGGTTAAATTAAGATATCTGGAAAGATATTATTAGCTGTAATAAGAATTATAAATTTTCACATTGAAAGAAGATGTAGGGGGAAAAAAGCACCTTCAGTTGAATCAATTTTATCTTCCTTTAAAAACACAATGCTTTTCAAACAACTGGGTTAATTTCAGGCTCCGCTCCTGCTGACCTGGAAGAAGACTGTCCCTGTAGAGTTTCTCACCTCATCTCTGACCAGATCACCATGAGATCACTATCTTTAAGGCATGCTGTGTGTGTGTGTATGTCTGATTTGGATTGATTTTTAAATATGCAAGCATCTGACTCATTAAATTTTAGGAGACAGGACTTTTTAAATGAAGTAATGGGTGAAATAACAATAGACTAGAAAACAAGTTCATAACATAAATCCCACCTTACCCCATCCATCTTAACCCACTGGAGAGAGACACTCAAAGGTACATACCAGAACCATTTCTTAACAAAAGGCAGCGCTCGGCCTCTAGAGACAGTCTCTCACCTACTTGTTCTCTGTGCCTCCCACAAGCTGCCATCCAGAGCACCCTCAGAAATTCTTCACCCCTATGTTAAAAATGCATATAACCATCAAACACTCAGACTCACCAGAATCGGCTGCGATTGGAAGATGGGTGAATTACATCGGGCCAGTAGATCTTCATGTCTCGCAAAAGGTCCTACATGTAATTTAATTAAAATTTTACCCAGAACCTAACACACTCAAACTTTTAAGCAAATTTAACAAGCTAACATACTAAACAAAAGGTCTGATCTGTGCTGCTTATTCGTGAAGCATGTTATCGTAGCTACATGTGAAAACATACAAACTCTTACAGGTGAATGATTAGGCCAGGAGGTGGTGATGCATGCCTTTAATCCCAGCACTTGGGAGGCAGAGACAAGAGGATCTCTGTGAGTTCAAGGCCAGTATGGTCAACAGAGCAAGTTCCAGGACAGCCAGGGCTACACAGATAAACCTGTCTTGAAAAAAACAAAAGCCAATAAAGTAAAATAAAGAGAATGATAAACTGATGAAGAAATGAGCCTCTGAAGCCACAAAAATACATGAGGAACTTTAAATCTACTGCAATGAGTAAAAGCAGTAGTCTAGAAAAAGAGCCAGCCATGTACAGCACAACTCCAACCATACGACCTTCTGGAAAAGGGCAAATCTTGAGACACATGAGATCCCTCAACCTGGCTTCAGCCCCAGTGAGACCTCTGGGGATAGCCTAGGATGATGATGTAACTTACAGCCAAACTGGGCACTCTCTTTTGGAAACACTACATCAGGCATTAACACTACACAGGTAAACCACGACTTTCTGAATGAGAAACAGTAGAGCCTGGCTACCACAGACCCACTGGCCCAACGCCGACAAAAGGCAACTCAGCCTGCTGTTTTGGATCTCCCTCGAGGGATCACTAACCCACTGGAACTACTTAAACCTCCTTTCTCCTGGCCTCATTTTCACTGGTGCCTTTTCTATCACCTTGTAAATGCTGGGTTCAAGTTCTGTGCAGTAACAATGTCTTTTCCAATGAGGTTCATCCAAGCTTCAACTGTTGCTAACTGAAAACTTGGCCTAGTACCTGGATGTGATGGTTTGCAATATCGTGGGCACTGGCAACTTTTTATAATCTCTACAGAAACTGCTTTGGTTTTTAAGAAAAATAAGCTTTTTTAAACATATGATATATTTTTATTTTATGTTTGTGTTTTGCCTGCATGTATGTCTGTGTGAGGATGTCAGGAAGCCCTGGAACTAGACTTAGACATAGGTTTGAGCTGTCATGTGTGTGCTGTGCTGGGAATTGAACCAGGGTCCTTTGGAAGAGCACCCAGTGCTCTTAACCACTGAGCCATCTCTCCAGACCCCAATGTACTTTTAATAAGTTACAGTTAGCTACAGTCAGCCTCAGTCTACTTTTACCTCAACATCTGTTTCCTGGAGGACCTGGCCTGACACAGACAGACTTGGCATCTGGATTCTTAAGAAACCAGGGAAGCTTGGAGTTGTCTGTGCAGTTTTTATATTCCACTGACCAACTTCCATTGCCCTCCCCAAAGTATAGGAAGGACTGACAGCACAGTAACTACTCAATGACAGCTTAGATGACAGCTGTAGTGTATGCATAGTCAGAGCTCAGTAAAGGACAATTATTTCTGTCACCCAACAACAAAATGTTTGGCTCTTTACATTCACCTGTCGGGCCTGCCACGTCCTCTATGCTACCCCTGGCACCCTGACGTATGACCAAACACAGAAGTTGTCTGTGTCCCTTAAGGAAAGGGGAACGTGTAGGAGTAGTTCAATATACACCTCAGGAGTACTTCTGTTAAAATCTCTCATAAGCTCACAACTTACTCCTGACTTAGAATCCTAACATCTACCTGTAGCAGGAATTTTGATGCTGAAGGGGCCTATCAATTCCTCCTTGTTCAGAGTTCCTCCTTAGAAACCTGTACCACCTATGGCCAGAATGACCAGCCTTGGGTACCACATGTCTCTACTCTCCAAGCCACAGGGGTCTGGAAGTGTTTAACCCTTACTACACAGACCAAGGGCCCACTTACACTCACTGACCCAGAAGCCCCAGGGCTAAGCACTTGCTAGGGGTGGCATATAGACATAAGGGTCAGTGCAGACTGGACAGGCCCTGCTGACACCTGAACTTGCTTCTAACAGACACTCAGACCTAAGACATGGAGGAGAAAAGTGGACTTCTTTCTTCTTTTTGCATTTATGGGGCTATTGTAATTGCAGTAATTACAGCACAGACCGAGGAGCTCAGGCCTAGTGGATTCATTTCTGACCCTGTAATTTTAAACAGGACTTTGAAGGTAGACTTTTGAGGAATGATTTCATTTAGTTCAACATTCTATTTGCAATAGAAGCATAATAAAAAGATGAATACCTTAATCTCATCTAAGTTAAAGTGCCAGGACTGGTTACAGTCTTCTGCTCTATCAGGCCTTGAAATCCAAATTTTAAGAAAAAGAACAGATATTAGTCTTAGTGAGGAAGCCTCCTACCTGGCACTATGACACTAGAAAGTGCTTTCCTTAAAGTCTGAACTAATCAGGAACTCCCTACCCCACCCAGGCCCTTCAGCAAAGAATGGTCCCGGGCAAACCATCAGTTTGACTTTCAGATAGACAAGCTGGACTGTCTGTAGATGAAAAAGAGCAAACAGCTCTTTCCAAGCAGAGAACCCTAAGTGGATGGGGGCCATGTCCACTCTACAGATGGCAAACTAATATGCACACTTCAATACCACAAGTGTGTGCACAGAGAAAGAACTAACTAAAAAGAAGGCAGACAAACATGGTGGGAGGAGTTACCTTCTTGTAAAGTGTGTAAAACTGATGATTTGTCTATTTATCTACTGCTCTAACGTTTTTAGTTTTAAATATTTATTTATGATAGTCCCCAAGAACGAAGAGAGGAACCAGGATGTTTGTTTATTTTGGTAATAGGTAAATTATCTATCATAACTTATAATTATGAATTAGGAGGCTGGCTCAGTAAAGAGCACTGGCTGCTCTTCCAGAGAACCTGTGTTCAATTCTAGCACCCACATGGTGGCTCACAGCTGCCTGTAACTCCAGGGATAATGTCCACTTCTGGCCTCCTCACATACTGAGAACACACATGGTTCACAGACATACATAAAGGTAAAACATTCATACACACATAAGATAAAAGTGTGTGTATCTACATATATAAGAATCTGGTCAGCTGAATAAACATCTAACAAGAGTAAACATGTCTAATTATGGTAACTAGACTCAAGCTAGCTTTTTCCCCAACTATTTCTTTGGCTTTTACTGCATTAGATGCTTGCCATAGTCCATGTATCGTCCAATAATCCAGGGTGTCTCGGCAGCTGTTAACTTCCTAGAGAAAAAACAGATAAGGAAGGTGATTGGTTATTTAAATATTTATCAACTCCATTTTCTTTCAACATACATCAACTAGACATAGGCACATTACTAATAGAAGGTAAATCTGGTGTGTTAGCATTGTGTAAGTGTATTCTAGCACCACACTCATGAGGAAGTATCAGGGCTGGGCAGTCTAGGTCAGTCCTCAGACAGCTGAGCTGACAGAGAATCAGGGAGCTGGTTTTGCCCTTTCCACGAATTCATAGGTATGGATGTGCACATTTACCTATGAACAATCTAGTGACCAGAAGCAAACGTGTAAGAAAACCCCAATACTCTATGACCCTCGAGCCTACTCTGGTACCAGACCCAAACAGTAAAGCAGGAAATACTGAACACTCAAAGCCAACAAGTGTAATGGAGTGACAACAGAAGTGTATCCTTGACTTCATTCATAAAGACAAAATCAGAGATAAAAATCCTAGCAAGGAAAAAACCATTTTAGGGCCCTCCAAGTGATTTAGCTAAGATGAAACTTTTCTACAATAAATGACAATAGAAACAAATACACTTGAGCTATCAGACTGGATGAAATAGAATAGAATTTGGGATACACACACACACACATCAGTAACCAGGCAGATATGACACATGGACCCACTTGCTATAGACAGACACCATACTCCTCTTGTCCAGTCTCCGCCCCACTATGCAGCCTCTTTCTGTGGGTGGTCTAAAGAGTCCAGGTGACTGAGTCACTAGTGAGAGCTGCCTGCCTGCTACAGAATGACTGAATGACTAGAGACTGGGGCAACACCCCAATTTCTCTCTGAAGGACAGCTCATCTCTCCTGTGGGTACACTGTGACTGAGGAGCAAAACCAGCCAGTGCTGAGAGGCCTTTGAAGAGCTGCAGCCAGGCTTCTTCCTGCTTCTATGAAGGTAACCCAGTCAGCAAACCCTGAGGTCTCTGACAGGTATGTCCCAGGATAATTCATACATGTGTCTATCTCACTGGAATGGGGGACGACAAGAGACAGCACTTATTGCTAGAAAAGGGCACACTGAGGCAGGAGCTTTCTCATCACCATGGGCCATGGTTAGAAATAAACTGCTCATCAGTGACATTTTCACAGTGACTGATTTCCTTTTTTAGAATTGAATTCCTGAGGTTTTAAGGCAGGAAGGCACTTCCACGCATATCCACGACACCTTCAATGGACAGCACACCTCCATTTCTCAGGCAGGCCAGACTGGCCTTGTGCCTCCTTGAGGGCAATGCCTCTAGGGCTGGCCTGAAGCAGAGCTCTTCTCACACAGGTCCTGCTATGGGAGCCATCCCTGCTCTGAGAAGAGCCAATGGGGTCCTAACCACCCAGAACCCTAATGTCCTACACCTCCTTTTTGTACCCTCTCATTCCACCCCCACACCAGAGCCAGGGAGCCACAGTGGTGTGGTGTAAGCCTCCAGGCCAAGAGTATGGCTTGGCAATGATCACAGAAATGTCTCTTTATTTGTCAACAGGAAATTAAAACAGGGGAAGTGAAAAAGAAAACCCCACTACTCCAAAACAGCTGACCTGGTCTTGGTCCCCAGACTGATAGCTGGGAAACCAGCATGGGACTGATCCAGACCCCCTGAATGTGGGTATCAGTAAGGAGACCTCGGAAATCTATGGGGCCCCTTGTAGCAGATCAGTACTTATCCCTAGCATAGGAATGGACTTTGGGAGCCCATCCCACATGGAGGGCTACTCCCCGAACCTAGACACAAGGGGGTGGGCCTAGGCCCTATCCCAAAGGATATGACAGACTTTGAAGATCCCTCATGGAAGGTCTCACTCTCCCTGAGAAACAGAAAGGGTATGGGATAGGTAGGATGTTAGTTGGGGGGGAGGGGGAGGTAGGGGAGGAGGGAAGGGAGAGGGACCTGGGATTGACATGTAAAGTAATCTTCTTTCTAATTAAAAAAAAATAAAAAGAAATAATAAATAAAAAAGAAAACCTCACTACTCCAAGCTCAAGGAGAGACAAAAAGCAGGAACGCTCTCAACCTGGCAAGAGATGATCAAACTAGATCAAAGCTGCTGGGTAATGTCCTGTCTGCTGCATAATTAAAAGGCCTCAGGTTTTAAACTCAAATAGGTTTTCAGAAAAACTATCAACAAGACTAGCGCCCAGTCAGATACACACAGAGATACTATGTGTGAGAGGTTAGATGAGATTAGCTCCCATAAGCACATATATTTGAATACTCCCCAGTTGGTGGAGCTCTCTGGGAGGTGTGGCCTTATTGAAGGAGGTTTACTCCACCAGAGGTGAGCTTTGAAGCTTCAAAAGCCCATGCCATTCTCTGTACCTCTCTCTGCCTTCATCTGTATCTCAAGGTGTGAGCTCTCAGCTACAACTCCTGCACCAGGCCTGTTGGCCACCTGGCCACCATGCTCCCCGCTCCATGACGGTCCTGAACTCTAACTCTCTGAAACTGCAAGCTCAAAAAAAGACCCAACCTCCCCCGAACCCTCCCCCCTCAAAAAAAAAAAAAAAAAAAAAACAAAGTCTTGCTTCTACAAATTGCCTTGATTATGGTGTCTTAGCATGGCAAATAAAAACTAACATAACTAAGACACCACATGAAGAAGGCAGACAGTGGGGTGGTGAGTGTATAAGTCTAGGACACCAAGGGCTGTCACCTCTAGTAGGAGCTGGGCAAGAGGGTGGAACAAACAGTCCCAAGAACTAGTCCTACTGATGCCTTCATTTCAGGCTTTCAGCTCCAGTCCCGAGAGAGAATGTACTTCAACGTTCTAAGCCACACCACCCTCAGAATCCACCACATGTAAGTCACCTGTCAGGAGGTCCAGTTATACTACAGTCACCTCACTGACTTAATACATCTGGCATACAAGGTAGGCACTTGCACATACAAACCAACTCATACAAGTTTACTGGATCAAAAGAGCCAGTCAAAACAGAGCTCACCTTGCATACTGTGGGGGGCCAGTGCTGGGTCAAAATTAGTTTTTTCCACTCGTGGCTGCCACTGTTAAAAGACAAATGTATTTTTCAACAACGTTTTAAAGTGGCAAAAGTTCACCCATCCAATCAACCACTCTTTCAACATGGAGAGTCAATGGGACTAGACATACTACCAGGAACAAAGTCCCCTACCTCCTGAGGTACAAGCCATAGAGGAAGGCAAAGGACACCCTAAAAAAACATATATAGCATGGCACATATTTGTGTGTCAGGGAGAACACAAACGCAGTGGAGGAAGGAGGACAGGTGGGACAGGGCCTGCTGGAAGGTTGCCATTTCTGGATGTTTGAGTGGTTTATAAACACCGACTCATAATCCCTTAGCTGTCTTTGTGAACCCCTGAGGCCCTGAAAACTTAACCCTTTCCCTCCAGTTCATTCAACAAAACAAAACATGGCCTGAAACAGCACTAAAGTACTATCAACATCCTATTCAGAGTTTAGCTCCACTTACCACCCTGATCACGGGCTGCCACTTCAGAGACCACCATGTGTATGAATGTTACCTAGAGCCTGGCCTGTGCATGATCCCTAGTCCTGTGCATTAGCCACAGCCTAACCTGGGTAAGTAGCCTTGTTACACGTTAGCTAAGGTACGGTATGTGCTGTATGCCTCGTCACACGTTACCTGGGTTGCAGTATGCACACCGAAGTGCTTATATCACAAGCCTATGAGCTGAGCCCCTCACCCACCCAATCAGAGACTTCACAGAGGGACTGTGACACTGTAGTGCAGTTGTCCCCAACAGTCCATGTGTTAGAGGCAGAGTTTAAGCAAGGGGTGGGGGGGGGATATGGGACCGGCTGGGACTCATCATGGCACTGGTGGTATACCCTTAGGCAGAATTAGGGTAGTTTTCCTGGGAATCTTGACAACTGCCATACTGAAAGCTAAAGCTCTGGCCATCTCCAGTGCAGAAATTTACCTGCAAAGTTTCTCACTGAGCCAGGGAGTTAAGACAGCAGCCTTAGAAAAAACCTCAACCAAACAATCTCTGTTTGTAATTCAGACAAAAAGAAGGTACATCTGTCTAATAAAAGATGGCAGGCCTCACCTACTCCAATACTCAAGGAGAAAGATACAGACGCTGAAGGGAGACCCCAGCAACACAATGGATTCACCTAGCCTTGGAGTTTAAATTAATCCTATGCCTAATCATTCTTTCAGCTGCACATATTAGGCTGGTTATAGGAGAACCGCACACTGCAGCCTAAGGTCCTCAGCTAATGCTCACTGCTCCAAGTACTGTCTACACCCTAGCTGTTCACAGGCACCAACTGTGCTGCGAGGGACAGGTCTGCGTGCGAGCAGTAGGGCTCCAAGATCACACTCCTAGACACGGACTAACTTTTACACACACATACACACACCGCACACCACAACCCGCTCCGGAATGGGCCCTACCTTAAATAGCTATAAAAGCAAACAAATGCAACTGCTTTTCAGTTACTCTCTGGGAACATAGTAAGTACTTCTTGCGAGCAACTAAGCCCTCTCTTTTCCGCTCCAGTAGTGTAAACACCAAAGGCTTTTACTAAACAGACTTGTTACAAGGCGGAGGAGGGGAAAAAGTCAGAATATGTCCCGTGATTAACCTGGCAGAATTGAAGCAAAGATGATCAGAGCTAGCCCGTGCATCCCAGAGAGAGAACTAAGGTGCGAGGGGCGGAGGGGGTGCAGCACTTAAAAAGAGGAAGGGCATCATCCTCCGGCTGGAACCCAGCCTCCAGAGCTGAGGGCATGCTCGCCACCGCGCCGGCGCTCACCTCCACAGCGGACCCGCCCCGCACAGGCACCACAGCGCCAGGCCCCAAGCCAGCACGGAGACCCAGGCAGGGAGCGCGCCGCGAGCCACAGCCGACGCCATCGCGCTGCCCAGGACTCCACAGCCTCCCGGCAGCCTTTGCGCGCGAGGGCCGCCTCAGCTGCCTGACCGACCGACTGCTACCACCGCCGCTTCACTCAAGAAGGCTTCCGCCAATCTGGCGAGCACCGCCGGGTAACCCCTGAAGCCACGCCCCCGAGCCCCGGGCGGACACGCCCCTATAGCCCCACCCAGAAAAGTTCCCCTCGCTCCAGTTCCCTTCACCCTCAGGTCCCTGCGGACCTGATTGATGGACACGCCCCCGACGCGCTGGCCCAGGAAGTCCCCACGCTGCAGCCCAGACGCCCGAAGTTCCTGGTCGACTGGCTCGCTCCCAAGCATTAAGCACCCCCTTTTAAGGGACACGCCCCTTACGACCCGGCCCACCTGACCGATCTCACTTGCTGCACCTCGTGCCCTACGCCCACCCCCAAAGCCACGCCTCCTCCTCATGCTGCCCACCTCTGCATCCTACCCTCCTAGTCCCTCCAGACTAAAGTGAGGACCATGCCTTTTTGCCCCACCCCTTGCTACCGGGAGCTTGGTGAAGCCCAGCTGCGGACTGGATGGGGAGGGCTAACCAAACTTACCCCTTCTGTTCCTGCTCTCTGACTCCTTTAGTTTGCTTTGCCAAGAGTGTCCAATTCCACGCTCATGGGCAGCACGTATCCAAGGATAGGTATAGTGTGGCTCAACACGAAGTCATAGCAGACTTAAAACATGAGGGTTTGGGTTTTTGTTTTTGTTTTTGTTTTTGTTTTTTGCAATTAAAAAAATATCATGATTCCCTAGGATAAGCGTAGTGGATAATACATTGTGTCACACTGTCAAAAGGTTGGACACCCAAGTCTAGGTAATACAGACACACCCACGGTTCTGTTTTCTCTCTCGTGGATAAAAATAACTATAACCCCCCCCAAAAAAAGCCAATACCCCAAATCCTACTTCAACCACTGTCGTGTCTGTTTAAACTTCTTGGAGAAGCCTGCTTTGACTCTTGCCAACAAAAGCCAAGCCTAAGGTCAGGTGTTATTAGGAGCATTAATGAATAGTCTATGTGAGTCTCCTGGGTCAGCACAAAATGTTAAGAGTGTGGCTTTTGGGCTGTACCAGGGAACAAGTTCTTAGAGAGGGTGAGCCACGGCCCCCTCTGCCTGGGGAGAGAAGAACTTAGCCATGGCTTGGGTAATGGGTTCCGTTGGTGGTGATGGGCTTGGTGAGGAGCAGGAATTCACAGGCAAGACATCTGACCTTGGACTGCCTTTTATTTAGGTCACACGGGGAAGGGACAGCTCTTACAGTGAGCAGTTTTCCAGAACCCAAAGAGTGAGGGGATTCGGTTTTGTAACATTTGCCGTCGTTTGGAAGGAAGATACTTAATTTATTCTCAGCACAGGTTTCTTGTCCCCTGGGGATTACATACCACCTACTGTTCTCACTTCACTCAGCAAGTGACCTGACCAGAGCATGGGGCTCCTGCTCTTTCTCTCTCACACACACAGACTGGATCCTTCAAGACCCTGTACTTCATTTTGTGATTATAGTTTTGTATTCCTGAGTGGGTGGGTTGTCTCAGTTTCTAGCTCTGGCTGGCCTGGAATTGACTATGTAGACTAGATAGGTCTCAAACTCACAGAAATCTGCCTGCCTCTGCTGGATTAAATGTAAGGCCCCCGCTCATTCCTGTTTTTAAAACGGAGCCTCCAAGTTGTGTAAGTTCTCAACCTCCCAAAGGCTGGATGTAAACCCGGAACAAGTGTCTAGCAGGATCCTAGACAGCCCCAGGCAGCATGATGACTGGAGGAAGTTTGCAATAGGAAAGGGAGAGAGGCTAAGTAGCTTACCAGGAAGCCGGGCATCGAGGAGGTAGAGAAGTTCTGGGGGGTGACTGGCTCCCAAGACAGAGTGTGAGCAGACAAATGATGAGGTTTAAGGGATGGGTAGAGTTTGCAGGTGTAGTGGCAGGTCCTTGGAGGGAGTGGGTAGCAGGCAGCAATAGTCATGTCCATGAGTTAGTGTCCTTAAACCTGTTTAGACCCCAGAGAACAAGATGCTTTCTCGGCGTGACCTTTTGGTGACCTCCCAGTTTTAACTCCTAGATTTGGATTTCCCATGGCAGTTTTTGCTAGATTATATTGCAGTAATGAACGGCCTCAATTTTGGTGGTTTATTGCAACATAGTTTCTTTCTGGGTGCAGCTATGGAGCTAGCTATGGCCCGTGGGGTTTTTTTGCTGTGAAACCAGGCTAGGGATTTTTTTTTAAAGCTCCAAATGGCAGAGTGATGTTTTTGATGGACCAAAAACATTAGTTCTGATGCCTTATCATCTAGTGGAATCCCTTTGTCCAGTCCAAATAGAGCGACTGGAGGTACAGGACCAGCATAGATGTGACTTACAAGTGACTGTAGTGAACCGCATCTGTGAATACAAATGTGTCAGTTGTCAACAACTAGCTGAGCACTATACAGAAACTGAAGTTGCCAAGTATTGGAAAGTGAACTTTTAAAACATCGCATACCCTGACACTTGCATGTTCTTAGGAAAATAAGCCCTGGGAATGTGAGGGCGGTGGCCAGCCAGAGCAAAGAGGGAACGTGCCAGTTAGGTTGAAAGCACAGATTGCTGGATGATTCCCAATCGAAAGACTGGGCAAGGGACAAGGTGTGCCAGATTAGGTCTGAGGTTCAAGCACCTGGACTGTGTGAGGAGTTACAGGGTTTAGAGCTGAGGGTGTATCCTGGCTAGGAGGAAGAACCTTGGCTTCTGCTTAGATTTTCCCAAGGGTGGGCACTGTGAACCAGGCAAGTTAATTGGCTTCTTTCAGCCAACTTTCCACATCTGAGAACAGGAAAACAACAGTCTCAGTAGCCTGCCATGTGGCTTGGACAGGAAGTGTCAGTAATGGTGTCAGGAACCATTACACCCAATCCTCTAGAAGATTCCCTGGTGGTTTACATCTCCTGGGATGGAGGCTGGGGACCTTGTGGTTGGGATAGGCAAATCAGGGCTTCCCTGTGGAAACTGCCTTGAGCTTGATTGCAGATGTGTGTGTGGGTCCTTCTTTATCCCATCAGTTGTGGACTCTGACGGGTTTTGTCATATTATGGGGAATCTTACTTTAAAACCCCTTTGCTTCGGGCTGTTGGTGGTGCAGCGGCAGGCAGATGTTTGTGAGTTTGAGACCAGCCTGGTCTACAGAGCTAGTTCCAGGACAACTTCCAAAGCAATACAGAGGTTCAAATATAGAGAAACTCTGTCTTGAGAAAAACAAAAAACAAACAAACAAAAAACCCTTTGCAGTCTGTGTCTTGAGAAAGGCCTGCTCTGGTCTTTCTGCCTATTTTCTCCTTGAGAGGCTATGTCATGTGAGGCTGGCTACTGTGGGACATGTTTTGTAGAACTGTTGTATTCCAAGCTATGGCTATGACAAAACAGGGACAGGAGAGGCATGGAGGAGCCTTCTCAGGTGTCTCTTGAAATGTCATTTTTTTCTTGTAGATGTCACAGAGATAACTACAACTATGAGAACGAAGCAAAATAAACCAAACACCCTGATGCTCTGCCATATGAAGTGTGTTATCTCTGTCCTTTAATTTTCCACAGTCAGGTTTTATACCTCTGACCAAAATGTCATCTACAAAATTTTAACCTAAAAATCTATTATCTGTATATTTCTGACTCATTTTACAAAGGATATTTACTCTGAAAAAACAACAGCACTTACTCACAGACAGTCACGTGTACAGACACCCACATGTGCCTATAAACACGCCTACATGGGTATTATGAAAGGCTGTTTACTTGAGCTTTTTAAAGCATCATCTTGAGGGAAATAAGCCAGCCATAGTAGACTCAGCACAAATGTGGGGGTGGGGTGAACACCCAAGAGCCAGGCCCTGCTCCTCCAGAGGTGCTGCAGCCTTGACCCGGTTTCCTCTGTCTTGGGACCCTCGCTGAAAAATAAAAACTGGACACATTCAAAAGACCTTTATCAAGGGCCCCATTAAAGTCTGGCCTACATAAATGGGCTCCCTCTGTTCTAGCACCCAGCCTCTGACATTCCAGCTGTACCTTAAATGCTTGCCCCTCTGGCACTTGTTGAAAGTGTGAGGTATTCACAGGCTCGAGATTGAATCCAACCTTGGATTGTAGGGTTGGGTTTTTGGGGGTTTGTTAAGATTGAATACAGTTACAGGCAGAACCCTCCCAATTGTATTGGTGGCTTTAGAAGGAGAGAGAAAGATTAGAGGATACATACATAAGACAGTCCCTATCTCAACATTGTTACCTGCACCACCTTGGGATGCTGTCAACAAGAAAACTGTCAATCACAAGAGCCAGTCACAATGTGTGGGCTTTCAGCCTCCAACTTAGTCTGTGGTATTGTATCACTAATAACAGAAAACAGAATAAGAGGAGCTGAGACCTAGACACCAGGAACAATTAAGTCCCCCAGATGTTGCATTTCTACCAATGTGATAAGATACCTGAAAGGAACAAATAAAAGGAGGAAATGTTTTTGGGGGGCTCAAGGTTGAAGATTTATCGGGCCAGGGTCACTTTGCTCTGCTATTCTGTGGTGAGGCAGAATCATGTTGGAACAGTATGCTGACAGAAAGGGGGTGGGGCTTAAGATCTAGCCCACAAGAGGAACCAGCTTCCTCAAGTAGTAGGCTTCACCAAATAGAGCTGCCATTACCTTCCAATCAATTAGAAAGCCCTCAGTGAGTAAGCCAAGGATGAGCTCAGAACCCTCAGGATCCAATCAGAAATCCCATTGACTGGCAACCAAGATCTTAGATATGTACTATAACATTCCTGTCATACTGTTGGTGGTGGTCAGTGTCTGGACCAGGTGTCTCCAGGCTCTTGGCATCTTACTCAAAGAATTAAAAGCTCACACAAATTGCAAAGTAGCAAGGAAACACTCATTTAAGCAAAGCAATAGTACAGGTTGAAGAAATGCTGTCAAGATTGACAGCAGGCCACATGTGGAAGGTCCTCAAGGGCCCTAAAAGGTTCAGGAGGAGGACGACTTTGGCCACTAATGTTGAGCCCTTCCCGCACTGGGGTCTGCTGACCATCTTGTGACTGGGAGCTTTGTTGGGCCCTTCCCTCATTGGGGTCTGCTGACCATCTCGTGACTAGGAGCTTACTTCTTGTTTTCCTCCTTCCGATAAGGCCTGAATGCAAGAATGAAAAATAACTGGGTGATGGTGATGCACACCTTTAATCCCAGCCCTCAGGAGGCAGAGGCAGGTGGATCTCTGTGAGTTTGAAACCAGCCTGGTCTACAAGAGCTAGTTCCAGGACAGCTTCCAAAGCCACAGAGAAACCCTGTCTCGAAAAACCAAAAAAAAAAAAAAAAAAAAAGAATGAAAAATATCTGCCCATCCTTATTGCTGGAGGGGCCTGGGGACGTGAACTTCTGACCTGGGTAGTTTTCCACTGTGCCTGCTGACTGGTATATAAGCCTTCCCTCCTTTGTAATAAATGGCATTCTCCTTGCAAGAATGACCCGCTGTCTTGTCTTTATTGAATCCTCAGATCCCTCACCGGAATCTGTGAGAAGTATTGTAGTGCTGGCACTTACACACTAAGGGGCAATAGGAAGGGTGGCTGTCTGTTTTGATTGACAGGCTTTTAAGTTATACAACCTTTCCCCCACCATGCCTGCCCCTTCCTGAGATGCATCTGATTTTAAGCATGCATGTATCCAATTATGCACAGGTGTAAGACAGTCATAGGGGAGTCCCCTTACCCGTTTGCTCAGAGGACACAGCTTGCCTTATTGCACATACATGCCCAATTCTAACAGAGGTCAGATCAGTCCTCCCACCTTCAAACCTGGTCATAACTGGAATATGATAGAATAGAACGCCTAGGTTTGATGGTTGTTATGAGGAGAAGAAATCCATTGTTTCTTCTCTTCATTATCTCCACTGTTCAAAGCAGGACGTGCGTGCAGCTTGGTACAGGGAGGGGACCTGGGTTGCTACAGGTTCTTAGATGCTTCATTCAGAGAGGGGTGTATATCGAGAATGTGCCAATCAGTATCTCAGGCTGCATAGCCTAAGCCAAGTAGAATCACATGTTGTCGAGCTATCCTCTCACCTTGCCTGACTCGAAGCCTTGTCTAAATTTGCAACCCACAGAATGTATGAACATACTCAATGCTTGTGCCTGCCACTAAGCTTTGGGGGTAGCTTGTTGCATTACCATGGCAACTGGAAGGAAAGATTGTCAATGGTGGCACAGACAAATGGGATAGGATAGAAGACACATTTCTTTGAGTTTGACTGTTTTATAGACTTAATCTTGGCCTGGTGCATACATTCTTTATAATTATAAAGCAAAACTTGATTCTGAAAATGGCAACCCCTAATAACAACAACAAAAAAAAAACCCAAGATAGAAGGGTCGTGTGGAATGAGATGTGGGTGGGTTGCCAGGTTTAGTAGTAGGATATTTCATGAGGAAACCAAAACCAAACAAGGCAGAAAAGTAATCTTAGACTGCTTTCGGTTTTCATTTTGTTAATGATTACATAGTATTGTTATTGTGAATCCAAATACATAGAGCAAATGAGCAATGACAGTGATGATAGGGACAGTTGATGCTTAAAAGAATGAAAAGTAGTAAAAATTGGACAAGTGAGATGGCTCAACTGGAAAGTGTCTGCTGCCAACCCTGACAAACTCAGTTTAAGCTCCAGAACCCCCATGGTGGAAGGGGGGTGGAACTGATTCCCTGGAGCTGTCATGTGCAGGCTGTGGCAGGCACATGTCCACCCCCACATGCATGCACAAACATACACATAAAAATAAATTAATAAATATAAAAAGGTTCAATTAAAAGTAATACTACAGTAAACTAATGAAGGTATTTTAAATTAGTTTTTAAAAACCCAGTGATATTAAGCAACTCAGAGCCATAAGCACCTTAGGACAAGAGCATCTGAGTTTATATCTTCACTGAAAGCAGCCAGAACCTCTTAGAGAAGCCTCATCTTTGGGGGCAGCAGAGGAAACAGCACAGCAATGAGGCAGGCCGAGAGCTTAGAGGCCCAAAACACCGTGGGCCAAGGCAGAACCTGGGAAGCTAATTTCAAGGGGTGCTTATAGGCAGAATGGACTGTTTTGTTTTGTTTAGCACAAAAAGAATAACTATGCCGGGTAGTGGCCCATGCCTTTAATCACAAGCAGGCAGATGTCTGAGTTCGAGGCCAGCCTGGTCTACATAGTGAGTCCCAGGACAGCCAAGGCTACACAGAGAAGCACTGTCTCAATAAAACCAAACCAAACAACAACAAAAGAATAACTGTGATAGATAGAAAAATCCATGTGTGTTAAAATATGTGAACATACAAAGAGAGGAAGGAGGGAGGGAGGGGGAGGGAGAAGGAAGGAAGGAAGGAAGGAAGGAAGGAAGGAAGGAAGGAAGGTTGGAAGGAGGGAAGGTTGGAAAGAAGGAAGGAGGGAGAGAAGGAAGAAAGGTTGAAGGAAAGGGAGGGAGGGAGGGAGGGAGGAAGGAAGAGAGAGAGAGAGAGAGAGAGAGAGAGAGAGAGAGAGAGAGAGAGAGAGATCCTCATTGACCACTTTGGGACATGCATGGAAATACTTCTGAATTCCAAAACTGTGTGAGCTGAGGAAGGTCTTCAGTTGATCTCCTGCTCTGCGTCAGCTGCCAAGTAACCTGAAGCCCCCATCAGCGTTACCCCAAAAGAAGTAACTGGGCACGGAAGCCCCATGCGATACAGTGGGAACGCTCGCACACCTTCATGCAGTCTTGAAGTCTGGCGCCTCTCTGCCTTTTCTGCTGTTTGGGGCTGCAGCTTCAGGTTATGACACTGAACATTTTGGTCATTTGCAACATGAGCCTTTAGCCTCCAGTTCCACAGCCTTGGCTTCAGCATGGATACTCCAAGCTCCTCCTGCCAAGGGAGGCTGGTGCTTCAGAATTTGGTGAGGTCAACCACAGCCAGACTCAAGGAGGACTTCTCACCATGAGGCTAGTCCTTTCTCACCCTGCTTGGGAGACAGAGATGGGAGATGGTCCTGTTGGTTCCTGTGTTAAAGGAAACCTACCATGAGTTCACATCGACATTTGGAGATCACACTTGGGATGAGAGCCTCTCTCATCTTGGTTCTTTGTGTTTATGGGCTTTTTCCACGTCCCTTTAATGTCTTACAAGCACTTGGTCACAGATTAACAAGGGGATTCTGTTTTGTCAAATGGTACCCTGCTCCATCTTCAAAATATAAGTAGTCATTAAAGTAATTTTCCCTGGTCCCTGGGGCAGACTCTGTTTTAGAAAGCTGGAGTGCCCTGGACCAGATTGAGGGCACACAGCTGGTCTCTGCTAAAATTAACATGACCCCATCTTGTTGCTTTAGAAGCCTGTCGGAGGTGGAGGCCACTAATTGTTATTAAAAACCTGGACAGACTAGAAATGTGAAAGGTGTTTTTGCCCCAGCAGGCCCCCAGGGGCAAGAAATGTAAGATTGATGACTGTGCCTGTTCTCCAAGTCCTCAGTCAAAGGAGCTGGATTGCATCTAACAGTGACCATCCAGTAGCCAAGCAAGTCCACAACCTTAATACTAAGAAGGAGAAGGTACATAGAAAAGGCATTTGGTTCATGTGTACACTTGTGAAGTAGTTCCAGCAAACATTTTGTTTTTTCGAGAGTTTCTCCGTGTAACAAGCTGGCACCTGCAGTCTTGAGTAGTCTGGTGCCTGCCTGCCTTTGGGGCTGCTGCCTCCTCCGCACCATGACCACCCAGTGTGCAATATTTCCAAGCTCTTTGCATCCAATCCTTCAGAATTCTCACACTCCACCCACTCCTTGGGGACCTCAGCCTGTCTCTTGAAAGCCCAGGTTCACATTCTGACCTGTGGGACATCATTTGTTTAACACCAGTTTCTAAGAATGTTCCAGTGCCCAGATCTTCTGGCCTCTTCCAGTGCTTTAGAAGCTGCATATAGCTGTATTGGTAGGGCATGTGAAAGTGGTTGCGCCAGTAGTCTCCATTGAAGGCAAACAACATAAGATAAAAACAAAATAACTGTCACTCATCAAAAGACATAAACTTCATTTCAGAGTGCTTTTGGAGCTTTTTCATTCCACAGAATGGATAGCCTTTTCTTCACAGTGTTTCATGACAACTCCGACCATTCAAGAGATCAAGTGCTGGGATTAAAACCTGGGTCCTCTGGTTCCTGCTCATTCTCCTTCTACTCTTTTTAATTTTCACCCATGGTGAACAGCACAACAGATAATACCCAAGAATAACAGCAAGAATCCAAGAATTTGTTTAGTATGTTACTGTGTTAAATTAATGCCCTTAATAAGTTTGCTAATGTTTTTATTTATTTATTTATTATGTATACAGTCTTCTGCCTGCATGCCAGCAGAGGGTACCAGATCTCATTCAAGGTGGTTGTGAGCCACCATGTGGTTGCCAGGAACTGAACTCAGGACCTCTGGAAAAGCAGTCAGTGCTCTTAACCGCTGAGCCATTTCTCCAGCCCATAAAATTATTTTTGTTGCTACTTTTTAACTGTAATTTTGCTGCTGTTATGGACCATAATGTAAATATCTGTGTTTTTCAATGGTCTTAGGTAATCCCAGTGAAAGAGTTGTTCAGCCTCCACTGATGGAGGATGTCTTCTGTATTTGTTTCTCTTATTGGTTGATGAATAAAACAATGATTGGCCAATAACCAGGCAGGGAGCATAGGTGGGGCAACCAGACCAGGAGAAGGCTGGAGAGAGAGAGACCTCAAAGAGACGTCATACTGCCCAAGGAGTAACATACTGGATTATAGGTAAGCCATAGCCTTGTGGCAATACATAGAAGCCCTAGCCATCAGCCAACAGTTTATAAATTATTCTAAGTCTCTGTGTGTTTATTTGGGATGAATTGGCTGCAGGACCAGGCTAGAAAGAAACTCCAGCTACACCCCACCAGGGGCCAAGATCCACCAGTTGAGAACCACCGATCTAAATTTTAATCATAATTTTATTTGTTGTCACTGTACCTTTCCTTTCTCTGACTTTTATTCAACTTTATAATCCACCCATCTACTGCAACAGGTGTCTTATATATTCTATGTGTGGCACAGACATTTGGCTGAGGAATACATTTCAATACCGCCCATATGTGGAGTTTTCAAATTTTATTTTTATTGGTGTGGGAAGTTGGGGGCTGTGCAAGAGGAGGTCAAAGGGCAACTCCACAGTCAGCTCTCTTCTCACTCCTTTATCTGGTTCTAGGGATTCAGCGCAGGTCACTGACTCTCACAGCAAGCCCTGACGAGCAGAGCCGTCTCACCAGTTCCTACACCCAGGAAGTCCTGACCCTCTCAAGATATAGAACATTTCCTCCCAGTCCCCTTCTCAACTAACTCCTGTCCCATCTCACAGAGCCCCAAGGCTAAGACTTCCAACAAATGGGTTTGGCCCATTCTTGAAAATCACAGCGATGAAACCAAAAGTGCATATTTTTGTGTCTGGCATCTCTTACTCAGCATTGTGTTTGTGAAATCCACGGGTGTCTTACATGTCTGTTGCTCATTCCTTTTTATCAATAACTACTATTCCATTGTAAAAAATACCACCGTGGTTTATTTCTTCCCTTCATTTGAATAGTTTCCAGGATTGGCTACAATAAATAAAGTCACGATACACATCCATATATAACTCTTTTTAAGTTTCTGTTTCTTTCCAGTAAGTATTCAAGAGCATGATGAGGACACAGAAAAAGAGTTGGCCAGTGGGATTGTCACAGTGTGACTGAACCTGCAATGCAGGATCCAGATGTTCCTGCCTCTGGGAGATTGGTTCTGGCTTAGACTGGCCTAGACTCTGTCACCTCTATGTTTCTACATGCTGCCTGGAAGGTATTTCCTGAGATGTGCTTGTGATGTAAACGAGTAGAATTTGAAGTGATTTTAAGCCCCTCATGTACATGGAATTTTGCTATGGCTGAGAACACTTGGAGACAGGCCTCTGCTGGAGGAGGGTTGGCTCCAGAAATCTTCGTGCACTCTTAACCATAGAGCCCCCTCTCCAGTCCCCTTTTCCTGCTTCTTTTACACGTAACTACTTTTTCAGTTAATGGTGTATTGTTGAGAGATACTGGATTTTGTTTTAGGAGTCCTGAAGGCCAGTGCCTGCCCCCTTTCCCAGAGTGCATGTCTGCAAACGACTCCAGCCGCAGAGATGTCACCATAAAGACAAATGTTGCTGTGGTATTTCCCCAAGCCCCGCCCTGCAACCCTGACAGCTCCGGTTTATTTCCTCCCCTGTGCAGGTTCACTTCTTGGTTTTGGGTTATACTTCCCTGTAGATTTGTTTGGAAAGTCTGTTGTCATTCTCTCAAGGCCACAGCACTGTGGTGTGTCTAATGTCCAATAGAGCTGCTTTCTGTGCCTTGCCCGTTTTGTTGTGACTTTTTTTTTTTTTTTATTCGACTTCAGGGTGAGGCGCTAGACCCTTGACAGCTCTCCCAGACAACCTTCACAGATGTGTACCCAGTACAGTCCTCCCATTACTTTATAGTTATCACCTGAAAGGGGGGGGGGGAGCTACCCTGACTTGTATGGCACTCGTTTATCTCTTTGTAGTTTTATTACCCAAATTGGCATCTTCAAACACTGTAATTTCACTGTTTTTTTTTTTTTTTTAAATGTCTTTAAGCCTGTTTTAAATTGTAGCTTCCCATACCTCTTCTCCTCACCCTGAGACTTCTTAAAGAGTTTTCTATGGTCAAGGCTTCCTTCCTTGCACTTCCCCAGTGGGGATTAGGATGTCATTCTGCATTTCAAATACATTGGTAGCCAACCAGAGACTTGTTAAGGTGCAGGCTTGGTTTTTGACATTCAGCTACATCGTGTTATTTTCTCCATCCTCAAAATGATGTTGTGTCTTTGTGTTCATGTGTGTTGTTAAGGTCTTCGGTGTCGTAACTATTCCTTGAATGGTTGAAAAATATTTTAATTATGTGGGTTCCCTTAAAAAAGACTATTTTATCAGTGTGTGTGTGTGTGTGTGTGTGTGTGTGTGTCTGTGTGTCTGTGTGTCTGTGCACATGACTACAAACACCCATGAAGGTCCAAGGTATGAGAGCCCTCTGGAACCAAGTCACAAGTGGTTGTGTACCACTCAGCATGGGTGCTGGAAGCCAAACTTGGGTCTTCTTCGAAGAAGAGCATTGTTATTAACCACATCTCTCCAGCTTCCTCCCAATACCCCTCCCTCCTTTTGATAGTCCCTTGAGCACAGCTCAAGATAGCCTAGTCAAGAACTCACCTTGTAACCCAGGCTGGCCTCAAATTCATAATCCTCCTGCCTCAGCCTCAAGAGTAACTGAGATTATAGGTGTGCATAGCCATCTGGCTTGTCATAATTTGTCAAAAAAAATTCTATGAATTGAAATTTCTCCTGGTATTCTATTTGAAGACTCACTAGTATAATTTGAATGAGGAAGGCAAAATAAGTTTCTAAACCCCCCCCCCCCCGTTTCTGCCTGTGTCTGTCTCTTTCTACCTTCCCCATCATCCTGTGGCCCCCATGTCTCTGTCTCTCCTCTCTCGCCTCCTCTCTCTCTCTCCTCTGTCCATCTCTCTGTACAGGGGACTGAACTTAGAATTTATGCATTGCTAGGCAAGCACTGAGTTGCATCCCCAGCTCTCTTTTTCCTTTTACTTTGAGGCAGAGCCTCCAAAATTGCCCAAACAAGCTTTGAACCCTCTGTCTCCCATATAGGCCTTGAGCTTCTAATGTTCCTGCCTCATCCTTCTAAGCAACTAGGATCAGACCTGTGACACTGGGTCCAAAATCAGTTCACTTTATTCTCATTTTTTAAAATAAAGACCTAATTCATAATATTCTTTTTTAAAAAAGATTTATTTATTATGTATACAGTGTTCTGTCTGCATTTTAGATGACTGTGAGCCACCATGTGGTTGCTGGGAATTGAACTCAGGACCTCTGGAAGAGCAGTTAATGCTATTAACCTCTGAGCCATCTCTCCAGGCCATAATATTCTTTTTAAAGTTTAAAATTTTTTCTAACATTTTGATGGTATCTAGGGGTGTGTGTGTGTGTGTGTGTGTGTGTGTGTGTGTGTGTGTGTGTGTGTGTAGTGTGTTGTGTAACATATACATGCTCATGTTGGGAAATTGTGGGGGTATGGAGGCCAGAGGTCAATGCTGGGTGCTTTCCTCCACCTTATCTTTTTTTAGATTTATTAGTTTACATGAATGAGTGTTTTGCCAGTATGTATGCCTGTGTACCACCTGTATGTCTGATGCCCTCAAAGGTCAGAAGAGGGTATCAGATCATCTGGGACTGACGCTACAGATAGTTGTGAGCCTCCATGTCACTGGTGGGAATTGAACCTGGGTCCCATGAAAGAACAGAGTTCTCTTAACCACTGATCCAACTCTCCAGCCCCCACCTTTTGAAACAGAGTTTCTCATTGAACCTGGAGTTAGACAACTGGCTAAACTGGCTGATCAAGGAACTTCAAGAATCTTGTCTCAGACCTCGATCCTCCCCACCCCCAATTCCCGGGAGTACTGATACCTACCACTCCTAGTTGTGTGTGGCATCAGCGTTCAGATTCTCATGATTGTAAGGCAGACACTTAATTGACAGGAGCCATCACCCCAGGCCCCACCCTCCACACACAATTTTTGGAATGAATTTCCATTTTTTAAATTAAAGTACTATTGACAGGTAACTGGGGGGTCTTTGTCAGATATATAGTATATGCTTAGCACACAGACTTCCAGCCCCAGTATAGAAAAAAATTTAAATTTTTTTAAATTTAAAATTTAAAATTTTAAATTTAATTTAAAAATAAATCAAATAATAACACCCATTTATCTTAGCACTATGTCTTAGAGCCTGGCCAGATTCTAAGCATGAATGTGGAATGCACTTAAGTAATGGATTAAAATGGTGGGTTAGCAACAATCAGAAGCAGTTTTCAAAATTGTGACTCTGAGGGGATCAGTCATAGCCACTGCAGCACTAAGAACCTTCCCAGGCTTGAATGTGCCAGGTATTGCTCTGTTGCCATGGTGACAACTTTTGAACCAATCAATTTAGCATAGACAGGCACTTAGCAACAAGATAATTACATTTATAAAAAGAGCTAGGCAGCTCGAAGTAAAAGGCAGAAGTAAATAACAAGACACTCAAAAAGCCTTCTCCTGTTGTTCACATCTAAGCATGGAGCTATAGCTCAGTGGTCGAGTGCTCACCTACTGTGTGGGAGGTCATGGGTTCTATGCACAACACAGAAAAAAAAATCTAACTTAGGGCTGGCATGAACTTACCTGGTAACATTGGCTATACTCCTCTGCATGGTAGGAGAGTTGTTTTTCCCTCTACCCATTTCCGTGTCTGGCCAAGAGGTTCCAAGAAAAGCAGACAGAAGCACATCCCCATGTAGGACCCAAAGGCACTAGCAGGAGGGTGACTAAAGGAAAAATTGAGCCTTTGCATCCTGGAAAACTGAAGGCGCATTTGACAAAAGCTCCGGTTCTAGGACATGGGCAGGTGCACACATGAGATCTACTGGCAGAAGGGGCTGGTGAGTGTGGTTTGATCCCTCAGTACCTCCCGGGCAGCATAGGGACTAGTAGGTACCTGGCTTTCCTTTTGCCTGGTAGGGAGAGACACCTTTGTAAATGCATATCCCGCTGGTAGGCAGACAGGCAGAAGGCAGAGAGTGTTGTAAAAACAAATATGTTTCTGCTAAATTGCCTCCAGCTCAAAATAGTCCTTATGTCAAAGTGGGTCTGGGGGGTGGCATTTGAGGGGACCAGAAGGGGTGGCATACACTAGTTACCACATCTTTGAGCAGGTAATAAAAATAAATAAATAAATAAAGCCTCTTCTTGTTCTGCTGCATACTGCCCCCTGGTGGTTATGGGTATGAACTTGCCTTGGGAAAGCTCACGTCTTTCATTCCACATTTCCTTTATTCAGTTTTTATTCCCCCTGTATTATTATTATCTAGTTTTATTTTATTTAATCACGTGACTGCCGAGGCTCAAAGGTTCTACGGCAGGTTCCTGTGTTCACAAGTCAACTCCAAGGTCCTTTGTGAGGAGGCAAGGGTGAGAGACTAACAGGAGGGCCCCTGTGATGACATTAGTGGCTTTATGAGAAAAAAAGCCTGGGCTAGCGCACTTGCTGTTGGTGACTCACCAGAAGTCACACCTTGCCAATCTCTTGCCCATCTCCAGAAACACGATTTAAATGAACCCTATTCTTTATAGATTGCTCAGTCACAGCCACAGAAGATAAAGTTGAATAACTGCATCCTATAATATTAGAAGAAAGTAAGATACCACTGTGAGAGCAGGGATCCAAAAAAACCTGTAGTTAAGCCTGTAGTTAATCTTGGCTGTGCACAATGGGAAAACCACTTATCTTTTCTAGGTTTCAGGTCTTCTCTGGGGCATGAAGCTAGTAAAAAAACAAAACAAAACAAAAAAAAAACAAGTAATTTCCTCAAAGCATCACACAAATTTTCAGAGAAAATGAAATAGAGCTGTATGCTCAAGCAGTAAGTTTTAATAACATATTATATCTGTTTCAGACATTGAATGATAGTTACTAATAACAAAACACACATCCATATGCATGCACACATACATGCTACACTCTGGTCCCATTTGCAAATGAGAAACCGAGGCATTGAGAGGCTCAGTAACTTGCTGTACTCGATACAACTCGACAGCGTATTGAAACCCAGGTAATACGGCCCCAAAGCCCACGCTGAACTTTAACCACTATCAACAACCTAGTGGCAAATCTTTGCGCAGATAATGACCTAAGCACATCCAGTATACTCTGATGAATATTCTAACACAGGAAGAGTGAAGTTCGCCTCTTTCCCCAGCAGGCTACATCAACCTGCAAACATTTGTGGAACTTCAAAGGCCAGGGAGAACATTCCATTCTCTACCTGCCTGATCCTCCCAGACCTTTGTAGTGAGAAAGCTACTACTCCTGTGTCCAGACAGAAAGACAATCTCCTTGATCCCAGACACATTTTTAATAGTAAAGAAATATCTAAGAGAACATAAATGAAAGCTGGGAAGTCACTTTTCCCTGCTTGATCCTGTTTATTCTTATAGGAACCTAGTTACGAGTGGCTTTTTCAATATGTTTTGTTTTTGAAACAAGTCTCATGTATTCCAGATTGGCCTCAGATCTGTATGTAACTGAGGATAAGCTTGAACTCTTGGTTTTCCTAGTCTCCACCAGATTACAGGCATGCACCCACGAAGCCCAAAGACTTCACTGGCTAGTTTTGTGTGATAACTTGACTGGGGCCATAGGCACCCAGTCTGTGAAGCAGTTTAAATTTTGATAGCCTAAATAAAGCTTTCTCTAATTGGGTAGCACTTTCTCAGTTTAAAATTGGTTTTCTTACATTTGAGGGAAGGTTTTGTTTTTACTTTATGTGTATGGGCATTTTGCCTACATGTATGTATGTACACCCCATGTGTGCAGTGTCTGTGGTGGCCAGAAGAGGGCACTAGACCCTCGGAACTGTCAGTTAGTTGCCATGTGGGTTCTAGGAATAACACATAGATCCCCTAGGAAAGCAGACAGTACCCTTTTTTTGTGGGGGGGTTCGAGTCAGGGTTTCTCTGTGGCTTTGGAGCCTGGAACTAGCTCTTGTAGACCAGGCTGGTCTCAAACTCACATGGAACTAGCTCTTGTAGACCAGGCTGGTCTCAAACTCACAGAGATCCACCTGCCTCTGCCTCCCAAGTGCTGGGATTCAAGGCGTGCACCACCACTGCCCGGTGCAGACAGTACTCTCAACACCAAGCCTTCTTTTCAGTTATTTTAATTTTTAAAAGATTTATTTTTGTTTCTCTCTGTGTGTGGCAGTGGGTGTGGGCATACATGAAGACCAAGGCAGGCTAGAGTTATCAGATCCTCTGAAAGTGGCGTTATGGGCATGTATGAGCTGCCCAGTGTGGGTGCTGGGAGCCAAACTGAGGTCCTCTGTAAGAGCAGTACATGCTCTTAACTGCTGAGCCGTCTCTCCAGCCTCTAAGTTTTTTAAGGACTTATTCTCGCCAATATGAGCATCTTTCCTGGTTCTGGCCTGTATCCTGAGGCATGGGGTAGGGCATGGGGGGAGGTGTTCCAGGCTCAGACTAAAACACCTTCCCAGGTGTTGAGCCTGCTGGCTCGGGGACACTTTCCCTGGGCCTCACACTTGCAGCTCACCCTGCAGACCCAAGCACTTGTGTAAGCATGTGTGCATTTATGTATTCATGGGCATCTACACAGAGTAATCAGCCCTTTAGTCCTGACTCTGCATTCTGGCTAGCTCCTTCTATCTGGAGTACCCTTGCTTCCTCACTTACCAGAAAGCCATCTAGCTTTGGCAGCTCAGCCTGCCATACCTTAACAAAATACCACAGACCTGTGTATTCAACAACAGAAACTGATCATAGTCTTCTGGAGGAAGTTCAAGATGATCCACCAGGT
Source organism: Cricetulus griseus (assembly GCF_003668045.3). Classification (NCBI taxonomy): domain Eukaryota; kingdom Metazoa; phylum Chordata; class Mammalia; order Rodentia; family Cricetidae; genus Cricetulus; species Cricetulus griseus. The sequence continues at coordinate 292,401,530 of NC_048595.1, read as the reverse complement.
CTTCAGTTCTCTGAGTTGGGAGAGTTTGGGAAACTGGCCCACTGATTATGACCTCACCTTTATTGGCTTGTGCAGGTCCCGTCTTCAAATGTAATCACACGGGGGTTTGCAGTTTCAGAGTCTTAAGTACCCACAGTCTCCTTCCTGGCCTTCTACCTGCACTTTCTCCTGTCCTTCCTACAAGGGCTCACCCCAAGGCTTCAGACTGCTGTGAAGGTTGTTATCTGAGTTCAGGGACTGATGGCTGCCTCGCTGTGGGAAATGGGTTTTGACCATCTCCAAGCCACTTAATATAGGGTCTAGAACTAAGTAGACATTCAATTTAAAAGTACTGATTAAACACATTTCAAACCTTCCTGAACATCCAAATTTAGTTATCAGCTGATACCTCAAGCCCTTTATTCTCCAAACTAGCATGTCATTATTTGCATTGGACCAGCTCCTCCCTGAGTCATCCTTTCTACCAACCACACTAATGTTGCTTTCACTGCACATGGGCTAAGCTAAGCACAGACAGGTTTCTTCCTTGCCTGGGACACACTCTCCTCATCTTTCCCTAGCTTGAAGTTTGCACACTCCAAGAACTCCTCTTAGTTTGTCCATTTCTATTAACCCCATTTTTTTCATGTACCCTAAGTGTAATCAGACTGTACTCCTTTTCAGAAGAACCCAGATCAGCTCAGGACCCCAAGACCAAGACTCCGCACAAAGGGGACAGGGATAAGGGACAAAGATGGGAGACAGATGACAGGGAAAAGGGGAAGGGAACTAAGGAAAGGGGGCAGAGTATTTGTCCCAGGGGGACAAAGGACTGCCTCTGGATGGAGAAGGGACAGACATGGCCCATTGGAAAATGGTAAAGATAAAAGGAGAAAAACCACCAGGTGGTGGTGGCCCACGTCTTTAATCCCAGCACTGGGGAGGCAGAGGTAGGCGGATCTCTGTGAGTTCAAGACCAGCCTGGTCTACAAGAGCTAGTTCCAGGACAGCCTCCAAAGCCACAGAGAAACCCTGTCTCGAAATTAAAAAAAAAAAAGGAGAAAACCAGTCTTAGGATGTGTTTAATTTTAATTGGGCATGTTAATTAGGTGAGCTAAAGGGGGCTTTTGATTGCTGGACTTGATAGCTGGACCTTGGTAGTCAGCCTCAGGAGGAGGAATTGGCCAAATAAGGGAATAGACCGTGGTGGCTAGCTTTCGGAATCTAAACTAATACTTTTAGCAAGGCAGAGAGAATGAGAAAGAAGGGCAAAGCTTACCAGACCCATGCTCGCCATGCTGGCACTGGACAGAGTCCCTTCATTTTGCTCCCTCTTACCCATGTCCTTTGTGTTAGGTGTGACCCTTCTAACTCTAACATTCTCCTTAAGGCCAGTTTTAAAAACTAACCTCTCAACTCCCATAATCGGAAAAGATACACAGAAGGAGTTTAATTTTATACTTATGTGAATCTGCATCCATAATGCACAGGCCACCTGCGTGGTTGGGAATGAATCCGAATTATTACGGACCGGTACCGGAATCTCGGTGAAGTTCCAAGCCAACACTTTGTTCAGGCTTCCCGTGCACAGCGCAGCATGGAGTTTCCACTCCTGGCCGATTGCTCTTTCAAAAGAACTCAGAAGAGCAAAAGATACCAGAGACATCACACCCCGCCGCCCGGCAAAACCGACTCTGAGTGTGTACACGCTCACAGAGGCAACAACAGAACACACACACACTGCTCACCGCCACCGGGAAGAGGCAGCGCCCCAGCCAGGCCCCGCCCGCAGTTCACCACGCCCCCCAGGAGTCTCCGCCCCTCCCGCCCCGAGGCTCTCCTCGCTCCTCCCAACCAGAGCCCTTATCTCACCACCACCCTCTAAGTTAGAGGTTTGGGCCAGTAGATTCTCGCCGTAACCGGGAAAATCAAGTGCAATTTAATGACGCTCCTAATCAATGAAGAGGGCGTCGCCAAAATCCCGTCCCGCCCCTGCAGCTCCGCCCACAGACGGCTCCTAGACTCGAGTGTCCCCCTCGCGTTCAGCAGGGCCCGCCCCTTCACGTCATGAAACCCAGAGGCCCCGCCCCCTACATCACGATGCCCCGGAGGCCCCGCCCCCTGTGACTTACCCACCCACGGCGTGAGGGGCGGGGTTGCGACTGCGCGCTCGCGCCCCCTGTGGCTTCCGCGGCCGCTGTTGGCCGTTAGCGCGGCTTGGGTGGTTGTCTTGGAGAACCAAGATGGCGGCGACGGCAGCGACAGCCGCGGTGGTGGCCGAGGAGGACACGGAGCTGCGGGACCTGCTGGTGCAGACGTTGGAGAACAGCGGCGTCCTCAACCGCATCAAGGTGCGGCGCGGGGCCAGCCTCCGGGGAGGCTCCGGGGAGGCTCGCGGCTTGGGCGGGCGCGGGACGGCGGGCGCGGGGCGGGCCTGGTCCTGAGTTCGTGGGCCCGGGTGTGGGGCGCGGAGCGGCCCGGGACCTCCCCACGCCGCCGCCCGCGGCGAGCACCCTCGCGCCCGTACCTGTGGCTTAGATGGCGGCTCGCCTCAGGCTTGCCCGACTGACTTGTGTGTGTTTCCTTTAAAGGCTGAACTCAGAGCGGCTGTGTTCTTGGCTCTGGAAGAGCAAGAAAAGGTGGAGGTAAGCGATTCCCAGACCTCGCCGGGACCATACTTCTTTGTTTTTTTGTTTTTTGTTTTTTGTTTTTTAAGAATTTAACTTTGTTTTGTGTGCATTGGTGTAAAGGTGTCAGATCCTCTCAACTGGAGTCACAGACAGTTTGTGTGAGCTGTTCTCTGGGTTGCTGGGAATTGAACCCGGGTCCATCTGGAAGAGCAGCCAGCCGATGCTCTTAACCGCCGAGCCTTCCATCTCTCCAGCCCGGGACCACACTTCTAAACTCCCCGTTTCTCACAGATTAAAAAGCCAATTTGAAATGGTTTAATGACTAGCTGGAGATAACGTGGAACGGTTAAGGATTGCGTCTCTTTTCCCTTCTTCTGTGCCGGTTTTTTGTTGTTGTTGGTGGTGGTGGGTTTTTTTTTGTTTTTTTTTGTTTTGTTTGTTTGTTTGTTTGTTTTTGCATGTTAGGGTGGCACTTCAAGTGCCACAGTTAATTCTGGCAGACCATAATAGCTAGGTCTCACCCATGGGAGTTGCTTGAAACGGTCTCAGTGAATGACCTGCAGGGTTTTTACTCTGAACTTTTAACAAGCTGGTACACTCTGTGAGTGTCTTGGTGGTAAGGAATGGACAATGCAACCTGTCCCCAAGCTGACTAGTGGGTTAAAAATCTGACCATTCAATTATGATAAAAAGCATCTCCAAGAAAAAAAAAAAAAAACCAGTAAAACCCGTGTTTTTAAACGGTTACTTGGCTTTTCTGTTTGCCCCAAGTCCCAGCGACCTTCCTGAGTAAATGTCCTATAACTCCTTGCTGGAGGATCTGCCTCCCATCCCTCCCATCTCCGTGGACCTGCATGCATATCTACCCTAACTGTTCAGCCTCTTGCTGCTTTGCCTTTTTGTCTGCAGCATCTTTCATATTGGTTCTTGACAGGGCTAGATCCCACTGTCCACACCTCAGAAACCCGTATTTCTTTGCTGTCTAGTTACATAGTGATGAGCTTTGAAGTCAGCAGACTGTCTCCTCCTCCTATTTCTGTGTAAGCATTGCCCAAGAAAAGTCCCTTCACCACATGACTCCTTGCAGCTGCAGAGTGGGGTGCTAACTTGAGTGGAGTGGGGGCCTTTAGTGCCCATCTGGTCACCTTCACTTTAGCTCTCTTATCTTCACTCTGTTCGGATGGCCTGTCTTCCTCTCGGTGGAATAGAAGTTACTGGGTCCTAACTCCGTGTCCTGTTGCTGCTGTCCCCAACCTGTCAGGTCAGGCAAAGATTACCCGTGTCTGTGTGGATCTGTCATGTTTTAGGAGAAAAAAGGCTCTGTCTTGCCAAATATAATTTGTCTGGTGTTATTGTCCATGTATTCTCTACTCCAATCTCCTGGCTCTTTTGAGCATGAAAATGTTGAATTGCTCTTAAAATAGTTTTCTTTTCCTCATTTTTTCCCTACTTTTTTGACCACTAAGATTTGAAAGAATATTCATATTTCCTGTTGTTTATCACCAGGTACCTCTTACTCCATTAAAAATGTAAATATACTACTGCTATCCTCAAAGTACTTTAGTTCTCCCTGTACTCGATCATCCCAGCATCAGATGTCACTTCCTCTTTCCTTGTGGGGAATCTTTTGAATTTGGGAGCCTTTTTTCTATTGGGTTTTTCTTTTGCCCACTCCTCAGTTTCTTTAGCAAAATCTCTTTCCTGCATACCATAGGTACTTATGCTTCAGCAGCTTCCCCGTGGTAACCTTGGCACCACTTAGAACTTCATCTTCACATCTTTAGTACATACCTCCCTCTCCTCCTGAGCTCCAGACCTGTATGTTAGACTGTCCATAGACTGGCATTCCCAGTTCTCCAGGCTGGCCCCATCCTTGCCCAATTGTCTCCTGACAGTGTGTGAGGGAGGGTCTGCTGCCTGTCTTACTTGGGCTTGCTTGCTATGACTTTTCTAGAGTGGCTTCCAACTCTTCACTCTTTGTCTGCGCCCCTCATCATTTCTCTCAAGTCTTTATTGTCCTGGGATGCCCATTTGTAGTACATACCTGATTTTGTCCTTCCGTTTTCTTTGACTAGTTCAGTTAATTGTTTTAAACTCTCTAGACCATGTACTTGTGTGATATTTCTCCCTCTTTCATTTTAACAAGATACAGTTGTTTCTGTAGACTCACACTTTAAAATGCCAGATTTGATAAACTTTAACATTTTCAGGACGTGAACTGCACAGCCAGGAAAAAGACTATGGATACAATCCTTTAATTTTCCTTATTTCCTTGTAAACTGCCTTCTCAACATCATATAATGCTCAAAGCCACACTGATGGGAACGTTTTTGTTTTGTTTTGTTTTTTTGTTTTTTTTTTTTGAGACAGGGTTTCTCTGTGTAGCTTTGGAGCCTATCCTGGCACTCGCTCTGGAGACCAGGCTGGCCTTGAATTCACAGAGATCTGCCTGCCTCTGCCTCCCGAGTGCTGGGATTAAAGGCATGGACCACCAACACCCGGCTGATGAAAACTTTTTTAGGCCTAGGATCTTTTATTCAGCATAATGCAGTAGTGTATGTTATTACTCCATTTAATCCTGATTTCAGGAAATCTAGGTTGTCCCATTTGTCATTGAGTGGCTATTGATCATTTGTGTAGCCATCTACGCTTTGATGTCACCTTCGAGTTGTCCTGTTTTTCACTTGTAGAAAAGGCTACTGTGATGGTCATGTCCAGATCTTTGCTGGGGTCTGGAATTTATTTGGAGAAAATATTTGAGAGTAGAATTCGTAGCTCACATGCTGAGGGTATGGTAACCTAAAAATAAACAAACATCCTCCAAACTGTTTTCCAAAGTATCCGTGCCTTTCTGTATTTCCATCACCAATATGTGAGTCTGCCTAAGGAAGCCCATCATGTTACCTACCTTAGCCTCGCTCTGAACGGTCACCACAGACTCCATTTGCAAGAAGTGTTTTTTACTATGCTTGTTCATATCTGTAATCCAAAGAAATAAGTTGGTCAATGACCACACAAAGTCATGTCATATACTACTGATTAATTTGGAATTAGAATGTGTATGTTGCAAGTGGTAGATATCTAAGATGATAAATTTCAAATTGCATGTACTTGAAATACAGAGTTAAAGTAATACCACATAAATATTCGTAGATAAATGATTTCAAAAGCAGTTAAGTTGTGAAATGTTGAAGATACAGGTGGTATAAGCAGGTATAGAGTTCTTGCCTGTCATGTGCAAGGCCTTGAATCCAGTCCCCAGCAAAGGAAAAAATGATTTAAAAAGTTGAGAATAAATATCTTCATGTGAGATTTAGTTTCATTAACTTGAAAAGTTATTAAGTAGCACAAAGCAAGTCCTATTCTAAGTAAACAATTATAAAATGGATTTCATGAAACCATGTTTATGAATGGCAATGTATATATTCTTTATGTCTTTGTTAAAAGTAAACGTGGCCGTTGACACTCAGTTTAGTCTGCTGTCCACTCTGGAGGGTGTACTTTCCACTTTCTGTTTGCTCACTTACTAATAATAATCTTCGGCAGTGGGACAAAGAGAACATTAATGTATGCTTTTTAGTTACTTTAGGATAAACATATTAACACTTAAAATATTTCTCTTATTTTTAACAGAACAAAACTCCTTTGGTCAATGAGAGCTTGAAAAAGTTTTTAAATACAAAAGATGGTAAGATGTTATTCTTGTGTTTATTTATTGCATCTGCCTCTGAGTTTTAAAATTCTGTCGATATTTGGGAGAAAAATAGTATCCCTCTGTGGCTCATGCTGGCCTCTAACCCTCAGTGACCTCCTTGCGCAAGGCTGGCTTTATATAGGAGTATAACACTGTGTCTGACTTAGTACAGAAAGTCAAACACTGAGGTCTATTTATGAAATCCTACAGTTGCAGATTGCTGATCCTAAATGGAAAAAGAAAATGGGAAGACTGGGATTTTTGTACGTAAATGAATTAATCAGAGAAGAAATAACTTGATTTTAAAGAATTTAGAAACTTAATTCTTCCCATAGAATGCTTTAGGCCACAAAGAAAAGTGAGAGTTCTCCGGGCTTTGTTCACAAGTCTTTTTCTTGGTCTTTACAGGTCGTTTAGTGGCTAGTCTCGTCGCAGAATTTCTTCAGTTTTTTAACCTTGACTTCACTTTGGCTGTTTTCCATCCTGAAACTAGTACAGTAAGAAAAATGGTTTTGCGTCTATCCTGTGAAATCTCTGCAGAGTGAATACTGAGCTGAAAGTTAAGGATGTTGCACACTCCACTGTTGCTTACATTTAGATTATTTCTTGTGTTTGTTAGATTGTGTTTCTAAAAGCTGCCGGAGTTGGTTTGTGTAACTTGAAGCTTCTAAGAAAGGAATGCTCCTGTAGAGTTGATCCTCCTAAGATGTTACACTGCAGCTGTCGGGGGAGACCTTACACATAGATGTTCTGTGTAAAATGGCCAAAATTCATTCGGATACACAGTTAGCCTCTTTGACTTTAGAGATGTCTTTAAGTCCCTAAAATTCTTTCTCACCTGACTGCTTCTGCTATATTTTCCACACCTAAATCTTTTTTTCTAGCTTCAAGGTCTTGAAGGTCGGGAGAACTTAGCCCGAGATTTGGGTATCATTGAAGCAGAAGGCACTGTAGGTGGACCCTTATTGTTAGAAGTGATTCGACGCTGTCAACAGAAAGAGAAAGGGCCTGCCAATGCGGAAGTGAGTGCCCTGTGCTACCCTTTCTCTCTTATTTTAGTAACTGGCTGCTTAGCTAAGTCATGGAGATGAGTGCATGCATAAGGAATTGAGACTTGCACAAAAAGAAGGTATTCCTTAAAATGAAACGAAATGGACTGAGATGGTATGTAAATATTTTAATTAAAAGTAAAATATGCAGATAGACCTGCATACCTGTCTTGGCTGTTGGTCCTCAGAATGTTGTGTTCAGGAGCCAGACAGACCAGCTGTTGACCTTGACCATGTTACCTATCCATGGCCTCAGTTATAAATGGGTCACTCAGCGTGGAAGGCATCCATGCTAATTGTTGTTACTATTAGGTCAGTGTGTCCACACAGTGGTCGGAGGACTCCTCTCACCAGCCCTGTGTTGCTTTCCTTGAGCAATTAGATATTTTTGGTTGACATAAAATGAAACCGGGAAGCAAACACAGAAGGGAAGGAAAATCCACCTTTGAGAATCACAGAGTCATTAACGTTAGTCGAGAGAGAAGGGCGTGGGAACCAGGAAGTCATGATGGAAAGGTGACTGGGCGGGCACTCACAGTTGTAGATAGGGTGGCCAAGGGAAATAGTTTGCAGGTGATTGGAAATAGTTTGCAGGTGGCATATATGTATTCACATTAGAGGACAATCTAATAAAGGTATTTGTGAAGAATGTCAACATAGTGTTCTTAAATACTAAGGTAATGTTGAAGGTAATTGGCATGGTAACGCTTCAGTTTCAGTTTCCACTGATTTTTAGGGTGCATTGGATCTGTCTGATGGACATCCTCCATCAAAGTCACCCGAAGGAAAAATAAGCGCCAACTCTACCCCAAGTAAGGTGAGTCTACGCTGGACAGAGAGGCGGGCACTGTGGCTGACACCTGGGGCTCTGCTCTTCTTACCTGTTACCTGTAAATTTTCTTTTGTGACAAATCATTTTAAAGTTTCTTAAAGGTAATTAAGTAGTTTTTTTTTTTTTTAAGTTGCTTCTTTTGTGTCATTGGTAATTTTGAATTTTGTATCTCAGAGGACATTGATACTTAGAATATTTTTGTATTGCATTAATAAGGAGGCTTTTCTTACTTTGCATAAACTCTGAGCTGGAGAGTATGAGGTTCCAGAATATAAAATGTTGTAGTTGAGTTTTGTAGACTTTTAGATGGCCAGATTTGGAATCATGGTGGTATTTAAATATTAATGAACTATTTTTGACAAGATTTATAGGAAAGTATACTATGGTTGTATGTATGTGTGTGTGCATGGTATTAAAGATAATACCTGATTTCAGGAATACTACACAAAGAAGGAAAACATGGAGTTAATATTTAAATAGTAGAAGATGTAATGAAAAAGTGATGGTCTCCCATGGCTGGCTAGAGTACATCCTGATTGATTCTAGTTGTCCTGTGAAATAATGGGTTGGGTCCTATCTTAGTTGTGAACTACCACAGGCGGTGTGGCTTATGACAGTAGACACTGATTCCTCACAGACTGAGGCACTGGCAGGTTTGGTATCTGGTGTACACCCCATTGCTGGGACCTTGTACACATCCTTGTGTGGTGGGAGGAGAAGGAAGCCCAGTAAGCCTGTAATCCATGCACAGGTGCTCCACTCTTGATCCAGTTACTCCCCAGAAGCCCCTCTTACACTCTCACTACCTTAGGGTTGGGCTTTCAACATATTCAGGGTTCTTAGGAGGTGGGTAGGCTGCACTTCAGTTAATCAGAGCCCAGCATTGTACTCTGTGCTCTTCCATGGGGACAGAAAGGTGGTGTGGAGTCCATCCCAGCACAAGGCTTCCTGTGGCTTCTGGGCAGGACATGAATTTTAAATAAGGTGACCTGTAGAGCTTGTGATCACACTGCTAAGTGCCTAGGCACGCACAGGGCACTGCTGTTACCTATGGCTTGTTCTTTGACAGTTTGTTCCTTTTTAAGTTTTGAAAGCCAAAGCTAGAAATTTCCTATTTGTAGCCAGCAGGGTTCTTCTGTTAGTGTGGCTCCCCTGAGACGGCCAGGCCTTTTCAGCTAAGAGTGTTTAAAGATTTTTCTTTCCCTTGATGCTTACGGAAAGCTGTAACCCTGGTGATATCAGGTCATGAGTAACTTTTACAGATCCCTATACATGATGAAAAAGAGCCTGTAGAAGAAACATATTTTCCATGAAAATGTCAAATATTAGAAAAAACAACATTCCAAAAATATGTATCAATACTTGAGGCATTGAACTGCTTGGAAATCCACTTCCTCATGAATTATTTTTAGGAGTGGTACTGACATTCCATGTAAAATTTATCCTCAAGAAAAACCATAATGAAATCTGTTACTGCATGCTATATTTTAGAGTTGTGATGATATTCCAAAGTGTTTTAAGAAATGTTGCTATAAATTCTTACAGAACAGTCTCAAAGTCTGGTGTAGAGAGGGCCGTGTCTCTCCTAGTTTGGGGAACAACACATGTCTGCCACCTTTCATTTCTTTTCAGTGTAGTCTCCTGTGTCGTGAGCTGAGATTGGAGTAGCCTCTTAAAATACCTAAGATCCTTACTAGCTGCAGGGGCTGGGGTCTGTCAAAAATACATCCTTGATTATCAACTCCATTGGATAAGCTAAAGTCCCCCCCCCCCCCAATTAGTCCTCAGCCACCTTGTGAGCCCACAGAGTGTGAGTGTGAGGGATGCTGGGAAGTTGTAGCCAAGGATTAGCTTTACAAGCTTCTGAGGAGGTGGAGTCATGCCAGACAAGCCCTCAGCAAGCTGCCTGGGACTCTCTCTAGGCCAGTGTGGAGTGGAACTAGAGCAGTGGAAAGGAGCCAGCTGCATACACAGAAAGAGGCTGATGGTTGAGAGCCAGCAGCCTAGAGTTAGCTTGTCCATCTACAGAGTCTGTCTAGTAGGAGTCATCACTAGTTTGGTAATGAGTTAGTTAATTTTAAAGATTTATGTTTTATGGTAAAATGTCATTTTATTCTCATGCTCAGATACCAAGGTATAAAGGCCAAGGTAAGAAGAAGACAAGCGGGCAGAAGTCTGGTGACAAGGTAACATGCATGAGAGCAGAAGAGAAAGCAGCCTGTGCTGAGGCTGAGGCGGCCCTCAGACTCATGGGGCCCTGTTGGCCTGGGTTCTAAGCTTTCTTTAAATATTACTGTCATCCAAGCTACTTAAGAGGGTGATGAAGGACTGCAGTTCAAGGCCAGCCTCGGCAATTTAGTGCAATCTTGTCTAAAACTAAAAGGTCACTAAATAGGCTGGAGATATAGTTGAGTGGTATACACTGTATGTACAGATGTAGACTGTATGTACAGATGTACACTGGACTGGCATGGACTAAGCCCCAGGTTCAGTCTCAGTCCTCAGTAATGAAAAAAAGAAATAGATGCAAAGGAGTGTGGTGTTTTAAAAAAGGAAGAAAGAAATCAGTTCTCAGAGGTCCCTCAGTCCTGTGTGGAGTCTGATGCCTAGACATTTTCCTAAATTAAAACTTCAAAAATAAAAAAGGCTTTTATTTTTTAACTTACATTTTTCTCTGTTAACTGGTTTTTGAGTTATAATGATTTCAAAGGCAAACTCTCTTTATAATCACTCTTCTTCATGCATTGTTCAATGAAAAGATGTTCCATTGTCCAGTACCTACTTTTGGAACATTTGCATAGTGAAGATGACTTTGTTTGTCTAACTGGAAAGGTGGGACACCTTGAGACTTATATAAGGATATTAATCTGTAGTTTGTGTTATTAAGATTCATTGAGCCAGGCATTGGTGGCACATGCCTTTAATCCCAGCACTCGGGAGACAGAAGCGGACGATTGCGGCAACTCTGAGGCCAGCCAGGGCTACAATACTGAGACCTGTCTCAGGAAACCAAACAGCATAGTTTTAAATATGTGTGTGCTTGTGTGCATGCATGTGTAAGTGTAACTGATGTGTGTAAGGTTTTCAAGCAATAATTTCAGTAAAGGGGCTTTGTTCTTGTTATTAAGAAACAATAAATAGGGGGCTGGAGAGATGGCTCAGTGGTCAAGAGCACTGACTGCTCTTCCAGAGGTCCTGAGTCAATTCCCGGCAACCACATGGCGGCTCACAGCCACCTTGAATGAGATCTGGGGCCCTCTGGCATGCAGGCAGAAGACTGTATACATAATAAATAAATAAAATCTAAAAAAAAAAAAAAATAGAATGGATAGATTCAGAATACAGAGAGGGTAAAAATTAAATGAGTTCTTTAATAAATTAGATTGTTTTTTGCATTTAACTATTTATGTGTGTTCATATAGTTGAACATGTACCACAGTACACATGAAGTCAGAGAACAGCGTAAGAGTAAGCTCTTCTTTCATCATGTGGGTCCTGGGGATGGAGCTCGGGATGCCAGGCTTGGGGCAGGCGCTTGCCTGCTGAGACATCTATCTCACTGGCTGTAAATAGCATGAGCCTTAGCACCATCTACTCACACTTTCTTATTTTTTATTTTTTTGGTTTTTTCGAGACAGGGTTTCTCTGTGTAGCTTTGGAGCCTATCCTGGCACTCGCTCTGGAGACCAGGCTGGCCTCGAACTCACAGAGATCCGCCTGCCTCTGCCTCCTGAGTGCTGGGATTAAAGGCATGCACCACCAACACCCAGCTACTAACACTAAGTAGCGCCTGTAATTATATTTTTGTATTACCATTTTGGTTCACCAAATAATATCTCAGTTGTCTAAGAAATTAGTATGAAGAAACCCTACTTCCAAGACTAGTTGGACAACATACTGGACTTGATGCAGGCAGTGGGGGAGAAGGAAACTCAGTTGGATGGGAAGGGAGGAGAGGCAGGGTGAATATGTTCAAAATACATTATGTGAAATTCTCAAAAGAATTAACAAAAAATGTTCCTTAAAATACGGTGACTGTGAGAACTAGAACAGCCAGGTGAAGTGGTGTGGGCCTGTTTCCCAGCTGTTGAAATCATAGGCAGGAGGATTGACCATTCAAAGCCAGTCTGGGCTGTGTGCTGAGTTCTAGGTCAGCCTGGACTATATAGTGAGACCCTGTCTCAGAAACTCAGCAGAAAGGAGTTACAGCAAATTTCACAGAAGTTCTGGATTTTGGGGTCTTTACCTTTGATGGGAAAAGCAAACCAAGATGGTTTTGTTGACTTTCTGACTGTGGTAGGGTGGGGTGGACCTTTGAAGCCTCAGGATTGCTGCAGTCACTTTCCTGAAGCACCTTTGGTTCTAGAATGAAGTACTTTGTATCTTGCTGCTAATGTTTATATGAGAAGTTATCCTTCATTAGTTTCCAGGCTAATGTATATTGAGTCACTTTATGACATTTCATAAGTCATTATTCATTTTCACAATTCTTGAATAAATTCAACTTCATGTTGATTTTGGACATTGGTCACAATCACATTGTATGTGTCTTTCAGGCTAGGTTTGTTTGTGTCTGTGGCTGTCACCTCAGGATTTTCTATATTGAGTGTTATCTTTCTATTTATTCATTCCCCAACATGAATGGTAGGTACAAAGTTGGAAACTGGCACTTACCTAGCCCAGTGATCCCTATCTCTTGAGCTTCTGGATTTGAACTTTGGCACTGGCTCTCATATGAGTCTGTGAGCTGCTAGGGACAAGAGAGCTGAGGGAACAAGGTTGAGACACCTATGCAGGGGCCAGCCGTTCTGTCTTGTGATGGCTCCAGAAGGCCATGTTTCTGCCAAGTGTGTGTAAGACGTAGATGGCTGTAGACGGGAACACTGGAGGTTTACAGATTCATTGTGAGGAGCAAATTAAATTTTGTAAGTTTAGTGCCCATTTTAATAGTAATAAAAATTTTCAATACTTTGTTAGTAAATATTAGAAGTAATAAAAGAAAACTTCATAAGTAAAAGTCACGAATCAAAAGTTGCATTTGGCAGAATGGAGGAGGAAGAGAAGGCAGAGGGTGATACAAGGCCTGGGTAGGGAAAAGAAATACTGCAGGTAAAGGTTTGAAGATATTTGTAAAACTGAAACATTTTGTCTTCTTGTGAATAGTACACATTAAACTTTTATTTTGGAAACACAAATTATATTATCCCTTTTCCCCCCTCAGTACTGAGAGTTGAGGCCTCTGTGCCAGCAAGTCCTATTCCCTTTGAGCCACACCTAAGCCCCTTTCAGGTTCCTAAAGACTTTGTAGCAATAATTCAATTTTTGGCTATTAGATAAATAGTATTTTCCTTTGAGAAACCTTTCTTTGATGCTCATTTTCTTTTATTTTTAAATGATTGAATTTTTGATTGTGTTTTATTGGAAAAATTTATACTAAAATTTTGAAAACCTTTTTATCATAATTTGCCATACAGTTTGTTAATCCTGAGCTCCCTGGAAGGGAGTGGCTGATGCAGTGCTGTTCAGTAAGTCCCTGAACTCTTATAAAATGACGAGGCCAAGTGTCATGTAACAGACAGCTGTGACTTTCCTCAGCTTCTGTACCAAAGTTTACGCTGGGAGATGGAAACCACGGCCTGTTCCCCAGTCTGCAGTCAGGGCAGAAGGAAAGCGTCTCTCTTGGCTGCATTGAGTGGAAGGCAAGCCTGGGGAGTGGTCTTTACCTTATGGCTCTGGCTGTCTCTGCCTCCCTGCCCAACACAGGCTCTGGCATCATTTGTGTCTGTGGGGACTCACTTCTGTGTGCTTTAGGAAGTGAGTTTGAGCACTGTTCAAATCAGCAATTGAAACTGATGTGAATCTAATTTAGGTATATGTAAACACATTATACTTCTGTATTTCACAATACCAAGTGAACTTGAAGAAAGTTGTAAGGAAATTTTTAAACTACCTCCTTGGAAATTGCCTACATTGTTTAAAAGATTAGCGTGGATAATTTATTTTTCTGAACATCTCTTTATGATCATTAGTCTAGCACTATTAATAGCCCATAGATTGTATAGCTCCATTTAAGTCCCTAAAACTTGCCTCTGGAAACTAACCAAGGCCTCAGGTCTAAAATCATAAGTGTGCATCCTAAGACATGCTATGCTCTCTGCATGTGGAAACATAGAACAGTCCCTGCATAGTGCCTTATGTGTTGGTCTACTCCACTTCTTTACAGCCCAGCTTCTTGCCTTGCTGCTAATGAGCTCTGTCCCAGCCTGTTTGTAACTTAATGCACATACTGACCTTATTTAATTCCTGATGAAAGTCATATCAGAAAACATTCCATAAGATCACACAGTTAATGACCCAGAACAGGCACTTGCCAGGTTCCTTACCTCAGGCATTGCAGGAATCTGTTACGACATCACACTCTGTAACATGAAGAACCAGCCCTTTGCAAATTGTGCATCCAGCCTACATTAAATACAGTTTCATGTAACTCACTCTAATGGTATAGCCTGAGTATTAAGAACTAACGTCAGCTGGATGTGATATAATTCCAGTCATTGGGAGGCAAGAGCAAGGAGATGGGGTTCAAGGTCATCCTCAGCTAATCAGCCACTTCAAGGCCACCTGTGCTGCATGAGTCCATGTCTCAAAAAGAGAGGAAAGAGGGTAGCTAATCTGACGTTCATTTTGCAGTTTAACTACCTGAGGTTTTAGCAAGTTACATACATTGCCTTTGAATCCATATAGCTAATACATCCTACATGCATAGCATAGTCTGGAGATTGAGTGAGCATTTGAGAATTTTCTGTAATTTTCAGTCACTGCTCTTAATACTGCCATTATTTTTGTTACTATTTGATAAAACCAGGCAATGGTGGCACACACCTTTAATCCTAGCTCTTGGGAGGCAAAGGCAGGTGAATCTCTGAGTTCGAGGCCAGCCTGGTCTACAGACTGAGTTCCAGGACAGCTAGAGCTACACAGAGAAACCCTGTCTCAAAAAACAAAGGCCAGATACAGACTAAAACTATGCTGTGGTCGTCAGGGTAAACCAAACACACTGATAGTTCATGCTAACCTTACTATCTGTCAGTGGGGCAGGAATAGAAGTGCTTCCTCAATAGGAAATTTTAGTGTTGGTTTAAGATTTATGTGCCTGCTTGTGGATGTACATGAAGTACAGGATTAGTAAATAGCCCAGCAAGCCTGAATTAAGGTAATTGTGATAGCCAGATCTGCTTTTTGGAAATGTGAGCATTCAAAGGTCATGGCTTTTACCTTGAGGCTTTCATTGGTGCTGTGTAGAAAACTACTCTCCCTTCTCATGAATAGTGCAATTTAGTTTATTTTGTGACAGTCTTCTTAACTTTAATGCTCTCTCCTGGTTTCAAGTTGAAAATGTATTAAGATATTTTATGCAGCGGTGACATACATACATATAGGATGAAAAAGGAAAGCTATTTATAAATGAGAAAGTTTCTAAGTGGGATACACACTAAAAACATTTTCATTTAGAAAGAAGGAAAGAAATAGTGTAAACATCTTCTTTAACATTTTACCATTGGAAAGCTGTCCATGTCAGGAAGCCTGGGAATGAAGTGGGAAAGCATAGGACGACACTGTAGTTCCTGCTGTTGAAAGCACAGGTGTTCACACGCGCGCACGCACGCACGCGCACACACACACGCACACACACACACACGCGCGCACACACACACACACGCACGCACACACACACACACACACACACACACGCACGCACACACACACACACACACACACACACACACACCTATGTTGACTATTGTTTAAGATATCTTAGAAGTTTTATCACCACGGAGACCTCTCCCTCCCTCCATCTTTCTTAGAAGACCAACAGCGAGAGCAGTCAGAGCGAGCCCAGTAGTATCTCCTTATCAGAGCCAAGGAGCAAGAGCAGCCTTCACTCCCTGGCCCAGGAGACACGAATCGCGTCCTTCTTGAGCAGCAGCACTTTAGATGCAAAAGACAAAGGTGTTCTTTGTGGGGAGGAAGATGATGCAGAAGGAGACTCTTTCTTTGATGATCCCATTCCTAAGCCAGAAAAAACCTATGGTTGGTGAGTAGACTTCTTTGGATCATCTGACTTATGATTTAAAAATAAAATCTAAAATGCTTTCATTTTATATTTTAAAACTAATGATTTGCTAATAACTATATAATTATTGAATCCATAAACCTAGTTTTGTGTCAGTAAAACCTAGTATGTTATAAAATAATGCCAGAATTATTGAAGGCACCAGATGAGCCATTTTCACCAGATGAGTCTGTATCAGGTACTCACTGTGTGATAGGAGCTGTATCAGAGTTTCAGTTTGTGCATGTGTGGATGCTTGCTAATATAAGGGAACACCTGGGGATTTAGAATAAGGTAACAGTATTGCTGGAGTGCTGCCCTGTGGTAGACTCCAGGGAGGAGTTGTCAATGGAATGGAGGGGGTGGCCAGGGTAGACACTGATGGCAGTGCCTGGGAAGTTAGGACGGAGCTGACTGGAATGCATGAAGTTGTGATGAAACAGCCTCTGAAGGTTAGAAGGGCTCTGCGCTTCCTGAACAGTATGCATTTGAGAGGAAATGCTTATTTGTTGATTCTTGTACTGTCTTTTGTGTTTCAAAAGATGGAGGGGGCTTCTGAAGGAGCTCCTAGATAGTTGAAGGTCCACTTGGCTGAGAGATAGTAAACAGTTGGGAATTTAGGGGAGCTGGTGCTTCACTGACAATCTTATGCATCTGTAACTGCACGTCTGCAGTCTGCATTGTCCTGTAGGTGTGCTGTATGGTTTTCAATCTGTAAAATCTTCATGTCAACCATTAGATGCATATTTAAATTGCTTTTTTATGTTTACAGAATAAAAGACTATAGTGATAAGGCCTGAAATTATCATTTAACTATTAATTGCTTCCTGTTAGGAGAAATGAACCTAGGAAGCACGTTGGAAGTCTGGCCTCACTCTCTGACATACCCCCCTTCAGGAGTGGTCTCAGCTCCCTGGCAGGAGCCCCTTCATTAACAGATACTGAGAGTAAGTACTTGAATACTCCAGGTTGTAATGATATCTTGTTTATACTCTAACAAATAAAGCTTGCCTGAAGATCAGAGGGCAGAGCTAGCCACTAGATAACCGTAGAGGTCTGGAGGTCAGTACAGATAGGCAGGAAGTGAGGAGGTGGGAGGAGACAGGAGCTCAATCTCTTTTCAGCTGGGAAGTTAGCGAGGTAAAGGTGGCTGTGACTTGCTCCTTGTCTGTCTGATCTTTCAGCATTTTCCTCTGTATCTGACTCCAGGCTTTTATTATTAAGACCTATTAGAACTCATGCTACATGTTGGCGCCCAACGTGATCTTCAGGCAAGCTTTATTTGTTAGGATATAAACAAGATATCACTCTACCAGGTTAGTTGTTGTTGTTTGTTGTTTGTTTTTTTCGGATAAGTGTGGTGTTTGTTGCTGTGATAAAATACCATGACCCAAAGTAAGTTGAGGAAGGAAGTGATTATTTGTGTCAGGTCAAAAAAAAAAAAATTAGCCAGTCATATGTAATAACAATTAATATAGATTGGGGGTTTTATTGTTGTAGTTTTGTTTGTTTGGTTTGGTTTGGGGGGGTTGTTGTTTTAGAAAAATCTCCATTTTAATGAGATGGACAATATTTTGCCACTCTTAATGTAGTCAGTATTCTCCACCATTTGTATTCTTTTTTGCTATGCTATCAACATAGTTTTCGGAAGCTGACTTTTTAAATGCTTTAGACCATCAGTAGGTATACATATACAATTTCTAAATTTTACACAGAAGTCATACATAATACTTCAAATTTAGTCTTGGTTTTCCCTGGCTGCAGTATGCACATCCCTCTGTGTTTTATCAACATGTTGATGAGCCACATGATCACTGGGGAAGGTAAATAGCCTCTACCGAGTACTGCTGGACTGGGCTGGGCTGGGCTGGTAGGTTAGGCATCTCCAGTAGAGTTTTCATAGGAGTATTGTCAACCTAAGATGAGTGTTAGGTGCTGTCCCCTTCCAAGACAGAAAACATTTGTAACTTGTAAGTCATGCCTCATAAACCCTTAAAATAACTTAAATTTTAAAAGAAGTTTTGTGATAGAGTGATCATCATAGTCATTCTGCCATCAGGGACTTGTGTCTGACATTTTTATGTGAACAGAGGAGAGGTTGCTAGCAAGGTGAAAGGATAGCCAGCTTCCTGCACTATGCCATCCCATCTCATCCCATCCTCACCCTGGGAAAGCATATGTGGATATCACCCTGTCATAGTCAGCTGGTATTTAACCTGGTGTGCAGAGCATCAGCAGGACTTCCTCAGGTAGTCCACTTGGAGTTCACAGTACTAGGTTTTGTGTGCATTTTTATTTTGGTGGTTGTGTTCTAATAAAGAATAGTATGATCTGATTTCTCTCCATAACACATGATTGTAGCCTCTACTGATAATTTTACCTCTAGGCTTTCATACTCTTAGGGTGTAAATGCTTGGTGTGGCTTAGAGAATGTTGCCCTGAATTCTTTCACACAGTGCTCTTTCCCGTCTGCAGGTAAAAGAGGAAGCACCGTCCTAAAGGATCTGAAGTTGGTCAGTGAGAAAATCGGATCACTTGGGCTAGGTAACTGTATTTCAGTTTTAGTGTGGTTGTTGAAAACCTTTTCCAGGTCTACATGGAAGAACCGTCCTGCTGTCATTCAGCAGGTGTTGGAGAGTTAGTATGCATCCAGAGTTAGCCCTGTGCCAGGGGACGGTGGCAACAAGTTGCACCATCCTTTGTCTTCATGTCCAGACTGTGGTAGGGGAAGGCCCTGGACTGGGCTTTTGAGGAAGGCCTCTGGAAGAGGCTGTGGCTGGGCCTGGTGATCCAGACAGAGCTGTATAACAAAGGTTTCAGTGAACATGGGTGAAGTGGTGACAGCAACCGAGCTGTTCTCTGGGTGCTGTGAGTTCAGCACCCAGACCACAGGGAGTCCATCCGTCTGCTACAGGGCTCAGATGTGAGAGTTCAGCTGTGGCATGGGCTGTTGTATTATTTGGAGCAGATGTAAGTAAACAGACTCCTATGGGAGGAAGAGTCAGTGTACACAAAACTGAGTTCTGGGCACACTGCAAACAGGTGTCACAGGATGGCCTCAGAGCCTTCCTCTCTCACTGACCTGAAGGAAGTGGTAAAGCTGGGTGTCCTCTATGGATGTGATGTGATGCTAGGTTGCTCTGTCTGAGAGCACTGCTTCTCGGGTAGACCAGGGAGAAAGTACCATGTTTCCTGTGTACTTTGTGAACATGGGCATGGCATGGGACAGTACAGACTGCCCTCCTGTTTCTAACCAAACACCCTGGATATAGTGCACAGGACCCAGGGGAAAAGTGGGTAGGTAGGTTTACATGAACATCCCAGCTATAGCCCTGACTTGGGGTCCCCTGTGCTTCTCTGTTAAGTGGGTCCAATAACATTACCTCACTTTGAAGAGTAAATAGGATTTGTGTGTGTGTGTGTGTGGTTTTTTTTGGGGGGGGGGTTGTTTTGTTTTGTTTTGTTTTTTCGAGACAGGTTTTCTCTGTGTAGCTTTGGAGCCTATCCTGGCACTCGCTCTGGAGACTAGACTGGCCTCGAACTCACAGAAATCCTCCTGCCTCTGCCTCCTGAATCCTGGGATTAAAGGCGTGTGCCACCAAGGCCCAGCTGTAAATAGGATTTTTAAAAAAGATTTATTTATTATTTCTATTTTATTTTTTATTACTTATTTAAAGATTTATTTATTATTATTCTGCATGCCAGAAGAGGGCGCCAAGTCTTATTACAGATGGTTGTGAGCCACCATGTGGTTGCTGGGAATTGAACTCAGGACCTCTGGAAGAGCAGTCAGTGCTCTCAACCTCAGAGCCATCTCTCCAGCCCTGAGAAAATAGGATTTAAACATGTCTGCATACATAGAAGTACAGTGCCTGGCTCAGGGGTGTCTCAAATGCTAGTGTTCCTTTTGTGTTACTTTCTTCCCCATTTGTAGCCATTTGCAGAAGAATAGATGTTCCCTGAGCTGCTGGTTGCCCTGGAACCCTGGTAACTGCTGTGCCTCCTGGTTGCTGGCTGGCCAGCTAGGTGGGCCTACTCTCCTTCCCTGCTTCCTCCCCATGAGATGTGTTCACACCTACTGGGAAGCCCTTTACACTTGCACTGCAGGAGTCTTTGCCCCTTCCTTGAACATGACACCTCAGGTGCTGCTCTTCCCTCTTCATTCCTGTCTCACCTGGTGGTGGTTCACCTGGTGTCAAGCCTTTGGGCTTCCCTTGTCATTGCTCCTGTTCTCTGATGAAAGTGTGGGTTCCCTATTCTGCTGGTAAGGTGGAACTGACTAAAGGCTGTGGGAGAGGAGGAGAGGGGAGGTCACTGCTCCATCTCGCCCTCTGCTGGCCTCTGGGCACACCTCTTTTGAGTTGAGATTTGGGTAGCTGTACAGGGCAAGCACAGCACTTCCCAGATTGAGTAGAAATGAATAATCTGGTGTGATGGCTCTACAGAGTAGTCTTTTGAGCTTTGTTGTTGCTGTAACTGTGCATGACAAGATTGTAGATACTCTGAGAAGCATAGATGTGTCCTGAGTTCATGCAGGTCAGTGTCAGTGGTGTGCCCTCTCACCCTAGGAAGAAACTGCTTTTGATGTTATCCTGGGAAGCAGGTTGTGTCCTGTTTTACAGATGATGAACACAAGTGCTAGAGTCTGGGTATATTTATTACTCAGGGTCTTCAGCCACTGTGTTATCCTTGGACATCATTTAAATACCATTCCAGTGGGAAACAAAATTGGATTGCATAGAACCAATTTACAAATAATGCTTCAGAACCCAATCTATTTTGGCTTCAATGGAAGAATTAAAAGTAGGCAAATGAGCTGGTGTGGCATACGCCTTTGATCTTAGCATTAGGGAAGCAAAGGCAGGTAGATCTCTGAGTTTGAGGCCAGCCAGTCTACATAATGAGACTGTGCTAGACAGACGACCCCTTCTAGAGATTAAACATCCAGCATGGTGACTATAGTTAGGATAGTATATTAAATACTTGAATTTTTCTGAGATCTTGTGTTCGTGCCACAAAATTTAATTAAAAATGCATGACTTGAAGTATTAACAAGCTGTACTGTGCTAATTATTTTACACTGTACATGTTAAGACAGGCTGTACATTACATAAATATATGTGATTTGTAGTAAAGATAGAGACAAAAGTTTACAACAGGCAAGAGTTGTAAACTATAACAAATTCAATAGAGTAGCAAGTTCAGGCTTTGCAAACCACATGCAGTTCCCAGCACATATTTTGTGGTGTTTGTTGTTATTACAGGTCATTTGCTGTTAGTTGTCATTGAGAGATGTAGGTTGCTTCTTGTAGGTGCTCCCCTCAGCCCTGTGTATGTGAGTAAGCTTGAGGCACTTCTGCATTGTAACAGCTCTTCCTCCTGTGGCCACTTTGCATTTGGAACCTCTTGTGAATTCAGAGCTTGTGGTTGGCACCTGATTATGCTTGGACACGCCCAAAAAAGGGTGCCAAGGGCCCCTTCCAAGTGATGGGCCCACATGCTCTATTGCCTCTTCACACCTTGTGATTGTTTTTACATTTTGAACAAACTTGCTTGTTGAAAGGCATGGCAGTTGGAAAAAAGGTGACTAAAGAAGTTGGTGGTGCCTTACTGTTGTGTGTCACTTGTCCTATTTTTGTGATGATGAGGATAGAGCCCAGGTCCATGAATATGCTAAGCAAGTGTTCTGCCATTGAGCTCCACCCCAGCTGTGCTTCATTAGGTCATGGGACTAATCACTGTGAGCTGCCACCTTCCTGAATCTAGAACACCAAAAGGTATTTATTTTTTAGCATGTAGTAGAATCACTTGAACAGCTTTTATTATTTTCCTTCTTTTTATGCAGTGTAAAAATACTACTGAAGGGTTGATTGACTGCAATTTTTGTTGTTGTTGTTGTTGCTGATGGCTCAGTGGTCAGGCGTATGTGTTATTATTGCAGAGGAACCAGGTTCATTTCACAGTGCCCACATGGTGGTTCACCACCATCTGTAACTCTGCTTCCAAGAACTCCAAGACTCTTTTCCTAGGGCACCAAGCACACACATGTTATACATACATACTATATATGCAGGCAAAATATTCATACCTATAAAAATAAATAAATCTCAAAAAATTTTAAATACTATTTTGGTACTTATGTTTTCCATGAAGTAATATTCAGTAATGTATTGTTTTGGCAGGGAACACACTTATTTAAAACAAGTATTTTCCTGTGTGTAATAACATTTCTTTTCTTAAACTGATTACCAGGAACTGGAGAAGATGAAGATTATGTTGATGATTTTAATAGGTAAGAAAAACCTTGAAGTGACTATGTAAATTTTTTAAATACTTTCTGCATACAGGCATGGCAAAATTACATTAGGATTTACTTTGTCTTTGATTCTCTTATTCATGTTGACTGAAAGAACAAACAGATAGTTCAACCAAAATTACGTTTTGGAGTGACAACTTCTTACATTAGAATACAGACGAATATGTATGTTGTGTTGGGAAAGTTGGAAATAGTAAGATAAAGAAATGAACCTGGGATTGGCCTGTTAATTTGAAACCAAGTCAGTAGCTTACCCTGACTTTTTGGTTTTTGAGACAGGGTTTCTCTGTGTCGCTTTGGAGCCTATCCTGGCACTCGCTCTGAGACCAGGCTGGACTCGAACCCACAGAGATCCACCTGCCTCTGCCTCCCGAGTGCTGGGATTAAAGTCGTGCGCCACCAACGCCCGGCCTTTATCCTGACTTTTCTTGTGTCCTTTTGTCTTTGTGGTGGACATTGTCTATGTTTGTGTTAAACAAAACTGCCTTCTTCAACGTGACATTACTTAACATTTTGTTGGAGGTAAGTTTATGAATTGCCTACTAATATGAAAGTAATATTTGTTATAGATGTAATCAGAAAATTTAAATTATATGCCTCGAATTTTGACAGTTTCTTGATTAGAAATGTCTATTTATTACAGTAATTTATTGTACTGTATTTTAGAGCTAAGAATAGCATGTGGTGAGTGACAGTTGAGAAATGCAAGTTTTCTGTGTGATAGCCACTGTTGCCTTGTGAGTTTTCCTAGATGATGTATATGAGATTGACGTTTAATGTTGCATGTTACCTATAGGGTTAAAATCTCTGGAAACTATACTTTTCCATGGCAGTTATACTTTAGAGCTCATTTTCATTTTTTCCCTCTCCACATTAGTGCCAGCCATCGCTCAGAAAGAAGTGAGTTAAGTATTGGTGAAGAAATTGAAGAAGACCTTTCCATGGGAGTAGACGATGTCAACACCAGTGATAAAGTAAGGTGCTAGCACAGTCTGTGGGTGCCTCTGTCCATTTATTGACTTGTTGATTTGCTATGAGGCTTAGCAAATTTATATGACTAGTTTAAAAAAAAATGGTTGAAAATTAGAAAAAGTTCATGATAGTTCCCTTGTCTAAGTCTGAAGAAAACCTTGAAGGATATGTGACTCACAGCTGTCATTATTTGGTATTTGTACTCTGGCAGGCCTGGGTTAAGGGTGGCATCAAATGTGTCTCACTGGGAGTTAAAAGTGAGGGTGTGTCCATGGGAAATCTGATCCTTTCAGGCTGGCCAAGGCAAGGTTGAGGCAGAGCTTCAGAAGGCAAGAGAGCAGCTGGCTTTGCTTTGAAAGCCTTTTGATGTAAAGTCCACAGTGGAGCTTTTCATGGAGTAGAGACGAGACGAGCTATGACGCCTCTGTTGTTGGCAGCCTGACAGGTCTGCCTTTCATCCCCTGAGTGCAGTGCGGCTAGGAGACGGCTGCTGCCTCCCTTCCAGATGAGGGGATGTAGGCTGTGTTCAGATTAAGTGTCTTCGTTTTCTGGTTTGGATTCTTTGAGAGAAGATCCTGGTTATAAGTCCCAGGGTGGCCTTGAACTCAGTATGTAGCCTAGGAAGGCCTCAAACTTGAACCAAGTCTCCTGCCTCCATCTTTCAGGTGTCTTAGGTAAGCATGGGGCTTTCGTCTCAGTCTCTTTTGTGGGTTTTCTGTTGGTGTTTGGTTTGTCTGTCCTGGAACTTACTCTGTAGACCAGGCTGGCCTCAAACTCACAGAGATCCTCCTACCTCCAATTCCCAAGTGCTGGGACTAAAAGTGTGTACCACTATGCCTAGCTTCATCTCAGTTTCTTTTAAGGTGAAAGTATTGATACTTAAATGACAATAGGTAAGAGATCATCTCTAATTACTAACCCAGTATATAAGCAAATATTTGGCCCTTCTCTCGCCTTTTCACCATTTGTCATCAGTAAGAGGCAAACAATGTGAGGTCTTACTAAAAACTACTGAGGATTGTTTGTGATGTAACTTATGTTGGAGGTCAGCTTCGTGGTAATATCACAGGTTTCAGAACAGATGAAGGGTTAGCAGTGAGCACTTGTGTAGCAAGCATGTGGCCTTGGGTTTGAGCCCTAGCGGCAGGTAGCACTGACTGGGAGGGAGAGGGAGAGAGGAAAATGAGGATTCTGAACAACTACCGGTTTTCAAATTTTCACAATATTCAACATTTTCAGTGCTTTGATTTAGCATAGTGCAGGAGGTCCTAGCCAAAGCAATCAGGCTAGAAAAAGGGAAGGAAGAAGTCAAATTGACATTTGACTAGCTTTATCAAAATACATATAAAATACGAAGGAGTCTGCCTTGAAGCTTTTAGAACTGATTAACAGACTGAGCATAGGCACAAAGTCATACAAAGTCAGCAGCATTGCTGTACATTAAAGCACACTGTAAAATAGAAACAAAAAACAGTCCCATTTGCTGTGGTCTTCCCTTGCTTTATATCAACACTAAAAGCTCCTCAGCTAACTGTAGATTGTGAAAGGTCACTTTTTATCCATAGGTTTTCTTCTTTCTTGCCTCTAGTCTAAAGTTAGCATTAATACAGGATTCAATTGTTTTGCAAATAAAATGCAATACCTTAATGAATTCATTATTTATAGTGGTGAGAGTAAAAAAGCCCAAGTTCTCAGTATGTGGGCTTTTCTGAGTTTCATTTTTTAAAATGTAATGATTCGGGCCAGGTGGTGGTGGCGAGGCCTTTAATCCCAGCACCAGGGAGGCAGAGGCAGGCGGATCTCTGTGAATTCAAGGGCAGCCTGGTCTACAGAGCGAGTTCCAGGACAGCTAGGACTGTTACATAGAGAAACCCTGTCTCAAAAAACAAAAAATCAAAGGGAACAAAATCAACTGGGGGAAGAAAACAGCTTTCAAAAGAATTGTAATGACTTTAAGGTTCCCAATAATTGTGTTTGTACAGATAGTTGTATACTAAGACTAATGTTTGACCAGGAAGGAGGAACGAGCGTGATGTATTTAAAATGATTTTATTTCTGATATTTCCTTTTATCCAAAGAATAACAAAATGGGAAAGTGTAAAGGGCCAAATGAATCTTAAGAGAGTGAGTGTCAAAGCATTTGGAGAGGAACCTGTTTTCACTCAGTATTGTGTGTCCCTATCCCTCCCTTCTCCTGTTAACTCCGTTCTCAGCAGGTTACAGAAGATAAATCAATTATAACAATATGCTTTTACAGATTGATTCAGACTGTGTTGTAGACTGATTCTTTTCTTTGTTTTGGACAACAAAGCTCGATGACCTCACTCAGGACCTGACTGTTTCCCAGCTCAGTGATGTGGCGGATTATCTGGAAGACGTTGCATAGACAGGAAAAGGAAGTATTCTGACCAACAGAAGAGAACAGACTTGTCGGCTCCGTGGCCCCCAGTCAGTCACTCTTGCTGGAATGTACGCTCCTGCTGGTGCCTTGCATTTCAAAGACTGCAGATATTTTTAAAAGTTAACTTTTCAGTTTAGTAAACAAAATACTTCCTATATGAGCCCATGTCTAGGAGGTTAATACTCTTCATTTGGTTTAGCTGTATATCGCCAAGGAGCTTGTCTATATTCAGGTGCATTATAGCAAGGAAACCCCTGAAATACCAGTGTTAAAGAGCAGAAAGCGGGGTCAGTACAGCCGCAGTTTGTCACTGTATCTCTGGCTGCTGCAGAGATCTCTGAAACCTCACATTAGCCACGGAAAGCTAACCCACTTAATGTACATGAGGTGAGTTAGCCCGAAGTTGGCGAACTGACCTGATAAATCTGTGATGCTGAAGTGTATCAGTTCAAACTAAATTGGATGTGTGAACTTTATTTTGTATTTCCTTCCATTTGGAAGGTCTGTTAGACCATTAAGGTTATATTATAAGTACTCTGTGCTATTAGTTTTGCTTGTTTTAAACTAGAAGTGGTTAGGACGTAGTTCATAGACTTGTCAATAACAGTTAAAGTTTAAGGTCACATTTCATCCTGCTGTCTGTAAGCAACTGTAGACACAGATTACTTCATTACAGTCTTAATTTATTTCTAAAGATGCCTTGAAACATTCAGTACCAAAATGCATCTGAAACCATTAAGCAATGCTTTTATTTCAGATCTGTAAGTTGATTATATTTAAATCCAAATTGGAATGAAA
This sequence comes from Cricetulus griseus, assembly GCF_003668045.3. Lineage (NCBI taxonomy): Eukaryota > Metazoa > Chordata > Mammalia > Rodentia > Cricetidae > Cricetulus > Cricetulus griseus. Next base: position 292,374,746 of record NC_048595.1, on the reverse strand, counting down.
TAGTAGTAATGGCCTAAGACCATGTATATCCAGTTTGACAAACTTTGTATACTGTACATAATTGCATGTAGTCCTTTAAAAATAGAGCCAATAATAGAATTTCTGGCATATTTAGATCATATTGTAGTAGAGTTTCAGGGATGTAGGCTGCTGGTGTTTGTAATGCTAAAATACTTAATTGTGCAAGGAGGAAACTCAGTCCTATTCATGTACAGTCATAACGCAGCTAAGTAAAATTTAGGAGTTGTGAAACTTTGATACATTTTATTTCAATTGTGACTGTTAAAAGTTACCTTTATTAATAAAAAAGAGAAATTAGAAATCCATCCATGTTGAATAAGTGAGCAGAGGCTGTGTATCAGTGCCACTTTCCATTCCATTATTGCTAAGTAGAGCTAGTGACATTCATCAGACTGAGAGTTCAGAGGAAATGAAAATGTAGTAAAGATCTCTTTCTGACAGTAGAGTCTGGCTTCTTAAAACTTGAGTGAAACTGAACTATAAACATCAAGAGGAAGTAGGACAGAAAATGGACCGTGTGGCCTGGAAGCCCCTGTGTATTTCTGTCCTCAGTCTGCCCTGACATGGTGCTGTCTGTCTTTTCATGCTGTACTCTTAGAAACAGTGCTGTATGAGGACACTGTCTGCTTGTTAGAAACTGCACTACCCTGTGTCGTCTCTTCACTGCTTTGTAAGCACACTGGAGCCGGTGGGCCCCTGGGGTCTGGAGCAGCTGTATGATTTAATAGTTGGTAGGCACTACAAGTGAGTGAACTGACCTTCAAGCATGGCAGGATGTGGCTTTTTATATTTGAGGAAGACTTTCCAACAGTCAGATATGAAATTTGTCACTTTCTATTACCCAGTGACTGACATTTTGCTAATTCTTGAGAACGTGGAGTGAAAAAGCCAAACTGCAACTTTGTGGTCAGCACTACATAAAGGTATTGAATAATTCTGAACAATGTGAAATTCAACAAGCAGGAAGCTGTTTCCAAGTATTCCCTGCCTAGGTATTGTTAACCTGTTAAACTTGAACAGGGTCTGCATATAGTAATGTTTCTTTTGTTTGAAATGAATTAAAGTGTTGATCAGTGGTCACCTGTATTTCACCTTGGCGTTTGTTATGTTGAGCTAACAGGACTTTGATTTGTGAAGTGTTTATGCCATTTAGTTTGATGAGCAGTTCTCCTGCTCTCTTATTGCAGCAGTGGTGTAGTGGTTTACCATGCAGATATTTCTCCTGCCTCCCTCTTGCCTCAGTCCGGCTCAAGCCTCTGTACACTGTGTAGGGTTGAGCACTGCAGCCCATGCACCCTCAGCTGCTCAAGTTGCTGTATTCGCCTCTCCTTGTCTGAAGTGGCTTCCTGGAGCCACACAAGGCTAGTTATCAGAGAAATCTGAACACTAGACTAGGGGCCCCTCTCTACATTGATATTTATCCTTGTGTTTTATTTGCCTCATTATTATGGAAGATATGAACAGTTCATTCACTCTAGATAGGATGCCAAACAACAGACCAAAGAAACTCTTCAGGTCTGGTTTAGTATAGCTATATTTCCAGGCGCCCACACCAGCACATATGACTACTTACGTCCAGCATGCTTGGAGCTTCCCAGTCAACTTGGAGCAGCTCTACTAGTCTCCTCCTAGCAACTGTACTGCATGTCTAGCCTTGGGGAGGGGAGCTGCACCAGCTTTGTAGCTTTCTAAACTTCCTGAGTCTACAAGTTTTCTTAGCCTTCTCCCTACAGAAGGGGGTGTTCTGATTGGGAGGTCACCACACAGCACTCACACTCTGGAGTGGTCCGTGTCCTTGTTTGTTGTCTGGATGCTCCAGAAGAACAGGAGCTTTTCTAAAAACTAGTTTATCTAAAACAGTATTTGGACCCTAGTATATACTTAATAATGGTTTTTGTAATAGGGCAGAGTCAGGAGAGCAGAAACAGCTCTCCTGGAGAGAGGTGTCCAGCCCCAGCTCTGGTCACCAGACTAGGAAGTGATCCCCATGGTTCTCTGCCTCTGTGCATTAATACACCATGCTTCTAGGCCCTTGCGCTAGGGAAGGTATTAGTGGGGAGATGAAGTACAGAGGATATTTTAGCCTAAGCAGATGAAGTCAAAGCTACCAAGCTAGTTAGATTGGAGATGACATTTTTTTCTATCTAAAACAAATTGCTATGAAAGAAGAATGAACCAAAAATTTTTCCTTTTTTTATTTTATTCATGTGGATATTTTGCCTGCATATATGGCTGTACCAAATGTGTATAGTGCCCACAGAAGCCAGAAGGCATTGGATCCCCTGGTCTAAAGTTAATGATGGTTATGAGCCACCATGTAGGTACTGAGACTTGAACCCAGGTCCTCAGGAATAGCACTTAACTGCTGAGCCATCTTGCCAGGCCTGTGGGAGTTTTGTTGTTGTTTATTTGTTTTCTTCTACATGGGTTCCTGCCATGTTGCTTGGGGTGTTTGGGACTGTGGATGTATACCAGTGTGGCTGACTCTCAAGTGAATTTAGATTTTTAATCATTGGGCTAAAAAAAGAAACAGTAAAATTTAAAAAGTCTTTGGGCTAGGAAGGTGGATTGACAAAACATATCATGACCTTACTTGTGAACTTACAGATTAATCCAAAGAACTCTCTTTACAAAAAGGCCAAGATGACACAAACAGTTGGGAAACTCGGACAGAGGTCCATGTGGTCCTCCCCCATGTCCTGTGTCCTATCTGTCATGCCCCCCTTTTCCCCCTCCCCCCTTAACTGGTCAATGCTGAAGTAGTGACATGGAAAACTGTCACTGGTAGAGAACAGAATGTTCCAGGGTATGATCCTGAAAAGGAGGCAGTCATTCCCAGGAAGATGGTTTGTGGGTGTAGCTTACACCGTATAAAAAAGTCTTCCTACCAGAACATGACTCTTTGAGCCCATGAGGTTGAGTGTCATCAGAAGTTAGACTAGTCCTACAGGGCAAATCTACTTCCAAAGGTAACACCTCCCAAGGGTCCCAGACAGCTTCTAGAAGGTTGTGCTGTCCATGTCTGCCTGTCTTTATGGCAGCTGTATAGATTGAGGTTTGTTTCTGTAGACCTGCCCCTCTTCCTAAAAAAAAAAACAGGAGCCAGGAAAGGAAAGGCCCTTGTAGCCAACTGAGTCCATGAGGGTGAGTGGACAAGGATACCCAAGATAATCTTAGTTTCTGGCATCTCAGTTGGGAGCTTGGTTTGGCCTCTTACAAACTCAGTGAGTTTCCCGTTTAATTTTGCAGTACCTAATGAAGCATCTGTGTTGTACTTGTTTTATGTAATGGAAGGACTCCATTGACGTCTTAACTGTTAATGTTGGCTATGCTAGGCCCTACTGATGAAGGGTCATGAGGGGGAAAGACCTTTCTTGGCACAGTTGTTCTTGACTCAAAGACCTAGGGTGCCAGACAGACATAGTCAACAAAGATGGCTCTGGGACAATGGCTCACAAGTCCATAATCTCATGCTGGTAAAAACTAAAGATACACAGACACTTGTGGGCATAAACAAAGTGGAGGCAAGCTTTACCTAGGAAAATTATGGGAGAAAGTAAAAAGAGAAAATCCAGAGTGGGAGGGGTGTCTAAGAGGAAAAAGCTTTTATAGGACAATGGCAAAAACTGGACAAAAGTTGAGGCAATTACTGTGAGACTGGGCCATTATGGACCACGCTAGTGGAGGTCCCATGTGCTCCATGTATGTCCCTCTGTCGTAACAGATCATGTACCTCCGCCTGCCTCAGAGGGGATCTGAGTTCAGGGTGCAACTCTGTGGACAATGAGACCTTCCTCCTAATTTTGCTAGCCAACCATTTCTGGGAGGACATCCCTCCCTTGCTCCATACCAGGCTCCCTGCTTTCCAGAATATGTGGCCCATGTCATGTGTCATGCCACTTACTATGATGCCACTTACTCACAAATGGCCCGAATTTGTTCAGTTAGATTTAAAGTATTTAGGGAAGAAAACTTTTTCATAGCTGTCTGTGAGCATGTAAGGGACCATGTGCCCTTCACTGTGACAGTCTAGAGTAAGCAGAGTCTGAGGATGGCGTGATACGTTCTGCACAGCTCCACAGCAGCAGGTGAGAGAGGGCTGCCAGAGATGATCTCTGTCCTCCACCTCTCGGTGCATCTGCCCACTGATGGCTAGTGACTTTTGAGATGTAATTCTTTCAAAGCTGGAGGGTTATTGTTTCCTTTGTTCTCTGCTATCTATCTTTGGAGGATCATCCATTATATAACAAAGACAAGTACCAACAAAAGAATGTCCAAATGGTTTCACTGATGCTCACATTACCTTAAAACCACTGCTTCTGTGGTGGTCTTTGTATGCACGTGCATGTTCATGTGTGAGTGGCAATGTAGTCATCCAGGGCACTTGTGTAGAGGTCAGAGGACATCCTCAGACATTGAAAGACAATCTCTTGTTCACTGTTATGTGTACTGGGGTAGGTGACTGACCCTCACGTTTCTGTGTATCCTGTCTCCACTTCAAACCTTACTATAGGACACTGGGATTACAGATGGGCACTGGGGATGTGAACTCAGGACACAGCAAGCACTTTATCCACTGGATATTTGTTTAACTAGGTAATGATGTGTTACATATTTTTCTCCTGCATTTGTTTAACTATGTAAAGATGTGTTGCATTTGCATTAAATAAAATTAACCTGGGCTCAGAGAGGCAGGGTTAGCAGCTGGTTGACAGGAAGTAGAAGGGAGAAGGGATGCTTGGGTCTTTTAGTTGGGGCGGTGTGGAAGGAGAGAGAAATTTAGCCAGTTGCTTCTCTAACTGGCTGAGCTTGCAGATTTTCACCCTAGCCTTTGAATCTTGAGTTTTACTAGATGACAGAGATTTAGTTAGAACTGCCTTTATCGGCAGCAACAGAACCATTACCTGGAGGAACACAATTCCCCCCAAGCCATGGCCTGACCAGCCAGGCCACTAGTAGTTTAAAGTGCAGCCACAGCCACAGGGAGAAGGAAAAGCAGTTCGAAGCTTTATCCTTTCAATGTATTTATGGGGTGGGGATACCGGGTGCATATTTCATGGTGAACATGTGGAAGTCAGTCCTCTCCTTCTACCACGGGTCCCGGGAACCAAAATCAGATTGTCAGGTTTGTACCACAAGCACTTTATCTCCTGAGCCATCTCTCCAACTGTATTTTTTTATAAATAAATGTTTTTCATACAATATATTCTGATCACTGTTTTCCCACCCTCATCTCCACCCATATCCTCCCCAGCCATTTCCAACAACCACCACCAACCCATCCAACACCACACCCCTCTTTTTCTTGAGAAAACAGGCAAAAAAAAATTAAAAGGGAAATAAAAATTAAAAGCATGAGAAACACAGAGACATACACACAAACCCAAGAAAACATAATATACAAGTATATGAAACCATATCATACAAGCAAAATATCAGGCTGAAGAAAATAACAAAACAGAGACCAAAAAAAAAAAAAATCTACGAAAACATCGTTGAGTTCATTTTGTGTCAGGCATGGGACCTCCCTTAAGTGTGATTTATATTCTCAATGAGACTCCATCGGAGAAACTAATTTTTCCTTTGCAAGCAGTGGTCAGTTGGAGATAGCTTCTGAGCTGGTGTCCACTTTCCCCCTCAGCACTGGGACCCCATCTGGCTTGAACCTGTGCGAGTCCTATTGCATGCTGCCATAGTCTCTGGGAGTTTATATGTGTTAGCCCTGTTGCGTCTGGAAGACAGTTTCCTTGGTGTCTTCCATCCCCTCTGATTCTTACAGTCTTTCGGTCTCTTCTGAGAGTTCCCTGTACCCTGAGGGGAGGGAGATGATGGACACATCCCATTTTGGACTGATCATTCCAAGGTCTTGCTGCATGTTGTCCAGTCATGAGTCTCTATAGTTCTCATGTACTACAGGAAGGAGCTTTCTCTGATGATGGCTGAAGGGCATTGATTTGTAGGTACAGCAGAATGTCATTAGGAGTTGTTTTATTGCTGTGTTCCTTTAGTAGAACTCTACAGTATTTGGTTTTCCCGTAGGTCCATAGCTTATCTAGCCTCAGTTTTCTGGCCACCCAAGCAGTGTCAGGCATGGGTTCCATCTCCTAGAATGGACTTTGATTCCAGTTAGAGAGTGGGTGGTTACTCCCACAATGTTTGTGACACTTTTTATTAGCACATCATGTAGCAGGTCACCATTGCATATCTAAGGGCTTATAGTTGGGTTGGTGTTTACCTTTCTCTGGTAGCTTACAGAATACCTTCCAGTACCAGGAATACTAGTTGGCAAGGGTGAAGGCTCTAGTTAGGCACCAACTCAACTTGTCTATGTTCAGTGAGAATATTTGTCTTCTGCGATAGGGCCTCATCATCAGTCTATGGAGAACAACCAATAGCCTTGGCGATAACCTAAGCTGTTTGGGGATTTCTATGGAGCCCTTTTGGCCAGAAATTTAACTAGAAGTCACCCATTCCTGGACAGACTTAGTAGACTTCCTAGGGGAGGCCTCACCCTCTCTGTGGAGCAGATGAGAGGAGGGGGGAGGAGGGGGTGTGGGAGGAGAGGAGGGAGGGGGAAGTGGGATTCTAATGTAAAAAAATAAATTAATTAAAATACTGGGAGAAAAAAAAAATAAGTAACCCATTCCTGGCACTGGGGGTTTCACTTGGTGGCAAAAGCTGGGGTTTCGTCTCCCCTATCATTTGGTGACTCCATTTAGATTTCTTTAACAAATGTACATATTTAAGAAGCTTCAACTATAGTTGGTTTTTATATGACCCCTTCAAATGGCCCTTGGTGTTAGCTATCCTTGCATCCTCTGCCTTACTCCTCCCCCCCTTGTCTCTAACTGTATACTCTATTTCTCCTTCCTTGGGAGATCTCTCTTGCTCTATACCTTTGCTCTAACCTCTTTGGTTATATGGAGTGTGGTATGCCCATGAAGGCTTAAAAGCTAACATCCACATAGAAGAGAATACCTACTGTATTTGTCTTTTGGGGTCTTTTCCCCCCTCACTCAGTATGATTTTTTGAAGCTCCATTCACTTATCCATGAATTACATGATTTGTAATAGCTGAATAATACTTTATTGTGTAAATGTATCACATTTTCATTGTCTACTCATCTGTTGATGAGCATCTGGGCTGTTTCCAGTTTCTGGCTGTTATGAATAGAGTAGCAGTGAACATGGATGAAGAGCAAATGTCTGTGGTAGGACGTAGAGCCCTTTGAGTATATGCAAAAGAGCGGTATGGCTAGCTCTTGAAGTAGATCTATTCCCAGCTTTCTGGGGAACTGCCACACTGCTTTCCATGGTGGTTATACAAAATTTCCCTCCCACCATTAATGGATGTATGTTCTTCCCCCACACCCTTGCCAGCATAAGCTTGATGTTGGTCATTCTGACTGGTGTAAATGTCAAAGCAGTTTTGATCTGCACTTCTCTGATGATTAAGGGTGTTGAACATTTCTTTAAGTGCTTCTCAGACATTTGTGTTTCACCTTTTGAGAACTCTGTGTAGTTCTGTATCCCTGGTTTTTTAATCTGGTTGTTTGTTTTCTTGATGGCCAGCTTTCTCTTTTGAGTTACAAACACGAATGAATTACATGACAATCCCAGTTCCCTTCTCCCTCCCCTGATGGCCAGCTTTCTTATTTTTAGTTTTTTATGTATGTTAGATATTAACCCTCTATCAGATATGTAATTGGTAAAGAGCTTTCCCTACTTTGTAGCCTGCCACTTTGTCCGAATGATGGTGTCCTTGGCCATGCAGAAGCTTTTCATTTTCCGGAGGTTCCATTTATTCATCGTTGTGCTATCAGTGTCCTGTGCCAGTGAGTTCAAGACTCCTCCCGCTAGACCCCACCGTCAGCATGTCCATCTCCAGATTAAGCCTTAAATATTCTTCAAATTGGATGTTATAGTGAGGCTTGGGTCAAATAATAAATCAGTCTATGTATGTAAAAGTATGTGTCCTGAGTGAAACAGCAAGTACAAATGACAATGAATGCTTACTCAGGGGGGACTAGAGAGACCACTGCCTGCAGTCAGACAGTGTCCAGGTACTACTGTGCCCTGGTAGGGTGAGACCCTAGCTCTTCCTCAGAGCTGTTGCAACCCTAGCTCTTGGGGTACCTGTAGACTGTGGAGTCTGGGAAATGGGGTACTGGTAGACTGTGAAGTCTGGATGGTGGCACTGTCCTCCCTAAAATGTGACTTCTCCGTAAATGACTGCATGGACTCCAGGACTTTGGAAATGATGAGTTAGTGCTGTGTGGGTCAGCTCTTGGGCCTCAACTGGGACCATGGGCAGCAGGCTGCCAGGCCAGGCAAGGCTTGGAGAAGGACATAAGACTTCACAAAAAGCCAATGGACCATACAGTTCACCAAGGGAACACACCAGAGAAGCCATCAACCCCCGGTCCTGAGGATGTGATGCGAAGTCACAAGGTCTGGGAAAAGTTGTGTTCAAAATCAGTGAGAAGAAGAACTAAATGTCTTAAAAGCTCATCTTCAAAGAGTATTCAGAAACCGCTTCATGTTTCATTTGTTCTGCGGAGTATAAGCAAGATCACACAAAATGCCCCACAGTGAGGACAAAGGAACTAGGTCAGCCACCCTGCACACTTTCAAATCATGCTGCTGGGGCTCTGAGGGTGGCTTATCAAAAGGGATTTTTTCACTTCTTTGAAAAAGAAAAACAAAAACTACCATGGGCTTATAAAAATATTTGGCAATGTGCCCTAAGAAACACTAGCTTCTTTACGTATTCCCCCACACATACACACTGATAGTGAATTGGGGGCTCTAATGATTGGAGGAATTAACTTTACTAGGCTACAGCTATAGCTTTGTGCTGAAACACTTCTCTGGCAAGGTCCTGGGTCCAACCCCTAGTCCACCAAAATAAATAAATAAAAAATAAATAAATAAATAAATAAATAAGCAAGCAAATGAAAACAAGGACTTGTAGATGGAAATTGCATTTAATTGAGCAGTTTTGTATGACCAAGTAAGTACTCATCTGGTTCTTTGTACTGCCTATGGAGAGGGAGAGTGGAAGGGGGTATGGATATGGACCTGAGGAGAGACTGCTGGGGCAGGAGCAGGCAGGGCTGGGGGAACTAGGGGACAAGTGTGGATTTTGGATTCTCAATGCCTACATAAAAACTCAGTGTGGCAGAGAACATCTGTACACCAGTCCCAGGGAGGCAGACACAGGTCCTTCAAGCTTCAATCTGGTCTGTCCAGACTACCCACAAATGGCAAGTTCCAGATTTAATGAGAGCTTTTATCTCAAAAAGTGAGCTGGAACATGGGTGGGATGGGCTCATCAGGTAAAAGCCTAGTGACCTCAGTTTGGACCTCAGAGACCACTGTGGAAGAGAACCACACTTGTCCCCTAGTTCCAGATGAGCACTTATTTGGTCATACAAAACTGCTCAATTAAATGCAATTTCCATCTACAAGTCCTCTGAGCCCCACCTATGTACATGGCATTCATGTGCTCTCCCCCTCCCATACCTACACAGTCACACACACAGATAACAAAAAACATTCACACATGCATACACAGCTACACACATGCACAGAAATATAGGCCACGTTAGATTCGTGCCCCAATAGGAAGGTTTGCAGAAGATTATCTTGCTGGTACTCCCCAGATAAGCTGAATTTTCCACTGTGGTTTGACTTGTGTGGTTTTAGAAGTAAGGTACCTGCTGAGAGTGAGTCCCGTCATACAACAGCAGTATGCTGAGTGAGTCCTTATTCTCCAGTCCTGACTCAAACTGTAGCCTTGCCTCACTCACTCAAAGATGGGTGCCCTCATCAACTCAATCTTCTCCAAATGGGGGGATTACCAACATTAATAGTGATAATATGCTTAGGATGCAATTCAATGGTTTAATAAATTGTTCCTTAATGATAGTGATGATAGAACTGTGTGTGGTGGTTCTAAGGGAGTCTGTAAGCCATATGGATGCCAAGACAACTGCTGTGCTGGGCATCTTCAATGTCTTCCAACAGCTCCTGTGTTACAGGCTTGTTTCCTAGCTGGTTGTGGTGCTGAGAGGAAGTAGAAATTTTAGAAAATGGGGCCTATTGGAGGAAGGTGGGTCATCAGGGGTATGCCCTTAACCAGGCTATTGAGACATTAGCCTTTTGCTATCTTGAATGGTTGCTTCCTGGCCTCCAAATGTGAGCAGCTGCTCCCCATGACACACTCATCACTGTGAGTTTAGCCTCACATTTAAAACTATAGTCAAAATAACCCTTTCTTCCTTTTAGATTTTTTATATCTGGTATTTTGTCATGATGCATAAGGATGTATGTAGAATGCTCCATTTCAGGTGGATTTGGTTTTCTGAATTACTTGAGTGGGTAGCACATTGCAGGAGAATAAATAACCACAGATGTGTGAGGATACGGAGGTCACTATCACCAAAAAATAAAAATTTCCAGCTTTTCCTATTTTGACAAAAGTTCTTGTTTGCCAGAATACAACAGCTGTGTTAGGTATCTAGCATTTCTTTTGCTATTAAAAGAATAAGTATGCTCTTTATTCCTTGATCCATGCCAGTGGTGCAGGGAAAACTCCCCATAAGTGGCATACTCAGTGGACAGCATTGGGAATTCTCTATCACATAGACATTTGATGAGAGAAACAGAAACTATGTGATTAAACTAAGTTTTGAAATCTCCTTCACCAACTCAGATCATTACTTTTGAATTCAGCCAAAGTTAGATTGTCGAGGCAAGTACAAAGCAGACAGGCTTTGCCAGGCTGTGACACAAATGATCTCCAGCCTGGTCCCAAATGAACTCCTGTTCCCTCCGATCTGAAACCCCAGGAGCTCACTCTTTATTCCTGCATTACTCTTATCATCCTGGTCATCCAGGCTCACATCAGAGGGCCCAGAATGCTCTGCTCACATCATGCTAGGTCTTCACCAGCGCCAGGTTCCACACAAATTTTTCTCACAAGCTAGTTCCAAAGGCCCAAGTCCACATAATCAGATTTAGTCACAGCCACCACTTCCTGAGTTTTAAATCTCCCACAATGCAATGGAAATATAAGAGTAGTGCAGACACAAAGAAATACAGATCAGAGTGGAACTGGGAGCCGAGAAGTAAACCAGGACATCCACAACCAGATGAATTTTGTTATTGAGCCAAGTCCATTCACTATAGAAATAGCCTTGTCATATCATGACACCAGATCAGCAGTTCTCAACCTTCCTAATGCCGTAGTCCTTAATATAGTTCCTCATGCCCTGGTGGCCCCCAACCATAATTTTTTGTTGCTGCTTCATAACTCTAATTTTACTACTGTTATGAATCATAATGTAAAGGTGTGATGTGTAGGGTATCTGATATGCCACCCCCCCAAAGGGTCGTGACCCACAGGCTGAAAACCACTCACTGGGCTAGATTAAATGAGTAGACACCTGGAAAAGAGTGATAGCTCTTACTCAGCTCACATTTCATACAAAAACTAACTTAAAAATGGATTAGGAACAACCAGGTGCTTTAGCGGGAAAGACACCTGCTGCCAGGACTGAAAACTTGAACTCAGTCCCCAGAGGCCACATGGTAGGAGAACTGACTCTTGGAAGTTATCCTCTGGCATCCATATGCATGCTGTGGCTGTTTGCCACCCCACCCATGCACAATACATAGATACATAATAAATAAATCAAATCAATCAATCAATCAATAAATGTAAAAAAGAATTAAAGAAAATGGGTCACAGCCTTAAAGATCAATACTAAACTACTTACAAGAAATTATTAATATAAATCTTCACAATATTGTGTTTGGCAAAATATTCTTGGATAAATTACCCAAAGTCCAAAGGATAAAATAAAATAGGGAATAAAATAAATTTGCCCTCATCAAATGTGCAAACTTGGTGGTGATGATGATGGTGAGGATGGTGGTGATAGTGGTGATGGCAATGGTGATTGTGATGATCATGGTGATGGTGATTGTCACACATTTTTTATACTCTGGGCGCTTTGAGGGGCCCACCATGAGCTCCCAAATCACACGTGGAGACTTATTTTTACCTATAAACACCCAGCCTTAGCTTGGCTTGTTTCTAGCAAGCTTTTCTTTTCTTAAATTACCCCATCTACATTTTGTCTCGGGGCTTTTTCCTTTTCTTACTTCTGTATATTGTACTTTCACTCTTACTCTGTAGCTGGCTGGGTGAGTGGCCCCTGACGTCCTCCTCTCCTTGTTCTCTCTTGTTCCTTTTTCTCCTCCCAGATTTCTTCTCCTAGTTATACTTGCATCTGCCTTGCTGTTGACTATCCTGAGCTTTATTAGACCATCAGGTGTTTTAGATAAAGAATCACAGCTTCACTGAGTTAAACAAATACAACATAAAGAAAAGTAACACACCTTTAAGTACTCTACAGTAGATGTTGAAAAGTAAAATAAAAATAAAAATACTGCGAGACAAAAAAGGAAAAGAAATAGTTGATATAAATGGTCCATCTACTAGAGACCTTGAACTTGTATCAAAAACCCTTCAACAAAGGAAACTCTAGATGCCACAGATGTCAGCAATCACTTCCTCAAAACATAGAAGAAACAAAACAAGCCCTACAGAGGGACCAAGTCTTTGCTCATTTGTAATGAGAGTGATTCAGTGATGCCAAAACCAGATAATGGAGAAGAAATGAAGGCATTACACCAGTGTTTTTCACAAACAAAACCAAAAATAGAGAAAGTACTATCAAACCAAATCCCACTGTAGATAAAATTAGTAATATATAATGGTCCTGGACTCTGTTGTTTTCAATATTTACAAAGTAACATGAGCTGATATATTGATACTCTAAAAATAGTACATAATTTGATCAATTGAAAAATCCTTCAATGGATAAAATCAATACACAAAACACACAATCATAACTTAAAATTCTCAAACTAGAAAATTGTGTGTGTGTGTGTGTGTGTGTGTGTGTGTGTGTGTGTGTGTGTGTGTGTGTGTGTGTGTATGACCATGAAGGTGCCAGGTGCCTTGGAGCTGGAGTTACAGATGATTGTAAGCCTCCTGACAGGAGTGCTTTGGGACTTGGGCCCTCTGCAACAGCAGTACATGCTCTTAACTGCGGAGCCATAGCTGCAACCACATCTGTAACTCCAGCTTCATGGGGATCCAATGCCTCTGACCTCTGCAGGCACCTACAAGTGTGTTCACATGCCCACATATAGACAATCATAATTAAGAACAATAAAAACAAATCTTTAGTGGATGGAGAGATGGCTCAGTGGTTAAGAGCACTGACTGCCTTTCCATAAGACCTGGGCTTAGCTCCCTTTCAAACAGTTGTTAACTCCAGTTCAAGGGGATTTGATGCCCTCTTTCAACCTCTGATGGCACCTACACTCATGATAGACACACACACACACACACACACACACACACACACACACACAAATAATAAACCTTTTTCTTAAAGGTCAGATGCGGTGAACCTGATGCCTAAGGAAAACTCTTCCCTATAGAGGACCCCATGTGTGGCTGCTCCCGGCAGCAAGTTTTGTGTGTTGTTTGCTGCAGAAATGCCGGTACAGAACCTGTAAGGGGAAAACAACAGACTCCTGTGCACCATGTGCCCACAATGCCATCATCTGGGCTTTGAATGGACCTGTTTAAGACCACACAGGTCGTCCTGTACTAGGGCGTGGTCCTTCTACATCTCCAGGATGTAGCAGGTCCCCCGGCCCATGACTTCTGAGGAATAGGTACAGGCATCTTGGATGATGCAGATGGCTTGGGTCCATGAAGGGGATAGCACCTGTCTAGGGTTCACACATAGGCAAGACCCTAGTGGGCCAGGGGTAATAGGAATGGCCAGGGTCAGCCCAGTAGCTAGCAGAGTAAATTCTAAGGATTGGGACTAGAGAGATGGCTCTGAACACATCACTTCTCGTGCTTCTGGGGAAGCCCCACTCATTCCAGTGCCCCCCTTATAGAAGCCTCAGTTTCAGGTCCCCAGGCTGAGTCCCCTTTGTGTGCTGCCTGAGAGAAGCTTGGCTTCATGATCTAGCATGACTCAGGAGGGGACAAGGGGGATATGGCCTTTATTTTCCTGTCTACTTTGACTCTCATGACCCCAGCTTAAATTCTTGCCCATGGGCAAGAAGATGAATCAATGCTACCCTGAACCGAAGGCTTTGCCAGGGTCCTAGACACAGAATTCTAGTGCCGAAAACTTCCTGGGAGACATAAACTCTGTCCCATCCAAATCAGGTCTTCCAGTTCCCTGAGGACACCTGCACCCAGTGTGTCTGCCTTGATCTTAGCATCTATGGGGTTTCTGTTTTCTGGGCTCCTTTCCTGTGTCTCCTGGCCTTAGATGTACCCCATGTGCCCTGTGCTGGCTCTCTTACACTTCAGCATGTTCAGTCATCGCTTCAGCCTTCTCCGTCTGAGAACCCTTATGGATCTTGCCAGCCCGAGTGAGGGAAATGAGCCAGATCAGGATGGAAGTGGCTTACACGAAGGGCCACGTGTGTGTTTGTTAGGACACCTGGAAACCCCACACATGCTCAGCATGAAGTATAAACTGTAAAAAAGCTGCTGCTTTCTCTTACACTGTAGGAAGTGGCAAAGTAGCCTTAGTCCTCCTAACAAGAAGTGGGGTTGGGTGGGCTGCAACCCTATAACTTCTCCGTTTCCACCCATGCAACCTGGGGTGAGACACAACCTGGACATCAGAATCTTAGGAAGAATACCAGAGGGAGCCACGGGATGCTGGGGAAGGGGAGGAGAGCCTGCCACGTGGCTGGGATGTCCAACTGGTCCCAGATTTGACAGCACCGGGGAGAGCAGATGCCTGCTGTACATGGATGAGAACACAGCAACCAATATGTAGACCCCTTAGAAGCCAAACATGGGCTGTATCTGTTCCCAAGGCAGGGCCTGGGAGAGCGACTCTCGCTGACACTGTTCTCCGTGGGTAGCCCCAGGGTCGACAGGAGAGTTTGAAGAGGTTCAAGAACCTGGAACTAGCTTGTTTCCTAACTTGAATTAATAATAATAAAAAAACAAAAAAAAAACCAGGAACTAGGTGTATTCTGTGGCACAGGCCTGACTATGGGTGGTGACCAGTGGCCCCAAGGGACAGATATAAATGTTGCCCTTTCCTATGAGAAGAAGAATTCGGACTCAGCTGCTGACAGCTGCAGAAGGGCACTTTCGCCCACCCAAGATGGGCACAAGGAAGGAGACTTGAGCATGCCATGTAAGACCCCTCCAAGGTCTGTGAAAAATGTAGGGCTATAGAAATGGCTCCTTTTAACACCATGAGCCTGTCAGTCAGACTGCAAGCAGTATCGGCCAGGCCTGGGAAAGGGCAGAGTCAGTAGAGAGCTGCCGCGTGACACAGGGGAACCTGGAAGAGCTGAGTGGGAGGGAAACACCTGCAGTTCAGTCCTGTGGGAACTGAAGCAGTCTCTCCTGGGGGCTAGGAAGACTGTTGTGATTGACAGAGAATCCCTGGTCTAGCTCCAGTCCTGACTATATTGGCAGCCACGTAGCTCTCCATTCACCAGCACATAAACTGTGAGGTATGGGGCTGGAGAGTTGGCTTAGTGGTTAAAAGCCCTGGCTGCTCTTCAGAGGTCCTGAATTCAATTCCCAGCACCCACATGGTGGCTCACAACCATCTGTAATGAGATCTGGTGCCCTTCTCTGGCCTGCAGTCACACATGCAGGCAGAACACTGTATGTGTAATAAATAAAATCTTTAAAAAAAGAAAAAAAGATGTACTTGTCTAATACTGTAGTTTGCACTTTAAATCATCTCCAAAGGCCCATGAAATTGGTTCTCAGGTTCCCAGGGCGTGGTGGAACCTGAGACATGATGGAAACCTTTTAGGTCACTTGTGGTGGGGGCTGAATCTCTCTTCTCCTTTCTTCCTCTCTGCTCTTTTCTGCCTGATGTTCCCACCACAAAGAACTGCTTCACTACAGGCCTGAGGCATCACTTCCAATCAGCCGTGGATGGAAACTGCCAAAACTGTAGGCTAAAACAAACCTTTTCTCGTTGTAGGTTGATTTGCCTGGGGTGTTTTGTCAGGGTTAGCTAACACATTTTGCATATGATTTCTAACAGTGAACTTAAAAATGATACTGAAGAAAGCAAAGCGAAACAAATCAGAAACAAACTCATTGTAGAACAAGTGTTCTGGTTTTATGCTGTTGCTGTTACTAACACCATGACCAAAATCAAGTTAGGGGAGGCTTATGTGGCTTATGTGGCTTGTGCTTCCAGGTCGCATGCCCTCACTGGAGAAAGCCAGAGCTAGAACTCAAGCAGGAACTTGAGTGAGAAACCATGCAGGAACACTGCCTGCTGGTGCAATCACAGGTTAACATTCATCTAGCTTTCTAATACAGCCCAGGACCATTAGCCAGGGAATGGTGCCACCCACAGTGAACTGGGTCCTCCTGCATCAATTGACAACCATTACAATTCCCTACAGGCACACCCACAAGCTAATCTGATCCAACAGTCCTTCCACCGAAGTCCCTTCTCAGGTGATTGTAGGCTGTGTTGACAGCAAAAGCTAACTACTAGGTCATAAAGCTATCCCCAGAATCTAACTTAGATTTGCCCCAGATATTGGGACTATATGATAGAGTTTAAAATAACTATAATGTATATGTATCACATATTTATTCCATGTATATTCCATAATAATTCCTAGATATTATTAAAATACCTAAGGGAAATTTAGATAGCTTACATGAACAGATGGGAAATTCAGGCAGAGGTAGAGACATTACACCACAAATAGAAATGTATATTAAAATATGATGCTAGAAAAAAAGAATATGATTTCTTTTTAGGTGATAGACACAATTTATGAAAGAAGATATGAAGCTAATTGCCTTTCTGTTGTGGAGTTTTGGTGTTGGTGGTGAACAAGTACATAAAATATATTCAATACTAAAAGTGTAAAATCCCTGTTCTGAATGTCAATTCTAACTGTGTAGAAGTTCACTGAGTTGTGTAGACTTTGAGTCTACACAATTTTAGCTTGTGATGTTTTTATTTATTTGCAATTTATTTTTGTTCATAATAAAGTTTTAAAAATTTAAAAAACAGATACAAAGAATTCCTTGGCATGCACACCAGTGGTCACATCTTCCCTGAAGAAAGATGAACTTGAAGGCTGGTCAACCGAAGCCATATAAAGTGACACACGAAGTAAATGAGAATGAAGGAAACCTCACACAGTAGAGGATCTAAGGACAGTGGCAAGGATCAAATACACCCACAGTTAGAGCCCCAGAGGAGGAGAAAGAACAGGGCAGAAGAAATGTTAAGAGAATAACTAAGACAGTTACAGTGGAATTCAGGACAGCAAGCTCAGCAAGATGTGTACAAACCGAACAGAACCATCACACCAGAAAGGCTGACGTAGACACGTCAAGACCAAACCTTAAAAGTCAAAGATAAAGAGACAATACAGGAAGCATCAGAGATACAAAAGCAGACAAACACCCAGGATGACTAGCATTTCAGTAAGCTTGTTATCAAATACTCTTCAGCGTGGAAGTCGACCGAGGGAAGTCTCCAAGTACAGGAGGAAGGGCTAGAGGGATGACTCAGGAGCTCAGGGTCTTTATGCTTTTGAAAGGGACTTGAGTTCCATTCCCAGCTCTCTTACAAGGACACTCACAACTGCCTAAAACTTCAGCTCTTGGAAACCCAAGCTCCTCTGCTGGACTCCAAGGACACCTGGAGTTATGTGCACACAACCACATAGAGGCACACACCACACACACACACACACACACACACACACACACACCTTTCAAATAATAAATTATAGAAAGAAAAAACTGAACTATTTATCCAGAGTTGTGTATCTACTGCAAGTATATTTCCAAAATGGAAACAAAACAACATGTTTTTCAGACCATTCTTTTAGACAAACAGAAAAACAGAACAAACACAGTGCTGACTCACTGCTGGCAGATATGCTGCAAAAAGTGTGAAGTTGGTTTCTTAAGACTTTAAGAAAAAAATCACACCAGATGAAAAAGATTTAGATGTACAAAAATATGAAAAGTATGGGAAATAGAAAAAATGCAGCTCAAAATTTTTTCTTATGACTAATTCTTTAAAATTAATTTCTTGAAGTTAAAATTTTAATGATGTGTGTAGCATTCAGAAGTAAACGCATAAAAACAGTCGCATGGAAGCTGTGAGGAGGAAGGTCTGAAAACAACCAGGGCAGAGAGATGCTGGAAGTGCAAATGAGAGCTGCTAGGGTGTGATCTATGCTTTTAGGCACAAAGTGTTTGTTTCGAAACCTTTGGAGATATCGGTGAGTTCCGGCATCTTAAATATATTATTCATTAATTGCATAAGTAGGCCAATGGTCAAACTGAGACAAATTTTAAGGAGAAAAAAAAAAACTCAAATTGAGCTAACATCAGAATTATGTGAGAGAGTTTGTTTAAAAATTAAGCATCCTGAACTTTCTGGGTTCCACTCCCACTTGTGGAGGTTCTAAGGTGTGGGCTTCCAGGAGAGGCCCCTGTGTTGAAGGAGCAACCTCCACTATCAAGGGCTTTGCTAAGAGGAGGAAGGAGGTTGACCTCAAACTCAAAGACTGCTGGAGAATAAAAGGAAGGAGATTCATGGCCCCATATTTGTGAGTGATTGTTGTCTTCTCCAATAAGAGACACCGCTTTCATGGGTACTCACTGAGGTGCCTCAGATAGGCCAGATTCAAGTAGCACTAGTTAGGTCTTAAGACAGTGCAGCCTTGACAGAAGCCTAGGAAACCCCTTCCTGTTAAGAAGTTGTTGTACTTGTGTGGCCCTCATGAAGAAGCAGGGATTTCTGAGAAATCTAGTGTCCTGGGTCCACACCAGCCTTTAGAGTGGTCTTTCGTAGTGGAATAGGAACTCTAGGGTCCTCTGTGGACAGAGTGGCAACTGTAGAGTCCCTGTGGGTACAATGGGAGTGTAAGAACTACTGTGGAGAGTCCCTTTTGGGTTATAGTGAGAAAGCCCCATTGGTCAGTGTTAAGACCCACCACCTTCTTTTCTAGAGGCCACAGATCAGCAGTCTTCTGTAGAATCCAGGCTAGACTTTTGCCCAGGAGTCTTACATTCTCCATTTTGTTAATTGAGAGGCAATGCTTGCCGCAGTGGTCTAGAGGCAATGCTTGCATCAGACCAGGCTCTGGTGTTCAGCCTGTGCAATAAGTACACAGAAGAGGTGGGGGTGGGGGAGTGTGGCATCTCTGTGTAGATGCCACAGTGGGTGCCGATACCCTGGAGGAACTCAGATGAAGGCAACATATGGACAAGGATGTTCTTGTTTCACTTAGAATACAGCCCTTCAAGGTAACCAAACCAGAACTCTGAGGTCTGCTGTCTCAGCCACTTTGCCTCCTGGAGCTCTTTTGTTCTTTTCTTCCTATTTTTGGTCCCCCACAGCCCACATCTTCTACTTAGGGAATTCTTTGTGTCAGGCATAGTGCAAAGTTCATGGAGACAAGCCTACAGACCTTATGCCTGAATTCACATATTTTTCCCCATCAACTTGTAGCTGTTTAGTGGGATCAGTTAGCAATATTCTGATAAGTTAGATCAACGAAAACTCAGGTCTATGGTATCCATGCTTTAATATGACTTAGATGTGAGCTGTCCTGCCTCTCCTCTGATTCTTTATATCTGGTGTGTGTCTAATTTACACTTTTAAAGCAGCCATATTGATGCACATTCCCGAAGAGAAAACAGAGGCTCGGAGAAGACAACACACTACAGAGACAAGACTCCCATGCCAGCCTAGGCCTTCAACCTTAAAGCCCTCTGACCTTTCATTCCAGTAAATACCCCATGTATCTTGTGTCCCTCACCCAAACAACTCCCAGCCTTGCATCTCAGGGCTCACCCAGCCACTGCATCTCATCTCTTAGGGCCGCATTTGCATCTGCTTCTGTTTCTCAGGTTTCTGCCCACGATGGTTGGTTCATCTTGACTAGATTGGGAATTGCCTAGGAGATACAGTGCTGAGGATGTCTGTCAAGGTGTTTCCATAGAAACTGAACTGAGGAGAGAAGACTCACTCTGAACATCAGTGGCTCTATCCATGGGCTGGACTCCCAGGCTGACTAAAAAGGGAAAGATGAGACAGCAAAGCGAACAACAGCATTTGCCGCTCTGCTTCCAGATTTGAGATGTGAACAAGGTCCCGCTGCTATATCTGTGGGCCACTCCTGTCGTTACATCTTCCCCTCTTTGACAGACTGTACTTTCAATCCATCACTCCAAAATATCCCTTCCCTTTCAAGTTGCTTCTTATCAGTTGCTTGGTAACAGAAATGAGAAAAGTAACTAATTCAGTGTGCCATAATAATGTAGGAAGAGAGCAATGTCCACTCTTTAAATGGAAACAGTCCAGGGCATGACCCAGTAATATTCTCAGCAATATCTGAGGGCTGGGATGGCCTTGTGGATTTTGCCAAGCTTGGAAGCTGGGCTTAACAAGATATTTGAAGTGTCTAACCTGAGCACAGTAGCAAATGAGCTGGATCTCCAGCAAGGGAAGGTTGGAAAGGAAGTTGCCTCCACTTGGAAACTCTACGTCTTCTGTGTAAAGACCATCTACAGCTTTTCTTTTTCAAGTCAAAACCTCTTCCCTTTTGAGGATGACAAATCACAAAATTGGCTTGCCCCAGATTGATGCTGCCTTGCCTATCTCTGCATCAACTCAACACTGACAGAAGATTGGGTCTACAGATTGTTGCAGAAATGAGATAAGCGTATGAAAACCCACACTCTAGTTTTTCACATCAATCACTGCTTCGCTTACTCTCTCAATCTGAATGCTTGTTAGCGCTCCATTACTTGCATGGCCCTGCCCCAAACAACAGAGACAGCAGGGAACAAAACAGGCCCTGGTCCTTCTTGGCTGGACCTCACACAGATAGGAGGTGGAAATAAAAGCTACAGAAGAATTTCTGGGAACAGAAACAGCCAAGGGAAGAGAGGAGCCAGCTGCATGTCTAGGGGTGCTGAGCACATCCAAGGGACATCATGGTTGCCATGACAACTGGCATAAACAGGGAGGGAAGAAACTTCAGGGAAATGGAGCCATGTACATGGCCATTCCCCTATGAACCCTGTTAATCTTAGTGACCACTTAGGGTTCCATTCTGAGGCACCTGGGTGGCCCCAAGGGGTCTAGAACAGAATATAGACATGATCTAAATATCACTAAAACTATCTCCCTTCTGATGAGTGTAGACTGACTACAGAGGACAGGGGTTGGAGTAGGGTGCACACTTGGCAGATGTACCATGTCCAGATGGTTGGCACAGAAGGGAGAGAGAAGGCTTGGATGGAGTGGAAACTTGGAGGACTTGTTGTTGCAGCTGATGTAAAGAAAAGGCTTCAAGGGTGACTCTGAGGAGTCTTTCCAGACAGTCAGGGGTCACCTGCTGCTGAGCCTGGCACATATCCCCTTTCTGGAATTCACCTGGGGAGGGAGCAGCGAGTTTGGCTTCAGGTACCTGGGATTCTTTGGAGTACCAGAGGACATCTAGACTGTACATATAACTGGGGGTGCCCTTATATGGTGGTACCTGCTCTTAACACACAGCCACCTGGACCTTCAGAAATAACTTTTGGGATGTGTGGTTAGCTGCATATTGAGACCGTCTCGGACACATGGTAGCCTTATTGAAGCAAACATACAGTGGCAGTAGAAGTTGGCATGATGATTTCACAGGTGCTGCAAACGCAGAGTTAGCATCTTAATCCTCCGATTTCCAACTTCTGCCCTCCTAAGCTGTGAGAGAGCCCCCATGTGTGTGAGCCCCTGGTGTGGGCACTCCTTTGAGAGAATCTGACAGGTTCTCATGCTTTTCTGACAAAGTGCTGCCAGCTGTGCCCTGAGTGGTGGTATTTAGAGCTGGAAGATTAGAAGACAGTGGGGTCCCTTGACCAAACTCTTCTCTTCTGTGAGAGAGTGTGGGGCAGGCTTCCAGATGCTCTGACACCTCTGCAGCCTTCCTGATGGAGGCCTCACAGCAGATCCATAGTCATGAGCTCTTACCCCTCCCCAGCCTCAGAACCAAACACAGCCTCACCGTCTTCACTGGCAAGGCTTGGGAAGGGGAATCCTTACATTTTAATATTAGGTTTCCTGACATAATTTACAAACAGCTAAATCCATTCACTTCAGGACCATTTCAGTGAAGTTTGTTTGTTTGTTTGTTTGTTTTGTTTTGTGTTTTGTGAGACAGGGTTTCTCTGTGGCTTTTGGAGGCTGTCCTGGAACTAGCTCTTGTAGACCAGGCTATTCTCATACTCACAGAGATCTGCCTGCCTCTGCCTCCCGAGTGCTGGGATTAAAGGTGTGTGCCACCAACGCCCAGCTCGTTTCAGAGAATTTTAAGAAGTCCAGACTAACAGAGCCAAAACAATCAAGACACAGAGAATCTATATCCTGGTCCCACTCCAACCTACCATCTCACAGATCCTGCACCTTCCTGTCCCCATGTCCCCTTCCCACTCTAAGTAGCAGCTGATATATTTGCAGTCACTGAAGCTGTCCCAGAATATCATATCAGTAGTATTCAAAAGAGCCTGTTCTCTTAACATGGGTTCTTACACATGGATCTTCAGTGTCTATGTTGTGGTCTTGAATGCAGCCAGCAGACAATGAGTCAGACACATCACAGTGAGGCTGTGTTGAGTGCCCAAGATTGTTTGTCCTTAATGGAGTACATCCCCTACAGAAATAGGCAGGCTCTTATCTCCTGAACAACCAGTGGGTCTAACACGTAGTCCACCTGGTGTATCTTCTCATTCAGTGTGATTTCCTGGTCACTCTTCTGCCCAAGCTGGCACACGGCCATTGTTTCCTGTCCTGTCCACTTTTCCACACACCCTTTTCCGAAGATCTCTGGGACTGTGACCAGGGGGCCTGTCCTGACAACAGACATGAAGACACCAGTCCATCCCCTGGCTTGATTATGGACAGGAGGTAGGGTTGGATGTCAGGCTATTTCACATTGTCATTGCTTCTGTGTCACAGAGAACAGGTACCGTAGAGGGACCTCTGGTGATACCCAGAGGGGCTTTCCATGGGTGTCTTCTACCATAGCTCTTCTTAGCTGTGCTCAGTAGGCATGCATGCTCACCATTAGACTACTCCCAAGGGGCTCCAGCGGGTGACAGGAGTTCCCTGACCAGTCTCTTCAGGGCACTTGAAGCTCACTTAATCTCCACAAGGCCCCTGGGTCCTGGTACCTCCCCATTCCCTCTTATTCCCATTCTTAACTTATGGCTTAGTTCCTCAGTGGGCTTCAGGAACTAAAAACGGACCCTCAAAAGGTACCCCAACATTGGGATAGAATTTCCTGCCTTCCCCCAAGAGATGAAGATTTATGCAAACTCAAAGCTAGGCAGAAGGCAGCTCTGGGGGACAACTGGCTTCCCATACCGGCCTCTGCAGACAATTTTTGCCTTTCTTCTAGCAGCCACTGTCTGTTCTAAGGCTCCTGCCAATTGGTCAGATGCCACTCAGCATCTAAGGATGGCTTCTGTATTGGGGTGCCCTCATGTGTGCTATCTGTTCATCATTCTGAGTCCAGGGAAATCCTGGAACCTGGGTGCCTTGATGTGTGAGGAAACAGGCATAACTCAGTGCCGGTCTTTCCACACAAGACCGACATCTTGCGGGCTGACTTGCAATCCTGGTTCTCTTAATGGTTTGTTTCACGGTAAAGCAAACACTTAGCAGCACATGCACACTCGCAGCACACGCATACTTAGCACACTTAGTGGCACATGCATTAGCGGGTCTACTGGAGTCGAGGGCACACTGCAATCTCTGGGGGTTTGTGGTCAGACAGCAATGAGGAATTTGTGATCTGCGTGGAGTAGCGCCCCACAGCCTGTTTCACTTCCAGTCTTCGCCAGTGTCTCATGTGATCTGGGGCTGCTTAGACACTGCACTTTTCCACACTGCAATGTAACAGAACAATTTGCTAAGCACCTAGAAACTTGAGGTTGATTTTTGGATAGTCTAGATGTGTGTGTGTGTGTGATGCTGGGAGTAGAAGCCAAGGTCTGACACACAGTAGTCAGACACTACTGTGTAGTAGTGATACCCCTCCAGCCACAGCCCTCTCATTAAAGCTCTCTGTAACTCATGTTTATAAACATGAAGTTATGTGTCCCACAGACAGAGTGATCATGGGTAAGGAGGGGAGGAGAACCAGGGACCCTTGTCCTTGTGTCCTGCCTAAGCGCTTTCAGATTCAATTATCCTGTGTCAGCTGAAATCAAGACTCTGGTGTCCAGATCCATTTGTTGGGCCACTGTCCCTTGTGTAAAACCCTATCTACTAAAAAACTACCCTTCCGCTGTGTTTGCCTCATGCCCAGCTTGGTTCCTGGTATGCAACCCGTAGACTCACTAGGGGAAGTGAGAGCAGGCTGTTTTCTTCACCGCAACAGCTCTGTACAACCTCAACACAGCAACCACGATGCCCCCACCTTTCTAGTTTGGAGACTGAGTGTGCTCATTTCAAACCAAGCGCCAAACCATTCAGACCAAAGTCTGAGGCAACACATATCCCTGCTAGTCCATGGGTTGGGTCTGGCAGAAAAGGCCAAGTTTATTGTCTGATCACTAAATAAATTGGAGACGGGCAGTGGTGATGCACACCTTTAATTCCAGCACTCGGGAGGCAGAGGCAGGCGGATCTCTGTGAGTTCAAGCCTGGTCTACAGAGCGAGTTCTAGGAGAGGTTCCAAAGTCACAGAGAAACCCTGTCTCAAAAGAAAGAAAGGAAGGAAGGAAGGAAGGAAGGAAGGAAGGAAGGAAGGAAGGAAGGAAGAAAAAAAGAAAGAAAGAAAAAAGAAAGAAAGAAAGAAAGAAAGAAAGAAAGAAAGAAAGAAAAAGAAAAAGAAAAAATTGGTGGGACTCTTGCTCCCCACATCTGGTGCCCTTCCCAGTGGGTGGAAGGCACTGGAAGCAGATGAGTAGGGTCCACCACCCTGTGCTTTGGGGGTGTGGCTTCACAACTCTTCCTCTCACAAGCTGCAAGAGTTCAGCTTCACCTGACATGTGCTCTGATTGAGTGCAGCTTAAGGAGTGAGTTCTAGGCTCCCAGCCTCCCCCACAGCATTAGGGAAGTGTGAGAGCTTCTAACCTGCACAAGCAAATTCAGACTGCAAAGACTCTCCCTAATGAGAGCTACCATTCTATCCAAGTTGTGTGTGTGTGTGTGTGTGTGTGTGTGTGTGTGTGTGTGTGTGTGTGTGTGTGCATGTGAGTTCACTTCATGTGTAAGTGTGCACTTCATGTGTAAGTGTGTGTATGTGAGTGTGCATGCAGAGGTGCATGTGTGAGTGTGTTTATGTGCTTGTATATATGTACTGTGTGTGTGCTTATGTGTGTGCATGCATGTGTGTGTGTGTTTGTGAGTGTGTGCGAATGTGTGAGTATTGTGTACTGCATGTATGAGTGTGTATTTCATGTGTGAGTGTGTGTGTGTGTTGGTGTGTGTGTGTGTGTCTGTGTGTGTGTGTGTGTGTGTGTGTGTGTGTGTGTGCAGAAGTGGATGTCCAGTGTTTTCCTCTGTTGCTCCACCCTATTTTTTCAGTCTCTCACTGAACCAATAACTTATCGATTGTCTTGTCAGGTTGGCCACTGCACTCCCAGGATTCATCTGACTGTACTCACTCCAGCCCCCAGTGCTGGGTTTACATATGCAAGCCATTCCACCCTGCTTTTATGTGTGTGTTCTGTCCAGTTCCAGATGGGTGTCAGGGACCCAAACTCGGGTACTAATGCTTATGTGGGAGGCTCTTTGCTAAGACATCTCCCTGGCTCTACCCAGAGGGTTTGAAATGAATCTAAAGTGGTTCACCAAGATCCAGATGTGTTTGTGGCAACAGAGCTCTATGCTGACCCCGTTGCCTCAGTTGCACCCAGGCTTGGAGCCACCCAGGAAGGAAGCAGGTTGCTTGGTGACTCACGAAGGTGAGTCCCTACCTTTTCTTATGAGCTCACAAATTCTATAGCATACACTAAAACCCTACCAGGAACTGAGTCAGAACCACCCATGCATTTCCTCACCGTGTTCTGTTTGGAACCTGGGACCTTCGGTCCAGCTCCAAGTCCCTCCCATCCCCAGTTGTCCTGTGGGAACCTGGACCCTGTGTGTGAGTCACTCATGAAACTCACCCACAAGAGGAGAGACTAGGAGGTCGTCATGGAAACGTGTGGTCCAGAGATCTCCATAGAGCCACCCTGATCCAGAAACAGATGTGGAGCCATACTTCTAGAAGTTTCTTTTTTGTTGTTTGTTTGTTTGTTTAGGAGTTTTTTGTTGTTTTTGTTTTGCTTTGTTTTTGTTTGTTTGTTTTTCGAGGGTTTCTCTGTATTGTTTTGGAAACTGTCCTGGAACTCTCTTTGAGACCAGGCTGGCCTGGAACTCACAGAGATCCACCTGCCTCTGCCTCCCGTGTGCTGGGCTGGAAGTTTCTTGATGATCCACTTCAAAAAAAAAAAAAAAAAAAAAAAAAACCTGAGCTGGGTATCATCACATGACTGTCATCTTAGCACTTAGAGGACTCGGCAGGAGGATCAGAAGTTCAAGGTGACCCTCAGGGACTTACCAAGTTTGAGTCTAGCTTGGGCTACATAAGATCCTGTCTCAAAAAAAAAAAAGAAAAAAGAAAAGAAAAAGAGAAAGAAGAAAGAAAAGAAAAGGAAGGAAGGGAAGATTCCAGGGGGGAATTCCGTGTGGCTTGGTCCCCTTTGCTATTGATTTTGTTCTTTATACACAGAGCTGCTTGTTCTCTGGTCCTCATCCATAAGGCTGACCTTCCTTCTGGCTTGTCTGTACCCATGGCAACCTCAACACTGGCTGCTTTAATGGTGACCATCCAAGTGTCCCTCCCTTGGGGCCCTGTGGCTCCCTCCCATGTCTTTTCAAGGATAGTGCTCTCTTACTTAGGGTTTCTACTGGGGAGGAAAGTGTTAGTTCAGGTTATACTTCCACATCTCTGTTCATCACCAAACGAAGTGAGGACAGGACAACTCACACAGGGCAGGAATCTGGAGGCAGGAGCTGATGCAGAAGCCATGGAGGGGATGCTGCTTATTGGTTTGCTCCTCATGGCTTGCTCAACCTGCTTTCTTACAGAACCCAGGACCACCTGCCCAGAGATGGCCCCACCCACCACGGACTGGGCCCTCCTCTGTCAATCACCAGTTGAGAAAATGCCTTACAGCTGGATCTCAAGGAGGCATTTTCCTCAGCTGAGGCTCCTTCCTCTGATGACTCTAGCATGTGTCAAGTTGATAAACAAAAACAGCCAGTACAAGAGCTTGGTTCTGTCCCTGGCCTTTGAAATATGCTCCTACTCTCCCCTTAATGCTAAGCTCACACATGATGCTCAAAAGCTTCTTGGTGTCCAGCCCTGGCCCCAGGGAACCTTTGGCTCTTCAGACTTTCTGGAGCTGCAAACCTCCTCCCTGTGTCGTTTTTCTCTCCATTTTTGCTTGCCAATTTGAAGTTCCTCTGGCAGGGTTGTATGTTCCAAGAACACCCATGCCACCTGATGAGCATTGTTTGGGTGACATAGACCAAGGCCTGCTGAAGTCCTTCCTGGCCACTCCAGCTCACAGTACGGTCATCAGCCTGATACCTGGCCCCCACTCCCACCATGGAAATGAGAAGGCAGGTCAGCTCAGTGCAACTCGGTAGCCAGCATTGGTTCAAACTTCAGGAGTGTAAGACCAAGCGCTTTATTTTCGATGTCTTTAAGCCCTATTTGGTGAAAACTATTTTGGTGATAATGAACTTGATTCTGCATGTAGAACAAAGCATACGTAAATCTCCTTGGAGACAAAGGAAGTTAAATACAGATCAGGCGTGACTAAGTCGAAATTCTTTTTAAAGTCCATAAAGATAGGTTCTATAGATCGACTGAGAAAAAAAAAAAAAGAAAAAAAAAACTTATGATAAGGACCTGGTGCTGAAAAAGTCCCTGGCCACACAGATAGCGCAAAGGTCACACCAGGCTAGAAAACACATCTTCTCCAGCCTTCTGGGTGGAGAACCAGTATTGTATTTCTTCCCTCGAAGAAACAACACTGCCCTTAACATTCTAGGTTTCCCTATCTGTGAACATCTCCAACAGGATTTCAAGAACTATCCAAGTGTGCCAGGAGCCACACGTGGGAGTTTGAAGAGGGGGAAAAAGCAGTCTCACCATTTCAACAACTTCTCTATAAAATATCTATTATTGCTGTGAAGAATGGCGGACGCTGAATGTTTTTCATGTGATCACATTCAACACGAGCCAGGGTTCATCACCTGCCAGAAGCAATGAGAGGAGCAACACCCCTGAAGAAGTGAAGATTGTATGTGAAACCATCAAGAACCACCCCTGCTTTATGATCTTCACAGGCCTAGAGATCACAGGTCAGAATGAGACAGAAAATCAGAGAGAGAAGATGGAGTCACCTGCCCCATACTTGTCTGGCAGGCAGTGTCTTCCGTGAGGGGTCCAATGGGACATGATGGTTACCGGGATCAGATTGTGGAGGGTGACAACACTCTCCATACCTGCCTTAGCTGAGCAGTGAGTCTGACCATTGAACTTCTTCAGGCTAGAAAGTACCAGTTGCCCAAAGAGTTGGCTTTGTATGTTCCACCTATTGGGGGTTGTAAGACATGATGGTGAGAAGGAAAACAAGGGGAAGATGTCCATCAAACATCAGACTTGTGGAAATCATCATGTAGAAAAAAGGAGAAAAATATGTCTAGGGGCTCAACAGCCTGATGGAAGAATTGTTGCCAGGATATCACAGCGAGTATGTCCCCATCTGTAGATTCATGTGGACCCAAATCTTTCACATGCAGTGAACCTTTTCAGTCTCCACAATCTGATGTCACCAGTAACTGACTGTTATTAGCAAAAATTAATCCAGTCCTACAATGCCATTTCTTCCAGCTCTAGAAGGAGAAACTTGAACCACCTTCTTCCTTCCAAATCTGTGAATTTCCCCAGCAAGTAGAAAGGAACCATACTCTCAAGTGCTGTTCATTCCAGCAAATCAAAGCAAACGTTTTCATTGTAAATCCTTTTTGTATGCATTTTTAAACTATTTGGTTTTTTATTTATTTAACTTTATTTTATGTACATTGGTCTGAAGGTGCCAGATCCCCTGGAACTGGAGTTACAGGCAGTTGTGACATGTATGCATTTTTTAATGTATGTGTTTGAATAATAAAAGGGCTTGTTGCCTCAGGATGAAAAAGTGTTCACAGGTCTCCTGAATTTTGTCTTGGTTTAGAGATTGTCTGAAAGCAGATCCTGGCAATGCAGAGGAAGTGCCTTGCTGGGAAGGGATACAGGGTTCAGAGATACAGGAATACAGAGATGCAGGGATTCAGGGGTGCAGGGATGCAGGGTTCAGGATTCAGGGTTCAGGATGCAGGGTTTGAGGATGCAGGGTTTGAGGATGCAGGGCTCAGGGATGCAGGCAGCCATGGGAGGCAATCAGGGAAGTTTGACTCTATATAGGAGTGCTGACCAGCAAGGCTCACTGGCTAGTTCAGGGAAGCTCAGCCATGTTTTAGAACTGCAAAGGGAGAGAGAGTGGGGATTTATGCCAATGCCCATTGAACACCCAGAGGGGCTGCTCTGTAGAGTGTGGCCTCCGGCACAGCCTACCATAGCACTTGGCAGCAGGGGCCCGTACCATTGTCCTAGGAACAGGAGACAGGGTGTCTGAGGTTGGGAGGCTGGCTGCCTGGATGAGCATCTCAGTGGCCTGCAGTGAGTGAGGGGACCATCTTCAGCATCTGAGTGAGAATTTATCCTCCTACATAGAAAAGTAGCAGTGGAACTGAAGAAGGCAATAAAACCTTCCATGCTCTTAAGTTCTTCCCTGTCACTGGCCAGTGAAGGACACCCACTGGGAATATAGTCTCTGTCCTTCCATTATGCAGGTACTGCTGCTGAATTCCTGGCTGTGGGTCTTTTTCTCTCCTTTGAATATTTTCACCAATGTCAAGCTTTCTCAGTTAAAAATAAGCATTTAACCTATAAACTTGTGACAATGAAAAACACATATTTATTTACGTGCTGCGCCCATTCTAACTTGGGGGTTAGAGGGGGTTCAAGGACAAATGATTCAATTTTTTTATGTTTGCTATTTTCTTCTTAATAAAATGTGAATTGCGATGCTGCATCCCCACCTTGCTGTGATTCGTGGATGGGGCGGGTTCCCCTCCAATTTATCCCCAATGGTTCCACCTCTAAATGCATTAGCACAGGACTATGGGTTTTAATTTTCTGACACACTTTCAAACTACAGGCACTATACTGTCCTCATCCATGCCGTGGATTTTCCACACCATCAACTAACATCAGCGTGTGAAAGTACTAGAGGGACAGTGAATTTGGGGTGTATAATGTTCCCTCTAAAGGAACTGCAGGTGTTGGGAAGGGAGGACCTGGTGACAATCAGTTCAGATGGTGAGGGCACCATACGGCCTGGATTGTGTGACAGCAGGATGGCCTTGGGAGATGTGTGCATAGAGCGACCTGTACCAGTAGGAGTAGCATAGTGTTGCTCAAGTCGTAGCTGCTCAATCTGCCTTTCTCCTCCTCTGTCCTGAGTTATCCCTATAGCCAAGGACAGCGGCCCCCATACTGACGAGGAGTAGTGCCCAAGCAAGTAGCATGCACACACTTAGGATGCTGGCTCCAAACCAGGAGGGCAGGGTATCTCTACGATTCTGTAGTTGCCGACGAGTTTCTGTTCCTCTGGCCCTCGGTCAGCCTCTTGGGGAATAGGTAGGTCAGGGGCTTTTGCCTGTTGGGAAGCTAAACCTTGACTCTCATGCCCTATGAGACCAGTTGCACAAATGCTACCATTTACATGTTTGTGCTCCTCCTCCAAACTTGGGTATGAAAGTCCTGACATCCAAGGTTTAGTAAGTAATCCACAGAAGGTGGTTAGAAGAGTGGAGCCCCATGAATGGGATGAGTTCCTTTTAAAAGGGCCACAGAGAGCTCCTTCCAGCCTTGTGCTGGTTAAGGACACAGCAACATGGCACCATCTTTTTTGTTTGTATTTTAGTTTATATGTATGAGTGTTTTTTCCTGCATGTATGACTGTGTACTGTGTGCATAACTGCTGCCTGTGGAGGACAGGAGAGAATATCTGATCCCTTGGAACTGGAGTTATGGGTGGTTGTAGGTGCTGGGAATTGAACCCAGGTCCTCTGGAAGAGCTGCCAGTGCTCTTAATCACGGAACCACCTGTCCAACTGCCACCTCCTCTTCGTTTTTCTTCCTTTAACATTTGTTTACTGGGGAGGAGGGACACCCACACTAGGCCATAATGTGGCAATCAGAAAATTTGTGGGAGTCAGCTCTTTTCCTTCTACTAGTATTCTGAGTATCAAATCAGATTACCAAGTTTGCCAAGCAACTGCCTTTACCCACTGAGCCATCTCATTGCCCTCACTGTCTTTTTCTAACAAGAACACCGGTCACACTGGATTGGGACCAAAACTAATGACTTTATCTTCATTTAATCTCTAAAAAGACAACATTTGTCAGGTGTCAGCCAAACTAATAAGATTGGAAATTATCTCCCCATTGCAGTGCGGGTGCCTCACCAAGCTTCTGCTCACACTCCCCTTGGTTCTGTCTCTGGAAAAGCCAATCTCTTCCTTCACAGTGAAGAGCTATTCCTGCAGCCCACAGTTATCCTGCTTTCCCTGTGTTAAAGTAGAGTGGGATGCTGCCCCTCAGGCAGGAGTCGACATTCCCAACTCGTGAAACCACTGCCTATCCCAGCCCTTGCTGCAGCAAATGCTTCAGGCTGCTGTGGGATGAGACTGACCACTCCACTGTACTGGGCATTGCTCTTTTCAGTGAGCTGGATTTTTCCATGAAGTGAGATCAAGGTGGTGGAACTCTGGATGAAAGCAACACGGACAAACAAGCAGAGAAAACAGCTCGAAGTCATAAGCTACGTCTCTTCGAGTCTGAACACTGATCTAATGGCCCTGAGTCTGGGTAGCTGTCTGGGATTTCCCAAGCCACTATACCACATGGGGCTCAGGTTTGACAAATTGGGCGGAAATGTTAACCAACCTCCATGATGAGATGTCTGTGTTGTTGAGCCCAACAGTGTCTTATCCTGTGTCTTGCAGTAAGTCACTGGCGTTTGTGAGACTGTTGTGAGGGGCTGGCCACTCCCAGAGAAGGTGTTTCAGTCTAATTGACTGCTCTGTGGAGGGGGGGTGCTTCCTGAAGGGGGCTACTGAATGTTAGAATTCCTATGCCCTGAATCCATAGGCCCACTCTTCTCCACCCTCCCTCAGCAGTCACCCTGCTCTAAGGTCCTTCCTGGCAGATGGAGCATGTCATTGTAGCTGATTCTGTCCCTGTGAACTACCTCAGATGTTCTGATGTGGGCTGCTATGGCTGCTTCGAGCTCCTGCCAGTGTGGTGCTACACACGTGACAAACTCTGCCATATCTATTACCACAAGGAACTTCTGTGAAACTGTGTGCTGGGACTGAACTAGAGACAAACAGGCTGGAAATAAGACTCACATCGTGGGTGACTTACTGATGCTTCCATGCCAGCCTGAACAGGCTGCTTTTAATGAATGAGGAAGTGATGCTGGGTGTGGCAACCCCAAGACCCCATGGTTGTGAGGTAGCAAGGTGCTTTCAATCAAGTCCAGGTTCAAAGTTGTTGATCATCAGTGGAGAGTCTATAAATACCACTAGAGCTTGACCCCAACATCTACAGACCTGGACTGTGATTTCCTGATCCTTTGAGAGACTGCACACAGGACCCTGAAGACCAAAGGTACTTGGAGCCCAGAGTAGCTTGTCATTGAGCCTCAGAGCCAAGCTGTGTGTGCTAGAACCTAGACGACTCAGGACATTTGTATCTGTGCTCCGCCATTCAAAGCAGCCATTTTATCAGGCTCTCCATAAGCCAATGAGAATAAGGCTATCAAATAATTGTGTCAAAACCAGGGGTGGATAAGCTCAGCTTTCTTTGTGATAACAAATTAGTTCCAATTAACGTTGCATCATTTGTTCCTTCCTCTGAGCCGTGGGGATCTTTTCAAGGCCAATATAATGTCTACTCTGCAATCCTGTCAGTAGTGAAGACACTGGTACTGAACAGTGTGATGCCTGGGGTGGAGGGGTCACACTTTGGACAGCTCAGTTTATTTTCACGTACTCAGATAATGAAATAGCCCTGGAGATAGCAACTTATGCTGAAATAATGAGAAGAACTGAAAGTCTTCCCCAGCTGTGTGTGAAACTGGAGTGCTTGAAATGCAGTATGAACCCACCAGCCCCTTTCTAGGGAAGGAGAGTTCATGCATCAGTGTGGGGGTGGGAGGTGTCCAGAGACCCAAGCTTGCTGCTTCTCTTGCTTTCTAACTTCACTCTTAGCTTCTAGCCTAGGCTTCTCTTTCTATGTTAGATACCACACCCTGAAAACCACTTCTCTCTTCCTTCCCAGAGTCCCCTCTCACACACACATGGTTAATGTATGTAACAGAGTCCCTTAGCTAGCTACATCACAGTAAAGGCTGACATGCTGTGCACACTTAATTTTACAGTGTTCACTGTTCCATGACAAGCAAGTAAATCCTTCAAGGTCAAGGATTTCACCTGTTTAATTCCCTGCTTTCTCTGCTTTTCCCAAGACACAGTTCCCATACCGAGCCGGCACTCAATGAGTGTTTGCTGATGAAACAGATGAATGTGGGCTAGTGTAAAAAGACCCCAGTATTCCCAAGTCATATTAACTGAATCCATGGCATCAAACAACTTTGTGAGCTGGCTTTTGCACACCTGACAAATGAGGGTAGTAATATCCATTTTGCCAAAATTATTTGTCAGGAGTAAATGAAAAGTATCCTTGCCTTGTGCCACATAAACATTAACAGTGCTACTACTGTTATGGTCTTAATGTCCTGGCCTTAACAGTGTTACTAAGGCTCACAAAGACAGGAGAGGTGTGAGTATCAGAGCTCTGAGCTGTCACCCACCTTGCCTACCAGAAATCACTGGTGTTTTCCACCAAGGGCCAAACAAAGACTGTCCTGGGGGATGTGTAGCTCAAAGATACTTGCTGAGGTTTTTAGACTTCCTTCCCTCAGAAGCAAAAATGTGGGTAGCTGACTGTAGTCCATTGGGTGGACAGGACCCCTTTCAGGGAACTTTACAATTATCTACCTGATATGTAATTTCCAGGAATCAAGAAGCATTCCACAGACTAATAATTCTGAAACAAAAAAAAATTTGCATCTCACAATGAAATCATTGACCTAGTTACATAAGGTGTCTTCCTGCCTCCACCTTTACTACCTTCATATGGTCTGCAGCGTGTTGAAGATAGACATTTGTGGTGAGGCAGCTCGCCGACCGCCCCCATGAAGGTGAAGAACGAGCCACACTGCCTTGAGGAGCCAAGCCCTGAGCCTGGAGCAGGACAGCAAGGACAGACATCATTCTAGACACCTTTGGCTTGAAGCCATCACTCTTGATCCCCTGTGACTAGGACCAGGTCTTCCACACCTGGGAGAGGAAGCAAATATCTAAGAAATCTGAAATCTAAGAGAAAAACTGCAGTTGCTGGTCTGTGGGTCCGAACATTGTTGGTAAGTTTTGTTTCATCATGGACTTTGGGAAAGACTGTTTCTGCTATTGTTAATGTCTGGCTTTGAGGGCAGAAGAGTACTTCAGTGGTCACATTACTGAGCCCTGTGTTAATAGGATGCTTATGGACTTGGGTCCCTTTGGTCCTATAGAGATGGAGGACAGATGTTCACTTTGTCAGTCTTTCATGTACCATGAGTATTCTTCGGGGCTTAAGGTTGGGGAGAAGGAGTCGTACCCTTGGGTGCAATAGGGAAGGAGTCTGAGTCCCAATTTGCCAAGTGTCAGGGTCTCTTCTCTTTCTATCCCATAAGAAGATAGAATATGATATTTTCTCATCTGGTTAGTTTTGAGACAAAGTCTCATATATTCCAGGCTGGCCTTATTTTTGCTATGTAGCCAAGGATATCCTTGGCAAAGGAGCATGGAAACATTTGCAAAGGCCCCGGTTGGAAAGACCACCTCTGGAGAAGCAGTCACCCATAATGACATAACAAGGGAGAGAAAATACAGATTCCACAAACCAAACTAGCTCTAGTGTCTGTCACCCAGGCTTCACTGGGCAGCAGAGTCAGATGGTCCTACCTAAGGTGGGTGGGGCTCAGAGAAGGAAATGGACCCAGAAGAGTAGGAAAGAGTTAAGGAAGAGGGACAAGGCCAGGACACAGGAAGGGGCCTCTGCCTAGTGCTGACAGATAGCTAAGAATGAAGGAGAAAGCAGCTGATGAGCCTGGAGCCCACCAAGTGGAGTACACAGATCCACCAAAGACCATCCGTGCATCTGCTCTGGAGAATGTGGGATGCAGCGCAATTGGTCGGAAGACATTCTTCCGATAGCATCAACTTCCAAGTGAAAGTGACAAACAGTGGGTTTCGAAGTGCTGTGGGTTAATGGGTGTCATTTAAAGACGCTGTTATGCTGTGACAGCCTCGTAGGTCTGTGCTTTCCCTGGCTGTCTCCCAGTAAGTGCCTTAGGCCTTCTGAGCCCTGACTTTACCTGGAGATCTCCTCTCTAATAATATCTCCTAAGTCAGCCCCCAAAAGAGGAAATGAACAGAAAAAGAGACCATAGCAAAAATAGATACCGCAAGCCCCTGCTCTGAGCCTGGGTGCTTCTCCCAGGGGAGACTCTCAGGTGTGCCTTCAAATACACTGACTCTTATTTTAGGCACAGTTCTGATAAATAGGACTGTCTGGTTTCCCAGCCCGGAACTTCTAAAAGCAGAGAGTTAATAGGAACACCAGCATAACACGATGGACAAAGACTGATGGGAATTACTAACACAGCCACACCAGCCCTGTACAGTTCACAGGGCGCCACTGAACCAGACTCCCAGCCCTGTGAGTTTGAAGGGTCTTCATTTGCTACACAGGGGATGCACACCTGTGTTCAGCAGGAAGCCAAGGAAGGGGAGAAGAGGCTGGAAGGTGTGCTCTTAGCATAACACAACCAGGAACTGCAACAGGTGGTGTGTTAGAACATGGCTTTCCCCTGTAGAGTCTCATGGTGAATGTGAGAGACGGGGTAGCCTTCCCTGAAAGCCAGGTAGGCGTAGATGTCTCCAGGCGGAGAAGCCAACAGTTATAGACACCAACAATCATCACTGCTGTTGCCTCGTGTAATACAGCAAGCTCCCAGTAAGTGGTTCAGAGCGTAGTAGAGACAATGATAAGAAACTGGATTCAGAACCTACTGAAGGGCAGGGCAGAGGCTCTGGGTTTGGTCCCCAGCACTGTAGGAAACTGGAAATGTACACACCTGTAATCCTGGCACTCAGGAGGTGGAGGCCAGAGGATCAGAAAACCATCCTCAGTTACACAGCGAGGGGGAGGTCAGCCTAGACCACACGAGACCCTGTCTCAAAGAAACAAAATATAAAAAAAGACTTCACAGCCCGGGTATGCATGCCTGCCAACCACGCATTTCCTTTTACTCACTAAAATGTTTCTATTTGACAAGGAATAAAAAGCCTGCAGATGAGGAAGCAGAGATGGGAAACCAAGGAAAGAGAAAAGGCAGGTGGAAGAAGAGGTTTGTATCTTAAAAACCATAGATGTGCAAGGGTGGAGCAGAACAGTCAGCCAGGACCAGGGTTGGGCTGGGCAGCTTACCACAGCAAACAGCGGCTTTGCTCAGAACAGCTCCCCACAGCCCTGGAGACAAGGGAATTTAGTATTCAGTGTGGGTGGCTCCTGGGGCTACTTCTGTAGTTCCTTCTAGCCCCTTCTTTTCTATGGAGCTCAGGGACAGAAGGACTTACATTTGCCATCCTCCCAACCACCTGACTCTAAGGTCCTTGGCCAGGAGCTCTGGCTGTAGGAGATAGCAGGACATCTTGA
Source organism: Cricetulus griseus (assembly GCF_003668045.3). Taxonomy (NCBI): domain Eukaryota; kingdom Metazoa; phylum Chordata; class Mammalia; order Rodentia; family Cricetidae; genus Cricetulus; species Cricetulus griseus. The sequence continues at coordinate 292,337,651 of NC_048595.1, read as the reverse complement.
TGCTTTTGTCACCTTTGCTTAAGTGTGGCCTGCCACTCAGGCCAATAGGGCTAGTGGAAATAGGGATGGAGTAGCAGGCACAGAGGGTACCTACCCCTCTCCAGGCCTGCTAGCATTTTGATGCCATCACCATGGAAATGCATTCAGAGGCCCATCTGGGTAGCCCCCACTGATGTAAAATTCTCAGTCAACAGGGTCTTCCATGTTTTGTAGCAGCCATGGCTGCTGCTGTTACATTTTTGCCCTAGAACACAAGACATGAGCAAAGCCCTTCTCTGTAAGTCAGTGTGGCCTTTCCCAGCAAACAGAATAGAGCTGAAGTCCCTAAATCTGGGTCAGTGAACCCTGCAGTAAACCAGCCAGGCCCCAGGCCCTTTGCTCAGCTAACTTTCCTAAGTGGGGCAGACGGTAGCCAAACACTGTTTTCAGCAGTAGGTGTTGGTGACTGCACAGCTAGGCCTCTGGCTGTTCTGACACTTACTTGGCTTACTGTGTGACAGACTGGTGTCATCCAGGGACATACAGGAAGTGGGATGTAGATGTGAAATTCCTCCTAAGTTCCTAGACCTCCCCAAACTTTATTCCTGGGCTGCCATTCATCTTCCAGGTGTGGTTGGTCAGTTCCTACCTTTACTTACACACTTTGATGAGAATAAAGTTGTGTGTGTGTGAGAGACATTACGACCAGAGTAGTCTTATTTTGAGACCTCAAAGAACATTCTCAAAGGCACTGGTATTTCCACAAAATCAAATCAAACTGTCCCCGCTCAATAAAGAGTGACCAACTATTGGTTTAACTGAGGCCATGTTCAAAAGGCAGTGACCACATTGGACCCAGTACAGGATGTACAACGCAAGCACAGTGTCTCTCTGGTTCTCAGAACAGTGGAGTTGTCTAAGGTCTTCAGAAGAAAGGATGCGACTTGGTGACACTTGAGGCTTCCTGCCTGTACTGCGGGCACCACAGCCTCTTACAGAAGCCAGCCCCTCCCCCACGCTGGCCTCCAATTCACCTTCCCTTCAGAACACTCCATCTATTGAGTGGGTGATGTAGCCCTTCTGGCAGTTAAGAAAAAGAAGGGGTACCCTCCATTTCTGGGTGTCAGGTGACATGCTTTTTTCCCCTCTGAAGGCACTTACCCATGCTTTCCCATAATGCAATGGGGAATTGGACTATCCTCCACATACAGGACAGTCACACTCTCCCCCTTGGCCACCACCCTACTATGCAGTCTGACTTCCTGGTGTCCCTCACTCCTTGCCCCAGTGTATCCTCACCTGGGGGGGGGCAGAGCACCTGTAACCCAACCCTTGCTACCAACACCTCTGGGAGGGCACAGGGAACCCTTTCCAGCTTGATTCTGACCCTGAACTTAACTTATCCCGGGAGAACCAGAGGGTGTAGTCACACTGAGGCCAGCTTCCAGAAAGAGAAAATCCACGAGGGCCAAGTGGCCAAGAAAAGTCAAACCATTCTTACTGGTTAAGGGTTGACTCCTGTTGCATGAGAGATGTCCATCCAGGTTAGTAAGTCCTTTGGTTGGCCCATGGACTCTATGTGTCCATTCTCGGTGGTCACTTCATCTCCTTCCCTCCCAGTCTCTGTATCATCAACTCCCACTGTTTCTCTGCCTGCCACAGTCTTTGCATCCTCATCCTCCATCATCTCTTCGTCTTTGTCCCCTATAGTCTTGGTCTCACCATCCTCCATAGCCATTGTGCCCTGTCCCCCAAGGTCCCATGATCTCTGCATCTTTATTTCCAAAGTCTCTAGATGTCTAACCTCTATGGTCTCTGCAATCCCCACCCCCAAGCTCTCCGCAGTCCCTGTCCTCCACAGTCACTGTGTCCCTGTCCCCAAAGGTTCCATGAGCTCTGCTCCTCATGCCCCATGGTCTCTGCATCTCTGTCCCTTGTGTCTCTGTCTGTCTTTCCTGGACAGTCTCTGCATCCCTGTCCTCTGCAGCTGTGGCTGAAGTCAGAAGTTGGGGTTGGGAGATCACGTGAAAAGTGAGAAGTGGCGTTGTTGCTGACCCTCAAGAGTGAGTGGAACAAAATCTCTTGTGCTTTCTGCCTCCAAGAGTCATTTCCCTACTTGAGTCTCTGCCAGTCTTCAGATCTCTCTACAGCTGCTGTAGGCATCTTCAGCATTCGCTCCCTCCCTGGAGTAGAGCTTCTTCCCACACACTCCTACCAACAGGTGATTCTCAGGCATGAGCCATTAGACACACAGTTTTTATGAGTCTCCACCATGCAGATGTATCCTTAGCCACCTTCCTCTCTTGCCTTCCCTGCCTGCATTGGTTTTGTGTGTGTGTGTGTGTGTGTGTGTGTGTGTGTGTGTGTGTGTGTGTGTGTGTGTGACCTAAACTTCTGAAAACTAATTAGGTTTCTCTTCCTGGCTTTGATTTGCACTTTGACCTTGGTCAGCACCTCTCTGGGCCTCATTGTCCCTGCACATCTCTCTTTGAAGCCCCTTGCTCCCTGTGCCCCATCTCCGTCATGGGACTCAGTTATAATGGCAAAGCTTGGTCTGGGCACCCTAGTCCCTCTGATTCTTTACAAAAGTTGGCCTTACTTTACCATGTAGAGATAGATTTAAAACACAACCAATGTGTGGCCTTGTGAGCCTAGTCAAGTCAGGAATGCTCAAGACTCTGCATTCCCACAGACTTCCTTCTCCTACACCCAAGAACCAACCTGACATGACACTCAAGTCCTCCCACTGCTTGCCAGAAGTGGAAGAAGCTCAAATGGTGCCTGGTGGCTGAGGTATCCACTTACCTAGCTGTCTCTGGAGTTTTGTTCTAAATGAAACTTCCATGTGGACTGTGTCCATGTTCAGACTGGAAAGGGTTAAGTATGAATCACACTGTTGCCCACTGTGGGGGCTTTACTTTCCATTTGCCCCACGGTATCGATGCAGAGGCACAGAGTCATTTCACATTTGTGGGTGGAACTTTAGCATGAGGCCAAATTCCCAGATAAGAACAAATGCCTTTGAGTGTTCTCTGGATGATGTATACTTTGGATTTTGCTTTGAGACATGGAAGGAATGTTGGGACAGAGATACACAAAGCACTGTAGAGTTTGGGAGATCAGAGCTCTGTAACACCTGCAAAGGCCAGGCCACTGCAACCACCTGAATGGAAGCCATCTGGTGCGGACTGAGAGCCCTGGAAGTCAGAGGGAGGATGTTCTGTTGTTCACTTTACTCCCTTGGGTGGAGAAGGGAGGTCAGAGCAAGCTCTGAGGACCTTTTCCCTCCAGCCTCTTGGAAGTTCAGTTCTGGATCCCCATTTGCAGCATAGGAAGATGGGTTCGAAGCCTTTGGGGTGATTGTCCCACAGTGCTTTGGACCGACATGCAGGATTTCTGTTTAATATTCTTCTTCGGTCCTTCACAAGGTTGAATCTGTTTTATTGATTTTTATTTCTCTGAGGTGAGTCATTTCTGGGGCTAGTTTTCTGTAAGAGATTTGCTTTCTAGCTGGGTATGGTGGCACACCCCTTTAATCCCAGGACTCGAGAGAGAGGGATATCCACAGAGGTGGATATCTCTATGAGTTTGAGGGTGTTGTACACAGTGAATTCCAGGACAGTCGGGGTTCCATAGTGAGACCCTGTCTCATCTTCATGACAAACAAGGTCTTGAAAGGAGTTGGAAGCACTGGATAGAAAGGCCAGGACAGTCACATGTATCCACAGGCATCCTAGGAGCCCAGCATCTTCCTCTGTGTGGCCAGTGAACCCCCTGGTGGGTACCCATACCAGTTTCTACCCCCAGAAAGAAGCAGAAACCAAGGGGCACTGGAGAAGGGATGAGAATGAGGCCAGAAGGAGGCGTTTTCATCTTTCCTTCCTATCTAGGGGTGACAGTTTTAGGCATGGGAAGATACTACGTTAGCACAGGCTTCCCACAGGCAAGAGGCCCAGGCACTTGGAACCAAGGGAAACCCCAGACTCTGCCATAGAAGAGGGTAGCAGGACTCGTGAAGGAGGTGTCCATCCAAAGAGCAGGGACAGCTGTGGTCACGAGGTCTACAGACACTTCACCTCCCATGCAGAACCAAGACAGGCAAGCACAGCCATGGAGTTTTTGATGGGGAAGCTGGACAGTGCTGGCAGCGACCAGGACTCTGGTAGGACAAAGATGCCATTGTAGTAGTAGCGGGACGGTTCCAGTTCTCCTGTTACACTCAAGCTTGGGGACAAGCTGAGTTCAAGGCTCTGTGGAGCAGAAAGGTGTAAAACAAAGTGTATCCAGACTGAGCCAGTCAGGACACCGGTTGTGAGACCATGTGATCAACAGCTCTAGGAAGTGAGAGTGGGGGGTCAGTCAGCCCTGGTGGGGGTTGACCACTGTGTCTCCGCCGTGTTGTATTCAGCATTTCCTGGGACTTGTGTCCTGGCCACTGAAGTGTGAACAACTTCACAAGTCTGTGCTTCTCTGGTATTAGAACCAATGGAGACATGAAGAAATGTCTCTTCACCCCATGGAGCTGGAGACATGGCTCAGTGGTTAAGAGCACTTGTTCTCACAGAGGACCTGGGTTTCCATTCCCAGTATCCACATGGCAGCTCGCAAACACCCACAGCCTCAGTTCCAGGGAATTTGATGCTCTCTTCTGACCTCTGAGCACCAGCACTATGTACACATGGTACATCGACATACATGTAAGCAGAACACTCACACACATACGATAATTTCATTGTTTTAAAGGGTCACTCAAAGGTAAGTTGCATCCTGGAACCCCAGCCTGGAGTTGATGGCAATGCATGGCAGCTGCATCCTTGGAGCTCCCGGCACAGCCTCCTCTCTCCAGCCATTGTCACTACGTACATAACCCTGGAGAGGGTCCTTGTGAATCTTGTAAAGTTTAGGAATTTCCCCAACCTTGTAAATTTTGTTTCCTTTTGGAATCTTTTGAGCCTCCCTCCAATCAGAGGAACCAGCTATGCAGCAAACACTTGCACCTAAAGGTGAGGTTCTTAAGTGTGCCCCCACCTCTGGCTAAGGACTTGGTAGTCATGGTAACCCTCACCAGCCATCTCCTGGAGATGAGGAGCTGTACTTTAGGGATCCCAGCTTTCAGTCTTTTACTGAATAGAAGCTAGCATTGCTGAAGCCCGCTTTCCCAAATCTCTGTCCTGTGTACCCCTCTCTCCAATGCTTGAGGTAGGAACTACTGTAGAGCTGGCTGTAGTCTGGTGCAACATCCTTCCTGTGCCGGCAGGACTTCTGGGGTAGAGCAGGGCAGAACCAGAGCTCCCATCTTCAGCCACCCTGAACACTGCAAATGCTCACTCTGCCTCCAGGTGGCTCCAGCATCCTCCTTCCCAGGAGACTTTGATATGTACTCCATCACTTCACAAAGGCTCCCTTCCTTGAGAAACGCAAAACCAAGTTCTTCTTCTCTTGACACTGGTTTGACTCCAAGTCAGATTAGGGTGATGTTGATTGATAGTGGTGGCGATAACAACGACGATGATGATTCACAATTCCTTTACAACCTACAGGCTATATTATACATGGTTAACCATTTGCATCCAGGCAGATAGGCGTTGCTTTTAAATAGGAAGTAGTGACTCGGTGACTTTCTTCTGGCAATTCTAGCGTCTTGCTGCTCGTCTCTTAGTGATCACTGCTGGTGGCATCTGTTGACAGAATGGTCCTCATACTCCTAGGGCTGGAGCGTGGACAACTACTGAGGCGGGGATAGCTGGTCAGTCCACATTGGATCTCAGCATTTCCTGGGGTGAGCATGCAACCCTTCCCAGTTTCTTTTCAGGCTTGTCTTAGCTTCTGGGCATTCTCACTTATGGTAGGGATGTCCAGCAGGAAGAGTTTCTTATGGGATGTGGGCATAAGCCTCCACGTCATAAGTCCTTATGATTTTGTATTGTACCAGTCCTTGTGATTTTAGGAGAGAGGAGTAGGGTCCACTGGGAGGTTTTATTCTCACCACCTCACACCAGAGCTTTGGAGATGGTCCATCCCTGATCCTTTCTTTAGGAAATATCTGAGAGACATCAATCTAGAAAGAAAGTGTGTGTGTGTGTGTGTGTGTGTGTGTGTGTGTGTGTGTGTGTGTGTGTGTGTGTTTCTGTGTATATGTGTCTGTGTGAGTGTCTGTCTCTCTGTGTGTGTCTGTGTCTATGTGTTTGTATCTGTATGTGTATCTGTGTGTGTGCATGTATCTATGTGTGTTTGTGTGTGTCTGTGTGTGTCTCTGTGTGTATGTCTGTGGATATTGTCTCTCTGTGTGTGTGTCCCTGTGTGTCTGTGTATGTGAGTCTGCCTGTGTGTCTGTGTATCTGTGTGCATGTGTCTGTGTACGTGCCTGTGTTTATGTCTCGTCTGTGTGTAGGTGCCTGTGTGTGTGTGTCTATGTGTATGTCTGTGTGTGTGTGTGTGTGTGTGTGTGTGTGTGTGTGTGTGTGTTACTAGGAATTGAATCTAGGGTATTGTGCATGCCTAACAAGCACTCCACCACTGAGCTATTTTCCTAGATATGTTTTTACTTTTTTATTCTGAGACAGGATCTCACTGGGGTGTGAGGCCTGATTTCAAACTCACACTGTGACCCAGGCATTGAACTTGCTATTCTCCTGCCTCACCTCCTGCGTACCTGGGATCACTGCTGTATGCCACTAGGCTCAGTCTACTGTTTCTGTCATGCTGGGAGTGAAGCACAGACCTCATGAATGCTCTACTCTAGTTGCACCCAGTCCTAGCACTCTAATGCTTCCTTAACGTTTTGGTTTTTTGGTTTTTGTTTTTGTTTTTGTTTTTGTTTTTTTGTGGTTTTTCGAGACAGGATTTCTCTGTATTGCTTTAGAGCCTGTCCTGGAACTTGCTCTGTAGACCAGACTGGCTTCAAACTCACAGAGAGCACCTGTCTCTGCCTCCTGAGTGCTGGGATTAAAGGAGTGTACCACCAACGCCCAGCCAAGATTTTTGGGGGGTAAGATTTATTCATTTATTTATGTACAAAGTGTTTCTGTCTGCATTCATGCCTGCAGACCAGAAAGGGGAATCAGATCTCATTATAGATGGATGTGGTTGCCAGGAACTGAATTCAGGAACTCTGGAAGAGCAGCCAGTGCTTTCAACCTCTGAACCATCTCTCCAGCCCTCCTTAAGATTTATTATTTATTTTTCATTATGTGAATGTGTGTGGGGGGGATATGAACATATTAGTGTAAGTGACAAAGGAGGCCAAAGGTGTCAGATCCCACTGAAGTTGGAGTTACAAATGGTCATGAGCTGTGAAACGTGTGTGCTGGGAACAAACTTTAGACCTCTGCAAGAGCAGCGCTTACTCTAAAATGCAATTCTTTATCTAACTCAGTACACAGAGAGACGGACTTTGAGAAGCCAACATAGAGGCAGTAAGAGATTAGGCAATGCAAGTCTGTGGAGACCAGCACCCTAAATACACAGGACAGACACAAAGCCCTCATTGCAGCTACTCTTGGAGTGGTTAAAGATTTCATTCCTGCAAATAAATAAAGGAAATATTAGCTGTGCATATAGCACCTGCCTGTATTCCAAGAATTCAGTAGCTAAATGCAAAGGATTATGAGTACAACTCCACCAAGTGTCAAATAGTGAGACCTTTGTCTCTGAAAACAAAACAAACAACAAAAAATGCAGCATAAAAGTGAGCTGCCAGACAAGAAAGCAAATCACTGGAAAATACCTTCTGGGTTCTTCCTAACCACCAGCTGGAAAGCAGAAGGAAACTGTGTAACACTTCAGCTGCACCAAGGTTGACAGAGCAGAGAAACCAACATGCCTGTGATTCCAGTGAACCTAGAACATACATGCTTGACACCTAGCAGTGTAGCAAGAAAGCACTCAATGGAAGAAGTTTTAACTAAACTTGTTATTTAAGGTCTTGTGGGAACTGCATGGCAAAGTGACCCAGATGTTGGATGACAGGCAATGGGGAAATTTTAGCACTGCTCATAGTCTCAAACAGGCTATGGTCTGTATGCTAGCATGCTGGCATGCTGTCTGCCTGGAGGAGCTTTGAAAGGTTACAGTAGTAACAGATGGGAAGCAGTGATCTCAATACCCAGCATGTGTCTAAAACTTGATTTACAGCCTGCACACAGCTGTGCGTGCAAGTGCACACACACACACACACACACACACACACACACACACACAGCTGTGCACACACATACACACACAGCTGTGCACACACATATACAAGCACAGCTGTATACATACACACATAGCTGTATATACACATATACACACAGCTATGTACACACATATACACACAGCTGTACACACATATACACACAGCTGTACACACATATACACACAGCTGTACACACATATACACACACAGCTGTGCACACACATATACACACACAGCTGTACACACATATACACACACAGCTGTACACACATATACACACACAGCTGTGCACACACATGTACACATATAGCTGTGCACACACACACACACCTTATCCATGCATACTCCTCTGTACCCATCTGCATAGGCACTCACTCATACACACCTAGGCCAGTATATACCATGCATGCAAATACATGTATATGTACACATACATTCACACGTGAACACACCCATACATACCATCAGAAGAGCTCATGCATAGACAACACATGCAGACCTAAAGACACATGCATATAGATATGTGCATACAAACACAACTATCCATGCCTGCATACCTACATACACAAACACCATTGCATCTACACAAATACACATACACGCATACACACATAAACAGACATGCACATACATACACATCTAGGCATGTGCATAAAATCTCTCTCTCCCTCTCCCTCTCCCTCTCCCTCTCCCTCTCCTCTCTCTCTCTCTCTCTCTCTCTCTCTCTCTCTCTCTCTCTGTCTCCCCCACCCCCACATTCACCCCAGGTTTCCTGTCTCTGTCCCATCTCAAAGCCAACTGCAGCCATTTTCCAGGGTTATCATTTAGCTGATACCAGCTAAGGCACTAACTGCCATGGTAGTGACATGCATGTCACCTTCAGAAACACTTTCTTTGCACAGTGTACACAATGGAAATGGTCCCGGGAGACCATATTACAGTACATAGATTAATTTTATACTGTCTTGAAAGTATTACTAGTATCAAATTTTCCCTAAAGTAATGGTTTCTTTTCTGTGTGATTAAAAGAATTGCCTCTGAAATGTTAGAACCCAGAGGGAGAAGCAGAGTTGGCCCAGGCCATGAGCACGCATTTCATCTTGGCACCCTAGCACTGCTCCGTTCATTGGAAAGGGGAAGTGGCGGTGTGCCTATGTGGTATCAAGCCTTACATGTGAAGGCCATGGAAGAGCTTAGTTTATCATTTGGGTGCTTGGGGAGAAATATAGAAGGCTGAGAGAAGAGAGGGGGAGAGAAAAGAGAGAAGAGAGAGCGGAAATGAGGGAGAGCAGAGAGAGAGACAGTGCCCGTGAAAGAGCAGAAACGCCACGCAAAGCTGCTCCGTGACCAAGAGCTGGGTTTTGATTCTAAAGCCGGTGAGAGGAGTGAGTGCAGCTTGAGTAGTGGTTGGGTTTTAGTTTGGAGAGATGGGATCTGCTTGGATGTGAATGCTACTGAAAGATAGCCACTATGACTTGTGACACCACCCCTTCCAAATCAGGTGGAGCAGCACTGCAGAGACTGCAAGTCCCTGTAGTCCAGCATGGCATGGCCCCAGGGGACAGGCTCCTGGGAGCCCCTTTGTGCCTTTCTTTTTCGGGTCAGCATTTTCCAAAGTCCTCTCCAGAGAAAAAGTTCCATAGGCAGTAGGTTTGTCAGTGGTGAGGGGAAGGGACACAGATCCATCATGTCACCCTCAGCACCTCAAGGAGCTCCCATAATCCACTAGGGAGCTCAACGCATGCCAAGTCAAGTTTTATGGGTTTGACCCAGAAAAGAATTTGCAAGCATACCTGGTCTGAAACAGGGGATTTTATTAAAGTTATCTTAAAACAGACTTAAGGCACAGGGGCTAGGGGAAAAGAATGTGCTTGGGGAAAGAAAGAAAGATACACTGAGGGCATGGGTGGGGGCCTCTCTATAAATCATGGAGAGAGTAAGACACCAAGTGTGGGTACTTTAAGGTCTCAGCATTAGCCGTATTACCGTCTTGGTGGCCCTGGAGGTGTGTCTTAAAAGTCTGTTTCTTTTGATGTGTGAGATCACAGGGTGACTGGAGATTCCTTGGATGGAGTTATCATGTGATGAAGTTAGGCTAGGAACACAGTTGAGTACATGTCCTTCCCATGTGAATGAGGTTTCTGGTGTGATTCCTGGAAAATGGAAGCTCTGCAGCTTGACAGGGAGAAAGCATGCATCTGGAGGACCTCCAGGCATCACCTGACAGCAGGTTTCCCAGTAACCCAGGGCCATGAGCGGGCACTCGGCATAGGAAGCAGTCTTTTCCCAGAGCAGGGTCAAAGCCCCCAGTCACAGCTGACTCGGAATGAGTGTGGTTACAGGGTAATGAAAAGCACTGTATGCGTGCATGCTCTTCTCAAGACCCCTGTTATACCCACTCCTCACCAGAGAGTAGGTCCTACGTAACTCCCTCCCGTCTTCAAGAGGCCTCGCTCAGATCACCCTTAAACTCTAGGCACGTAAGCAGTCAGCAGTCTAGGCTTGTAGTTTTACCCTGATAACGAGCATCTGCAGATAGACTCCTGGGTCCCACAATACCTGTAGCTACATCTCATGCTCACCCATCTCCTGCAGTCTAGAGCTCCTGGCCCAAGAGATCTAGGCCCTGCTGCATTCTCAAACTGGCAGTGGTCACCAAGTCGATGGGCGCCTGTGCTGTTGTTGAACCATCTGACATTCTTCCTGGCATTCATGTCATCTCTACGCCCAAGCAGAGTCCTACTTTAGAGCTGAGTAGAAGTCCCTCTTTCAAGTCACCATCTGCCATGCCTTGATGGATGTCCTTTCTGGCCAACCCTCCACTTCTGAAGCTAAATAATACTTTGCTATGCTTCTTCAGCCACCAAGGATTCCCGTGCCCCTCTCTCCCAACCCCTAATCATGTGTAGATCTGGCCAGAGCCAGGTGCAGAGACAGGCACTGACCTCATTCTGAGCCTGATGTTTCAGTGGTTTTTGCCTAAAAGTTAAACAAATGTTCACTTTGCTGAGCTTTGTATGAGTGTCCTATTGTCGTTGCCACGTTGGCAGTTATGCAGCTGAGGTTCCTGGCTTTCGGTTCTGCATCCAGAGACCTGACACGGACCTCAGCTACAGGGCCAGTGGGTACAGTGCCTCATTCTCTTCTGGGACCCTAAAGAAGGATGTGTTCCTGACCATCCAGTTGTGGGCAGACCTCAGTTCCTGTGGCAGGACCCACATTCCTATTTTCACAACAGCTGTCAGAGAGGGCTCCTGCCAGCCTCTTCAGAAAACTCACTTGATTTGTAGCTCCTCAATTGCCTTCAACATGAACAGCAATAGATGCTTTCCTCACAGGCCTCCATCTCTTCTCCTGCCTCGGGCAAGAGAGTCTGGAGGGTCAAGGATTTTCGATTCTATCTGTCCCGTGTCCAAACTCAATCATGTCTGCACAGTCCCTTTTGCCAGGTGAACTGACATGCTCACAGGGTCCAGAAATTAACTAGACATCCTTGGAGTGGTGAGCACAATGCTGTTGGTATGTCAGACCGCTGGCTCTTAACAGCTGTTTTTAGGTCTGAAGTCTGAGTGACTGAAGTGGAGGGAGACAGCTGACAGGAGTTAGACAGCTGTGCCTGGTGTGAGCGGCTCAGCAGGCTCGGTGAACTTCCTATCAAATAAATGCTAGTTATGCTCTTTCAGAACTTGAGTTTTTCTCTTTTTTTCCTCATCTGAGTTGTTGACTATTTAAATGCAATTGTGGGGGCAGGGCCAGAGAGATGGCTCAGCTTTTAATAGCACTTACTGATCTTGCAGAGGGCTGGGAGTCATCCACTTAATTAACTTTTAGATTCTTGACATTTTCAAACTCAATGTCTTGCCTACTTTCTTTTGTCCCTATACTTCATGTGAACAGTGAGAAACCTTTTCAGCTGAAGATTTTGATGGGCACTATGTCAGTCAAGGTCTGTCCCAGTGTGCCTGGGAACAGGTTCCACAGGGATTGTCACCACACCCAGAGTGCCAGTCCAAACTCCTAACAGCCCACCCAATGCCCAACTGGTGGCCTACCCATCTCTCTGTCCTGGCACCCAGACTATAGTTCCTTCTCGTGATTGCTTTCAATTTTCAGATTTAATCACAAATTTGCAATGTCTGTCACACTTCCCTTACTGTTGTCTGGTGATCATGACTACAAAAGGTTCTGGATCAGGTGATGGCTATATGTCAGCAAACATGTGGTAACTCACTCATCAATTCTATATGAAGTGCCTGAGATACCTTCATGATATTCCGTGTGTGTGTGTGTGTGTGTGTGTGTGTGTGTGTGTGTGTGTGTGTGTGTGTGGTGGACTTAATGAAGGTTTAGAGACAGGGTTTCTCTGCGTAACATCCCTGGCTGTCCTGGAACTCACTCTGTAGACAGGCTGGCATCGAACTCACAGAGATCCTCCTGACTCTGCCTCCCGAGTGCTGGGACTAAAGGCTTGTGTCACCACCAGCTGGTTGTTCATGATGTCCTGGAATGCTTACTGACTCCATACTTCAGTAGAGACATTCACTTTTTTCTGAATCTACTGATAAATTGTGACGCTTTTACCCTGATCTTTTTTATGTGTCTGTGTGTGGAACATGTACATGTGTGTGTTCACGTGTGTGTGCACATGTGTGTGCAGGCCCCAGGTTGGTGTCATGAATCTTCATCAGCCGCTCTTCCATCTTACTCTGTAAGGCAGGGTCTCCCAATCATACCTAGAGTATGCTTAGTCTCACTAGCCAGCTTACCCTGGGGATCCCATCTCTATCTTTGGCATTTACACAGTTCCTCATGGAGTAGGCAGCCTCACAACGACATTTTCTGGGTAGCTGTGGAATGTTTAGAGTGGACAGGTAGAAACAGGAACCGAGAAACTGCTTCCTCTCATGTTCTGAAGATGTGATGAAATCCACTTGGTGGTGAGCAAGAACCTTCGGGTGCTAAACACTTTTACGTTGTACTGGCACACACTGTAGGGCCATACTGTGCCCCACATGAGACCCCAGCAGCCTGGAAGGGGGGGAAAGTCCAGCAAAAGGCAGACAGAGGGTGGCAGGAAGAGTAACATTTTACTCAAGGCAGTGTCTTCATATACATCTCCTCACAGGACCCTAAAGTTTCTCCTCAAAGGATAATTTGGGGTAGTTTTTCATAGATTCTCTCCAAAAAAAAAAAAAAAAAAAAAAAAGTATTTATTATGTATACAGTGTTCTTGCTGCATGTATGCCTAAATACCAGAAGAGGGCACCAGATCTCATTACAGATGGTTGTGAGCCAGCGTGTGGTTGCTGGGAATTGAATTCAGGACCTCTGGAAGAGCAGCCAGTGTTCTTAACCACTGAGCCATCTCTCCAGCCCTCATAGATTTTCTTAATATCAATTTGTTCTTTAGAATATTTCTATATATGCTTGTTTGAGATCTACTGACGCGGGCACATAAACACCAAAGACGACCATAATATGCATTGGGGATCAGTTGACATACATGGGTCTTGTATGTTACTTATTCCATAGCCAAAATAAGACCCAGTTAGTGGGCATGTGTGAAAGAGAGTGCTGTGAGCCTGAAAACGAAACAGACAGATGTCTTGCTTCGGGTAGCTTGACTGCTGTTGTTTGTAGATTCACAGAAAAACGGGCTGTAGGCTCTATACTCCCAGCAGCTTGGAAGACTGACCTTGCTCTAAATCCTTTAAAGGACAGACAGAAATGTTTAATTAGGAATTCACCCACAGATGCTGGGTGTGTCGGTGCATGCCTTTAGCCCCAGCACTCAAGAGGCAGAAGTAGGCAGATTTCTGTGAGTTTGAGGCTAGCCTGCTCTACAGGGAGAATTCCGGGACAGGCAGGGCTACACAGAGAAACTCTTGTCTCACCCCCCGCAAAAAAAAATTCACCAATGAGGGCTGGAGAGATGGCTTAGCCATTAAGACCACTGGCTGCTCTTCCAGAGGTCCTGGGTTCAATTCTCAGCACCCACCTGGCAGCTCATAACTGTCTGTAATTACAGTTCCAAGGGATCTGACACCCTCACACAGATATACATGCAGGCAGAGTACCAATGTACATAAAATAAAAATAAACAAATCACTAAAAAAATAAAATAAAACAACCCCTCCCCGATTCACCTACTTCTTTATAATCAAACACGAATTCTCTTAACAGAAAGTGTATAGGGTGTATCTTCGGATAAGTAACTGCTGCTTAGATTAGGGTGACGAGGCAGATTGTGTTCAAGACTCTACATGCTGTGGTAGCCCAGATGACAATCTATGACCGGTGCAATTTCCTAGCAGCAGCATGCACCATTCTTGTGGTGACAGTGGTGGTTTGACAGGCTGATTCATTTCCAGGTACTGAGAGTGTCTGACATTCAAGCAAACGTGACAGTTGTCTCATTGAGAGCACTGATTGCCAGTGCCAGCAGTGCCGAGGTCATCATTATTCCGGTGTTTCACCATGTTAGGCCCAACACACTCACAGCATTCTCCCAAGACAGGTACAGCTGAAGAACCTGGGGGTCCCTGGGAATTGCTTCACCATCCTAATCAGTAAACATAATGAAGACACTGTTTCTTGAGTATAATGGGCATCTGAACAATTGTCTGCCCCTGCCCTCTGGCCAGGCCTGGGAGCTATGCAGGCCACATTCCCGATTCCCCTGACTGTGAGGAACCCCCATGGCTGACACTGGACATCCCTTCAGCAGAAGCTGGCCTGGGTTTCTGCACACCTTGTCTGCACGACATTGTTTGAGGGCTGTTGTGCTTGCCAGGTTATCTCCTGGACTCTCAGGCTCATGTTAATCCTATGCTGTAGGTCAGTGCCTGTCCTCAGGAAACCTTTTACTTCTTTTCTCTCAGCTATCAGGAATTTCAGCATATAAATCTTGTTCATAAATCTTTTTTGGTTCCATTTTTTAATCTCTTTCCCTCCTCTCCACCTCCTCCCTCCTCTTCATTTTCTCCTACTATTTGTTTTTATTTCAAGACAGTTTTACTGTGTATCCCAGACTGGCTTTGAACTCACCATCCTCCTGCCTCAGCCTCCTGAGTGCTGTGGTTGCAGCATGCACCACTGCATTGGGCTTCCAGCTTTCAGTGTCTAAGTCTTCTTGCTAGGGTAGAATCCTATGGCTTTATCCATGTGGACTGTGTCTGCTCATGGTGTTGATCCCAGTAAGCTTCTGACACATGCATACAGATGGCTTTAGAGGTCAGGGGAGGGCATCGCAACCCTGGGACTGGACTTACGACTAACTATGAGCCCCCTGACATGGGTGGTGCTGGGAATCAGACCCAAGTCCTCCAGAAGAGCAGTGAGTGTTCCTAACCACAGAACCATCTCTCCAGTCCTCAAATCATGAGTTTCTATCCACATTTAGGTAGTTACAGGTTTTGTTCTGTGAGATTTTCATGTCTACTTGTAACTGGGATTTTGAGTGAAGACTTTTGTACAGGTTAAAACCTGTGGGGGTTTTTTTGTTTTTGTTTTTTTATTTGTTTGTTCGGTTGGAATCTCGCTTGATTAGTCTATGACTGGTTTCTGTGTTCTTTATGGTGGTTTCCAAGCCACCAAAGCTGGTCTGAGACACTGAGATAGAGCCTCCAGGCCTGCAGAGCCCACAGTGCTTCCTCTCTGGCTCTTCAGAAAGTGCCAGGAAATCCTGTAAAATGGGTATTTTCACAGCAAACAACATGCAGTACAGTATGTTCTGACGGGATAGAATGTTCCAGAACACAGCATGACTGAAGCACATTTTGTCTTCTATCCTCGATAGCTTCGCCTGGGCTCTCCTAACATCCGTGCTAGTGAGTGCATGGCTGAACACGCCCCTCCCCTTCACATTCTACACCAGGTCTGGGTCTCCTGCCTACACCAAGGACTATCCTGTATGAAGTGAGACTATTTTGGCAGCGAGTGGGAACTTGACTCAATGCAGTGGCTTGAAAATATGCCATCGCTAATTCTGTTTCCATTGTTTTCCAGGAGAAAATGAATTCCACGGAGACCTACTTCTCAACTGAAGATTACTCGGACTCCAACTTCTATTCTGTACCTACAGACGACTTGCCGTGCTCCTTGGAAGAGGTCAGGGAGTTCACCAGGGTATTTGTGCCAGTTGCCTACTCCTTAATATGTGTCTTTGGCCTCCTGGGCAATGTTATGGTGGTGATGACCTTTGCCTTCTACAAGAAGGCAAGGTCTATGACTGATGTTTACCTATTGAACATGGCCATTACAGACATACTTTTTGTCCTCACTCTGCCGTTCTGGGCAGTGACTCATGCCACCGGGACATGGGTTTTCAGCAACTCACTGTGTAAACTGATGAAAGGCATCTATGCAGTCAACTTTAACTGTGGAATGCTGCTCTTGGCCTGTATCAGCATGGACAGGTACATTGCCATCGTCCAGGCAACCAAATCTTTCCGGGTACGATCCAGAACACTGGGACACAGTAAGATCATCTGTTTGGTGGTGTGGGTCATATCGGTCTTCATCTCAAGTCCCACATTCATCTTCAATAAGAAATACAGTTTCCAGGACAGAGAGGTCTGCGAGCCCCGGTACAAGTCTGTCTCGGAGCCCATCACCTGGAAACTGCTGGGGCTAGGGCTAGAGCTGCTTTTTGGCTTCTTCATCCCTCTGTTGTTCATGGTGTTCTGCTACCTGTTCATCGTCAAGACATTGGTGCAGGCCCAGAATTCTAAAAGGCACAGAGCCATCCGTGTTGTGATCGCTGTGGTTCTTGTGTTCCTGGCTTGTCAGATCCCTCACAACGTGGTCCTTCTCATAACTGCGGTGAACACAGGCAACATGAACCGCACCTGCCGCGGTGAGATACGCCTCGCCTACGCCAGGAATGTTGCTGAGGTCCTGGCTTTCCTGCACTGCTGCCTCAACCCCGTGTTGTACGCATTTATTGGACAGAAATTTAGAAACTACTTCATGAAGATCATGAAGGATGTGTGGTGTTCGAGAAGAAAGAACAAAGTGCCAGGCTTCCTCTGTGCTCGGATGTACTTGGAAAGCTACACTTCCCGGCAGACCAGTGAGATCATGGACAATGACAACGCATCATCCTTCACCATGTAACATGTGGGTATGAAGCCACATGCCCCAAAGCCTTTGTGAAACTTGCTAGTGTGTGTGTGTGTGTGTGTGTGTGTGTGTGTGTGTGTGTGTGTGTGAGAGAGAGAGAGAGAGAGAGAGAGAGAGAGAGAGAGAGAGAGAGAGAGAGAGAGAGAGAGAGAGAAGCCATGCCCAAATAACTATGGAAATTAAGAAGTCTTCCTGCAGGATCAGAACCAATGGGCAGCAGGTGGGCACCAATAGCCAAACTCTCCCCCCCACACCCGCCCCTGTGTCGTTGACAAGAAACCTTGGTGGCCCCTGTCTTCTGAGGTTGATGTTCCACAAAACAAGCTGTGGAGAATGCTGGATTAGAGGGAAGCATTTATGAACATAATCATATTCAGGAACATTCATGAAGGGGTCACAGACCCAGTCACAGCACAAAACAAGGACACAGCTTGGGGAAAAGCAACAGAAGCCTTCCTAAGAAGCTGGGCGTTGGTGGCACTCGGGAGGCAGAGGCAGGAGGATCTCTGTGAGTTCGAGGCCAGCCTGGTCTCCAGAGCGAGTGCCATGAAAGGCTCCAAAGCTACACAGAGAAACCCTGTCTCGAAAAAAAAAAAAAAAAAAAAAAAGTGAGAAAACAGAAGCCTTCCTGTGACTCATGTGAAGCTAACAAGATGTTTATTATCCCTGATGGCAAGTCACAAAGATCCTGTGCCTGGTTCCCTTTTATCATCTCACCAAGTGCTACACAGTGGAGGGTGAAGGCAAGGGCAAGCATCCACAAACTGGAACAGCAACCCAGGAGGCACAGGTGCCTGGGCTTGCTTCCATTTCAGGAAGTGGCTTCCTGTGGTTCCCCTCCCTTCTGAGGTGAGTGGAGCCTGAGGTGGCAAGCAGGGATCCTGTTCCAGGCTGGGCTATGGGTTCAGCAGTTTCTAGCATAGCTTAGCGTTCATCCCATGGGTGGTAAACATGACTTGTCTGTAGCTGAAATTGCTTTTCTTCCAGTTTTGAAATGGAGCTGAAGATTCCAGTCACCAAAACTTCAGGTTAGCCCCTGAACTGTGGAAAGCATGGTGGCCTCTGAGACCAAGTAGATTTGTTGTTTGTTTAAATTGGGATTGAGCCGAAGGTCTCATGTGAGGCTCTGCAAGTGTGCTACAACTGTGCTGTATCCCAAGACTTCTGCACCTTTTATTTCGAGACAGAGTCTCATTAAGATGTCCATGCAGGTCTTGAATTTGGAAATGCTCCTGCCTCCACTCTACAAATAGCTAGGATTACAGGCCTGTGCCACTGCGCCTGGCTCTGAGACTGTTCTTAAGGCAGCTTTACCCAAAGTCACGGTTAGCAGTAGAATCAGGTTTTGAAGTCTCTTCAGCCTCATCAGAAGCCCATGGGACTCTAGTCCTTGATGCATTGCATAAGCAGATGGTGAACATGAATTGGGAATTCAGAAACACAAGCCTCCTTCCAAAAGTTGCTGATTGGGATGTCAAAATACTGACATGTTCGATCTGATGCATGGTTTGTAAGTTCAATGGTTAGTGAGCTATAGCAATACCTTTCTGTAGTGTGTGTGTGTGTGTGTGTGTGTGTGTGTGTGTGTGTGTGTGTGTGTACTTGAGCGTGGAGGACTACTTCAGGTGTATTCCTCAGGTATTGTCTTTTTCCTTGTTTAAGATTGTCTCTTGGTGCCTCACAGCTCAGTAAGTAGGCTAGACTGGCAGGCCAGGGGAGCCACGGACCTGCCCACCTCTGCTCCCAGCATGAACCACCACAGCTTTTTTTTTTTCTTACATAGGTTCTGGACATTGAACTGGTCTTTGTGCCTACAATGCCCATGTTTTACTGTCTGAAGCATCTCCCCACCCAGCGTTTGGAACTCCCTTGGCTTACTCTCATTGTTTCACACATTGAAATACAAACTTACTCACAAGCTTTAATAATTCTGGGTCTTTTTGTTTGCTTTAAGAAACATTAACATAGAAAGTGGGCCCAGGCTTTGTTGTCGCACACCTTTAACTCCAGCACTCAGGAGACAGAGGCAGGCAGATCTCTGTAAGTTTGAAGCCACCCTGGTCTACAGAGTGAGTGTCAGGACAGGCTCCAAAGCTACACAGAGAAACCCTGTGCAGACTGTGCACCTGCTTTCACAGAGCCCTGGTTTAATTTCTGTTGCTGCGATAAAATACTCATCCTGACCAAAAGCAACTTTGGGAAGCACAGGTCTGTTTCAGTTTGCAGTTCCAGGTCCAAGCCCATTGTTGTAGGGAAGTCAATGAAGTAAAGCCATGGTCACAGTCAATGGCAGAGAAAGAAGGAATGCATGGACCCCTGTTGACTTACTACTCCAATGTCCAGCTAGCTTTCTTAGTTCCAGCCACCTGTGAGCCCGAGCAGGAGGATCACCTGAGCCCAGTAGTTCAAAGCCAGCCTGAGCAGCATAGTGAGACTATCTCAAAATGTGACATCAAAAATAAATAAAACTGAAACATACTCATTGCTCTTCTGCACGGATCCTGTCCTTCAGCCTTCATAGGCTGTGATGTGGTCAAGGACACACAGTTGAGTGTCCCCGTGAAGGCAGCATAGACCCACTGCCACAGAGGCTCAAACAGAGCCACATCACCTAGGGGTTGGTGCTATGCTGTAGGAACCCCTTGCTTCACAAACCAGCATCCTAACTCTCTGTCTTCTCCCTTCTCATGTTGCAGGGCTGGGTATCAAAGTCCAGGCCATGTGTGCATAGGGCACACATTCTGTCCCCCTCCCCCGCCCAGCTGCATCCCCGTCATTGACTCCCATGGGAGGGAGGGACTACCCACACTCAGTCTCTGGCTGAATCTTCAACTTGTTCTTCCTGAGTGAGCCATCAAAGAGTCTGTCTGTAAAGTCACACCAAGAGTTTCAGCCCTGTCTGTGGCATGAGAATTTCTGCACTGAGTTTCTCACTTCCAGTTTCTCATTCCCCTCACAAGCAGCCATTCCCACAGGCTTGCTGCCCCTTATCCCTCCATCTGCTGCTAAGGTGGCCCCTTCCTCCTGACAACCCTTGATGCTTTCATGCCATGGGACTAGGGTTGCTAATTGACAGCAGATCCCTAGGGTTTTCCTGCAGACCAGGACCAACGCCACTGTGGACTGCCAGCTCTCACCCTCTGCCAATGGCCACAATGTACTGTGTACTGCCATGAGTGTACTCTGTTCTGTGTACTGCCATGAGTGAGGGGCAGGGTGGCTGTGGGACAGTACAAACTGCCTGAGAGAGAGCTGGCAGATCGTGGAGGAGGGGCCACGTTAGCAGCAGATGGAAAGAGATGAGGGACAGCAAGCCTGTGGGAATGGCTGCTTGTGAGGAGAATGAGAAATTGAAAGAGAGAAACTAGGGACTCCAAGCAAGCACAGAAATTCTCATGACACAGAAAGATGGCCTGGTGAGCCTTCAAGCAGGGAAAGAGAGCATCAGAGGCTTTGAACAGTAGCTTAAGTTCTGCCTCTCCTGTTAGCTCACACTCTTTAGCTCAGGCTACACAACCTCTACAGTCCCCGGTAAGGCAACCAGGGACTGCTGTGACCTTGCTCTACATGCCATCAAATTCTCTCTTTCCTTTTTGGCAATAGACCTGCCTCCCTCCCAACTGCCCAGACACAAGTAATCTGGAGTGGCATCTAATCCCTGCCAGTGGCTCCCTGACGCCTAGCATGTAGCTTTGTCCTGTGGTATAGAATGTGCCTCTGCAACCAAACAAACTATGTAAAAGCAAGCAACCCTCTCTGTTCACTAGTGCCGAAGGGCTTTCCAAACCCCTTTAGGACCCAATGACACTGTCTATCATATGACCCAGCAACTCTCCAAATATCCCGGAACTAAAGGGATTTGAAGGTTTTTTCCCTGCAGGACTTCCTTCATGCTGGGCATAGTGTCTGTTTCTCTGACTTCACAGCCTCTTATGGCTGCCTATAGCCATGAGCCTAAAACTCCCTTAATAAAGTTTCTGAAAGGCAATTCATCTGTTTCCTTTTCCATGAACTTGTTTATTGTTCATAACACCTGGTTCATAACATCAGGTTTGCAAAATGACTCAGACATGTGATCACAACCACACTAACAGCACATGAAATGGTGGAGAGACAGCTCCCAAGTGACTGCTGGGGCAGGGTTTCCAAGAGGATGATAGGAAATGCTGCAGAGGTCCACTGGGACCTGGATCCAGGACAAGGAACAGCTTGGAGATTTGAGCTGCTCTTGGGGTCTTCATGCAGCTGCCTCATGAATGCAAATGAGTACACACTCCTTAAAATCCCCTGAACCACAGGTGAAGCAGCTGGAGACTATCCATTGAGCATGTGCTTTATCACCTCCCATGTGTCCCCACTCTGCCTCCAGACAGAGCCACTGTGCAGCCCAAGGCCTGAGAATGCATTCCCTCTCCCTGTTTTAGCAAAGCAGGACTGCTCAGTCAGGGTCATACTTGATCCCTTCGGCTTCCACAGTCCATACAAAAAAACCAAAGGCCACACCCACAACTGTCTGTGCAGTCCAAATAATGAGCTACCATAGCATGCTTTGTTCTGAATGGGTGTGTTCTGAATGGGTGAATACACACACACACACACACACACACACACACACACACGTGTGCATGCTATTTATCATACATAATTGTTACTATATATGTGTATATATATACATATATATATATATAGAGAGAGAGAGAGAGCAAAAAAAAGTAAAAGAATAAGCAGCCAATTGAAAAAAGCAACAAATAGAAAACCATCATCAAACTGGGTGCTAATACTACCCAGCAGAATTAACTGGAGTACAGAAACTGAGGGAGAAAACAAAGATGACCTCATCAAATCAGAAACTTACAGGCCACCAGCAGAAATCAACTGAGGAAGCTGAGTGGCTACTGCTCCCACTTGAGGGCTACCTCTCCATGGATGAGCATCTGGCTTCTTGTTCGCTCTCCACGCATTTTTATACCATGGTAAACCTTGCCGAAAATGATCTACCTTTTATCTATTCTTACAGACTCAAGACTTTCTTTTTCTTTTTCCTTCCTTCCTTCCTTCCTTCCTTCCTTCCTTCCTCCTACCTTCCTTTCTTCTTCCTTCTTTCCTTCCTTCCTTTGTGAAAAAACAAAGAATGTCTGAGCCAGAGGGGAGGAAGAGCTAGCTAAGGAATGCTAGCTTTTGAGATGATAGTCATTCCAATCAGGAGCTGAGTACCTGAACCTGTACAAGACTAGGTCTTTCAACAGCCAACCATGGGTGGTTGAGGCAGAGTTTCTCTGTGTAGCTTTGGAGCCTGTCCTGGCACTCACTCTGTAGACCAGGGTGGCCTCAAATTCACAGAGATTTCTTGCCTCTGCCTCCCGAGTGCAGGGATTAAAGGTGTGTGCCACCAACACCTAGCAGAGTCTTATTATTTCTTATGAATGCCTGGCCTTAGCTTGGCTTGTTTCTTGCCAGACTTTCTCAACTTAAATTATCCCATCTACTTTTGCCTCTGGGGCTTTACCCTTCTCTATTTCTGTATATTTTTTTCTTTCCTTCTTGTTCCGTGGCTGCCTGTGTGGATTGGTAGCTAGCCCCTTCTTTTCTGAATCCTTTGTCTTTCCTTGATTTCTCCTTCTATGTAGTCTGACTGCCAGCCCTGCTTATGTTTTCTCCTGCCTTGCTATTGGCCATTCAGCTCTTTATTAGACCAATCAGGTGTTTCAGATTGGCAAAGACTGGCAAAAAACACAGCTTCAGAGAGTTAAACAAATGCAACCTAAAGGAATGCAACACACATTTGCATCATTAAGCAAATGTTCTACAGCATAATCCAATGTAACACATCTTAAAATAATATTCTACAACAGCTATCAACTCCACCATGTACCTTCCTTCCTCCTCCTCCTCTCCTCCCCACCCCCTCTCATTACTTCATTATTTCAGTAGGATGAAGCTAGGGTTGGAAACTTCCTGGCTGTGGGAATGGCAATTGGAACTCAGTCTGGATGCTGCAGCCTGCAGGTGAAGAGAAAAACGTAAGATGCCCTAGAACCAGGTTCTTGTATCTTGTATCTGGTCTGTAGCTATAGCTACATAGCTTGCTCTATGTGGGGCTTTGATGTTCCCGGAGGATGAAGTGCATTTCTTGCACCTCTTTACCTGGTGCACTTCTTTCTGGAACTTGACCATACCTCACAGCGAGTTCTGTGTGTCTGCAATTTTATAATCTGCCACAAGAGAGCGATAAGTTCACATCCATAGAAGTAGCACTTGCCTCCTTACACCAGCAGGTAATTAGCGCTTTCCTGAGCCTGTTTCCTTTGAAAGCTCTCTCAGAAGGGCACCGCACCAGACAGAGCTCCCAGGGGACAGTGCAGGCCAGGCCAGCCTTTGTTTCTGGTTCCTTCTACTGCCTGAATAGGCAACTGCTGGCCCTGAGTTCTGAGCAGAACACCGAGTCTGTGCTCCGATGGCCCATGCTGGGAGAAGCTGAGGATCATAAATCCACCCTAGACCTGCACAGGTGAAGGTGTTGAGATGATCGGGGTGTGGTTGGTTTCATAGGAACCCAGGGTGTGAACTGGTTGTTCTTCATGTAGAAGGTTTAGATACTCCTTTTTTTTCCGTTTTCGAGACAGGGTTTCTCTGTGTAGCTTTGGAGCCTATCCTGGCACTCGCTCTGGAGACCAGGCTGGCCTCGAACTCACAGAGATCTGCCTGCCTCTGCCTCCCGAGTGCTGGGATTAAAGGCGTGTGCCACCAACGCCCAGCTTAGATGCCTCCTTTAAAACACCTGCTTCGTAAGTACCTTAAGGAGGGCTGAGAGGGGGGTTGTTTCATTTAGTTTTGTTTCTTGTTTTATGTGTGTGTGTTTGTAGGATAGATAGATAGATAGATAGATAGATAGATAGATAGATAGATTGATAGATTTATTATGTATAGTGTTCCTCCTGCATATATGCCTGCAGGCCAGAAGAGGGCACCAGATCTCATTATACATGGTTGTGAGCCACCCTGTGGCTGCAGAGAATTGAACTCATGACCTGTGGAAGAACAGTCAGTGCTCTTAACCTCTGACCTATCTCTCCAACCCTGTTTCTTGTTTTTTGTTTGTTTGTTTGTTTTATTCATTTTGCATAGCAACCACAGTTTCCCTCTCTCCCCTGCTCCTACTCCTCCCTGTCCTTACCTTGTTTTGTTTCTTGTTTTTTGTTGTTAAAAAAAAAAGTGTGTGTGTGTGTGTGTGTGTGTGTGTGTGTGTGTGTGTGTGTGTGTGTAGGCATGCACATGCCACAGCACACATGCAAGGCCAGCCAGTTCTCCCTCTTCAGCCTTGTTTTTGAGGCAGGGTCTGTCTTGGTTCTGCTGCTGTTCAGCTTGTGTGATTCTTGATGATTCTCCTGCCTCCACCTCACACCTTGGGAGGCATGCTAGGATTTCAGAGGGGGGCTACCACATATAGGATGTGATCCAAGGTCACACCCGGATCATCCAGTTGCTTGCAAGTGCCTTTACTGCAGAGCCATCTCCCTGGCTTCTGTATCCCTGCCCCCACCTCTCCCAAGGACTGATCATTTGTTTGTTTGTTTGTTTGTTTGGGTTTTTTGTTTGTTTGTTTGTTTTTGAGACAGGGTTTCTTTGTTGAGTGAGGGCTGTCCTGGAACTCACTCTGTAGACCAGGCTGTTGTGGAACTCAGAGACCTGCCTGCCTCTGCCTCCTGAGTGCTGGATTAGAGACATTGAATGGACCAGCCCCCACCCAAAAAAAATCCAAGGTAACCCCCACCCCCACCACCACCACCACCACCACCACCCCCGCCGCTTTAGCAGTGACAAGTAGGCTTCTGGCTCAGCACATGTCTGACCTTGCTGGACCTGCTCTAGTCACTGGGAGGTCAGATACCTTCCATGTGTCAAAGAACCCATCAGAAGTTTGTTGGCCAGATTCTGGATGTGCTTTTCGGCTCTGGGCATGCTTTACAGTAAAAGTGGAGTAACAGTAATGTGTCAAGCATAACAACCACCCTGGGAGGGCCTATAGGCCATAACAACCAGTTGACCAATCAGCACAGGACAAGCTACCCAAGTCCAGAAGCGCACCAATCCCGAGGTTGTTTCGTGCCCCTATACACTCTCCTTATGCTGCCCAATAAGTTCCCTGCCTCTTGGTTTCTCTGGGTCCTTCTCCCACCATCCACCATGATGAATTGGTGAAGGACCCAAGTTAGCTCATTAAACAACAATAAAATACTCTTTGCTTTTGCATCAGAATGGGTCTCTTGGTGATTTTGGAGTTCAGAATCTGGGCACAACAACATGTGC
Organism: Cricetulus griseus; assembly: GCF_003668045.3. Lineage (NCBI taxonomy): Eukaryota > Metazoa > Chordata > Mammalia > Rodentia > Cricetidae > Cricetulus > Cricetulus griseus. The sequence continues at coordinate 292,312,066 of NC_048595.1, read as the reverse complement.
CACCATCACCTGGCTTTTTGTTACTTTTTTTTCTTTCTTTCTTTTTTTTTTGTTTTTTTTTGTTTGTTTTTTGTTTTTTGTTTTTCGAGACAGGGTTTTTCTGTGGCTTTGGAGGCTGTCCTGGCACTAGCTCTTGTAGACCAGGCTGGTCTTGAGCTCACAGAGATCCACCTGCCTCTGCCTCTGGAGTGAGGGGATTTAAAGGCATGTGCCACCACCTCTGGTAATTTTTTTGTTACTCTTAAATCCTATCTTAAACTGGACTAAGAAGTATACGACACTTAGCTATCTGCTCCAGTCATTTTCTTTGATTTCCCTCATTCTCTTGGCCAAAAGTTTGGCACATTCCACAGCCTCTTAGTGCATTGTTTCCTCAGAACCAAATATTGGCATTGGTGCCACAGGACATGTGGACAAATTAGATGCTGAACCTTGGGCGCATTGGTCCTGGGCTTCTCACCTTCTTGGTTTAAGGACTTTCTGACAACATATTGGTAGAAACCATCTTGTTTAGAGGGATTGAAAAGCTTTTGGATTTTGCTAGCCTTTTTGGTCCTCAACCACAAAGACACAGTAGTATCTACCAGTCCAGGGGTATCCTTATTTCCTTAAAAAAAAAAATCAAGAACACTCAGATTGGCATCCACAATGCATCCGTGGAACAGATCTGTCCTTCCTCTTCCCAGTTCTCCTTTACTCAATAGCAGGCACGCTCTACTGTAGATCAAGACACCTTACTTCACAGGAAAACCCTGTCTTGAGGTGTCCTGATAGGTCCTTACCTGGGTCCCTCCACCCTACCACCCTGGAACATGTGCTGTCAGCAACCACACCTGGCTGGTCAATCCAAATTTATTCCATACTCAACTCAGCGCTCCACTGGAACAGCCCTGCCCACCCCTCTGTGCTGTGTGGAAATGATCAGCAGCTCTCATCCTTCAGGAGGAAGCCCAGGCTGCTGGTCTGGGGCACCCATGACCTGGGCCAGTTACCTGCTAAGACACTCCAATGTGAATCCATGCTTTCCTGCTCCTGTATGGCAGTCCACATGGTGCCATTCGTGAAAGGTTCAGCCATTATGCTGACCTGCCCCTGTTACCTGGCAGAATCCACTCAGGTCAGCCCAGGGTTCCATGGGAACTAAGTCTGCATGCAGGTGTAGAGGACCCCTTTAAAAGACAGACCCCTACCCACCTTACGGTCTCTTCTCTCTGCTTCTTCTCTCTCTCCTCTTTACTTCTCTCTCTCTGCCTCTTCTTCATTCTCTCTGCCTCTTCTCCTCTCTATTTCTCTCTCACTCGCTCTCTGTGATACAATAAACTGTTGAATAGTCTCATGTCTCATCTTGCACCCCTTCTTTATTTCTAATTTAACCAAAGAATAACATTTTGACGCCCAACATGATTTTAGACTCTCTGTAACCTCTCTTGCTGCTCATGCCTGCCAAGCATAGGCTTTCTCTGCAACCTCTCCTGCCAGGGGCGCGGGAAATTTCAGGGATCCTAGAATTTGAACTCATGACCCGCTTTCCATCTCTCATTCATCCGAATTTTCAATAACGACCCAGGAGCCAGATGCTGTGGTCAAAGCCTCCTGGCTCAGAGAGGCAGAGAGAGCAACCAGCTGAGTTTCTTCCTCAGCTGATGTCCCACAAGCCTCCTCCCAGTCTCAAACAGCCTCTTGAAACTAGATGTCCCTTCCTTCTACTCCCTGTGTGTATGTCTCTCTCTGTCCTCCTGACTTCCTCTTACTCTCTATGTTTTGTTTTTTTTTTTTTTTTCTTGTTCACTTGTCAACTGGTTGCTTCCTCCACCTCTTGACCTAAGGTTGACTTTATTTAATCCTATTTGCAATATTCAAGCAGAAAGCTCTCGATTAAAGGTTTGAGCTAGGACTGAGCCACAGCACAACTGGAAAGCTCTTGGATTAAAGGTGCAAAAGCCGCTGGGTGGTGGTGGCGCATGCCTTTAGTCCCAGCACTCAGGAGGCAGAGGCAGGTGGAGCTCTGTGAGTTCGAGACCAGTCTGGTCTACAAGAGCTAGTTCCAGAACAGCCTCCAAAGCCACGGAGAAACCCTGCTTCAAAAAACAAAACAAAACAAAAAACAAACAACAACAACAAAAAGGTGCAAAAGCCACTAAGTGTGTCTTGCAGCCTCTGGACATCCTCATATTGTCCCATTCCTCCTCTTCCACTTACTTCCACACTAATGACAGCAGCAAAACAGGGGTTCCTAGCCTAGCACAGCCCATCCTCACAAACTTCCAAGTGCACACCCTTCCCAGCAGGAGCCACAGGCTCTGTTGATTTTCTAATTTAGTCATGTGAAAATTGTGCCCCAAGGGAAAAGCTGGTGATGGTCAGCACATGCTAGAAGACTCGGGGGGGGGGGGGTGAGAGGGAAGGAGAGTGCTGATGACAAGACACAGAAGGAAAAGCTAATAAACTACTATTGATGTTACTGTGTCCCTGGATCCTTCCAAATTGTCTCCTATTGAAGTTCTGACCCCAGGACCTAAGAGTGTGACTGTTTTTGGAGATGGGGTCTTCATGGGGGCCATCAAGCCAAGGAGAGGTCATTTGGGGGTGGCCCTAAACAGGCATAGCCAGGGTCCTTATTTAAAGGGGAGGCTTGGGGCTCTGGGGAGATGACTCGGTGGGTGAGAGCATTGCTGACCATAGTAAGAATGGAGATGGTTCCCAGCACACATGTATGTACCAAGTCAGGTATTGGTGTTGTGCCCAAATTCTGAACCCCCAAATCACCAAGAGACCCATTCCAATGCAAAAGCAAAGAGTCTTTTGTTATTAAGGAGTTAACTGCCTTAACTCGGGCATTCACCATGGTGGGTGGAATGGAGGGGGACCCACGAGGATGGGGGGATAGGGGACGACAGGGGATGGGGATTGCTGCACTTCCGGGATTGGTTGACCTGCCCTATGTTGATTGGTCAACTGGTTGTTATGGTCTATAGTTCCTCTCAGGGCGGTTGCTATGCTCTGCATGTCACTGTTGCCCCACTTTTACCTTCAAGTACATCCAGAGCCCACCAGCTAACTTCTGATTGGTTCTTTGCCACGTCGTCAGACAAGGTCAGGAAGCTCAGCACTTTTTCTGAGTCAGGGGCTTTTCTGTCTTGCTGGGGCTTTTCTGCAGCCTGTCATGGCTGACAAGGCAGGGGGCTGGGTGAAGGTCTGGTCCCTTCAGTTGGGCGCACATTTGTAACCCCAGCTCTGCAGGGGAGCAGAGCCAGGAGAATTACTGGGGCTTGCTAGTCAAGCCTAACTGAGCGTGACATGAGAACCTTGCCTGTGTTCAGAGAGAGACCCTACCTCCTGCCTGGGAGTAAGCGGGGTGATAGAGGAGGCTGCTCTGCGCCCTCTTCTGGCTTCCACACATGTGCATAGGCACCCACAGCTGCACATGCACACATACAGATAAATATTTAAACCATTTCACAGGAAGTTTGGACACAGAGAGAGCTATGAAGAAAGAGATGCTGTGTAGAGTTGCAAAGACAAGACACCATTTGGAAGCTATAAAAAGGGACCTTTGGGGAACCAACTGTGCTGCTGTTTATGGTTTGAATCTGAAATGTTTCACAGTTTCCTGTTTTGTTCCCATTTGGCAGCGCTATTTTGGGGGGCCTGGAAGCCTTTAGGAGGTGGGACCTGCCTGGCTAAAGTAGGTCAGGAAAGGCAGGTCTTTGAAAGCTACACCTAGCCCTGGATGTGATCTGTCTTGCTGTTTCCTGTTCTACTGTGATGTGAGCCAACCCACTCTGCGCTCTTGTGTCTGTGGATGAGCCCGTTTGCTTTGCCTTCCCACCGTGACAGGCTGAACCATGAGATAAGAGCTCTTTCTCCTTTGTAGAAAAGAAACTACTACTCCCACTGACACCTTGATCATGGACATCCAGCCCCCACAGCTTCGAGAGCTGTGTCTGTTTAAGCCCTTCACTGGTGGGAGTTTGTTGTAGCAGTCCTAGGAAGTGCAAACAGCCACCACAGATAGTCTTTATCCCCCAAGTAGAGCGAGCCTGCTGGTATTTCCACCTGATCTAGTGTCCCATGTCCCTTTTATCGGCTCTCACTTAACTTGTTTGAAATTGTGTTGGCTCTCTGTTACTGAGACAAAGCAACAGAGATCATTATGTTAAAAACAAGAAAGGTTCAGTGGTAGAGGATTCGATCTCTGATGGGTCCCATTGCTCTAAGCTTGTAGTAGCATAGCACCCAAGAGTGGGTTCATGTGGCACGGGAAGTCATGATGGCTAGACCATGAGGGAAAGAAGGGCTGCCAGTCTCTTAACTGTCTTTCAGGGCACGCCTCCAATAACCTCCCCACCCCCACACAATCCCTTAAAGCTACAAGATATGGACTAAAGGCCTTTAGCTTATCAGCCCTTGGGGAAACTCCAGATCCAAAGAACAGAGAAACTTCCCTCCTGATTCCCCATGTTCCACCCCTGCTCACCCATGCCCTGGGCAGTTACCTGTACAAGGAGTTTCACATGCCACTGAGGCAGTCAAGGGAGGGGCCTCTACCCATCCCCACTGTGCAGAGTGGAGAGCCCAGGGTGTAGCTCTGCCCCTGCAGATGCTCACTGTTTAGAGCTGGCCCCTATCAGTCTTGCTAGCCACAGAGCACCCTCACCTCCTCGAGGTCTCAAGCAAAATAGAGTGGGCAGCTTCCCTGGGTACAGGTTATTTCTCACATCAGGTAGCTGTGCTTGGGGACTTGCTGGGCACATCCAAATCCAAGTGTGCTTGACCTGTTTTGTAAATTGTCAGGCTGTGTTGGGCCAGGTGACCAGGCTTTTAGGGTCTACCAGGACTTGGGAAAACAAAACAAAAAACCAGAATCTAATTTTCAAAAAGAGAAAGGGAGAGAGTACAGAGGAATCTGCCTAGATTTGTATGAAAATGTCCTTTATGTAATAGCATCATGGACAATGCACATACACCATGAATTCTGGTTTTGTTTTGTTTTGTTTTTCTAGACAGGGTTTCTCTGTAGGTTTGGCGACTGTCCTGTGAAAGGTTCAGGCTTTGATGCTGATCAGCTCTTCCTCTTTAAGAGACAGACCCTGCCCCCTGACAACAGTCAGGGCATGTGCAAGAAAACGTACTATGTCATTACACGTCACCTGTCACCCATGATGACTCTGGGCATGTGTGGAACCACAGTGTGCATGCACAGTCTTCCCTTTAAAAGTCCCAACTTTCCTGCTTCTCTCTCTCTCTCTCTCTCTCTACTTCCTCTCTACTCTCCTTCTCTGTTTCTTCTTGGCTCTCTCTCACCTATGCACTCTCTCTGCCTCTATGGCGACCGGCCATGGCGGTTATCCATTACCCCTGTTCCTCTTCTCTCTTAGTCTCCCTACTCTGCCGGCCCCATATAATAAACTAGTCAATATGTCTCATCCCTCAGCTTTCTCTTTTCCTCTTTTTAAATAAAAAAATAACATCCTGGAACTCTCTTTGAAGACCAGGCTGGCCTTGAACTCACAGAGATCCACATGCATCTGCCTCCCAAGTGCTGGGGTTAAAGGCGTGCACTACCACCCCCAACCCACCCCCGTGTTTTGTTTTTTAAGAAGACAGTTGCTTGCTGAAGGGAGCATGGTGTCTTCTGTAGCCTCAGGGGGTTGATTGTGGCCTTTGGGACCTGGACCCATGGAGATGCTTGTGCCAGGGCCAATGCCAGCTAGTTCTTGCTCACTCTGCATCCCTGCCTGGAGCCTTCCTAGCATCTCACTCCTGATACTGGCATGCCTGGCCCTGTGGCCCATGGCTCTGCCATCTAGGGATGCCTGGCCCCGTGGCCCTAGGGCTCTGCCAGTCGACTTAAAATGACCTTCTCCAGCCTCTGAGCACAGAGTCCCTCAGGGTTTGAGCCTCACCTTCTAGAGGAAGCATGCCAATTGACCTGTCTACCTCCCAGGAATCTCTGTAACGTCATCCCCCTCCTAGCATCGCAGCAGAGCCTGGGACTGGGATGGGTACACCACTTCAGCTTCTGCATTTCTGTTGGGGTGTGATCACTGGAGAACCTATGTCTGTTGCCTGCAGCACCACCTGGCACAAGTCTTTGGTGTCTTATGACACCTGTGGACAGACAAAGAATTAAAGATGAGTGGGATAGATAGATAAAAATAAATTGGACAAGAACCTAAATCATATGTGGGTCTGATCTGAAGTTAATGTGTTAGAGAAAACTCCCTTGCCTTTCTCCTCCTGTCTCACTCCCTATGGAAAACCCAATGCCATGTTGTGGTAGAACATTAAGGTTCATAACTTTTATTTATATTGTATTTGTTTAACTCGGTGAAGCTGTGATTCTTTGCCTGTCTAAAACACCTGAGGGTCTAATAAAGAGCTGAATGGTGAGTATCGAGGCAGGAGCAAGGGCTGGCAGGCAGAGTATAAACAGAAGGAGAAACAAGGAGAAGGAAGAGGAGCAAGAGAACGAAGAGAGGAGGTCATCAGGGGCCAGCCACCCAGCCAGCCACAGAGTAAGAGGAAAGTAAGATATACAGAAGATAAAAGCCCAGAGGGAAAAGGTAGATGGGATAATTTAAGATAAGAAAAGCTGGCTAGCAACAACCCAAGCTAACAAAGAGCATTCATAAGTAATAATAAGACTTTGTGTGTGAATTATTTGGAGTTGGGTGGTCGACCAAAAGAGTAAAAAAGCATTTCACAAAACACCATGTGGAGAGAATATGTGTGTGCTTGGGCAGGCGTTTTGGGCTCAAGCTGTAGCTCTAAGGTTTCTAAGCATGAAATCCTACCTTAGGTGTTTTGGGGTGGGCTGTGACAAGCAGTCACATGGCTTTCTCAGAGCTGTGGTGCCCAGGGGAAAAGAGAAAGGTGTGGGCAGCACAGGTGCACAGCTATCTCCACTCCTTTCTCTGTTGGTGGAATGTTGGAATGCGACTGCTGTCTGTCGGCTTCCCCTTGGACAGCCGATGAGCACACAACAAATATTAGCTTTCCGATAAGCTGCTCTGGTCATCAGGGCTCGTTTCTGCGGTACACGTGGCAGAGTCTCTCTGAGGCTGAGTAAGCAGAGCTCACCCAGTCATTCAGACTCCGATCTATTTTCTGAGTTTGAAGAACAGGCTAACTTGAAGAACAGGCTGCCATGTTCTCGAGTGAGCGGCTCCTTGCCGTGGACACTGCTGCACTCCTCCAGCCTTAGCTTCCAGGCAATGGGTCAGCCGGCCAGGTCAGCCGTCCTCCTCCATCAGAGTTCCGCTGGCAAAGTCAGCTTCCTTGATTTTGTAACCTTTAGAAAACAGCCCCACTTAGGCTGAGTCCTCAGAACCCAAGGTGGCCCTGTGGCTTCCTGCTACAGGCACACGGCGGCGCTGTCTTGCAAATATGAGCAGGAAGAAGAAGACACAATCACCAAGTTAAGGTGTTCCCAGAGAATCCCAGGTGTGGCTGTGCACGCCTATAATCCCTGCACCTGGGAAGAGGAGACAGGAGAGTTTTAACACCCATTTTAAACAGAACAAAAACAGAGAACATGCCAGATGGTGGTGGCACACGCCTTTAATCCCATCACTCAGGAGGCAGAGGCAGGCAGATCTCTGTGAGTTCCAGGACAGCCTCCAAAGCCACAGAGAATCCCTGCCTCGAAAATCGCCCCCCTATACACACACAAAAGAAAGAAAAAACAAAACAAAAAGGAGAACACAAACCGTAAGAATTCAGGCATTATGCTGGCTGGAAGTCAGTCCAGATGCAAAGAAAAACTTCTGCCCTCTTACACTCTCTTTCCCTCTCTCTTTCCTGCTGTTCCCCGGGGGCAGACAGGACTTTTCCTGTCTCCCTCTTCTCTTCTTTGTGTATCTTTACCTCTCCCCACCCCCCACCCCCCACCCCATCCCTTTCTAATAAAACTTCTGGTGCTCTGTCTGCCTGGTGTCTTTGTGTGCCCTGCCTTGGTCACCCCTGCCTGCCATGGAATCCACCAAGGTCCTCCTATTAGGGAGCTCTGCAGATGAGACCAGCATGCTCTGCCTGGTGCACTGCAGGGCACAGGCCGAAGCCTCTGGCTGAAAGACCCCCAGACCCCTAGGGGCCTCAGGATCCCGAGGAGCCCCCAAGACTCAGAAACCAGACCAAGAGGTGCAAAAGCAAGAGGGTTTATTGAACGAATGCGCATTAGGTGTCAGCAATATCGGTAAAGCTGCACACCCCAGCAAGGGTTACAGGCTCCTTATATAAGAAAAAAACGCAGATCAGCATACAGGCAAGGGGCACAAAGTGATTGATTACAAAGTATGATCTCATGTTAGAGTGGTCACCCAGGTGTGAACTGCTTTTCTATAAAGGAAAAACCACAGAACATACCCTGGAAGGTCCTTGATTGTCTGTTGGCCAGCCAGGTGTGACCCAAAAAGGGTTGTCTTGGCAATTGCCCCTGTCTAAACCATAGGATGTGCCCGGGGTTGGGGCCAACTTCCTTGTCCTGGGCCAAGGCCTGTGGGAAACTTTTTCTCTCTGTGAACTAAAATCTTTCAAAACTTTTTCTCTCAGCAAACTAAAATCTTTCATGGCTATGGAGACAGCACCACAGGGGAATGAGCCTAGAGCCTCTTTGCCTTTGGGGTATGGTTAGGTTCCTTTGCATCTGCTTGGAGCATCGTTTAGATGCAAAGATCTCAAACACACCTAGGCTACAGCACTTAAATCAGAAGTGAATTAAGGAAACTCAGGGCTAGCCTTTGTGAACTAAAATCTTTCAAAACCAGCCGGGCGGTGGTGGCGCACGCCTTTAATCCCAGCACTCGGGAGGCAGAGGCAGGTGGATCTCTGTGAGTTCGAGACCAGCCTGGTCTACAAGAGCTAGTTCCAGGACAGCCTCCAAAGCCACAGAGAAACCCTGTCTCGAATAAAAGAGGCAAAAATCTTTCAAAACCTTTTCTCTCAGCAAACTAAAATCTTTCAAAAGCACTGGCTGTTTTTCCAGAGGTCCTGAGTTCAATTTCCAGCAACCACATGGTGGCTCACAACCATCTCTAATGGGATCTGGTGCCCTCTTTGGCCTGCCGGCATACATGCAGGCAGTACACTATATACATACCAAATAAATCTGGACAGGGGTGGTGCACGCCTTTAATCCCAACACTTGGGAGGCAGAGACAGGAGTATTTCTGTGAGTTCAAGGCCAGCCTGGTATCTGGTATATAGAGTGAGATCTAGGGCAGGCTCCATAGCTACTGAGAAATCCTGGGAGGGGGAGATATCAACAACCTAGTCTATCAGCAGTCATTTAATAGTTATTTTCCTTTTAAGACAAGAAGTCAGGATGTAGAATAGGGTTATCTCAGACTACTCTTCTGTGGGCCAACTAACCTCACTATCTTGCCAACTGCCTATTGGGAAATGGCTGAAACCCTCTAATTCTGACCCTCTAAGGGTCCCATAGCATCCTCCATAGAAGTTTGATGTCTTCTAACCTGCTCTGTTGCAGGAGATTCACCTGAAAGGTTCAGGCTTTGACGCTGATCAGCTCTACCTCTTTAAGAGACAGACCCTGCCCCCTGACAACAGTCAGGGCATGTGCAAGAAAATGTGCTATGTCATTACACGTCACCCGCCACGCATGATGACTCTGGGCATGCGTGGAACCTCAGTGTGCATGCACAGTCTTCCCTTTAAAAGTCCCAACTTTCCTGCTTCTCTCTCTCTCTCTACTTCCTCTCTACTCTCCTTCTCTGTTTCTTCTTGGCTCTCTCTCACCTATGCACTCTCTCTGCCTCTATGGCGACCAGTCATGGTGGTCAGCCATTACCCCTGTTCCTCTTCTTAGTCTCCCTACTCTGCCGGGCCCGTATAATAAACTAGTCAATATGTCTAATCCCTCAGCTTTCTCTTTTCCTCTTTTTAAATAAAAACATAACACACCCTGTGCAGTGCTCCTGTTGTGTGCAGCTGACATCTGCTAAGATCAGAAAAGCATGGAGAATTTACAAAGTGTTCCATGTTTTAAAACAAGAGAGAGGAGCAATGAGAGTGACACTGATTAGATACAGGGCACACCAAGCCAACTGCAGCAGATGGGATGTAGAATTACTACATATTCATGTTTGGTTTGTGGGTTTGCTTCCTTAGGGCCCCAGTTTACTGGCAGTGTGGGGGATGGACCCCAGAGCACTCTCTCTCTCTCTCTCTCTCTCTCTCTCTCTCTCTCTCTCTCTCTCTCTCTCACACACACACACACACACACACACACAGAGCTTTTGCATATATATATATATATATATATATATATATATATATATATATATATGGTTTTTCAAGACAGGGTTTCTCTGTGGCTTTGGAGGTTGTCCTGGAACTAGCTCTTGTAGACCAGGCTGGTCTCGAACTTAGAGATCCACCTGCCTCTGCCTCCCAAGTTTTTTGTTGTTGTTTTTTTTTTTTTTGGTTTTTTGGTTTTTTGGAGACAGGTTTTCTCTGTAGGTTTTGGAGACTGTCATGGAACTCTTTTGAAGACCAGGCTGGCCTCGAACTCACAGAGATCCACCTACCTCAGCCTCCCAAGTGCTGGGATTAAAGGTGTGCACCACCACCGCCCAGCAGCATGTTCATTTATATTCTACATTCTATTACAAATCAATGAGATTGATTTGGGTTGCATCACTAGGACCTGCAGGGGAGTGTGTTAGGCCCAAGGAACAGCCCACACCTAGACCAAATCAGTACCTACATATTTAGACAGTGCTTGCATGGTCAGGGAAACTACCTCTTTTACATTACCCCAGGACTTAGAGCTGAAAAGAGCTGGTTCTAAGATGCTCACATTGGTGAGATGGGTGATAGGAATTTATTTACAGTTCAGGCCAAGACTGGGATATAGAAGCTGTCTGCCTGCAAGTTGCCACAGTAGTGTGGTAACTTACACTGGAGACAAAGCAAAAGCAATGTGTAGATGAGCTGGGAGCCCCATTACCAGCCTGGGAGAGATCTCTTCCAGTAGGTGACTTTTCCTTCTGCACCAGGGTTCTAGGGTGGCCATTTACACACCTAACAAGGAATTTCTCAGATACAGTCCCAACAACACTGCCAAGCAAAAGCAGATTTTCACCATCCCCAGCTCCACATGACACTTGAGTAAGAGCTGAGCTGGTGAGTGAAGGATTTTAGATTGGACTCAGACCCCTCAGCCTCACCCCTGTCCCCCATTAACTGACAGGACAGAAAATGCACAGGGTGTGGTTGCTCAGGCCTGTAATCCCAGCACTCAGAGTCTGAAGCAGAAGGATTGTGGGCCTCTAGCTGACTGTTCCGTAAGAACCAGTCTCAAGCATCAAAAACTGAAAATAAAAGGATGAAGGGAAGGAGTGGAGGTGCTTCAGCAGTAGCCTGGCCAAAGGGTGGGAATGCATAGCAACATGATGCAGAAGACTGTTCCGAATATGCTGTGTTGACAAAGGAAAATTCACAACCATGGCCCTGTAGGCAAGCCAGCCTTAAGAGATATCCCTGCTTTGTTTGGGACAGGGTTTTGCTGTATAGACCAGGCTGGGCTGGAACTCCCTATGGAGCTTAAAACTGACATCAAACTTGCAATCTTTCAGTGTCAGAGTCCTGTGTGCTGCAATAACAGGCCGGTGGCACTGTGCCTGGCAGGTTATTTTTACTTTTTTCAGTTCCACATTCTTTGTGTGTTAGAGATGAAAGCCAGAGCCTGCACGGTAGGCATTAGAATTTGAATGTGAAATGTTCAATGTCTCCCACAGGATCACAAGCTTAAAGCCTGATCTCCAGACCTGGTGACAGTAATGTTTTGGAACATTTATAAAAAAACATCCAGGAGGCAGGCCTGGGTGCCACAGCCAAGTCTTTTTGTGGAGGGCTTTGACTTGCAGCCTGGTCCTGGTTCCAATCCCTCCCTCTCTGCGTCCCAGTCACAGCCATGTGAGGAGGCTCTGCTGTAAGCCTCCCCTCCCTGCTATGAACGCACTGTGCCTTCTATGCTGCAATGAAATGAAATCCCCCAAAGCCATGAGCCAAAACATGTGAGGTGTGTGGTCATAGCAATGACAGAAGTAACACACTAGGCACTGAGCTACAGCACCATGAAAACCTCATTTCATGCCACACTGGCATATGGACCAGACTGACTTCCATTTTACAGTTCTGATTATGCCTTCTCAGTGCTGGGATGCAAGGCAACAACTGATTTCAGGGTCCAACACAGAGAACTGATGAGTGATTGATCTGATCACTGAACAGAAGATACATTAAACACATATAATACAGAGATGTTGGGATAAAGCTTCCTGGCAGAGTTTATATTGAGCATGCACAAGGTCCTGGGTATAAGTCCAAGTACCCCCCCCCAAAATTACAACTCATTAAAATGTTCAGTTATGTACTAGTAAGAATAAAAATGTTATTTCAGTTACATCAAACTGATGCTGGACTATTCTATATCTCCAACAGGGTTTCAACCCTCATGCCCTCTCTGATCCCTTCTCCAAAGCTTGGCTGGTGACTCTAGAGGGAGTCTAATTATAAAAAAAGAAGCTGGGGTAGGGGATGGAAAAATATCCACATGGAAGTTGGCAGCAGTCACCTGTAAATCTAAATACAAATGTTTGGATCCTGGCATATCGAATTCATGCGGTAAAAAGAACCTCAGCCACTTCCCCTACTGAATCCTAGGTGACTTTATTAGAGTTTCTATTGCTGTGATAAAGAACCACAACCAAAAACCTGTTGGGGAGGAAAAGGGTGTATTTGTCTTACACTTCCACATCATAGTTCATCACTGAAGGAAGTCAGGACAGTAACTCAACAGGGCAGAAACCTGGAGGCAGAAGCTGAAGCAGAGGCCATAGAGGGGTGCACCTTACTGCCTTGCTCCTCATGGCTTGCTCAACCTGTTTCTTACAGAACCCAGGACCACCAGCCCAGGGATGGCCCCACCCACAATGGACTAGGCCCTCCTCTACCAATCACTAAGAAGGTGACCCACAGGCTTGTCTACAATCCACCCTTATGGAAGTAATTTTTCGTTTGGGGTTCCCTCCTCTCAGATGTGTCATTACTATTTGCGTATCAGCATTTATCCTAACTTCCCACCCTGAGAACCTAGGCAGTGGTGACCTTGACTTTCTTATCCTCCGGCTTCCGCAGCCCTAATTCACGGTCCCAGCCCCCTCCCTATAGAGAGGAAGAGAAGTCGTCTACAGTCTGTTTTTGGTAAACAAATGCTGGCATTGGAATGAATCCAGAGGGCACGCTTTCACTAGCTCGGCAGGGAGGTCTCAGGTGTGGCTGGGAGCGGCCCTGTCTCCTGAGATAATGAGACTTTTAGGGTGAGGACTGAAGGCAGTGGCGTTGTGCTATCCGGTTTAGAGAGGAGACTGGAGCGCCTCCCCTGTCGTGAGGGGAGGTGGCGGCGACAGGAACAAACGCACCCAGGCTTTCCCATCTCCTTCACCATCTCCCTCAGCTCCGTTCGCTCTGCACTCCGGCCCCCGCCATGCGCAGGGCGTGGTTCTGCGCCCCAACACTGGCTGGGGCGGCTGTCCCCGTGCACGCATGGTGCGAGGGGGCTTACGTAACCTGCACTTTGCACACACGGGCGGCCACGCTTCTGGAGACTCAGGCTTCCTGCTATTTTTAACCGTCTTTCTCCTCTGCTCCCGGTGACTGCATCCCCAGCTGGCCGCCGCCGGCTTGCAGGAGGTCACTCCCTGCCTGTCTGCTGTCGCCGGCGGCGGCAAAGGAACGGGAGCAGGACGACGGGAGCCCGACCTACCCGCCGGACCCCCGCACACTCGGGGCCCCCGGGGGCACACAATTGTCACCCTCACAGTCCCTAGGAACCGTCAGCCGGCCGATCTTCGCCGCCGGGCCCTTTTACGACCGAAGCCCCGGGCGGGCGTGCCGCCTCGGGGGGGCGGGCGGGAGGGGTGTGGGCCTCGCCAGCCAATCCGGGACGCACGCTCCAGCCTGGCGCGTCCTGATTGGCGGGGCGCTGGGAGGCCGTAAGGCGCGTCCGGGTGTCGTGAGGCGGGCGCAGGGTGATAAAGCTGAGCGCTATTGCCTGCCCGCTCGGTCGACGCCGGTGTCAACTGTCTGCAGAGCAGCTTCCCCCGCAGAGCGGCTGCACCGCCGACCGCACGCACGGCCATGGCTGGGGCGCTGGTGCGCAAAGCGGCGGACTATGTCCGCAGCAAGGACTTCCGGGACTATCTCATGAGGTGAGCGGCGGGGTAGGCCGTGGGCAAACCGTGGGGCCATCCTGCAGCGCGGTGCCAAGGTGGGCGAGCCGTGCTCACACCCGTGTCCGAGGGGACGACAGGGACTCTGCTTCCTGCCCTGTCAAGGGGACGACTTCGGGTTACCGAGGGAACAGTGCTAGCACCCGCGTCTAAGGGGACCGCAGGTGACTGAGGGGACGCAGCTCGCACCCGTGTCTAAGGGGACAGCAGGTGACCGAGGGGACAGTGCTTGCACCCGTTACTAAGAGGACGGTAGATGACCGAGGGGACACAGCTCGTACCCGTGACTTAGAGGATGACTGTGGGTGACCGAGGGGACAGTGCTCGCACCCATGGCTTAGGGGGACAACTGTAGGTGACCGAGGGGGACGCTCTCCCACCTATGTCTAAGGGGACGGCTGCGGGTGACCGAGGTGACGCCGTTGGCACCCGTGACTTAGGGGAAGTCTGGTGACCTAGGGGACGCCGCTCCCGGGCAGGGCAACCTAGGGAATAGCAGGTGACAGGGAACAACTCTGGCCCGCGGCTGTAGGGTGATCGTAGGTACGCCGCTCCTGGGCAGGTAGTCGAGGTGCCTGCCCTTGCTTGGGTTGACGTAGGGACACTGGGTGCCACTTTCTCCTCTCCTCGTGTCCCCATTGTCACGGGCCTGGGACCTGGCGCGAACGATGCTGGAACATCTCCCGGAGCGCTCAGCTGGGTAATGAGAGCTGGAATTCGCAGCATCAAGGTTGTTTTCCGTTTGCCCACTTTATGGTACAGAACATGCAGGGGCGGAGGAGGTGGGGTGGCAGGACCGACCAATGTGGCCAGTGTTTGTCAACTGCAGCCCAGCAGTCTGCGAGCTGGCTTTTGCTTGCAGTTGTGTGTCTGATGGACTTGACATTGAGACATAGAAAAGGCACTTTCTAGAATTAATTTTCACTTAAAATCTTCCGCTGCCTGCTTCTATTTATAAGTTTTCATAAGACAGAAACAGTTTAGAATATTTCCAAGCATAGTTTTATTTTCTTGTGTTTTTTAAGCTTAGATAAGTGGAAGCCTGCTTTTTAACTATTTAAAATAATATCGTGGTATAAAGAAGTAAAGTGCTAAATGCAAACTTTAATTTTAGCTGTTTCTCCTAGGGAAAAAAATACTTTTTAGAACTTACTGTGGTGATATATATTCTCAATTGTTTCTTTTGTTTGTGGGCTTTTTGTTTTTTGTTTTTGTTTTTTGAGACAGGGTTTCTCCGTGTAGCCCCTGGCTGTTCTGGTACTCATTCTGTAGAACAGGCTGACCTTGAACTCAGAGATCCACCTGCCTCAGCCTCCCAAGTGCTGGGATTAAAGGCATGTGCCACCACCGCCCGGCCTTAACTTTTTTAATAGTTAATACTGTAGTGAAGAGGTAAAGTGTTGAATGCAAACTTTAATTTTAGCTTTTTCTCCCCTAGGGAAAAAATACTTTCCTTTCTAGAACTTAGCATGGTGATAAATATTCTCAGTTGTTTCTTTTAGGTATCACCCTCCCAATAGCTTTGCTTTACTTTTGAGAGGGAGAATAAGAAGTCATAGATAGAAAAATCTAATTATGACTCTGTACTGTTTGGACTGAAGGTTCTGGAGCTTTGTGTTTTATCAGTGACTTAGACATGCTTTATTTATACCCATTGCCAACTAAAGATCTGAAATGAAGCCCTTCTAGAATTCTTTTTTAAGACAGGGTCTTCTTTAAGGCAGGCTGGCCTCCCAGCTCACTATATAGCTGACGATAATCTTGAATTTGTGGTCCTTTTGCCCCCACCCCCTGAGTGCTGGGGTGACAGGCCTGTGCCAGCAGGTTCTGGGTATGAAACCCAGGGCTACTTGTGTCACACTAGGCAAGCTAGTCCTGTTGCCTCCTAGCTTTGTGAAGTGTAGTGTTTGCAGCTTTAGTAGCTGCAATGTTTGACAAACATACCATGATTTTATTAATTTATTTTTGAGGTGATATTTCTATTATAGCCCTTGCTGGCCTAGAACTCACAGAGATCCTCCTGTCCCTGCTTCCTGAGTGATGGGGTTAAAGGCATGTGCTACCACCATACCTGGCTTCAAAGTCTTAAACTATTTCCTTATGTACCTTACTGACTGAAATAAAATAGCCCTTCTTAGATTGTTGGTTAAATTGGAATGAGCAGAGAGGTAAGACTTAAAGAGTGAGGAAATCAGTACATGTATTTTAGAGATTTATTTTCAAGTTTATATATTAGAGCAGAGGTGACTGAATGTACATGTGCACACGAAAACACACACAGAGCCACTCAGCACAATTACAACTCTGAGGTTAATAATATATTGGTAGTGAATATTCTCAAGTTAATAAGGTGTTCTATTCCAAGTTGATTTTAACTTCTGAGTTCCCAGGAAAGCTTTAAGAGTTTATATTATCTACCTAAGTGAAAAGTTGTAGTAGAAGAAAAGGGAATGCTTCCTAAACATGGAATGCTTAGTGTGGAAATAACCCAGCACCTCCCCTGCCACTTCAGAAAGCTGATACCTAGACCAAGCAGAAGACTTGAGATTCTCAGAGCCAAAACAGAATTGTCAGCTTAAGACTTAGGGAAGGAGCTTGAGAGATGGCTCAGTGGTTAAGAGCACTGGCTGTTCCTCCTGAGTTCAATTCCCAGCAACCACATGGTGGCTCACAACCCTCTGTAATGAGATCTGGTGCCCTCTTCTAGCCTGCAGGGATCCATGCAAGCAAAAACAAACAAAACCCTTAAGGAAGAATGATGCCTAGAAGGCTTTGGAAGAGAGCAGGGTTTGGGTTCTTTTGGGGGAGGTGGAGGCTGGGGGTTGAGGCAAGCTCTTGTGTGGCCATGGCTGGTCTGCTACTCCGTAGACCTGGGAGACCCTGTAGATCACAGAGACCTGCTGCCTGCCTCTGCCTCCTGAGTGCTGGGAGTAAAGGTGTGCACCACCACACCCAATCCCATACCTTCTGCCCATGCCATCCTCTGCAACACTGTTTCTCACATTCTGCCTTTGGACTCTCTCAGGACTTTCTTGTTGACCTTCAGAATGAATGAAGGTGAAAATGCTGAGGCCTAGCCATGAGTCTCTTGATAGCTGGAAAGTCCAGTTTATCCAGTTTACAAAGTCCAGTTACTACCATCTAACACAGGTTCTAACGGCTAAATTACAAGTAAAATGTTAGATAACTTTTGTGAAATTATTCAAATATAGGAGAGCATTTTTTAGCAAAATGAGGAATTATAATCCAGACAACCTCAAAATCTCATCCCATTTAAATAGTGTTGTAAATAATACTTCTAAGCTGTTGGTTTTATCCTCTCGGTATGACAGAAGTGTTTAAGTTATGAATTTACAGTAAGCTATGTACCCTAAATTGGTCTCAGTGTTTTCTTGTTTTTTTTTTTTTTGTTTTTTTTGTTGTTGTTGTTGTTGTTGGGTTTTTTTTTTTTTTTTTTTTTTGGTTTTTTGAGACTGGGTTTCTCTGTATAGCTTTGGAGCCTATCCTGGCACTCGATCTGGAGACCAGGCTGGCCTTGAACTCACAGAGATCTGCCTGCCTCTGCCTCCCGAGTGCAGATTAAAGAGTGGGATTAAAGGCGTGCACCACCAACACCCAGCAGGTCTCAGTGTTTTCAAAAGA
The DNA here is from genome assembly GCF_003668045.3 of Cricetulus griseus. NCBI lineage: Eukaryota > Metazoa > Chordata > Mammalia > Rodentia > Cricetidae > Cricetulus > Cricetulus griseus. The sequence continues at coordinate 292,294,166 of NC_048595.1, read as the reverse complement.
ATGTAGTAAAACCCATCAATCCCAAAGATACTGAAGTGAGCAGCACCCATCAGACATCAGGAAAGGAAACATGACCCAGCCAATCACTACTCAGATCACTACACAACTGGTACTTATCCTTCATCATTCTGTTTCCTCACTTCTAATTGAATAATAGAAGCAGCAGTAAGTTTTCTCGGTATAGAATCAACAGTAATAGTTGACTCTATGAGAAATATGCAACATGTTATATATTATGTATATGTATTGACGAGAAGCTTAACTAAGATCAGGACCTAGACCAAGATCCCTAGTACCATTTTGTTTGAAATCATGTAAGTTCTGAATAATGCAGTTATGAAAAGAATGACCATACATACTGGGAGGAAAGAAACAAAACTTAAAGATGATATGATTACCTATGTAGACAATCCCAAAGGACCAAAGTCTTATGGAACTAACAAGTGATAACAACAAGGATTAGGGTACAATGTTAATATATAATGTCTATTGCTTTCCTATATATTATTTTCAACTAACAAATGGAATTTGGAATTAAAACACAGTGTCATTTACGTTATCTTACTCAAATGCTTATTGGTGTTAGGTGCTAGGGATTGGATCCAGGGCCCTTGTGCATGCTAAGCACACATTCTACCACTAAGCTACATCCCTATCCCTAAATGAAATAGATGTAGATAAGCTATCTAAGAAAACAACTGTGAAAGATAATCAAGAACCAAGTGATGGAGAGGAGCAACTCCAGGTGGAAAGACTCTAGATTTCCAGCAGAATTATTTTGTGGATATTAGTAAATGTATTATGGACTTCACATAGAGTATGATGCCCAGCAATAGGAAGAAATAATAATAATAAATTAGTAGATAAGTAGTTTATTTGGAGAGACAGAAGACCCAGTGTGACCAATACAGTCCTGAGGAAGAACAAAGTTGGAAGGCTGACACTACCCAGTCTTACAATTTACTGTGAATCTACAGTAATCAAACCCATGCTACTAACACAGAAATAAACAAATAGATCAATGCACAGACTAGGCAGGTCATAAGTAAACACACTTAGTACAGTCAACTGAACTTTGGCCAAGGAGCAAAGACAAAAAATGTAGCAAAGATAGTTGTCAACAAATCGGGCTGAGCAACTGGCCATTCACATTAAAAACATTTAGACACATCCTATGCCTTTGAAAAATTAATTCAATTTACATTTATAGATGTAAACATAAAGTGCAAACTATAGCATATAGGAGAAAAATCTAAATTATTTGCAGTTGGCAATGACTTTTTTTTTTGTAGACCAGGCTGGCCTCAAACTCACACAGCTGCCTCTGCCTCCACAGCTGCTCTGGAGGACAGGACAGTGCAAAACTTGACCTGCTCCTACTATAGATCAGATATCATACCCCCTGATATAAACAGACTAAAATTTATTTCCACACAAGGACCTACATATGGCTATTTGTAGCAGCTCTATGCATAACTGCCCAAACTTGGCATCAAACAAGTTGTTTCCAGTGGGTGAGTGGTTAATGGTACATTTAGACAATAGAATATTCAGTGCCAAAAGGAAATGAGCAACGAAACCATAAAAAGAAAGGAAAGTTAAGCTCACATTATGAAATGAAGTAAGGAAACTTAAAAAGAGCAAATAGTACAAGATTCTGTAACTAGGATTCAGGCCTCTTTTGTCAAAAGTTCTGAGCCTGCAAAAGGATGTCTGGCAGGTAACTGAAGGCAGGATTAAAGTTTAGCATCTGCCTGGGGTGATGTGCTTAGAGTCTTCCGAGAGGAGGGAACCTTGATTGAGATAGTGTCCCCCTGGAGGCAGGCCTGTACAGCAGTGTCTTAGTGGTTGGTGTGGGAGGGCCCAGCACATTGTTGGTGGGCTGGTGGTCCTGGATTCTAACGGGAAGCAGATTAATGAGCAGCACTCCTGCATGGCTTCTGCATCAGTTCCTCACTTTACTCCCTTTCCTGAAGGTTCCTGCTTTCCTTGAGTTCCTGTCCTGACTCCTCAGATGATGGGCCAGTACCTGAAGTGTACTCCAAATAAGTCCTGTTCTTCCCAAGTTGCTTTTGATGATTGTGGTGTTTTATCACCAGTTGCAGTAATAGAAACGCTAGCTAAGACAAACTTGATCTCTAGAACATGTTAAACAGAGCTGACATAGGGGAGCTGGAGAGATGACTCAGCGGTTACACTGGCTGCTCTTCCAGAGGACCTGGGTTCAACTCCCAGCACCCACATGGCAGCTTACAACACCTTCACACCAATGCACAAAAAGAAAAAAGAAAAAGAAAAAACAAAACAAAAAATGCAGATGTAAAGCCAGGTGTGGAGGCATATGCCTTTAACCCAGCACTAGGGAGACAGAGGCAGGTGGGTCTTGTCAAGTTCAGCCCTAGTGTGGTCTACAAAGCAACTGAATTCTAACAAGCCAAGGATACACAATGAGGCCCTGTCTCAAAAAGGGGGATGGGGCTGGGTGTGGTGGCACACCCGTGACCCCAGCACTGGGGCAATGAAGACAGGCAGATTCCTGGTGTTTGCTGGCCAGTATGCCTAGTCCGCTTTGCAAACCCCAGGCCAATGCAAACAAACAAAAAACTAAGATGGGTAGCACCTGACAAGAGCAACAGTTGAGGTTGTCTTCTAGCCGACACATAAATATGTGCGCACAGAAAGCATCTTTGCCTTCATTTTGCATTTATCTTCTTTGCTACCTTAAACTTGAGGTTAGATTCCTGCCCAGCTCTACAAGTAAACATGTTAATTATTTAAGAAGTGTTAGTCTAAAACTGGTAATACAAACCTGATTAATCCTAAAGTGACCTAGTCTTTCTTCCCCTCTGAAGTCTGAGGACACCAAGATGAGGGTAACTAAGTTATTTTCAAACAATGAGACTTGTAGGCAGATCACCCAGTGATGGAACTGAAGCTTCCCCTCAAATGAGAGAAAATATTTCATGGAAAGAGCTGAAACAGTAATTTTCCACAGCAAGAACACACAGAACCAGACCTAAGAAAATGATCAACCAAAACACAGCTGACCACCACTGCTGGCTATGCATACATCTTGTCCTTGCTTTTATTCTTTCCCCAATATATTGCCAGGACCTTGAAGGTAGCTCTTAGAATGCTGTTCCCTGTTCCTCAATATGTGGCCATATTGAGTGAACTGCTTCACCACCATGCCTTTGATTGGACTCTTTGAACTGTGTCTTAGTTAAGGTCTCTGTTGCTGTGAAAAGACACCATGACCACAGCAACTCTTATAAAGGAAAACATTTCATTGAGGTGGCAGCTTACAGTTCAGAAGTTCAGTCCATACATGCAGGCAGACTTGGTAGTGGCTACATCTTGATCAGAAGGCAACAAGTGGCCTGAGTGTCACACTAAGCAAAGCTTGAGCAAAAGAGACCTTAGAGCCCACCCCCACAGTGACACACTTCCTCCAACAAGACCACATCTACTCCATGTGGCCACACCTCCTAATGGTTCCATGAGTAGACAAATCTGGTCTGTTGGTACCCTAAGTCAGGACTAATTGGACACAAACTAGGGTCATCTGGCAAGAGGGGACCTCATTTGACGAATTCCCTCATCAGACTGGCCTGTGGGCTATTTTCTTGATTACTGATTGATACAGGAGGACTCAGCCCACTGTGGGCAGTGCTATCCCTGGGCTCATGGTCCTAGGTTGTGTAAGAAAGGCTGAGCACGCCATGGAGGGCCAGCTACTAACCAGTGTTCCAACCTCCAGGTTCCTGCCTTGAGTTTTTGCTCTGACTTCCCTTTATAGGTCACAATATAAAATAAGCCTTTTCCTCTTGAAGTTGCTTTTGGCTGTAGTCTTTATCACAGTAACAGAAAATAAACTAGGACAGATTCCATCTATGTGACATTCTGAAAAAGACAAAATTACAGACTCAGGTGAAAGATCAGAGGCTTCTAGGGGTTAAGAGCAAGAGAAGGATGAAAGGGCAGAGTGCAAGGGTTTTTAGGGCAGTAGAACTACCAGTGACCTTGTCGGGGTATCAATATGCGGCATGTGCTCTTCCGGTCCAAAGAATATAGTTTGTCTGCCATTACAGTTGGAGCTCACTGTGTCAACCCAAATGTAATTTTTTCATATTCAACTGAAGTACAGCAGATGACCAAATAAAAAGAAAATCAAACATATTTTCCACATGATTTACATTACTGCCCCAAGTCATAGTTGAAAGCCATGCTTGCTACTATACCACCAATGTCAAGTTATAATTTGTATGTTGCTTATAAACTTACCTTTGCTTGAAGCATGTAGTGTTACATAATGGGGGACACTTTTTTCTTTCCTAGTATGGCCCTGCACAAGTACACTTTTCATGTATTGTTAAACAAGACAATGTATGTGCCTAAGACATGAAACATTACCTTTTAAATGTTTTGTTACATATGGATGTATACTAGATGTGTGGGTGCTTGTGGAGGCCAGCAGAGGGTGTTAAATCATCTCGAGTTAGAATTATCAGTAGCTGCTTATAGCTGCCCAGCCAAACTCAGGACCTCTAAACGAAGAGCTGAGCCATCACATTTCAGGTTTTTGTGTTTTGTTTTTTAAAGATTTTTTTAATGTGTGTGTTTGTGAGCCTGCATAGCTGCACCACCTACATGCAGTTGCCCACAGAAGCAAAAGAAGGCATAGGAGCCTGTGGAACTGGAAGTATAGATTATTGTAAGCCACTATGTGTGCTGGGAACTGAACCTAGGTCCTCTGCCATCTATGCTCCAGTCCCACAAAACTTTTATTTTAAAAATCTTTTTTTGATGTAAAATTTAACATTCTGGAAAATATCACCATTCATTTATTCAATAATTATTTTGCAGGCACCACTTTAGGTATGTCAGTTATTAAAAAAAATGCAGACCTTCATGAAATTAACTTTATGTAATCATGAAAGTTATTAATAAAATTCAACAGTGTTTCCAAGGCTGTACTGTCCCATGTAAGCCATAGGCCACTCACTGGTCTGCACTTGAACTGTGGCTAGCCCAAACTGAGATGTTGATTTAGAGTCACACTAAACTTAAAATAACTTTTGAGTTCAAAAAGTATATAAAATAGCTAACTAGTAATTGTAGTGGTGACATGTTCATACTAAAATGTTTTTTTATATACTAGGGTGACTTTTAAGAATAATTTGTATCATTCTCTTACACTGTCACGGGGTCTCACTGTGCAGCTGAAGCCTCAAACTCGCTTTGTAACTTAATTTAAATGTCTTTAACTTACAAGCCCCCTGCCCTAACCTCCTGAGTGTTGGGAAGATAGATATGCACCACCAAATTTTCACATGGTATTTCTATTAGGCAGCTGAAAGTGAAGATTTTATTTCAGTTGTAATTACATATGATTCCTTAAATTGTTTTACACTTATTTTGTGTGAGGACGTTCTTCTGTCATAACACACTTGTGAAGGTCAGAGAACAACTTGATATTTGCTTTTGTCCTTACAAAGCAAGTCCCAGGAATCAAACTCAGGTTGTTAGACTTGGTGGCAGGTACCTTTCCCCACTGGGCCATGTGACCAGCCCTAACTTACACTGTGTTGCTAGCATGTGACTAAAACTTAAACGCATATGTGTTTGAAATGGGCTAGAACTGTTTGGAAGTATCTGATTTCTTTTTCTTTTGTTTTGTTCCCTCCATGTCTTCTCTGTCTGAACCTTGGTGACTGCACAAATAGCACGGTAAGAAAATTGTATCCATTCTGGGCACTTGTGGACTTTCTGCTTTAATAGAGTTTCTGACAACAGACATTCTGGGGTGGCTGTCTGACTCCGGTACTGGATGGTAAGCTGTGAGGGACACACATCTCTGGGCCTGCATCTGTAGACCACAGCTCTCCTGTGTATGTAGAAAGGAGCCTGCAATGCTATATTAACTAAAGTCACTTCAGAACTGGCAGCTGATGGGAAGAAAAGGGGGAGAGAAAAGGAGAAGTAGACTGACGTTTCCATGGCTTGCTTTCCATGTGGCGGATCCCACACCGTTCTGCTTGTTCCTGTTGGAACTTTTTCAAGTGAGAAGGAAGTTTTATTGGGGGAAGGGAGGAGGCAGGGAGGCAAAAGAGCTGCCTGTCTCTTCAGAGGGACAGCGGGAAAGAGCCCCATTTGAACTTTTTATAGCTACAATAAAAATAGCAAAGTAACATTTTTGCACATAATTGATAAATATTAATCACAAAATTCCTTATTGTTCTATAAATTGACTACAATTTCTGGCAACCCGACCAGACATATATTTCATTCATAACAGGGAAGAGAGGATTATAATTTCATACCAGATAGAAACATACATTCAAAGCTTTCTTTGTTGAAATGATTTCTGCTGTATGTGCGTTTGTCTGTTGTTAACACACCATGTAGACCAGGCTGACTTACTTTTCATCCATCCATCCATCCATCCATCCATCCATCCATCCATCCATCCATCCATCCCTTTGTTTGTGAGACAGGGTCTCACCAAGCAGCCTTGCCTGAGCTTGATATGTTAAACTAGGCTAGCCTCAAACTGACAAGAGATTCCCCTGCCTCTACCTCCCAAAGTTGGGACTAAATGTGTGTACTGCTATCCCTGGCTAGGTTGACTTGAACTCACCGTCTTCCTACTGTAGATGAGGGAGTGCTAAGATTAGGGACATGTACCATCAGATCCAGCACTCTTGTATTGTTAAGAAATATATTTAAATGAAGCTCAATGCTATAGCTCTCTGTGTGTGTATGTTTCTTAGCTTTTAGAATTCCATGTGATGTAATCGAAAACATCTTAAAGTTGCCATAATTTAACTAGAAATTGTTCAGGTGTTAGCTAGAAATACTCAGGTGTCTAGACAGCCTCATATCTATTCCACTGTCTTTTCCTACTTGGGCAGAAGGCAGGTTAGATCTGGTGGTAGATAGGGCTGTAAGCCCCTCTTAGAGTGATGCTTCAGGCTTTGTTACAGAAGCCACAATCTGAGTCATAAAGTAGATATCAAATCAAGACAACCATATAGTGCAGAGCAGTGTAAAGAGATTAACAGGAAAGTGATGGAAATACGCCAAGTAGAGGAAGAAAGGAGGAAAAGCAACATTTTATGGAGCAATAGAATTGAGAATGAAGCAACATCTAATAAAGAGACAGGCAGGAAAAGAAGTCAGTAGTAATCAAGGAGTTAGTATGGACCTTGACCAAGGTCTGGGGACAGGGGAAAAATGAAAGTTAATGTCTTGTTGAACACAAGAATGAAGACATAAGCAGTGAATGACGACTTACTGAGATAATAGCAGTTTGACTGCAAGAAGACTAGTTGCTCAACACAGAATTCCAGAGACTCCTTAACCAACGAGGTTGAGCAGTCTTCTCAGGGACGTTGGCTGCATAGACATTTGCGCATCATTATTCAAAGCGTGAGCCTCGGAGCATGTCAGGTTAGCATGTCAACGTACTGTTTTTTCACTTCCTGGAGGATTTTTTTTTTTTTTTTTTTTTTTTTTTGGTTTTTCGAGACAGGGTTTCTGTGTGTAGCTTTGGAGCCTATCCTGGCACTCGCTCTAGAGACAGAGATCCGCCTGCCTCTGCCTCCCAAGTGCTGGAATTAAAGGCATACGCCACCAATGCCCGGCTTCTGGGGGATTTTTAAGATTGTAATGACCCCTACTCAAAGCAAAGTTGAGAAATGTATTTCAGTCTTTATCACAATCACCAACCAAGTCAGCTGGAAGTCAAGTGAAGGCTGTTGTCACCATTTAGTGTTCTCAAACTCTATGCAACAATTTTAATTCTGTTGACAAAAACCATTGACTTAGTTCATTTTTTGCCTCAGAAATTAAAATGAATTAGACATGGCTGCTATTGAACAGCTTAATTTTGGTTACTTCAGATGTGGGTAGTTTTAGAATGAAAAATTATCTGTCTTATTATTTCAAAAGTATTTTCAAACAATCGTAATTTCCTAATGTGGGAGACCCTGGCTGTAGATTTTCTAGTTCTTTGATCTTAGTTGATGTACTTGGGCTGAAGAGATGGCTCAGTGGTTAAAAGCAGGTATTGTTCTTGCAGAGAACCTGAGTTCTGTTCCCAATACCCATATTGGGTGGCCACAACCACTTGTTACTAGTTTCCAGGGTATCTAATGCCCTCTTCTGAACTCCAAGGGCACCTACTCTTAGACCTATAGATACCTATAGATACACAAACACATATTTTCAGCCGGGCAGTGGTGGCGCACGCCTTTAATCCCAGCATTGGGAGGCAGAGGCAGGCGGATCTCAGTTTGAGACCAGCCTGGTCTACAAAAGCTAGTTCCAGGACAGCCTCCAAAGCTACAGAGAAACCCTGTCTCAAAAAACCAAAAATAAAAATAAAAAATAAAAAATAAAAATGAAAATATATTTCCGCCAGGCATGGTTGTGCATGCATTTAAATCCCAGCAGAAGCAGATAGATCTCAGTTCCCTACAGCCTGGTCTACATAGTGAGTTTCAGGGGTAACCAGCACTACACAGTGAGACTATCTCTCAAAAAAACAAAGTCAAGCCAGATAGTGGTGGCACACACCTTTAATCCCAACACTCAGGAGGCAGAGGCAGGCAGATCTCTGAGTTCAAGGACAGCCTGGTCTACAGAGTGATTTCTAGGACAGACAGGGCTACACAAAGAAAAACTTTGTCTTAAAACAAAAAAAATTCAAGCTTTAAAAAAGCATTCTTTACTTCATACGATGAACCTTTCTTAGAAAAAGCGTTCAGTTTATGCTCTGCATCTTGCGAGTAGATAACTTATGGAACCTTGAGGGAAAGCATTTTGATAGATTTAAATGTTATAGACGGTGGTTTTGACAAGCCTTAAACCGTTAAGGATAGCCTCGGTCAGAAGTTGTGTCTTCACTGATTCTGGTGTGGGGATGAGTGAGGAGCTTGAATGAACAGCTGGACCAGGGAAATGGTGAAGGATCAGCCTTGTCTGTGGTGGACTTGACTGGTCAGAGGTGGCGGAAAGGCGGGTGTTCATGGCTTCACTCTAACTCCCCTCCTTCCTTCCCTCTCATTTATTGCAGCACTTCTGGGGCCCAGTTGCCAACTGGGGTCTCCCCATTGCTGCCATCAATGACATGAAGAAGTCTCCAGAGATTATCAGTGGGCGGATGACCTTCGGTAAGAGGGAGGGTGTGACACATGAGGCAGCCCTGTCTACATCTCACCACGTGTTACGGTTGCTATTAGGAAGTCACATGCTAAATAGAAGGGCATCAAAGAGTGCCACTCTCTGAGATAGAGTAATTTGAAGTATTTGGGAAATGTGAGAATTACTTGCTTAGATTTAGTCTGCTTAGTTTGAGTATAGCCAACAGATTTTATTATAAAGAAGGAAAAAGTATAAGCAGCAGTTCTTTCAAAGGGTTGATATAAAAAGCTCTAGCACGGGGGCTGGAGAGATGGATCAGAGGTTAAGAGTATTAACTGCTCTTTCATAGTTCTTGAGTTCAATTCCCAGCAACCACATGGTGGCTCACAACCATCTATAATGAGATCTGGTGCCCTCTTCTGGTGTGCAGATATACATGGAGACAGAATGTTGTATACATAATAAATAAATAAAATCTTAAAAAAAAAAAAAAACTCTAGCACACAGCAAAAATGGCAAGAACTGAATTCCACTTGTTCCTAATACATGTTCCTAAATTTTTAGGTAATAAACAACAGACATACGTATGATACAGTTGAATATTCCAAGACCCCCCCCCCACCAACCTTAGAGGCTTACAGGCAGTAGCTCTCAGCATCTGCTAAGGAGTGTATAGAAGGGGTTCTTTCTTCACCATTGCATTGGACGTATTGACTTGGTAGCCTAGATATTCACATTCCTTTGTTTTGATGTTTTACAGCCCTCTGTTGCTATTCCTTGACATTCATGAGATTTGCCTACAAGGTACAGCCTCGAAACTGGCTTCTGTTTGCGTGCCATGTAACAAACGAAGTAGCCCAGCTCATTCAGGGAGGACGGCTTATCAACTATGAGTAAGCACATTTCAATATATTGTTTTGAGGAATTAGTGAGAAACATAAAAACATTAAGAAACATAAAAACTAGCATGAAATAGGATGCTCCATTGTTACAAAACCACTCTATAGAAACGTGTCTAAAACCACGTGAAGCCTCTCAGGCTAGCAGGAGAATTTGTTTCCTTTTTCTTCCTTTGTTTTTTAGAGACAGGGTTTCTCTGGTAGCTTTGGAGCCTGTCCTGGAACTCACTCTGTAGACCAGGCTGGCTTCGAACTCACAGATATCATCTACCCTTGCCACCCGAGTGCTGGAATTAAAGGTATCCGCCACCACCGCCCATTGAGAATTTGTTTCTCATTGAAATTGTCTCTGATTATTTCCAGGATGAGTAAGAAGGCGTCTTCGTAGCAGTTCGAGGACCAGCTCTTGAAAGGGAGTGCCTCAGCCACTGCTGCCAAGCCACAGATTACATTAGCATAAATGGTCTTGCCGAAGGGAAAACACGGAATGCTATCCTTAATTACCATGCCAACATTATAGAAAAGCCGAGAGTCCCTAAACCAACTCTCTGCTGCCTTACCAATGCTAAAATTTATTTGTCTTCATCAAGAGTAGTTCAAAATATGCAACTAATTTAATAATTTTGAATGATGGTTTTATCAGTAGTAATCTGTAGTAATGTGTATATTATCTATTGGGATTTGTGTAATAAAAATCTAAGGAACAAAATTTTATAACTATAAGCACTTATTCAAATTCTTGACTTTTTCTTTAATGACTGTATATCACTCAGTTGGCCACATGTCTACACTACTTTCCAGTGGTAACAAGTGTTTTCCATAGTGTATAGATTCAGATATGTAACTTAATGGCAATAAATGACTTAAATATTTGCTATTTGAGTGTGACTGTGTATCTTGCTGTGTTGGTTAGGAATCTGCAGAACTAAACATCTGGAAGGAGAGTTTGTGAAGAAAAAAAAAGACTCTGAGAGCTGCTGTTCCCAGTGCACACGCCTGAGTCACTATTCTCGCTCATAGTTTTCTTTGGCGAGGGTGGGTGGAGTGATGGTGGTTTAGAAGTTGCAAAACATTTGATAACCGACAGGGCCAGAGGCCCCACGATAGACTCCCTGCCAAACTGCATCTGCAACTACAACCTAAGCAGCCTCCTTGGGAATGGTCCAGTGCACAGCTGTCATGAAGCCTTTCTAACACACACCCAAAGAGCTAGCACAGTTGACCAGTTTCTTCTGCTTTGTTTATAATATGAAGGGCAGTTACAGAATAACAGACGTGGCCTTCCTAGGCCTCTCTGACCCTCAGGAGTTAGCCACCTGCAGATTTTGTGGATTTCAATCTTGTTCTTTCAACATTTGGGGGAAGTTTTAACTGAAATAGTCTTGAGCACTGAGGAAAGATCTCAAGATTTTTCACATTTCCATCAGGAAGACTGACCAGCTCCCCAAGGGTAACCATGAAGAGGATTCCAACTGAAGACATGAGCTACAGAGACCCAGCAGCAGATGAGAGTCAGAGGGGTCAATAGTTCTGTGAATGTTTCCAGGAAACATTTCTTCATGAAACCAGAGGAGGACATAAAGATTGCTTTGCCAGTGAGGAGACTGAGCACATGAAGTTACTTCCTGTCGAGTCTGCAGACATGCGTTTGATTGGCTGGCACACACACATGGGAGCAAGAACTGATTCCTGCAAATTGTTCTCTACTTTCACTCTCAAGCTGTAGTGTGTGTTGCGGGGGACACTGTAGCATTTGATTGATTTGGAGAGCATGTGATGTCTAACCTTTTCAGTACAGCTTGTGGGCTCAGCTTTGTGTGTGTGTGTCAGAGAACAGGCAGAGTAAACACTGTTGTGAGTGGCTGGGCATTAAAGGAATAGCCGCAGGATAAAACTGCAAACTGATCTGGGCTGACTTAGAACCTGATTAAAAGCCCAACTAAAAACTTTACTCGGCTGGGCATTGGTGGCGCACACCTTTAATCCCAGCACTCAGGAGGCAGAGGCAGGAGGATCTCTGTGAGTTCGAGGCCAGCCTGGTCTCCAGAGCAAGTGCCAGGATAGGCTCCAAAGCTACACAGAGAAACCCTGTCTCGAAAAACCAAAAACCAAAACAAAACAAAAAAAAAAAATTTACTCTTAATGGTTTCTTGAGATGGGGTTTCTCCCTGTAGCCCTGGCTGTTCTGGGACTCACTGTAGACCAGGCTGGCCTCGAACTCAGATCTGCCTGCCTTTGCCTTATAGGTAAACTTAAAATCATAAATTACATTGTTCCATGACTCCTAAAAAATAAGGGCTATGAGTATTTTTCATTGCCAAATAGGCTCAGTTGTGACTAATAAGGATATTAATTCCAGTTGTCAAAACTCAAATGCCATGTTGCCTCACCTCCAATAGCAAATGGCTTGTTATGAGTTCTGGGGCAGAGGTGACAATTGTGAAATCTTTTCTGTATAACCAAGGATATCCAGCCCACACAGTGGGAGTCTACCCCGAGGGGGGAATGGCACAAGCTGCCTGTGGGAGCAAACTAGACAAATCGATGGCCTTTTGTTTCATAATTCTCTGACCTCAGGTGGGTTTGGTCACACACCCCAGTTTCTTCTGTTGGCTTCTTCTGCCCCTTTCCACACCTTACTCAGGAGGCGGCTGTCACCCAGAAGCTTAAGCTGAGCAGACTCTTTTGACTCTCACAGTTTCTACCCGAGATTTAGGTGTTGTCTAGATGAATGTGAAGCGTTTGCAGACAGTAAAGAGAGCATGAACACAAGTTGGCACAATACTTGGGGACACTGACACTGCATCAGGTTGCTAAGAAGACATTTGGTAGCCTCTACAGTTGCATGCATAGAATATGTAGACACCTAGACTGCAGCATCACAAGTGAAGGCTGAGTAGTTGTGACAGGCCTGGGCAGGTTAGTATCCTTGGGGACAGAGTACCACAGACTAGAGGACTATAGAGAGGAGCCATCAAGGTTAGAAATCACAGACTTGGTTTTACCCTAAGGGCTGTTGGAGGAGAGGACTCTGTGGATGTTGTCTTGGTTTGGGTGGCTGTAATGATGCTGGATTGGCGCTCCTCACTCTTTCATTAGGAGACCTAGGCAACTCACAATCACCTTATCAGACAGTTTAGCCACCTCTTCCATGGCCTAAGGACAGCAAACCACTATTCTTTAGTCCCTGGGCAGAACTGCGCTTCTGCAGTGCTCCGAGAGGACCATCCATCTGAGACACTACAGCTTCCAGCCATCACTAAGGTATTTCCCTAAATAGCCAGTTCCATTAGGGAGTGCCTTTGTGGTGGGTTTTTGATACAGGCTAGCTTCAAACTGGCAAAAATCTGCCTGCCTCTGCCTCCCCAGTGGTGGGATTAAAGGTGTGCACCACCGCATTCACCAAGCCTTTCTGTTTTAATCATGGCACAGACTCACAAACTTTTATAGATGTAATGTGGTTCCATTAACCATGCTTATTAGCATTATTTTTGTGGGGTGGGTGTGAGGGGAGCACTCAAGTGCTCCTTTAGCCTTTAGCCTCCAGGAATACCTTAAAAGACAACCTTTCAACATAAACTGGTTGATTTCTGAAAGCAACCATGTTTTCTGGTACAAGATTCCCTCCTGACTCCTATTTTAACCCGTCCCTGGCATGGAGATACTGCCAAAGTTTGGAACTCTGGTTATGAGGGATGGTGTTAGAAACCAGCAGACTTGACACTCACGCAACAGGGTGCTCTGCTTCTTGTATATCAGCAGACAGCCCCAAAAAGGACTTCTGTGGGGAAGCATGCAAGTGGAGGGTAGAAGACAACGTGGGCATTGTTCCTCAGAAGACTAGACTGGCTGACTAGCAAGCCCCAGGGGTCTCAGTGCCCCTGCCCCCAGCACAGGAATTGTAAGTAGATGGCACCACAGCCAGGCTTTCTTACATGGGCTCTGAGGTTCAGACTCAGGTTCTCATACTTGCAAGGGAGGCAATGACACACTGAGCTATCTCCCATCCCCCAAAGGACCTTTGAATAATCGCAGGTTCATATTGACACTTCATTCAGTTCTGGTATGTACTCTTGTTTGCTCTGTTTCACAATTTTTATTGCATGTGTTAGAACCTCCATTCTATAGTGGCTCTCGGGGTGCTGGAATCCTAAACCCTTGGTGGCAGCTAGTGGTGCAGCTCTATGATCTAGGATTTCTGAGACCTCTGCCCCTTTGAAAGCTCCTTGGAACTCTTCTAGCAGCCAACGCTCTTCTCTTCATCTCCTCCTCACGTCAGCCCACTCTGCCAATGGTGGAGATCTAAAGTGGGCATGAAAATGCACTCAAGAGAGACTTTTAATTGGGGCCAGTTTCTTCGAAATATCAGGGGGCAGCACAGGAGAGTGTTTACCAGCTGGCTCACAAAGTAAGCTGGACAACTTGCTTTTGTAGTCATAAAGGGGATGTGACAAGGTGTTTATGCCAATCACAACAGTCTTCCCATTGAAAGACTGTGCAAGCCATAGGCCTGCTGTGCACCAAGGGCCTGGGATCATCAGCCAGCCACGGGATCGTCTGGAGTTTACCGGGGCTTGTGATTTTAGAAGGTCTAGTGCTGGGGATGAGAGAGGTGATGGCTCAGTCATCAAGAGCACTTGCTGCTCTTGCAGAGAACCAGTTCAGCTTCCTGAACCCATGGAGGGGAAGGCAAGGTGGTGGCTCACAACTACCTGTAACCACAGCTCCAGGAAATCCAGTGTCTTCTCTCTGGCCTCCATGAGCATATGTGGGCTCATGCACACCACACTTCCTCCTCCCCTCCCCCACAATTTTCTGCTCGAGTGACCTAACAATATCCCAGAAGTAATGAGCACACCCTAGTGAGATGTCTCTAAACATGAATTTCCAATAAGGGAACCAGGGTTGTTCAGAAGAGGACTGAGCTTAGGGCAGGGAGCGATGCAAAGTGAACTTAGCATTTGGTGACAGGGATTCAGACGGGAGGCCAGTGGAAAAAGTAGAGTGAGCCCGAAGAAGCCCCGCTTTGGTTTGGATCTGCAATGTCCTCCAAAGACCATGTCCCAAAGGCTTGGTCACCAGCTGGTGGCACTGCTAGGAGGTGGTACAACCGTAAGTGGGTAGAGCCTAGTGGAAGGAAGTAAAGTTAGTGGGCATGTTGGGCATTGGTGGCACAAGCCTTTAAACCCAGCAATCGGGAGGCAGAGGCAGGAGGATCTCTGTGAGTTCGAGGCCAGTCTGGTCTCCAGAGCGAGTGCCAGGATAGGCTCCAAAGCTACACAGAGAAACCCTGTCTCAAAAAAACAAAATAAAATAAAATAAAGTTAGTGGGCACCTACTTGAAAGGAGTACTGGGCTTGATATATTCTTCTCCCAAACTCCTCCTCAGCTGCCATGGAGTGAGCAGCTTTCAAGAGGACTGAGCTTAGGGCAGGGAGCGATGCAAAGTGAACTTAGCAGTGTTTTTCCATAGTGACCAAAAACTAACACAGAACCCAAGGAACTTATGAAGACACTGAGCAAAAATGAAATAGTATTGGGATAGCAATTACTATTCACCCATAGGATAAAATAAATATCCATGAGTCCATAGTCATACATAAGAATAAGGGAATACAAGAGTTAATACAAGGAGTACAAGGAACAGTTCTTCAGATTTCCAAAGAATAAATGCATAGTAAACAATATAAATAAAACCTACCATTAGGCAAGCACTACAGAGATAATATGATCAAGAATCATCTACTAATGGGAGAGGTGAGAAAAACAGCATTTGTCCAGCACCCCAGGAGGCAGAGGCAGATTCTATGGAAGAACTGACCATGACTTTACCACAGACTGGAAGGCATTGAGGAGGCATGACTACCAAGGGCAGTGTGAGAGTGGGTCTCAGTGGGCTCTGGGAGATTACCCAATAATGGTGTGTTACAGTTGCCTGCCTGGTTTTTATCATTGTTATATGCTAAGGCAAGCTGCTACTGAAGGGACCAGATCCCCATTTCGGCAGCCATGACAGTAACACGTACTTGCCTTGACCTTGTCCTAAGTCACTAGAAGTCAGATGCCTGCCTCGTGGCAAGGAACCAATCAGAAGTTAGCTGGTGGCGCTATGCTTTACAGCTCTGGGTGTGCTTTACTCACAAGTGCACAGCAACGATGCACAGAGCATAGCAACTACCCTGGGAGGGCCTATGGGCCATAACAACCAATTGGCCAATCAACACAGGGCAAGCCCTCCAAGCCTGGAGGCACACCAATCCTGAGCCTGTGCATACCCCTAGACACTCCCCTTACCTTACACTGCCCTACAAGATCTCTATGCATCTGGTTCGAGGTCTTTTCTAGCCATCCGCCATGGTGGGTGGGTGAAAGACCCGAGCTAACATGGGGTTAGCTCGTTAAACAACAATAAAGCCTCATGCAGTTTGCAGCAAGTTTTCGAATCTGCCTGGTGATTGGAATGACCGTGGTCCTGGGCTGGGACCCCGGAGGCCTGAGTTTTCCTGGGGTCTAACACTACCACCAGGAGGTGTTAAGAAAGTCTAGAAGCAACCACCACTGGTGATTTTGAAAGTACACCCCATAAGGGACAAAGACAAATCATCAAAAAATCATGACATCAGATCTTCTGGGAGCTGACATGCCCCTAATGTTTCCCCTTTGCAGATAAAGAGCCCCAGGACCAGGGAGGTAGAATCAGTGTCTGAGGTCCGTTTTATGGTCACATGGTGTAGTCTGCTCAAATCTGAGCCTAGCTCTGTATGACCAGAATCTATCTTTCTTACCCCCTGAGCAATGTTATAAGTTAGTTTCGAGTTTTACTTTTACTATTTAGTTTTTGAGACAGCCTCTTTACAAATTCCTGGATTTCCTGTAACTCACTCTGTAGACTAGGCTGGCCTTGAATTCACAGAGACCCACCCACCTCAGCCTCCAAGTGCTGGGATTAAAGGCATGTGGCACCATATCCAGATAGTTCCCAGTTTTAATTTCATTAAGTTTCCAGATCAGAGCATTGTCTAAGGTAAAAAGTTCTGACTTTTTGTCATACTTACATCAGCTAAAATGCTTTTTTTCCCCACCTAGTTCTTAGCTCAAGTTGTTTAGCAGCAGTAGAGCCTGCATGTCCTGCCTGGCTGGAGTTTAACAAGAATCCATTCTTCCAGACACTCCTGGGGCACAGGACATCTCTCCAGGCTCGGCATGGTACCTGGGACACTGTTCCTTCTCTGTTTATATGGACACCTATGCATCAGGCCATAAGCAGACCTACAGGAACAGAAATGGAGATGGAGAGAGGAGGAGGAGGGGAGAGAAGAGGATGGAGGAAAGTAGGCAGGAATAGAGTATATGGCTTCTGGCTTAGTGTGTCTGTGTGTGTGTGTGTGTGTGTGTGTGTGTGTGTGTGTGTGTGTGTGTGTGTCTATGTCCTCATATGTATGTGTATATGAGACTTTTCTTTTTGTAGTACTTGGACTCTGAGCACACAGCTTCACCCGTCAGGCAGATACTCCTCCAGCATCCTCAGCCCTAAATTTTTCCAAGACTTTTCACAGTTCTCAGGATTGAACCCGGGGCTTTGCTCATGCTAGACAGGGTTCTACCATTAAACACCTCAATCAGTTAAATATTTTAAGTTTGCCATAAGACACCTCTATCAATCAACAAAGCATGCAGCTATTGTGGCAAAATTGTGCCACCTTGTGGTATCACAAGATTTGAACTCTGAGGTGGCCAGCAGCAGGTCATTGTTTACCGTGGTAGTTGTGGTTAAAGAACATAAAATTGTCAAGAACACAGTATCCCCTACAATGTCCTTTCTGTGTACGCGACAGCCAGGGATAAAAGCCTCACCTTTGTCAATCTCAACTCTTAAAGTAGGTTCAGTAAGACGAGCAAAGATGGACAAGCAGACTTCTATTTTTACTTTCAGTCAGTTCTTCAGGAAGTGACTACCCAGTGGCCTAAAGTGTTCTTAATGCTTATGGGAGGACTGCTCCTTGCCCTATGACTCCATTAGTATTTGTAGTGACACCTGTAGGAGGGCGCTTTGTGTCTTGTCTCAGCCACCTCCCACCCAAGTCCATGAAGAAAAGGCTGTGTTTACAAAGGGCTGGTTAAGCTGAGGGTCTTCTGCTAGGCTCTGAGACCGCTGTATAGGTTGAAAAATGTCATTAGTGCAATTCTTGGGCCTTAGCTCGTTCAAACGGATGCAAGAGGCAAGACAATTTCAGGAAACTTTTGGGATTAGAATCCTTTGTTTGTTCATTCACACACAAAAAATATTTGTGGAACGTCTACATCGCATGACTGTGTAGGAAGATATTAAGAGAAAAACACAATGGGAAAGATGCCATCTGAAATGGAGGGGCTGGTCCTGCAAGAGTATGTTCCTTCTCTAGGAAAAAGTGCCTGGCAAGGTTTCACAGATTTAGCTCACTGCTCAAACAAAAATTATATCCAAACTTACATTCTAGGAAATAATACAAAAAGGGCGACAAATTACATTGTATACAGTGTAAATACCAGACAGGCCTTGGGAAGGTGACTTGTGTCCACTCTGCACTATCCTCAGAGAAAGCTGGACAGCTTAGGAAACAGACCAGTTGTGTTCACAAGCTGTAGAGGGATCACTGGGCAGGCAGGCAGTCTGCGAAGGTTCATCCTGGCTTTTAGTTACTACAGATCACCCCATATTAAGAGAAATGTGACATCCGTGTGCCACTAGTTCAGATGATTTCCTTTTTAAAAAAAGATTTTATTTATTTATTATGCATACAATATTCTGCTTCCATGTATATCTGCACACCAGAAGAGGGCACCAGATCTCATAACGGATGGTTGTGAGCCACCATGTGGTTGCTGGGAATTGAACTCAGGACCTCTGGAAGAGCAGTCGGTGCTCTTAACCTCTGAGCCATCTCTCCAGCCCCAGATGATTTCCTTTAAACTTGAAAAAACAAGTATGTATGCATGCGTGTTTGTGTGTGGGCACACACATGCCACTGTGTATATGTGGCTGTTGGAGTATGTATATATGGGTGTAGGCATGTCACAGCTTCTTCTGTTTGGGTGGTAGATGAGAGGTCAGCAAGAGCCCTGAAAGGAAGGGTTTTCTCCGTGGAAGAGGCTTGGGGAGCGGGGGGTGGGGGGGGATCAGAAAGGCACAGGCAAGTCTCTGAAACTTGGCAGCCATGTCCTCATTCTTGTCCATGTACCCTCTGAGACTACCTCGAATGAAAAGAGGAATTATTACCCCACCTTCTCTCTCTCTGTGTGAACACTCTGGGACTTCAGCTGGGATCTGAGTCCTTTGTTGAGATTATGACCCAGTGGGTTAACAGGACCTGTGGCTGGCTGCTGGGATCTGAGTCCTTTGTTGAGATTATGACCCAGTGGGTTAACAGGACCTGTGGCTGGCTGCGTGTAGCTAGGCACACATACAAGTTAATCAATTGATCTCTGAAAGACAAGACCCCGTTGTTCTTTTACACACACACACACACACACACACACACACACACACACACACACACACGAGGCTTGCCTACATGTATGTCTGTGTGAGGATGCCAGATCCCCTAGAACTGGAGTTACACACAGTTGTGAACTGCCATGTAGGTGCTGGGAATTGAACCCAGGTCCTTGGGAAGAGCAGTCAGTGCTTTTAATGCCCGAGGCATCTCTCTAGCCCCTGTTATTCTTTTTATTGTTGTGTGTGATCCTGGATCGCAGGTTGGCCTTGAACTTACATTTGAGGCCAAAGGATGACCTTAAACTTCCAATCCTCCTGCCACCGTGTGTTGAGTGCTGGGATCATAACCATGTGTTCCTGTGCTTGGGTTTATGCAGTGCTAGAGATTAAGTCTGGGGCCTAGGGCACGATAGGCAAGCACTCTATCAGCTGAGATACATCAGCCTAAGATTCTGTTACTTTTCATTAGGTCAGATTTGGTTCCTCTGACACACTGGCTGTTGACATTTCCCTGGGGATCTGTAGTTGTGGAGAGGCTACTCAAGGACATTTTATCTCATCTGTGTAATAGTGGTCACACTGCCATGACCTGACTATAATGTGAATATAACCACAGAATCCAGGAAATTACAGAATAAATTTACTTTTGCTCTTAAGCAAGGCACATCCAAAACTTGGTAGTTGGCTTAATAGTTTGAAGTGCCAATCAATGAAGATTAATTTGTTTTCAAGGACTAGAAAGTTTCATGCAGGCTTCAACTGGACATTCATAGAGGGGCTTCAGCCACAAGGTGCAGCATGGCTGTGATTGCCACAGCGGCCACCCCTAGCTGCCATCAGGACGGAAAAGGAAAAGGAGGAAGCAGTATTGTCAAGAAGGTACTAAGTGCTTGCTGCTGGCTTTTCAAAGACAGGGTTTGGGGAAGGCATCTTCTCTTACGGTGGGTTTCCAGGTGTGAAAACTGATTTTCTGGGGGCTGTAAAGGCCACAGGTACAAGCCACTGTGGTGCTCTATTTGCGTTGCTGTGCATCAACTAAGTACCAGAGCTGGTATTTTCTGTAAGAACCGATCTCACTTGTTTGTCAACAGCTCATGTGCTCAGAAAACATGAGGGGAAGTTCGGTTCAGGCACTCAGTGTCACACATGGCAAACTGCCAGAGCTTTCGGCAGTGGAGCGATGATCCACAGGCACTTTGAAGTAGAACTAACAACTGCTGTCCTGAGCCATGTCAAAACTATGCCTTTTCAGGTCTCGCTGGCCTTTGGCAACCTGACCTACTGAAAGAAACAAGACCTTTGCCTCACTAGGCCAAGGTCACTGGCCAGGTCCCTCTTTTTTTTTTTTTTTTTCGATACAGGGTTTCTCTGTGTAGCTTTGGAGCCTATACTGGCACTGGCTCTGGAGACCAGGCTGGCCTCAAACTCACAGAGATCCACCTGCCTCTGCTTCCCGAGTGCTGGGATTAAAGGCGTGTGCCACCAATACCTGGCTGGCCAGGTCCCTCTTGACCCTCTCTCACCCTTGCTCTCATTTTTATGTCAGAACACCAGAGGCTCCTTCCCTGCACCCACAGCCCCTTGGGAATTCCTTCACTTCCAGACCCCTTGCCAGATCAACTTTCAAGTTTCTGTCACACCATCTGTGCGTGGATGCTGCATGCAGTGACAAACCCATGGCTCATTCCTACACAAGCCTTACCCTTCCCTCTGGACCCTCACCACCACACCACAGGGCCCAAGCGACTAATCCCATGTGCAGAGTCTGCTTCTTTCTGCCTTCTGCAGGCTGCTCCCTTCGGAGCTTCTGTGGCCCTCCTTTAGTCTCCCACCAGCACCTCTGATGGGCCACAGTACAACAATCTCTGGGCCTGAGCTGAAGTGGGCTTCCCAGAATGCTAACCCACCACTAAGCTCAGAGCTCAGTGGTTCCCTGTGGCTCTTATAGAGGGCATAACTTGGAACCTGAAACGGCTCCCTCTTCAGCCTGACTCTTCTGTGCTCCTCTGTCACCTTTGTTCTTGGCGCTAACAAAAGCTGCACTTTGTCCTTCTACTCCAGTGTGCCAGCTCCTCCCATTTCAGTCCTCTTCCATAGCTGCTCTCTCCTGTAATATCCCCGAGTCTCCCATCCCAGGGGCCCTGGACTCAGCTGCTAGCTTTGTTGTAGTGGTGGCTCCAAGTGGAGATGGACACATCCATATGGAATCACTATTTCATATCAACAGCTCCGTCTTCTTGAGTAGTGTGAAGCATACACAGGCAGAAAACAGAAGGGCCCCACATACTTCCCCTCCTGTCTGCCTCCCCCCAATAACCTCACCCTAATTCTGATGGTTGGTGTTCTACTCTACATGAGCCAATTTGCATGTTTCTGTTCTAGTCCATTGTCTATTATAGGAGTCACATTTGGTGCTTTACAGTGGCCTGGAACAAATGCCTGTCATTATAGTACCCAGAAGCCCTTCCATTGCCCCAGGAGTCCTCTGTGTTCCTTTGACTCATCCACATACACCTCACCCCAATCTCAGAAACCAGTGATGAGTTTTACCTTTTTGGAATGTCAGGTTACAGCATGAAGTGTGGAGTCTTTCTAAATGGTGTTCCATTCCCTTGGTGATGTGTAGGGTCCCAAGTCTTTTCAAACCTAGATAGCCCCTCTCTCCTTCCCTCCTTTATACCACCAAACCTAGTTTAACAGCCAGGAGCTTCTCTCATTGCCTAGGTAGGACTTGTTTCCCCTAGAGGTCCAGCCTTTCTCCACTCAGAACCTTATTTTGCACTTGGCCTGTATTGGGCTTAGAAAGCAAAGATTTCGCTGCCACTGGGAGAAGAAAAATAAGGAAGCAGAATGGAAGCTGAAGTTTGCCTAGTTTTCTGGGCAATTTACTAAAACTCAAAGAGAAACAGGGACCCAGAGTAGAATGAACCAGTGATGAACTGGTGCCATGATGATAAACACGTTTGTTCAGCAGTTGGTGAGTGACAGTCCTGTCCTGTTAACAGACACCATTCTTGCTATTTGGGTCCTTTATGTTCAAGAAAGTCACCACAAACACTGAATTAGGAAATGTTGTTTTTTTTTGTTTTTTTTTTTTTTTTTTTTTTTTTTTCAAGACAGGCTTTCTCTGTATTGTTTTGGAGCCTATCCTGGAACTAGCTCTGTAGACCAGGCTGGCCTCGAACTCACAGAGATCCGCCTGTCTCTGCCTCCTGAGTGCTGGGATTAAAGGCGTGCGCCACCACCACCAGGCTGAGCTGTTGTTCTTGAGCAGAATCACTCTGGTTCTTGAGAAACTCTGGTCTCATTTTGTCAGCTGACCATTATGTAACCTTGCAGAAGACACAAAGTATCACCACACTTGGTGTTATGTTGATTTGTTAAGGTTGAATGCACAGTGCAGCACCAGTGCCTGATTCAGATCTCTGTCTCCCCAACAAGGTGCAGCAGAGCCTATGTTTAGGAGGCCTAGGTCCATCAAATATTGAAATCACCACCACCGCCAAAAGAGTACAATAATGTGAGAACTGGGGCACCGAATAGGGCCCAGAAGTGAAATCTGTTTACCATATGAGCTTAAATAGGCAGCCTCACCGCACCTCCCCCACCCCCCATCTCAGCTGGGATACTGGGCTTAGGGAAGTCCTGAACTGTTCACCACTGTGACTCTGCCGTTGAATGATCTGGGAAGTGTTACCAAGATCCACTGGAGCACAGCAAAGCCAAAACCTGTAAGTTGTGAGGATGATGTTAGTGTTTCCCACTCAGTCCCACGCAGGGCCCTGCAAGGTAGAAACAAATATTATTTTTACCTTTTCTTTTTTCAAAACAGGATCTCACTATATAGCTCTGGCTGTCCTGGAACTCGACATGTAGATAGACCAGACTGGCCTCAAACTCATAGAGATCTGCCTGTCTCTGCCTCCCAAGTACTGAGCTTAAAGGCCTGCACCACTACACTTGGCTTATTTTCACTTTTGAAGCCAAGGTTTATGGTGACTTGTCACAAACTCTACAGTTACAGAAAGGGAGTGGGGGTGGGGGGCAAGGGCAAGAGCCTGCTCGGCAGCTTCACTCCAGAGTCTAAGCTCTTACTCATTTCATTACCCCCTGGGTGGTCTAAGAAATGTTGTATAGCATTGTCCAGAAGACTGGTTCGGCTTCAGGCTACCAGAAGCAATAAAGCCTGGACATCAGTCTTTGGTTTTTATAGTTACCTTTTATTCCATGCCATTACATTTTTTCCAGGTAATACACACTTAAAGATACATTTCTTGTCTGGTCTCTATTCTACAGAAGATCTTGGGCATATGTGAACTTCTCAGTCTTAAGAATGACAGATTGGGCCAGGTGGTGTTGGTTGAGCCTTTAATCCACAACCTTCCCTAACTCCAGTTCCAGGGGATCCTGGCACTTCCTTCTGGCCTCCAAAGCCAGTGCTTGAATGTGGCAGGTAAAACAAACATACACATATTTTTTTTTATGACAGAAAAAGGGGAGGGGACACATGAATGTTAATTACCCTCAGGACACTAGAGGGTAATTTTCAGGCAAAACCGGGTTGCTAAGTGGCTTTGTAACCTCTGTGACACACTCTAGGAACCAGCTGTTTATTCTTAGTATAATTAACACCTATCATTTGCAAAATTAATGGGTTTCACTGTGACATTTCCACACATGTATACATCACCAGTGTTCTAGAACCGCCACCAATTATTCCAAGTATGTACTGACTCCCTGAAATCCAGGTTTCAACTATATCGTGAATGCTGGCAATTTCACCAATCTTTGGAAAGCAGACTTGCCATTACTACAGACACCAGTGTGTTTTTTGCTGCAGCTTCGGGAATGAAACACCATCCACCAAACTCAACAAACCCACATGGAGTTCATTGGGAGAGGGAGCAAAGGGAAGGATAGGAGCAGAAATGGAAAGGAAGAGAGAACAGGCAAAGGGGCACTTGCTTATATAGAGTATGGGAGCAGTTTGGAACGAATCTTGGCAGTTGAAACTGGAGTCATGGGGCTGCCATTGGCCCAGCTCCGCAAGGCCCCAGTTCCACATGGTTTCTGCATGCTGAGTCCTTATGCAGCCATGTTACCTTTGACAACCTTTGACAGCTGTCCGTGAGGAGCGATCACATGTAAAGATGGATCCCAGGGCGAGGGAATGTAGCCCTGAGAAGAGCAATCCTGGGGCGGGAAGAAAGCCCGAGGCCCCGAGACCAGGAAAGGTTCCCTAAGGAGTAGGCCCAGGCCCAGGAGGGGGTTGGCGCGGAGTGACAGGTGGGTGCTGAGGAGAAACCACTGGGGCGGGAAGGAGAGGAGTCGGGAGCAGGAACACGGCCCGGTTGCCCAGGACCCGGGGAGAGGGAGAAGCCAGGATATCAACAGCCAGTATCACTTTTTAATATAGAAGCGTTGCTGTGCTGCTGAAGGAAAACATATAGACAAATTCAAGGATGATTTTGTTGTATATCCGTTATCATTTGTATGACCTTTCAAAGAGCAAAAGGCTGGGTTTCGTATAGGTCCGATCCCCTAAAACATGCTGGAGCAGTTTTATCAGTACACGGTCTCATTTCCTGGAGTTCCCGTAACGACTGTGTTTCGAAAGGCGGTACCACAGACAATTAACCCTCCCCCCCCCTCCGATTTTGGGGAGGAAGCTGTTTGTGGAGTACCTAAAGAAAACAAAGGGCGTTCCATTACCACATCTTATAAACCGAAGCAATCGGGGCAGGCGAGGCATGCAACTGGACACTACATGTTTCTCTGCACCACGCTGAACAGACAGCCCTAACTGTCAGTCCCTCCTGGGACCGATCGATCGGGCAGGAACCGACTTGTGCGAGCCAACACCAGCCCCATGTGCGAGTCCCGGTGGACGCGCCGGAAGTGACGCGCTCAGGTCCTCACAAACGCCCTCGCCCCCAGCCCCCAGCAGCTCAAGGGCGAGGAGGTGCGCATGCTCGAAGGAAGCGGAAGCCCGGATTTCCGGCTGGCTAGAGCGTGAAAGTGCGGGTTCCTCGCTTCCGGGTGGGCGTGCGGGGTGAGCGAGCTGCTGGCCGGCGGCGGGGCCGGGACGGGGCTATGGAGAAGCTGCGGCGCGTCCTGAGCGGCCAGGACGACGAGGAGCAAGGCCTGACGGCGCAGGTGAGTCCCTGGCCGCGGGAGGGAGAAGGGCGGAGGGCCGTCCCCCAGATCCCTGGGCTGTCCGCCGGCTCCCACCTGCTTCTCGGGGGCCTTCCTCCGGTCCCGCCCCTCCCGCAACCGTGGGTCGCTGTCCCTGCAGCTGGTTCCGAGATACAGGCCGCCGGGAGCCCGACCTCCTGTTGCCAACCCAGGGGTTCCAGGTCTCAGCTTCGCCCTGTTTGGTCTCTGAAGTTTTGGTGAATGAGATCACGGTCGGGCCATGGAGTAGAGGCTGGGGAGGCGAGCACGGACGTGAAGCTACTCCGTGCTAAATGTTGCCTGTGAAGACAGCTCGCATTAGCAGTGCATGTGTTTTTTTTTAAATTATTATTAGCAAAACCCTTGTGTTTGCATGCGACCCAGGCGTGAGGGTGGATAAAGGCCTACTTCCCCTGTAAGAGTTTTAAAATAAGCAAAAACAGGAACTGCTGTGTTTCGCATGCTAACACATTTTGGTGTGCCCTGGCTCAGGCATTGAGCACTTGATCTTGAATTGTATTACATAAAGATCTTGTGTTTGTTCCGTTTTCGTTTCCGACTTCCTGCCTTGTTGGCAGGACTGCGAACTGGTCTGTGTTAAGACGAGCCGAAGTCTATATCGTGTTCTGCTTTTTTTGAGACAAGGTCTCGCTGTGTAGTCGTGACAAGCCTGGAACTACAGAGGTCCGCCTGCCTCCGCCTCAGCCTCTGCCTCCTGAGAACTGGAGTATTGTATTGTAATTGAAGTACAAAAGCCTATACATAGTAACAGCAGAAGTGGGGGTGTATATCCCTTGTCCAAGTTTCGGTGCTTCACTCTTTGCTCTGAATCTGTGATGTAGCTATAACCACGTGTAGCCTTTTAAATTGAAGCAGATTAACTGCATTTAAGAACTGTTTCCACTGCAGGAATGGTGTCGGACAATGCTAAATTGTGGGCACAAGGAAGTGATCTTGTGTCTTGAAGCTGTGTCTGGAGGTGAAAAAAGTGTGTGGAGAAGAAATTGATCAAAGAGCAAAGGGACTGCAGTTGATAGGCTGTAAGTTTGAAGTGGTTATTCACTCCAGCAGGTCCTCAAGTTCCCATATAGTTGGCACTGTCGGTGACTAACAGTGACCATTAGATGCACAAGATTTATATCTCAAACGAGGGAGCGGTTAGCAAACAAGCATTCAGTACAAATGTCTCCTGTGTTGGCATTAACACAACTCTTGCAGTTGCTGTTCTTTGGTTATTTAAGACTTGCATATTAAAACTCACTAATTTAGTCCCCCCCCCCAAAAAAAAAAATGGAACTCCTCTTCTCTGGGGAAATGGATACCTATTTCTGATTCTTTGCTGAACATCAACAAATAGCATAGTGGAAGAGAAAACCCAGAGGCCCAGAAGTCTGAGATGGAGGAAACTTCAATTTGAGCAGACCCAGGCTGAAGCCTGAGGGACCATCTGTGGGGAGCAGAGGAAATCCATACTGGCCTGGACCCAAGGTGGCTGTTGGATTGGCCTCAGGCAAGATTTCTTTGGCTGCAAAATAAGAATCAGCCCTGCCCTGGAAAGCTTAATACATACACACTGTTTCTGAAGTTGCCTGGGAATTGTGTGTGTGGCTGTCTCTCTCTCGCAGGGCTCTCAGATTCCCTGTAGGCCTGCTTCCCTCCCTGTGCTCTTAGGCTTCTTCTGCTCTAAGAAAGTCCCTTCACACTCTCCACGAGCCCAGGGCTCAGGGCTCATCAGCAACTTGACGTTTGCTTCCAGAAATGTGCCCACATATCTTTCTGTGAGACCAGTAAGGGCTGACAACTTTCCCATACCCCTCTCTGGGTACTGAGATGAACCTCCTGTTATTTCCCTTGTAATATCAGTGTGAAGGACAGATCTGTGCTGCTGCAGAGCCTGGTGGAAAACAAACGTTTTTGTGTCACCTTCATAATGTGAATACAGTGGTGTTAGGTGGACAGTCCTGTGGAAAAGGTGAAGTGGGCAGAGAAGCTTAGGGTCCCTACTGCATAGGGTAGTCAGCCTCCCTGTTAGGGTGGTCTGCCATGGAAAGCGTCCCACCAGGAGAGGAACAGTGGCCCTGTGTGTGCTAGGCCAGTAAGGAAACCATGGTGACTGGGACAGAGGGAAAGAGGGACGGGTATAGACGACAAAGGCCGACAGGCAGGAAGTGGAATTGTGGAGCCCATTGTCTCCTAGGCTGTGGAGAAGGTCTCTTTACTGTGAGTGATAAGATACTGTATTAGTCACTTTCTTGTCACCACAGTACCTCACAGAGACTACTTGAGAGGGAAGAGACAATGTGGTTTTAGTGTGGCATGATGTGGAAGGTATGGTAGATGGCTTGAGGTGGTTAACTGTAATTGTAAGAAAGCAGGTTGAGATGGGGTGGCAGGAGAAGAGAGCCCAGGGAAACAGGCTTGATGCAGAATACAAGTCCCAAAGTGGAGGCAGCAGGAAGAGAACTTTGGATGTTGTCTTGAAGCAGTATGCAAACACAGTTGCCATGAATGAGGAGAAGGTGTGAGGCAGCAAGGTAGTCGCTACAAGGACACCTTTTGTTGTTGTTTTTAAGATTGCTTTATTTTATTTTTGTGAGTATGAGTGTTTTCCTACATGGATGTATGATACGTACCATCTGCATCCCAGATGACCACTGAGGCCAGAAAAGGGCATCAGATACCCTGGAACTGGAGCTAGGAATGGAGACCATCATTTGGGTGCTGGGAGTTGAACCCAGGTCCAGTGCAAGAGCATCTGAGAGTGGTCTTAGCTGCTGAGCCATCTCTCCAGCCCCAAGATTAGGGATTTTGAGCAAGGATTTCAGAGATGGAATGATTGCAAGGAGCTCTGGTCAGTGGGTGGAATGAGAGAAAAACCACTGGAGATGGGGTAAGGACAGAAAGGATTGGCTGTCCACATTGAATATGGCGATTTCACAAGACCTACCATGTGGGCAGGGGTTGGCCCTGTGGCCAGGAGTCCTGAAGAGGACAGAAAAGCTGGTCAGGGTCTAGGCAACAGACGTATGGGTCAGAGAGGCCCCTTGCCCCACTGCCCCAGGGGAAAGGGTGCAGTAGCAGGTGCACTGCCCAGAATGGCCCTGAGGAGAAGAGCAGGGCCTCCAGCCTCTGCTGATTGTTGCTTTTTTATATGCCAGTTATCTGGGGAGAGGATGGAGAATACAGAAATTAGAGCTCTTGCTAATTAAAAGCTCCGGCACACATGCTTCCGAGGACTGGATTGTCCTCTGTCCTCTGCAGCTCTTCCTAGCAGTGCAGGTGGTGTGGCCCTGAGCCTGAGCCTATTCATCTGGTCCAGGTACAGAGGTGGCTTCAATTGTGTGGTGGGTATGTTGGTTCTCAGGGCCCGTACCACTGAGGAATCAGCATCCATGGTTCATCTTTCAGTCCTGATTCCTTCCTCAGGCTACCTGGTCACATGAGTTGAGTGTGATGGCAAGAAGTCCTCGAGAATAGAAAGAGAGGCTCTTGCTTTACAGGAAGGTTTTTTTGTTTTGTTTTGTTTTGTTTTGTTTTTGTTCCTTCTTCTGGTGACAGTTGGTGGTCATTGTGATGTGTGAATGTTGTCTGAGACAAAAGAGGTGACATTTGATGGGTTGCTCCTCTTGGCTCTAAACAAGTTCATGGACACGGGTGCGGCAGAGAGGGATGGTTGGGGGAGAGGCTCCCTGCAAATTAATGTCATGTTCTTCGTGAGGTTTCTGTACCTGCCACACAATGTTGGCTTGTGGACTCCATGTTTATAACCTGGTCATCACATGGAAATTGTAGTAAGAGAGGGAAACCTACTATTGTACAAATAATTACATGTGCTTGTTGATGGGGGAAAGCTAAATGGGCCCTTGAAAAGGATATTATTATAGCTTAGAAACAAGGACATGACATAAGCTCTTAGAGAAAGTAAAAAACGAGGAGTGTATTTTTCTTTTCTCCATAAATTTTAATATTATTGCCAGATCACACCAACTTTTAGAAGTCATGACTAGTGACTGTTACAATGTTTAACTGATAGTGAAAATTGGATGCATGTATGACAGAGCATGTTGTTTTGGTGTGTATGACAGCAGAGTCTGAAGAATGGACTTTTAGGTCATTTAAGTGATGTGACATTTGGGTTTTTTGTTTGTTTGTGTGATTGATTGATTGTTTTGGTTTTTTGGAGACAGGGTTTCTCTGTATTGAGAGGCTGTCCTGGAACTCACTCTGTCGACCAGGCTGGACTCGAACTCACAGAGATTCGCCTACCTCTGCCTCCCGAGTGCTGGGACATATTTGGGGTTTTCATTCTGAAGTTAATATAAGTAGTGTAGAACAGGCTTTGGGTGTCTATAGGCTGTTCACTCTACATCCCTACATCCAGTTAGGCTGTAAACAGTGGCATTGCCAAACTAAGAATGTCGAGCTAAAGGGCATTGCAGAGACACTTTAAGAGTGTTAAGTACGTGTGTTGTACTGACAGAAGTCTTACTATCTTATCTGCTTTTCATGCTGCATAAGTCGTCTCGGATGATCTGCTGAGGTAAGTAGTAACCAAGGGGTTGTAAGATGGTACACACAAATTAAAACACCCTGAGCTGGTGGTCTTTTCTTAAGTGTATGTGGTAATGCCGTATAGAATTTAAACTTTGAAACAGAGATTCTTGTACATTTCTAGTTTCTATCTTTGGGCTTCCTGTGTCTGCTTCCCAAGTACTAGGGCTATAGATATGCACTGCCATGCCTGGCAACATTTCTAGTTTCTTTAAATACCTACTGACAGTTTCACAGCTCATTGGGAAGGTAAGTTTTCATAGTACCGGGCAATTTCGAAGTATTTATTTAATCATGATTACCTGCTAGATTGTCATGTTGTACAAAGAATATACAGGTTTTCTACTTCCTCCAAAATCTGGGTTGAGAGGCTGTAGAGATGGCTCCATGGTTGAGAACACAGCTGCTCTTCCAGAGCTGCTCTTCTAGAGCTGCTCTTCTAGAGCTGCTCTTCCAGAGGTCCTGGGTTCAATCCCCAGCACCCACATGGTGACTCACAGCTATCTATAGTGGAATCTGTTGCCCTCTTCTGTCTGATGCCCTCTTCTGGCATAACATTGTACATGCAGATAGAACACTCACATCAAATAAATAAATCTTTTAAAAATTGGACAGAATTTGCATGGCATATAGAAGTGTTGATCTATAATTAAATTTTATTCAAAAATTTTGCCTGCAAAGTTCAGAAGCTATGCAGTGTTTTTCAGAAATTTGACTTTAAATGAATTGTTTGTAATGGAGATTGCCAACTCTGTGTATATTGTGGGTCCCTGTAGCTGCCAGTCCAAGATCCCTTCTCATGTCTCCAGCCCAGCACTCATTGCTGTTTCTGTGCAGGTTCTGCACAGTCACCCCTACTGTACTTCTAGCCTATAGTCAGGTATCACCTAAGGCAAAGGCCCAAAAGCCAGCCCCCCTCCTTAGTCCAGACATCCATTGTAGTGCAGCTCTGGGTGAACACACTCTTGCTGGGTGTCTTCCATTTTCCTCAATAGCTTCCCCCATTTCTTAAAGATTACTACTGAGAGCATCCCCATCTCACTCCCCAGGACTGACAGAGGTTGAGAAGCACAGGATGAACGTATGCACCAAGCCCAGCTTCAGCAGTTTCCAACATGCTGCGTGGCTGGCTTTATCCCAGATTAAAGATGCATCTTATGCACTGTGTTGTTCTGCCAAGATGAGCATGCATGTGCTGTACCCACACAGGGAAGGACTCTGCGATTATACCTACAGGTTGTTTTTCAGCATCATAGGATGTGTGTTGTACCTTAGACTCACACAGGTGACTGCATTACATAGAGTAAAAGAGTCAGGTCCATGCTCAAAATGAATGGTGGCACACACCTTCAATCTCAGCACCTGGGAGGCAGAGGCAGGCAGATCTCTGTGAGTTCGAGGCCAGTGTAGTCTTCATAGAGACTTGCAGGACAGCCAGGGCTACACAGAGACCCTGTCTCAAGCACAGAAACAAAAAGGCTTGCTTAGTGTATATAGTATAGAGTCAGTCACGCCTGCCGACCTAATGTTCTCCATTGTCTCCTCTTTCTTAAGGTCCTGGACGCCTCATCCCTTAGTTTCAACACCAGATTGAAGTGGTTCATCATATGCTTTGTTGCTGGTGTTTTCTGTTCAATCCTTGTGAGTTAAGGCTTTGTGTTGCTTAATAGTCTTACATTTTGCTAAGTGAATAATTTCATTTAGAACCAACAAAAGTAGCCTGCTTTATCTAAATGTCTCACATTATTTTGATAAGACGCAGTGACCTTAAATAAATATGTAGGGATTGATTAAAAATGTATAGAAATTAATGTTACAGTGATTGGAGGAAAATGTTAAATTGTATTTAGGACACCAGTTTGTGTTGAAAACTGGACAGTCAATAATTTAGCTGTGTTTTATTTAAGCCTGTTTTAACTTGGCATTCGGATGAATACTTTGTCTGACAAGTGTAGAAACAGTTCTGCTACGGCCCATCTATAAACACTGATTCAAGAGACCGTATAACCTCACTTTGTTTAATCGTGTATTGCATAGTACTTGGTATTAACCGCTGTAGAAGCACTTTCAAATTTTAGGCTGTTAAGATCACATTGTTTTTAACTAACTATAATTTCTACTTTAGGGAACTGGTTTGCTGTGGCTTCCCAATGGCATAAAACTTTTTGCGGTATTTTACACCCTTGGAAACCTTGCGGCACTGGCCAGGTGTGTGTATACTTTGGCTTCTCAAAATGCCTTGTTTGTAGTTGGTACCATATTTCCTTTCTAATAAGTCCTTTGTAAGTAGCATGTTTCTGTTGATTTCCCCACCCCCGCCCCCAAAACAGGGTTTCTCTGTGTAGCCTTAGCTGTCCTGGATGTAGTATAGATTGGCCTTGAACTCACAGAGATCCAGCTGCCTCTGCCTCTCGAGTGCTGGGATTAAAGGCATCCCCCACCACCGCATGGCTGTTTATTGTTTATAAATGTCAATTCCGCAGCAAAGTTTATGTTCATTCTGTAATACTGCTATGGTATAACTGAGTACCAGGGATACCAAGTGGCCGGTTGTGCATTTGGGGAGCATTGAGGGTGACCCTCATACATTGACACTAGTTCCCAGCCTGGGGTGTTCTGCAGAGCTACCCTCAAGTCTTGGTTCTTGTGGAAAGAAGGGTTTGTGGGGAAGCACTCACATGGGAAGCTGTTGGTGCTGTGCAGAGAACTGAAGGTGGCGGGCAGCAGGAACTAGGAACTGCGGGGGTGGGCTCTGGTTTTTCTGAGACCAGAAAAAATTAAGTTGCTGTGTGGGAGTGAGTAGAAAGTCTTAGTCCAGTCCATTTGTGCTGCTTTAACAATACCACAGGTCTTAAGAACGGGTGTGTTTTTCACATTCTACACGCTGGGAAATCCAAGATCAGGGCCTCAGTTGTCTTCTGAGGGCTGTGCCCTGTATCCCTGAGGGGTTGCATGCACTCTTGTGTTTGAAGGGTCACCTCAGGGCCTTGTTTCCATTCATGTGGGAATGGGAGACAGTCTGTGGCTTCTTCACTTTCAAAAGTTGAGGGGTCCTTTGACCCCTTGAAAAGTGTCCTTTCAAAGTTGAGGGGGAAAAAACTATACCTGGTGGACAAGCATGTAACACCCATCTCTGGAGGAGGAAGCAGAACTATCACAAAGTGTAGCCATCCTGGCCTGTGTAGCTAGACCTTGTCTCAAAATGACAACAAAAAATGAAAATAAGTACCCAGCACTAGGGAGGCTAAGGAAGGAGAATTGTGAGTTTATGGCCAACTTGGGCTATATATATAGAAAGACTCTGTCTTCAAGTAGTAACAAAAATTAAGTTAGGAGGGAAAGTCCTCAACATAGGAGACTGAGGCATGAGTGTGAGCCAGCCTAGGCCTTGTCCCAAACAGCAACAAAGACAACAAACTCACAGAAAAGCACAGAAGAAATAACACAACTCACAGTTTATTTTATAGTGATTTTATGTTTGCATAGCTAGACTAGAGCCATCTCTTATTTGTCTCGAATAGTACTTGCTTTTTAATGGGACCTGTGAAGCAACTGAAGAAAATGTTTGAAACAACAAGATTGCTTGCCACAGTTATTATGCTTGTAAGTAAATAATGTTAATTTCATAAACTTATGAAGTCTTTTCTGCATCATTGCTGTGAATGTGTGTATGTGTGTGTTAAAGTAGTATTCTCAGGGCTGTGTGATTAGAGTTTGACTTATACAGTGTTGTCTAATAATATGATTGGCTGGGTGGTGCCTGCTTCCTGTTGTGTGTGTGTTATATAGCTGGGAGTAGTTATGAAAATCAGAGCTGATTGTATTTTCATGTTTAAGCCCCTCTGTTTGTTCTTCAGACGGTAAAAAGAGAAGGGGAGATACTTCAGAATCCATTGGGGTCTCCTCGGGAAGAATGGGAACTATAATTGCCTGCTGTCTGCTTCTTCCTGTTGGCTGACTTGACGGTTGTAGTGGTGTAGTGTCTCACATGGTTGTTGTTCAGTGCTCTTGGTGCTCACTTCAGCTTGAGTTTAGGGGAGGGCAGAAGGCTCACACTAGTCACTCATGGTGAGAGTCTTGGGTTGGGGAACCCAGGCTCCCATCCCTCCTCCCATTTTTCCTTCCCAGTCCACTTGTTCCTGGTGTTGGGTTCTCACAGCATTTGTGATGCTTAAAGAAATTAAGTTCCAGCATTAGCCTGTCTCCCCCCCCCCCCCCTTTAATAGTAGCTTTTCAAACTCAAGCAACCTCTGTTAGTTTCTAGATACAGAATATTTAACTGTAGTTTGTCATTCTGTCAGCTCGAACTCAGTTTGGCTAATTTTGTTTTTTATGTCTTTATTCAGTTTCAGTTTTATTTCCATTGTCACAGCATTCATGATTGAGTTTCTTAGATGCACCTCTATCGGCACCTGTGTTTACATTTAACTCTGTCTACTTTATAGGAAATCACCTGTGTTTCTCTCTTCCTGTGCTTAAGTTTGCTTTATTGGTGAATTCTTTGCACTTAGGCTTACACGGGTTCAGTTGATAACTCTTAGAATGCTGGGAGCATAAAGCTTCTCCTCAGAGACCTGGCTGTGTACATGGCTCACCCTGGCAGTGCATTAGTCACGCTGTTTCCAGGAGAATGTCGAACCAGAGCTGAATTGCTGCACGAACAGATTCTGCCTCACAGTAATTGTGAAGACAGCCCGCTGCCCCTGCAGCAGCAGCCCTTGAAGCAGTGGGCAGATGCCCTCTCTCTTGATAGAGGAAAGCTGAGCCCTACATAGGCCCCCTGAGCAGGCCCCCTGGCTTCAGCTGATTCCCACTTCTCTTCTCCCTGGCCTGTCCAGGTGACATGGCTGTGCAGGTGCGTGTACAGTCTCCCGTGTGAAGGAAGCACACCCATCACTGTCAAGTGAGCGTGTGGAACATGCCGAAGTGGTTGGCACTGCCAGGCACTCTGTTGACACCACTGTAGACATCCACATGAGAGCCATAGGAACGGCCTCTTTCCTCTAAACTTCAGTCTCCATAGTCTGTCCCTTTATTTAGCCAGCACGTTATGGAGTGCTTCCGTTTGCCAGAGTGGGGGACACTGCTATGGCAGGCTGTAAGGTGACAACAGAATCCACTGTCTCATTTAGTCTGTAATGTGCTACCTGGGTAAATGAATGTAGAAGAGTTTGTGCATTTTTGTTTTTCCTGAAGAATCTTCGGTTTCTCATTACCTCTTTCCTTCCCTATAGTTGTGCTTCGTGTTTACCCTGTGTGCTGCTCTGTGGGTAAGTCTTGTCAGCCATGCTGGCTCTCTGCTAACAAGTCCTCCCTCCACCATCATCTTAGACTCTCTCAGAATCTGGTGTCCCTGAAACAAGGCTAGCTAGATGAGAGTTGAATTTGCTGTCTACAGCCTACGCAGAGGTGGTTGTTACCTGTAGGTCCATGTGAGAACACTCATTCTCTGACCCCAGCCTAGACTGGGAAGGGCCTCAGCAAGCCTGTCACCTCTGCTTTGCCTGCTGCAGACTGTGTGCGCCTCGGGGTGAAGCAGCAGTTCTATAGGTCAGACCAGACACAAAAGAATCTCCATCAGGGCCAGGTGTGGTGGTGTCTTTAGTCACACCTGGGAGGCAGAGGCAGACAGATACCTTGAGTTTGAGTTTGAGGCCAGCTAAGGATTCCATAATGTGTGTAAGTGTCTGGGTGTGCACAATGCAGAGATGGAAGTCAGTTCTCTCTTTCCAAACACTTGCCTTTACCCACTGATTCCTCTTGCTGCCTCCCCAGCCACCCACCCACAGCGCGCCTTTAAAGGGCAGGGGATGGGCATGTAGCTCAGTGGTAGAGCACGTGCCCACCTGGAGGCAGGCCCTGGATTTGATCCTCTTACCCAGAGAGACTAGGAATTCTCAAGTCAGTTGTCTCACAGCATTGTAGGAACTTTATATTATCCTAGAAAACTTAGTGCTGTAATTGTCCTTTAAAATACCTCAAAAAGCCAGACATGGTAGTGCATGCCTAGAGTCCCAGTACGTGGGAGGTTGACGCAGGAGGATTGCTAAAGTTTCAAGGCCAGCCTGGGCTGTGTAGCAAAAACATCTCCAAAAACCAAAAAATCTTGAGAAGGAGCAGGGGTCATAATTGAGTTTTCTATGGGTTTTAAGTGTTTATTCTAGCACAGGTTATATCAGTTTATAGTTGTGACCTTGGGGAGCTCCTATTTCTAGTCACTCACTGTGTGTGTTTCATAGTATTTAAGATAATAGAGATGGCATTGGAAAGGAGATGTACTTTCATAGATGATGTTTAAGGTTCTTAAATATATAGGAATAAATTTAATAAATATGGCTATCTGTTTTAAAGGGGAGACTTGAACCTGATTATAATGATAGTGTTTAAAATCCTGTGTTGTTTGTTGCTAGTGGCGGAAGAAGGGGCTGGCCTTACTCTTCTGCATATTGCAGTTCCTGTCGATGACCTGGTAAGTCTCCTTATACCAGTTATAGAATGAAAATAGTCTGGGACATTAGTAGCATCTTTTGGGTCCTGATGAGCCCTAGAAAAGGGAACCAAAGGCCCATGCCTGAGAGCCAGGCTCTATAAAGGCAGGTGGGGTGAGGCCCATTCTGGACAGCGTGCTTCTCTGGTACTTGTATAGGTGGTAGGGTTCAATAGCTTTGGGGTAGGCTACTGTAGGAAGAGAGCTGATTAGAAATAAAGGCAAAACCACTTGAATTCCAACAAGAGGAATACGACAGTGTGAGCCCAGGGTTGTCAAGTGCCCCAGGCATTCTGCTCTCTGCTACTGTATGACTTCTTACAGCCAGACATCCTCTTTCCAGCCTGGTGTCTGACTCTGCCTCTGCCCACCTGTCTGGAAAGCCACTCCTCACCTCACTTCCTGTCAGAAGACAGACCATACTTCCCTTGCCTGCCTCCTACTAGTCTCATCCCTTTCCCAGTTTTTTTGTTTTGAGTCTCCCATTTTCTGTCACCAGCTGGGCTCAGCTCTTCTTTTGACTCTTTTGACTTTTGAATATTTCCACTGAGAGCTATCATGGTGTATCTCAGACTCACCATATAACGTGAAGAATCTAAGCTAAACCACACAGGCTGCCCTCTTAAGATTTGGCCTTTGTGTAAATGGTTGGTTTTTCACCAGGAAGTTGTCACCAGTTCTTAGTGACGTTAGCTTCTGCTGGAAGGATAAGAGGGTGACTTCAACAGAAAGCCTCAGCCTCAACATCTCTGCAAATTACTAAAACATTATCAGTTGGGGTGGAGCTCAGTGGTTCAGGACCTGGGGCCCATCCCCTGCACAGCAAATCAGAGCCCACACGCTCCTGGTCCATGTTGTTGC
Organism: Cricetulus griseus; assembly: GCF_003668045.3. Taxonomy (NCBI): domain Eukaryota; kingdom Metazoa; phylum Chordata; class Mammalia; order Rodentia; family Cricetidae; genus Cricetulus; species Cricetulus griseus. The sequence goes on along the minus strand of NC_048595.1, from coordinate 292,256,572 downwards.
CTGAGACTGCAGTCACAGTTTGAAAACCACTGTCCTGTATTCTGCTGCTGAGGTGGCCAGTGAGAATAGGGGGGCTGTGTGTAGAAGTGTCAACATCCTTAACTCTCTCTTGCAGGTACAGTCTGTCCTACATCCCATATGCAAGGTGAGCGCCTCTGAATTTCATCTTACTCCTTCTGGACATGAGTTTAAATACATTTTCACATTAAAATATTTATGGCTGGACGTGGTGGCTCATACTTATAATCCCACTTTGTGAGTTCAAGGCCCATCTGGTTTATATAGTGAGCACCAGGCCAGTGAGGGCTACAAGGTGAGACCCTGTCACAACAGCAAAATATGTAGGAGGTTCTTAGTTAACTTTGACTTTAAACACTGTATACATAATAAATAAATCTTAAAAACAAAAAAAAAAAACTGATTTGGGGAAAAAATGATTCTGGTGAGGTAGGGCTTTGACTCTGGAATTTTAAGATAATTTACATATTTAAAAACCAGCAGATTTATATACCTAGTATGAACAATGGAAGAAGTTTTATTCTATTTCTCATTATGAATATTTTTGACACACAAAAGGAGAAAAGGCAAAGCAGTGTGAACTGCAGGAAGGAGGCTCTGGGACAAGAGCAGAGATGATTCACTGAGCTGGGCAGGAACTCAAGCAAGATCCATGGAGGATCACTGATTGCTGGCTTATTCAGGGACTTGTGCTTACCAGTGTCTCGTAAGGCTCAGGCACACTTCTCAGGGACTGGCACCATCCACAGTGGGCTGAGCCTCCCTCTGTCAATTAAAAAATCAAAGCAATCCCCCCACAGACTTGCCCACAGGCAAGTCTGACCAGAGCAGCCCCTCACCTGAGCGTTCCTTGGTGATTCTGGAGTGTGATAGTCTGTCAGTTAAGCTGAGTAGGACAGTGATCATCTCCAGGTCAGCCTGTTTTCCAACAAGCCACAGGGTACTTCTGTTCTTCCCTGTGGCTGAATAAAACTCCACTGTGGGGGCTGGAGAGATGGCTCAGGTGTGTTTGCTGCTTCCCTGGAGGACCAAACCATCATAACTGCTTGTAGCTACACAGCCAGGCTTATGTTTGCTTTTTCTGGGTTCTGCAACGACCCTACACTCAAGGCAGACACTCACATAAATAAAGCACACAGAAAAATAAGATCTTAAAAAAATAAACACTGGGGCTGGAGAGATGGCTCAGAGGTTAAGAGCACTAACTGCTCTACCAGAGGTCCTGAGTTCGGTTCCCAGCAACCACATGGTGGCTCACAACCATCCATTATGAGATCTGGTGCCCTCTTCTGGTGTGCAGATATACATGGAAGCAGAATGTTGTATACATAATAAATAAATAAAATTAAAAAAAAAATAAACACTGTGCACATACACCATATTTTCTTCATTCATAACTACTTTGGACACATCTAGGCTGACATATTAGTAAAAAAGTTCCTGTGATATTTTTTCGGAAATTAGCCAGAATGCTTTGAAAGCACTCATGAATGTTTTAAGTGATTCCCAGCAAAGCTTTGGTTCCTCAGGATTGTGCCCATTGACTGCATTTTCTCTTCTGCTCAGAGATGCAGTGCTCAAGTGCTGCTCATCGCTCTTCAGCTGAAAGTTTCGTCTGCTCAGGAGAGGTGCTTGGGATGGCGTAGATATGTTGTGCTGTACAGCGATCACTCCAGAGACAGTGGCGGCCTCAAACGAGGCCATGTACCAGTGATTTGCACTTGCTTAGCCCTCCGTTCCCTGAGATAAGGAGACCAGAATCATCGCCACTTGTAAATAATTTCTACTCAGTTTTTAATCTTTACAGCTTCTGACATGTGAATATTTAAGGTGTAAACCTGTGTTGTAAGATATATCCAGCTCATTTGGCTTTTTAAATGGTCTACTATTTTTAAAAGATTTTTAACTTTAAAAATGTGAAACTTTATATATACTTTAAGCTTAAAATTACTTACAACATGTAATACAAAGTAATATATGTATCTACAGTTTTGAAATAAACCTGCTCCTGGAAATGTGCCATTTTCTGGATCAACTTTTTAATACATTAAGTAGCTTAGCTCAGTGAAGTTCGGTTCAGGCTCTGTAAGATGCCACCGCTGACTGTGTGTGAAAAGTACAGGGTCTGGCAACCAGCTGTGCAAGTCCAAGGGCTAGACGTGTACTTTTTATTCCAGCTCTCGGGAGGCCAGGTGCTCTCTCAGTTCAAGACTAGCCAGACCTCATAGACTGTTTCAAAATAAAACAGCCCCTACCCCCACCCCCCCCCCCCAGCCCACCCCCACCCCGGTTAGGATAAGGAATAATGGGTTGGGAATCCAGTCCCGCGTTGGGACTTCGAGGATCGAGGTTGGGGGTGGTGGTGAATGGGAAATAGAGACCCGTAGACGTGACTTGTATTGAAAGTTTTATTGAGGAGGAGGTAAGAGAATAAGGTAAAGAAACACAAACAGAGAGAGAGGACAGAAGAGAAGAGAGAGACAGGAAAATTCCTGTCTGTCCCAGGGGAACAGCAGGAAAGAGAACTAAGGGGGGGGGGCGTCTCTCTTTCAAAGGGGTCCTTTGCACCTTGGCTGACCAGGGTACTGCCTGAGTGCATTCTGCCAGGTGTTGGGCAGGCCAGCGTAATGCCTGAATCCTTACACACACACATACACACGCGCGCGCGCGCGCGCGCGCCCACCCACGCACGCGCGCGTGCGCGCGCGCGTACACCCCTAATGATCCAGGAAGGGATGAGGGGCCTCTGGTCAGAAGGTGGCCCCGGAGATGGCTAGGACAAGATACTGCTGTCATCGGAAGGTATAGATGGAGAGGAAGGGGAAAGGGTTTAGTCACCACAGAGACAGGGAGTTGGATCTGGGGGCAACAGGATATGAGGAAGCAGTAACTGTTGCTGCCTCCTTCAGGTCCCCGTGGGCTGGCGGTTGCCCAGCAATGGCAGCAGGAGTACATTTGTGAGGACAGGGCACATAGACCAGGGTGTGCGGTTGAGGCAGGTACACACTAAGAGGAAGGGCGTTCTCAGTGCTGTGCTAGAAGAATCACTCTTGTGTGGTTGGCTCGGTGAGGAGGACAGTAGGTGTGTATGAAGATGAGTTCACAGGACAGGGTGGAGAAGCCTGGGGCAAGGTGAGCAATTCACACTGCTCAGTGTTTCAAAGTGCAGAAATTGTGGGAGGGGACAGGCAAGTAAGTCTTTAAAATAAACCTGCTTGGCCTGGAGCCTCCTTGGAGCTATGTTCCACCTTGATGCCTACAGAGGCCCTGGGTAACATGACAAAGTGTGGGGTTTACAGAGGTTCTACCCTGTGGCAGGTGTGCTGCTCTGTGCCTGCTGGGCATGGTGACACCACCTGTCGAGAAGTGGAGTGCAGATAGAAGCACACTGAAGACAGTTCACACATGACAGTGAAGAAAGGAGCTTGGATTTCAGGCTTGGGGAAAGGCAGGTCATGTACTATGCTCCCTCAGGTCCCTGTCTCTTCTGAGTGCCTGTCCTGTCCAGTTGGCCACGCTTGGCCGTGCATTTCACTGCTCTGCTTCTGTCAAATGATTGTTCATGATACTCGCTATACTCATGGATCAGTGCCTAGCCCAGTCGTCATCGGAGAGACCCACAGCCAAACATTAGGCAGAGAGAAGAGCCCAAATTGGAGATCTCCATCGGGTCCTTCCCCTTGGCAGCTTGTCACCCTGGGGTATCAAGTGTAGTGTCAATGTCAGGAGCTGGGTGTGTGCAGCAGGGACCTGGGGACCGGTGCTGTGGCAACTGCAGTTTCCAACAGTCAGAAGAGTTGGACTGGTGGGATTCTGGAGAGTAACCAGCCCCAGGGTGAGGCAGAGGCAAGCATCTATGCCCTGTTTGCAAGCTGCATTGTTTTTGTCCATACTGGTGTGGCCTAAGAAAACACAGACTTTGCTCTCCTCTAAAAACTGCCAGGACAGCTCTTAAAGTATGAAACCATCAGGGACAATGTGAGGTCATTTGGAATATTAGTGCCAGAATACAGCATCTAAGGCTGGTGCTAGGTTTTCCTGGCTACACTGAGGGCTGATGGTGTTACCATGTGCCTCTATCTCCCCCAGACCCGCTTCCTGAAGTGCCACAGGGAAATGACTTAAAACTGGGGCTAAGGAGGCAGGTTAAACTCCCAACCTGTGGGGAAAATATTAGTGTTGAATTTAATATAAAACACAGTGAGTGGAAATTTCCAGAGAGTGGTGCTGTTGAATACACTTTTCCTGTTTTAAAGTTCAGGATTAGTTTAGGTTAGATTTTTGACTGCTTATTGTTATAGTGGGTTTAATTATTTAAATTAAAATACAGAAATGTGACTGGAGAGATGGCTCAGTGGATAGAGCCTTTGCTGTGTAAGCATGAGGACTGGGGATTGGCTCCCCAGCACCCACATAGCCACTGCTCCTAGAGGCGGGATGGCTGAGGCAAGCTGGGTAAATAGACTAGACAAGTAGGCAAACTCGAGGTTCTGTATAGAGCAACCAAGGATGATGCCTGATGCCAACCTCTGGCCTATACCTGCACACAGAAGTATGCCACACACATGCAAGCGTGCATACACACATACATGGAAAAAAGTGAAGTCTGAAGAAAACAATTGAAATGTAGCATATGGGACAGCTAGGAAAGCAATGAACTAGGGTGTTCTGAAGTTTTTCCAGATGTACATGTAAGTAGGGTGTGATCCTTGGTAAAGCCAAGAAATTTCAAGAATAAGGAAACGATTCTTAGAGTCATGGTCTTACTTCTGGTATTGCCGTCTGACTACTGCCCAGCTCCCCCCCCCCCCGCGTGACTCCTTGTGGAGTTGTAAGCAAGTGGCCTGGCAGGTATGTGCACATCTGTGGTTCATCTGGGGACTGGACTGTCACCACAGCTGTGGTGGCCTTTCTTCCAGCAGTTCACACCTTTGAGAGCCACCAGCCATGGCAGTGGGGCCTGGACGTAATCATTTTACTCATTCTGAAAATCTTTTAAGGTTGTGGTAAGTATTATTATATTTGAAATCTGGAAGCAAGTTAATTTAATGTTAAGATGAAATGACAGAAAGCCTAGACGGCCAAACATGTGTGTTTGGGTTTGCTGACTTGAGCTTTTTTTTTTTATCATCTATCTGGCTCAAGTTCAGTGAGGGTATGGGTTACTTTTCTGTTGCTGTGATGAAGCACCATGATTGAAGCAACTTAGAAATGAAAGTCCATGGTTGCAGAAGGTTCCAGAAAGTTGTTGTTTATGATGGCAGAGCCAAAGCATGGCAGCAGGAACAGCTGAGAGCTCACATCTCAAGCCACAGGATGGGGCAGAGGACACTAACTCAGAAATTATGTGAGTCTTTTGAAATCTCAAGGTTCCCACCCAGTGACATCCTCCAATAAAACCATACCCCCAGACCCTCCCCAAACAGCCTGTAGCTAGAGACCAAGTATTCAAATATATGAGACTATGGGGGGCATTTTCATTCAGACACCACGTGTGGGAAGCATTGTCAGTCCTTTTTACTTCGGTGTCTGTGTGTGTGTGTGTGTGTGTGTGTGTGTGTGTGTGTATAAGATTTGACAAGGTTGGGCGTCTCCCCCACTCTCCATTATATGAAATCCCAGGTAAATTTGCATGTTTGTAAAATTATATAAAAAGTGTAATTGTCGCCGGGCGTTGGTGGCGCACGCCTTTAATCCCAGCACTCAGGAGGCAGAGGTAGGTGGATCTCTGAGTTCGAGACCAGCCTGGTCTACAAGAGCTAGTTCCAGGACAGCCTTCAAAGCCACAAAGAAACCCTGTCTCAAAACAACAAAAAAAGTGTACTTGTCCACTAATCACTTCAATGCAACCCTCCCCCCACTTTTTTGCTTTTTACTACTTTAAGTTGTTTTAGAAATTTATTTACTTTTGCAAGTGTTTGCCTGTGTCCCGACCACAGTGCCTATGGAGACCTCAGAGAACAACTTACAGGAGTCAGTTCCAGGGACCGAATCCAGGTTATCAAACTTGGTGGCAAGTGCCTTTATCAGCTGAGCCATTTTGCCAGCCCTTGCATCTCCTATTTGAAAGTCAAGTTTGATCTTCCTTGCTCCAACTGCCACCTGCCATCCACGCCCACCAAATGCAATGTGTAACGGATTCCATAACAGTCAGTGTGGTGACTGAGTCAGCAATAGATGCCCCCATGGCTCCTTCCAGGTGCTCTACTCTTCCTGACTGTAAAAGGCAGAGGGAGGCGCACTGGTGGACAAGTGCTGCTCATGTGTAGATGCTGTTCTCCATGCGAGAAGATTCTGAAGAGACCTGTCAGAAGTCAACAAGCTCCTTCTGCTAGGGCAGCCCACATGAGGTACAGGAGTAGAGTCCCTTCCCTGAGGTCATCTTGCACTGGAGCTTCCTGCTTCCACTCCTGGACTCTTGGGGGACAGGAATGCTTGCAGCATCCCAGGGTTCAAGCTACTGGGCCAGAGCAAGATGCTGAGATGACGTGGAACATACCAGTTCCTCATCTGGCCCACCTTAGCTGTCAGCCTGGTAAATGCTAGTCTCTGCAAGTTCTGTAAACGTTCTTGTCCTTAGTGTAATAGTTCAGTCTGGCTTCAGACTCTCACCTGGTGCTGTCTTGTCCTGTCTCTCATTGCATTTTGGAGCTTCTGGAAACCCCAGTCTTCCAGTAAAATGGACAAGGAATGCTTGGCACAGACTTATATCAGTTTATGTCAGCTCTTAAAATTAGGAGACTGCCCTGTCACCCCCACCTCTGACCTTCAGCCCAAACGCCATTGCTTCTGACCCCCTGCAGCCTAGGAACCTGAGCTCGAAGGAAGCAGTGGAGTCCAGACATTGCACGTTTTCACTGGTGTTCAGGACATCTGGGCATCCAGCTGTTGGCTGGGTTTCCTCTAAAGTTGTCCTCCCCAGCTGTCCTATAGAAAAAAATAGCTTCTGACTCTTTCCTCCTAGCTTTCAGTGTGTGGCCACTGCGTACATATGTATCCCCACAATTACCTGGGAACTAGAAGCTGAAATGAAACAACAGAAGCCTGCTGACACTGAAAGCTTTCAGGACACTGAAAAGTGTCCTGGGAGCTAAGCTGCCCCATGTTGGAGTGGCCTGAGCTCAGAGGTGAGTGCCTAGTGGAATTCCCTGCCTTTGGTGCCCTGGCAGGGGCAGGAGGCTCCTGTGAATGGAACAGCTCTCTGGAAGCTGGCTGCATTGGAATAGCAGGATATGTGGTGTGGTGGAGATGCCTGTGGTGGTTGTGGGGCCCATGCCAACTCCCCCACCACTCTAATGAGAAATGCTTCCGCCACCCAAGTTTCCTTGGCTACCCTGGGCTCTTGAGTGTCCAGTTGCTGCTGGGCAGAACAGACAGAAGAAGGAGGGGGTGGGGCGGCTCTGGCACAGAGCACACAGGCTTTACCCCCTTTCCCATGTGCTGCGACTCACCCTGGGCCAGAGCTCTTCAATGTGATGGAGAACAGCTTTTTGCAGTCTAGATGTTTGATGCTCACCTTTAAGTGAGACAGGTGCTGAGGTTGCCCTGTAAAACCCTTGACTTCGGGGTACATTGCTTTAACTGTTGGATTGCCGAGGCATTGGACCTTTCAGTATTCTGGGTATGTTTCCAAGTAGTTACAACCAGAAAATAAGTTGAGGTAAAGATCGGCTCTCATTTTGAATACTGCTGTGGTGGTAACACATCACCTAGCTTGCAGTCACTCATTAAAACAGAATAACGTCTACTATTTCCTATGTCGCTATTATATAACAAACTGCCTTGCCTATTCATAGATAACAACTGGTTTTAATGTGCAAACAACTCCTAAGGAGTGGCATCAACAATGTCAGTGCAACCTAGGTAGCTCTGAAACGCCCCGCCCGGTTCTGGGTGCTTTCCCTGCAATTCCAGACTGGCCCGAAATTTCTCTCACGCGTCATCTGAAAGGATTTTCTGTCTAACATGCAGGGCTCCGGCAGTGACTTGGTGCACTGACTCCCTTGAGACCTAGGGCCGGCTTCTGACGGGCTAAGCCATGGCAGAACGGGAGAGCTTGGGTCGCTGGGTGTCAGCTCCCGCCCCTGAAACTCTTGGGCACATTGTCTCCAGCGTTCGTCAGTCGGCGACAGCAGCCCGGCGCAGCCCGGAACTTGGCAAGCCCTTGCTTGCGCGCTCCTCCTCCTGCCGCCCGGCCCAGCCCCGCTCGTCTCGGAGGTGCGAACTGGGCGACCTCCCCATTTGCTCGCAGTTGGGCGGCTAGTGGCGGTGCCCTCAGGGCCCAACCCAGAGCAGCCAGTAAGAGGGAGCTCCCGGGGTTGCCGAAGCGAGGAAGGGGCGGGAGGAGCCTTGTCTTGAAGCCGCTGGAGCTTCGGCCAGGGCTAGGAGGGAGCGGGTGATGCTGCAGCTGCTGGCAGGTGGGTGTGCGCGAGTGCGCGGCGATCTGCAACAGATGGGGAGCCGCAGGGGGTCGCTGGGCCTGTGGGGCGGCTCCGCGCGCAGTGACTGAGACCCGCCCCTCTCCTTCCAGGACACTGATGATCCGCTTGCTAGGAGGCGTCATGTCATTCAAGCCTATGCCACCACCGCCGCCTCCGCCGCCTGCCCGGACCCAGGGGGGCCCTGCCGCGCGCCAGCTCTTCCGGAGGTCCTGCGCGCCGCCCGCGCCCTCGCCGCCTGTCGCAGCCGGCGAGAAGAAGAGGACGCCCGAGATGCTGCTTTCCAGCTCCTGGCCCTCCGCCACCCTAAAGAGGCCGCCAAGCCGCCGCGGCCCCGGCCTGGGTCCTGGCACCCCGCAGCCGCCGACCTCCGCACGCGTTCAGTCCCAGCCTTCTCAAAGCCGTGTGGGAACCTCAACCACGTGCTCCGCGCCCCGGCGGGTCGCTTGCAGTCACAGCCCAGCAGGAGCCACCGCCGCGGGGACTTCTGCCGGTGCCGGGCCAGACGACGCCACGCGCTTTTCCTTGAGCCTCACGCCTGAAGCCATCCTGGTCATCCAGAGGCGCCACCTGGAGAAGCAATTGCTGGCGCGGCCCCGCAGACCCTTCTCCACGCCCTCGGCCGACTCACGGCGCCCACTGGTCCCCTGTCCCCGGACCAGGACCTCGACTGCGCGGAGGGGCGGTCCCACCGACCCGCCTCTAGCTGTGGCTGTCAGTAGCCGCTCTCCCAGTGCCTCGCTGATGCCGCCTGGAGGTTTGCAGGCCACTCTGCCCAGCTTGCGCCCCTCCAGCCTGCGCCCAGTGCTCAAGGTGTCGCTGCTCAATGAGAAGCACAAGTATGACGATGAGGAGTACGAGGAGGAAGTGGAGGTGGTGGACGAGGGCCTGGTGCGCAAGTGCACCGAGTGGTTGCGTGGGGTGGAGTCGGCACACGCTTCGAGGGGACGGATGGGACATCTGGACACACTGCCTCACCTGAGCACACTGTGAGCTAGGAGGGCCTGGTGTGACCCGACCTGGTTTGAAGCCCACCACCACCGCCTCCTGCCCTCCTTGCTCACCTGGACTCTTGTGAACCAGGTAGGCCAGCAAGGGTCAGCACCATAGCCTGGAACTTTCCACAGGTGCACTTGGTCATGGGTGACCCACAGCCTCCTCTAATACCCACCACCCACCTGTGTACCTTATACCGCGAGCCAAGTAGTTCAGCGTGGGACACAGCAGACTTGCCTGACTCCAATGGCTGTCCTCTGCTCTTCCTGCTCCCCCGAGGGGAGGAAGGACCTGTGAAATGCCTTCTAACTCCCACCCGAAGGAGTGGTCCCAGGGGCCCTCCGCCCCAGGTGATATCCCACTTCTTGGAGGACTCTGCAAGCTTGTGACCACTGAGGGTGGGTGGTCTCCTGTTGTAGAGCTGGGACATGGTGCTACATTCATGATTTGTTTCCTTCCAAATCAGAAAGATGTTGGGTGCCGGAAAGCCTAGGAACTCTGGTTAACTTAACTTGTAACTGGGCAGCCCTGTGAGCGAGCTTCAGGGGAACTGAGCTCCTGCTGGTGGACTTGGGTTGTATCTGCACACCCCTGCCCTTACACACACACACACACACACACACACACACACACACACTCCCGTGCCAATACACAGGCACACCCATGCCCATAGCTATATACGAACTGTCCCTCCAGCAGTCATGGGGCCATGCATACTTGCACAGCCACCCACACGTGCCCATGATAATGCATACATCGCCGTTCTCGCATATATGTGCATTCATGCAATACATCAATCTCACTGTAGTCACAGCCACACTCGTGCTTTCGGGAGCATGGAATTGTTTTCAAGAGCCATACCAAGGAGGGAACAGGGGTTGGTTGTGGTTGGCATTTGCTAAGAAAGCAGCCTTTAACTGGGGGTACAGCAGTGTCTCCCACACTAGCTAAGGAGGGAGTATGGCCAGGGTGGCATGTGTGTGAAAGCGAGGCAGGGCAAGCCTGCCCACTGGAGCAGTTAGTGTGAGGGGGAAGCAGGAAGTAGCCGTGGGTGAGGGCAGGTATCTTCCATCACTGTGAAGATCAGCAACACAGGGGCTCTGTAAGCTGTAAATAGTGACTTTTTAAATGTGATTTATTATTGGAATGAAGGGTAGAACTCCCGTCTCTTAGCAGCCGTGCCCTTCTCACTAACTCGAGGATGATTCTTTAGGATTTCTTCCGAGCCTGAGTGGATTTAACCCCAAGGATGAGAAGGAAGTATTTGTTCTAGTCAGATCAGGTTGGCAATAGAAGAGTAATGCAGTACCTCAGTTATTTTTTTTCTTATGCAAGTCAATAACTGGTTTAATGTGTATCTCGTTAGAGTTTAATATGTCAATTCTTAATTGTATTTTAAATCGAAGCCTTACATTTTAAAGAACCAACTGCATAATTTTCCTTGTAGAGAGACCTTTGCTCTCTCTGTCTCTCTGTCCCCGTTTCTCTTTCCGTCTCTCTCTCATCCTCCGCACAAGCTTTGTTAAACATGAAGCCTTAGTTCAGAGGGAGCTACACCAGCCAGCCACTAGATGAGTTTAAAAAAGAAAAAAGCCACTAATTGATTCCTCTTTCTTGATCCTAGTTTGAAAGCTTGGAAGTAGATTTCCATTGATTTTTTAAATGGTTGATGCCAAAGGGGCAAAATTAGTGATGCTGGTAAAGGTAGATGGGAGGTTTTCTCCCTGGCATGAGCAGAAGGGCTCTTTCTCTAGGCAGGACGGATGGGGAGCCTCTGCACCCAAGCCTGGCACAGCAAGGCTTCATGTCACCCACATCCTGCGCAAACACCAAGTCTTAAGATGCTCAGCTCCCTGACCCCAGCAGCTGTGACAGCGCCAGGAACAGTTCCCGGTGTCCCCTAAAGGGATGGCCTCTAAGGAGGTCTTCCTCACTCTTGCCCATCCTCTGGATCTCTGTACCACTCTGTCCATCCCTGTCTCTGTCTGCTTTGGTTTTCTTTCCTCACTGTCTCCTTCAGGCTGCCCTCTCCTACTTCCTGCTCTAACTGGCCTCGGTTCAAAGCTAAGCACATTCTCCCTGGTTGGTTATTCACAGGGGTTTGTGCTCCTGGCCCTCCACTTTAGAGACAGGAGCATGTTTGTGTCGGATGGTCGATGACCCTCCTTAAGAAAAGGAAGGTCTGCACTCGCAAAGTCTCTTCGTCATTGCTGACATTCTGGGGGAACATTCCTATCACTGTGCTACAATTTCTTAATGTTTAAATAAAAAATGGCATTGGATGGTGTGTACTGCTTCTTGGAGAATGTGACTGATAACCATCCAGAAAGAAACCTTTGAACATTTGTTAAGTATTAGGGTCACTAAAGGTCACTGCTAGAAACTGCCTGGATTTCTAAGAATTTTAAGAACAAACGCTTTCTAAGAATGCCACTGAACAGTGACAAACATGTGAGAACTTGCAAATTCCCATGAGAGCTTTATCCCAAATACACCCCTAAAGCCCTTCCACAGAGCAAGAACAGTCTGCATGCAGTGGACTGCATTTCAGGAAGATTGTGAAATATGGACAGATGCCACCTGTATACAGTCAATAAAACTTTTGCTTCTGGCTAACACACCTTCTAACTTGTAGGCCATCCTAGCCAGAAGTAAATGGTTCATTTGAGTTAACAGCCAGGGTTGCTATCAGATTGCATAGTAAGTGTGATTTGTCATTAAGTCTTGCGTCCATGTATACAAGAATAGTGAAAGTAAACATAAGAGCCATCCCCTCCTTCTGTCTTACATGTACATGGGAGAGGTTGATGTCCATCCTAGAGGATTACCTCGTATGTGAAAGGAGAGAGAAAACTGTGCCATGCCTGTGAGTTCCAGAGTTTGACTCTGTGACTTCACCTCCATCCCTTGTGTGACACTTAGAAGGTACCTGGCACTGTCAGATAGGTATCATTACCATTTTTTCTTAATCTTTAAAATAACAATCAATGCCAAAATGTCAGGACCTTTAGTTTTTTGTTTCCTTTGAAATGGTCCAGTTCAGTTTATGGTGGTTGATCTGTGGGGTCCAAGCATGTTAAGCTGTATTGGCCTCTGTGCAGCACACTGCATTGGCCTCAGTGCAGTACACTGCATTGACTTCTATACAGCACACTGCATTGGCCTTTGTGCAGCACACTTCGTTGGCCTCTGTGCACAGGTCATTGTGGCTGTGAGAAATCCACCTGCTGGTTACTTTGCCCCTTGCTATGACAATCATCTGACAAAGGGCTTAAAGAAGAATGGGTTCATTTTAGCTCACAGTCTGTGGTGATGAAGTCCATGATTGAGGGAAGGCACATGTCAGTTAAAAGAGTGATGCAACTGGTCATATCGCATCTGCCCTTAGAAAACAGTGTGAGGTAAATATGGGTGCTCAGTTGCCCCAGCCGGCAACAGGGACCCTGGGAGAGGGGGTGAGAATGAAAAGGGGCAAGAGACTCGAGAGATGGCGACAAGACAGTATTCTGATCAAGTCTTGTTTATCAGATATATCAATAGGGCTTAAGTAGGGTGAAAGGATCAGGAGGCAGTACGCGAGCGTGCTATTGTCCCACCAGGTAGGATGTGTTGCAAGGAGATAAGTCTGCTGCTGGGGCTTTCTTGACCGCAGAAATGTATGTATGCTTTACAAGAAAATAAGCAGATGTAAAGAATCAGAAACTTAACTGGGTCCTAGTTCCTAAATAGTAAAAGAAGGCATAAGAAACCAAAAAAAAAAAAAAAAAAAAAAAAAAAGATGGTATTTATTATGCTATCTTCATTCAGGATCCTCTACACTAAGTCTGTTTTCTCCTTTTTTATTTGTTTATTGTTACATTTAATCCCACTGAAAGCACCAACCTGGTGGATAATGCCACCTATATTCCAAGCAGGTCTTCCCCTTCTCAGTTAAGCCTCTCTGACATGCTCAGAGGTTTGTCTCCTAGGTGATTCTATGTCGACAAGGTAAACCATCAATCACAACTCCATCCCTTAGCAACTTGACACCCAGACACAGTACTTCTAAATGGAAACATGCCACCCCGTCCCATAAAGGCTCATTCCATCATGTACAATACAAACAGTGCAAAAGTCTCTGCAGCATCTGCCAGCACCTACATTGCTCAAAAGTCCAAAGTCTCTTCTGTGACTAGAGATAAAGGCTCAATTTTGAGCCTCTATAAAAACCAGTAAGCCAAGAAAAAAAAAGGGGGGGACAGGAAACAAGTTGTATGCTTCTGATATACAATGGTACAGAGTACATACTGTTAAAAGTTACATGCTTCTGACATACGATGGCTCAGAGTACATACTGTTACAAGTTACATGCTTCTGACATGCGATGGCACAGAGTATATACTGTTTTTCCAAATGGGAGGATGGGAGCATAGCAAAGAATCACTGGGGCAAAGCAAGACCAGAATCCAGATGGGCAGACACTGAGTCCTGCAGCTCCATGCTTAGGGTCTGCACAGCTGCCTTTTAGTCCTTCCCTCTGGTTTTCCCACCTGCAGCACACTTGACCTCTCTCTTGAGCTGTGTCCACTCTGTGTGTGCAGCTTTCCATGGCTGATATACCACAGTTTGGGCATCTTCTACATCCCAGGGTTGTTAGTATTCAGGCATCTGTACTGGCCTGTCCTTGGGGTTCTGACAGGATATGCTCTCAGCTGCAGCCACTAAGAGCACCACCTGTGCACATTCACTGTGTTCCCTTTTAAAAGCGCCCTGCCCACCTCTCATCTTTCTCTCCCTCTCCCTCTCCCTCTCCCTCTCCCTCTCCCTCCCTCCACAAACTCCCCACATGTCCCTGTCACTCTCTCACTTTACAGCAGAGGGCCAGCCCCCAAATTCAGGTCGTTGTTCAGAGAGTGCAGAAAATGACAACTTCCTTACTTATGTCACAACAGAGTGCAGTGATGGGGCCCCTTAGCTTTTATCATAAAGTCATGGGCTCCTTTCTCTTGGGAACTGCTAAAAGATAACATGTGGGTGAAACCAGCCATCTGATAAAATGGCAAGCAATGCAGGAGAACCCTGGGCAACCACGGAGGAGACAATATCTCCCGGGGGGCTGCATACTGTAGGCAGTGCCTGAACCCAGCTACCTGGCTCATTGCTCAGTGCCTCAGTCAGCCAGCCACATAGCTTCCCGCTCCACCCCCCCCTCCCCACTGCCTCCCAAGTGTGGAGGTCAGGCTGGATTCACATACAATAGGATGATCCTTGCCATCCTCCATCCTCATGGTGTCTAATTCTCTGGCACTGCCCCAGGTTGTGGGCCTCACTTGACCACAACACGTGCAGCTTGGGGACAATCAGGCTAAAGAGTTCTGAGACAATTGCCCCTGTCTGAATCCTCTTGTCATGATGTCACCACACAGGGGAACAAAACACACACGAGGCACCGAAGGAACAGTGACTTCAGACAAAGAGTTCTTTCATCATGCCCACTCCTGTGTCAGCCTGGGAACTGTGGACAAGCAGCAACAGCAGAAGTGTCACCCAGAGAGACCCTTAGATGTGATCTTCTCACCCAAGTTCACACATGCAGACGCCAGCTGCCACAGGAAGGTGGGCTCTGAGGACGAAGGCACCCACCAAGACCTTCTCAGATTTTCTGAATTGAAGGCTCCCAGGGAGTGTCTTCCCTGCAGATCGCACACTGTCAGACTTCTTAGGGATACACCTAGGCTTGAGGCATCAGCAGCCTCTTAGCTACTTCATGCGTCTGCCCCACAAATGATGGGAACCCTTGTCGGGATTTGAGAAGATAGTACTTTATCATTGACGGAGGGAGGGGTTTCTCATACCAGCTTGGGAGGAATACATGTACAGGTGCCAGGGGAAGCAGATGTCACCCTGTCCGTCACACTTCGTTGTGTGTAGAGACCTGGGCAAACGAGTGAGAGGCTGAGGAAAGATAGAGGTTTGACGTGTAAGACGATGGGCTGAAAGCAGCTGTGCCGGCCAGTGTTATGTCAACTTGACACAAGCTAGAATCATCAGAGAGAAGGGAACCTCAACTGAGAAAATGCCTCCATGAGGTCAGGCTAGAAGGCATTTTCTTAATGAGTGATTACGGGAGGGCCCAGCCCATAGTGGGAGGAGCATCCCTCCATGCCCTGTGCATTGGCTCCTGCCTCCAGGTTCCTGCCCTCTTTGAATTTCTGTCCTGACTTCCTTCGATGATAAACAGTGATCTGGAAGTATAAGCCTAATAAACCTTTTCCTCCCTAGCTTGCTTTTCGGTCATGGTGTTTCATCACGGCAACGGTAACCCTCACAAAGACAAGTTGGCACCAGGATAGTAGGGTATTATTACATGACAGACCTGACTGTTATTTTTGGGCGGATGGTTGAGAGCTCAATGGGCTGTTCTGTAGGAGCTTGGAAGATAAGAATTTTGAAGGCAGTGCCGAGGACGCACACTTGGCTTGTGAAGGTTCCGAGGGAAGCAAAGGCTCTACTGGGCTTTTTGTGTAAAGAATCTGAAGAGTTGGCTTGGATTAACAAGAGACCAGAACCACTAAAGTGACAGCTTTGCTTTGCTGGGATACTCGATGCTGGTCAGCTGGAGCTGAGAAATTAGTGGTGACTAAGGAGAGACCAGCATCACTGAGGTGAAACTGGGAAGTGTTTCCTGAGAGTCAGCACATGGATGCTGTGTCCCAGACATGGTCATGGCTCTAGGCCATGTGTGGAGTTGCATACCAGTGATCACCAGCCTAAGCCACCCTAATCAAGGTTATTATTGTTGGGAAGAAACACCATGACCAACAGCAACTTGGGGAGGAAAGGGTTTATTTGGATTACACTTCCACATCACTGTTCATCGTTGAAGAGCAGTCAGGGCAAGAACTCAAGCAGGGCAAGAACCTGGAGGCAGGAGCTGATGCAGACAGTGTGGAGGGATAGAGGGGAGCTGCTTACTTATTGGCTTGCTCCTCAAGGCTTGCTCAACCTTCTTTATTTTTTTTTTAAGATTCATTTAACAAATGTGAATGTTCCATCTGCATGTATGACTTCATGCCAATAAGAGGGCATCAGATCCCACTATAGATGGTTTTGAGCCACCATGTGGGTGCTGGGAATTGAACTCAGAAATCTCTGGAAGAGCAGCCTATTAAGAAATAAAAGGAGCTTGGGATAAAGATATCCTTTATTAGAAAAACACCAGCCAAACGCAAGCCGGAGTGTGTCAGGGGCAGCAAGGCAGGCAGGCCAAAGAGAAGGGGCTCCCATGTGCCTAGCAGCCCCTTAAAACCCTATCATGTGTCATTCTGACTTCACCTTGACCACACCCTGACAGGCATGGTCAGGCACACCTGTAGCCAGCTTCTAGCGGGTATGGATTATACTCTCCCCTACAGCAGCCAGTGCTCCTAACCATGGAGCTATCTCTCCAGCCCACTCAGCCTTCTTTTTATAGAACCCAGGACCACCAGCCCAGGGATGGCACCACCAGAATGGGCTGGATTTCTCCCTTCAATCATCAACTAAGAAAATACCCTGCGGGCTTGCCTACCTACAGCTTGATCTTATGGAGACATTTTTCTCGATTGAAGTTCCCTCTCAGATGACTACAGCTAGAGCCAAGCTGACATAAAACTATCCTGCACAGCAGCCTCCTCCAAATCTGGTCTGAAGGCGCTCAGAGAGACTCTCAGGGGTGTGCAGCTAGCCACCACAGGCAGCTTGTGTGCTCCGTGGTGAGTGGCTGGTGTTTTTGAGGGCAGAGGAGGGAAGGATGGGGAGGAACTAGGGTGGCAGCACAAGGGAACAGAAGGAGCAGTGGGATGCACTGTTTTCTTACCCGTGATGGCCAGTGGTAGAGGGCACATTGGCTGGAGAGCTGGATGCCTCCCTGTCCCAGGAGACCTTCAGGGCTTATGTCCCCACGGTGGGAGGCAGCAATTAGTAAACAACGAGAAACCAGCATAGGATTAGAAGGCATGTGCAGGGGGGTGGGGAGCAGATCAAGTTCCATTAGAGCCAGGGGGGGGCAGGATTAAATTAGGAGCCCCAAGTATTGAGTCACTGGGAAGGTGACTGAGCCAAGATGTTTAGATGGCATCGGATCAAACACCAGGGGAGACTGGCCAGGCAGAGAACAAGGGATCAGAGGGCCTGGCAGAGGTAAGAGGAGGTCAATCGGAGTCCTGCAGCACCCTGCCTGCCAGAAGACAAAGAAGAGAGGCATGAGGTCACCAGCCCTTGCGTGTGGGGTGTGCACTCTGTTAGAAGGCACAGCCAGAGGGCCAGGGTGTGGTTCAGTGATGAGCACCAACCCAGCATGGGCCTGCCCAGCAGAGTAGCCTGAGATAACCCTGGGACCCTCACCAGGTAGCTGAGTGTGTGTATTTTTTTTTTAATATTTGTTTATTTTATGTGCATGGATGTTTTGACTGTGTGTGTGTATGTGCACCATGTGCATGCCTGGTGCCTGGGAGGCCAGAAGGAGGCCCTGGAACTGGAGTGACAGGCAGTTGTGAGTCACCTCTACAAGAGCAACAAGTGATATGCTGAGCCATTTCTCCAGCCCCAGGAGTGGTCATCCCCCCACTCCCCACTCCCCCCACCCCCAGACAGGGTTTCTCTGTGTGGCCTGGCTGTCCTGGAACTCTGTAGATCGGGCTGTCCTTGACCTCACAGAGATCCAGAGATCTGTGCCTTCAGAGTGAGTGTTCTTTTTTTGTAATTTTTTTTTTTTTTTTTTTTTTACTAGTTCAAATTAGGAACAGAGTGAGTGTTCTTGATGGCATGAACCAACTCGAGTTCCTGGGGGACTCCAAGGGCCATCTTCTCAGTGCTTGCCTGGGGACAATGCAGGAGTGGGAAGGGGCTACTCGGAGGCCAAGGGAGTTGAATCAATGCAGGCACAGCACGCTAAAGACCTGGAAGGGACATGGAACCCAGGAACATGGCTGCGACACCCCTGCCTGGCACTGAGCTGAGCTCAAAAGTGGCTGCTTCCTGTATGTTTCCAAATAGAAGAATAGATACAGCATTGCTTGCATTTCCACATCTAGCCTAAGGAGGTGAGGGAGGGATGTTAGCAGCAGGCAATGTGCAGCTCACCATAGCGTCCCCCACTCCGGGGGCTGAGCAACCGCCATGCAATAGAGAGTCAGAGCCCAATCCCAACACCTGAAGGCACTTGGGAGAAGAGATCCAAAAAAGAGCAAGAGAGCTGTAGCTGGGAGAACTCAAGTCTCTCCTCAGCCAGCCAGCCTGTGTCACAGGCCCAGAGGCTGAATGTTGGGCAGGCAGGACACGCCAAGTCTCTTGCACTTGTTGCCAGGGCAGCCTTGTTGTGACAACAGAGTGGCCTGGAGTCAGTGGTAAGTCTGCATGAAAGATCCCAGCTGGGTGGGCACAGCTGGTGAAGGGCGGTGGGAGAGGAGGAAGGAGCTGGGGCACATGCCTGCTCTCGGGGCACCTGGATACCAGCTGTGTGCACCCAGAAAGACCCTCTGGCCTGATGGTAGGGACTGAGGGTGGCGGGCCTGGAGTGTGGGCATTTACAGTATAGCCCTGGCTTAGTGAGATGTAGGTAGCTGGATATCTGGCAGGAGAGGTGGCTTTTGAAAATTTAAATCTAACTTCCCATGGCAGATTGCTGTCCCCTCTAATTTTCATGAAGATTCAATTAAAGAAAAGTCAGGGGCTGGTTGTACCCCAGTTGGCAAAGTAGCTTCCTTAACAGGCCCAAGGCCCTTGACTTGATCCTCAGGACAGCATAAACTGTGTGATGTCTCACACATGTCATCCCAGCACTGGGAAGGTGAAGCAGGAGAATTGAGAGTTTAAGGTCATCATTGGCTATATAATGAATTAAAGGCCAGACTGGGTTACATAGGACCCTATCAAAAATATTTTTATTACATTTCCTAAGTACTCTTGGTAATGGTGTGAACTCCCACTCCCATTACTGTGGCAATATATTATTTATGATTTATTAAAGCTCACCTGAGGATTCAGAAAGCAAAGCCAGCCTCAAGCTATAGAGATGAGGCCGAGGTGGCACACACTTTAATCCCAGGACTCAGGATTAAGAGGTAGACAGATCTCTGTTCAAGGCCACACTGACTGCTGGAAATTGATCCAATCCTAAAAGAAACAGCTCACACAAAGGTGATCTCAGCACCTGAGATCATATGCCTTTAATCCCAGCATTAGGGAGGTAGGTAAGACAGGAGCAGGGTCTGAGAGGTGACATTCAGTCTGAGAGTAGTCTCTAGCCACACTGAGGAGAGAGAACAGTCTGAGTGAATCTGAGGAGCTGTGAAGTCGGCTGCAGTTTGAGGCCCCAGTGGCCGGCTGCTTTGCTTCTCTGATCTTCAGCTTGAACCTCAATGTCAGTCTCCGTGTCTTTTATTTTTCATGCTACACATCATTATGACAATAAAGAGCAACAGTGTCTCCGGGTGTTGGTGGCTCACGCCTTTAATCCCAGCACTCGGGAGGTAGAGGCAGGTGGATCTCTGTGAGTTCGAGACCAGCCTGGTCTACAAGAGTTAGTTCCAGGACAGCCTCAAAAAGCCACAGAGAAACCCTGTCTTGAAAAACAAACAAAAAGCAACAGTGTCAAACCACTTCCCTTTTTTTCTCATCTGGGTTCTGTGTTAGGCATTGACACCCCATGCTCAGTCCTGGCTGGTTAAACAAAACAAACCACCAGGACCACAGGCAGTGCACCTGTGGCTCTTCGGAAGATGGCCAGGCATGTCACTGGCTCTCCAGTGAGTCTACTACGTGAAGCACTTCCCAAGCTACTTCCATTACAAGTTGTTTAAAGACACCCAGTCTGGCAACCTGTAGTCTATGTGCTCTCTTCCTCCTCCTCTCACGAAAATGCAGGCTGGAGGAAAACACTATGGTTGGAGTATAGGGGGAGGGGACAGACAGTTCCAGAGAAAATTCCTTTCCCAATGAATCTGAAGGAAGCTGTAGTCTAATTTCCTGCATAGTTAAAGCGTGTCTAAAGCTGAGGCTGATATGGGGGTCTGGATAGGACGCACCCCCTTCTGTTCTAGATAGGGAGCCCTAGGACAGAACCTTGAACACCAACTCAAGTAGGGTCTTTTCAATTCCATTGGCAAATGAGGCTTTCAGGATCCACAGGGAGGCAGAGTGATCTGAGACGTTGTGTTCATCTGGGAAGAACTTGTTCTACTTTGCAGCCAGGTGGCCTTGGGATCAGTAATTAAAGTCACAAGGCCACAGCTGAGGAGCACGAGCCTCAGAGCTATTGCTTCACCTGTGGGTTTCTCTTCAGCCAGGTGACTTCGTTCCCTCTCCACAGCCACAGGCCTGTCTCTAGGCTTGCCTGGTGTGGAGCGTATCCTCTGTCTTCACAGGTGTAGCTCCTTAGAACATGGCCACGGACCTCCACGCTTACCACAAGGGTTTGAATCTGCCTCTCCTGAGCAGCCGCCCAGCACAAAGCCCACACCAGCAGGTAATTGCTTTGGGGAGAGGCCATGGAGGATACAAGAAACTTCGTTAAGTTGGAAGGAATAGGTGTGCCCCGTGACTGAAGCCTGCATGTAGCACATCTTAGTTGCTCTGGCACTTGGCTATAGAGGTGAAATATGCATGTAAATATTAACACAGCTAGAACTCCTTACAGTCAAATATTTTCTGTATGTGTGCAAAATACCAAACCCAACTCCATGGCACCTACAAAGGTCCCAGAAAAACTGAGAAACCTACGGGCCTGTTCTGGTTATGATCAGGGTGTGGCTGGCCTGGACCTGGCTTGGTGGCTCCATCAGTGGAAAGCCCGTTGGCATCTGCCTCTTGGGTCTCTCCTTCTTAGGGCTCTTGCTCCCATGCTACTCTGTCCAGGGTTCCTTGTTAAGGAGGAAAGCCTTAGGTGGCTCCTGAGGATCCGGGGCCCAGAACCCCTATCATCATCGGCCCCTGTGACCTCTTCCTCCCTCTGTTTTGGAGTATGCATATCTGAATGTACACAGACCCAGAGTCTGTGGCACCTTCCCCCACATGGAGAGGAGCCACGGCCTGACCTCAGTTATGGTGACTCAGTCTTCACAGAGGCACCCAGACATAGGGAAGGGATTTTATGAGAAGATAGCTAGCTGATCAGTCCTTGAGACAGAGGGACAAGATTGGCCAGTTGTGTGTTTGGAGGCATTTGGAATTCTGTGAATCGTGGGTTGAATTGAGGACATTTGTCTCTCATCAGTTTCTAATAGAGCCCCAGGAGGGACTGGCATGCTCCCTTGTCAGTCTGGTCCCTACGTGGCCACCCAGTAGGTAAGATCTTGAGGCTGTCTTGCCTAGGTGGTTGATGGGAGCACCAGGGATATGCTATGGCTAAGGGTGTTATGCGTGTTGTGCATGTGTGGTCTGTGTGTGTTCCGGAGAATTCTCTGGAGGAATGCTGTCTGCCACCCCCCACACACACCTACAGGCCATGATGTATACAACAGGGAACAGGGTACAGGGAAGCAGAGTGACCTTGCTCTCTGTCATTCAAGGATGTGTCTATGGCCTTCACACATGCTAGTTGTTCACGCTGTTCTTGCATCAGAACTGTGATGAGACAGACTTCTGTCCTTTGAGAACTAGCTGGTGTGTGACTGTTGCAGCCCCACAAATGAAGCAAGACAATTAATTAGCTTGCACGTGTGTAGGATCTTTTCCTGAGGCTTCATCATCTTTTTGGCATTTAACCCCAACTGTCTCATTTTTCTTTGTAATTTTTCTGTTGAAATGATTAGTTTTCAAGCTAGGTGTGGTGGTGCACACCTGTGATCTCAGTACTTGAAGCAGAGGCAGGTGAATCTCTGAGTGTGAGGCCAGCCTGGTCTGCAGAATGAGTTCCAGGACAGACAGGGCTACATAGGGAAACCCTATTTCAAAAAGCAAAACAAAAGTTTGTTTTCAACAGTGCCCCTTTGTTCCCTCTGGACCTTGAACACTGATGATAATGTGTACAAGTGTGGGCTTGCCTCCTTTGGTTCCTGTTGCATGACCCATGCTTCAGTGCAGTGCCAGGTCTGTTTGGGAACACACTCTGCTTGCTCAGGAGGAGATACCACACAGTCCTTGCTGCCCCACCCAAGACCCGGCAGTACCTCTGAACGTTCAAATACGCCCGGTGTTTACAGATGGAACCCTTCTGTTTTCCTTGTTGGTAAATATTACTCGGCAAACGTTTACTGTGTCCTTTCCAGTGCTGAGCACCTGGAGCAATCTGGGCTGTGCCAGTTCCTCTGTTTTGTATATACACGGTAGCGTTAACTTCTGGATAAAACATAAATTGGGAAACACCCACCACTCAATTAGAAGGCTATTAACTGGGTCACATCGTGAGTGAAGGATCCAGAGAGCTTTCTTGGAGAAGTGACCAGAGTCATACAAATCCTAGACTGTACCAGTGTACATTTGGGATGGGTTGGAAATGATGTGGGATAAAGAACAGTGGTGGACCTGAAGAGGAGGGGTGATTTTGAAATACCTGCTGGGCAGCATGCATAAGTACTGGAGACCGGCCAGGAGGTGGTGGCACACGACTTTAATCCCAGCACTCAGAAGGAGGCGGCAGATCTCTGAGTCTGAGGCCAGCCTGGTCTATAGAGTGAGTTCCAGGACAGCCAGGGCTATACATGAACATGAACACAAGCCCCTCTTTGCTTCTGCAGGCTCCATACCACTGTCAATTGCCCCATTCTCTCCCACTTTCTCGTCATCTCCCACCCCCACTGATCCCCACTGTGCTCTGGTTTCTATCACACGACCAGTGGGACCTGCTTCTGCTGTGGTCCTGGCTGTCACAGCATGGGGAGCCATGTGGTGTCCTGCTTTATCTCTGAGCAGTTTGGTTGTCGGGTCACATCTTTGTTGGGAGATGTTGGGCTCCCAGCCCATGGGGTCTCCATGGGTTGCTGGTCAGCCAATAACCACAGGTGTATCCTGTTTTCTAGTCCTGGCTTACAGCCCTGGACTTGCCCCACTGGCATCAAAAACACGAGCTCTTACATCTGGGGTTTTGCCACTGTGCTCTAAGTCTGTATATAAGGCAGCTTCCTCCCTGCAATAAGACACGCACATAGCACAAGCGGCTGGATGGCTCTGCTTTTAACTAAATCTCCAGGCTTTCGCCCGATACTCAGACTTAGTTATGGCACAGGCACCAAAAGTGGAGCTTCCATTAGACTTAGTTATGGCGCGGGCGCCACACATCTTACTGGACATGTGGGTCATTTCCTGTCAGGGTGGTTTGAATGGAGAGGCTGTGCTTACTAGTTCTAGGCTGTGTGCATGTGGGCTATCTCTTGGACAACTCCCTTGAGTGAAGGAGGACTCTCACAGCAAATCAACCATTAAAGAGACTGGGTGTGGTCACACACATGGCATTCCCACTAGAAAGTGAGAATTAAGTCATGGCATCCTAGCCAACACTTGCAGTGCAAGCCACAGTTTGGTCTTGACTGTTTCTTTAAGATAGGGTCTCTCTATGTAGCCTGGGTACCTGGAACTTCTTATGTAGACCAGGCTGGCCTTGAACACACAGAGATCCATCTGCCTCTGCTTCCAGGGCACCACCACCTGGCATACCTCAGATGTTTTGAAGGTCCAGACTCATCCAGACAGCGCTGACCATCGGCCTTCACTCTCCTCACTTCATGGTTCTTCCTCCCTCTTGAAACTTCTCGGTAGGATTTTCCTGAGCCTGGATACTCCTGCTTCATCATTCACCTATCCAGTCTCATGCACTGGGCCTGAAAGGCAACCAGCCAAGAGGCCAAACTGGCAACTCATTTTCAAGCCTCCTTCCTTGTAGGGACCTGCTGCTCTGCCTCAGTACCCTTCTGCTGTATCTTCTACTATTCTCGCTCATCTATCTGACCTTGAACTCAGAGAACTGCCTGCTCTGCCGCCTGAGTGCTGGGCTTAAAAGCATGCGCCACCATGTCCATCAGTCTTAGCTATTCTTTTTTTTTTTTTAAATTGTGTTTATGGGTATTTTCCCTGCACATGTATCATTCAGTACATATGAGGAGATGACCACTCTGGGTTAGAGTGACTTGGGGGTGGCCATTGCTTTTCCAGGGCCCTAGTTCCTTGTGTTTAGCCCATTTGAGTCAAGAAGCAAACAGTCACACTCAAAGACCCTGCGACAGACGGATTCAGTACTTGGTGGAAGGAAAGTATAATGGACACAGAACCCATGCATGGGTCTGGCGCAGTGCAAGCTGCAGCCCTTGCTTTTCTTAAACATTTCCATTTGTCGTTTTGCTTTAAGAACCTAGTTTCTTTCCTAAGCGACTGGGAGCATCAGCATGCAAATTTGTCATGGAAATGAAGCAGGGGATGGATGAAATCCAGAACCTGCTCCAAAAGCCAGTCCATTTTGCTGTGCTAGTGTCCCCAGATGTCTCCGGGGTGCTGGGTGGCCTTTGTTTCCCTTGGAGCCCTTGAATCGCAAGGGTCCCCTTTCTTCGTCTCATCTCACCATCACTGGGTTGTGAGAGATCTGGTTTGAATCGACTGCTGGGCACCGATCCAAGTTTCTGCTGTCACTGAAGAGGCAGGATTGTGTCTGCCCTGCCTCCTCCTGGGTCTCTGGACCAGTCTTTGACACCAGGGGGAAAGAAGACCTACAGGTCACTAGGCCCTTGTAGCCCTGCCAGGATCCTCTCTGAGCTTGAGGAGCATTCATTCCCACCTGCCCTGTGGAGGTGGTGGTGACAACTGGAGGATTGCAGGGACCCTGCCTGGCAGCCAGTTTCACAGTCAAAGGAAGCAGCATGATGAGATAATAGTGACATGGCCATGGCAGGGAAGATGTTGCTATGGCAACACAGCAGCAGGCCTCTCCTGGGACGCTGCATCACAGCACAGCACACTGCAGATGACGTGGATAATGTGCTGGTCTCTGTAGGGCTGGCACACTTTCCCCCCTGCTCAGGCTCACCAGAGACACTGCATTCAGCTCCAGGAGAAAAGGGAGGCCATGGTCATCTCACCGTTACCATCTCACCATCGTGGTGCCACCTGATACAGCCTCTGCTCAGCCATGTAGGCTCTTTCTGCTCCTCAATGCTTGCTTTGTTTCCAAAACTAATTAACACCAGGCTACACTAATGTGCTGTGAAGTTCCCCGGAGCTCCCCGGCCCCACCACCTGTTCTCCCAGTCTTGCACTTCATCTTTCTGGTTTTCCACCTTTCCCTAGCAGGATGCCTTTCTGACCTTGTGTATGACCACCCAGCCCCCAGAGTGAAATGTATGTTCATGGTGATCCTGTGTGTGTGTAGGGGGGCGGGGCATTTGAAGCAAAAGATTAATGAGACAATGTTTACCCTCACTGTGTAAATGCCAATCTTTTCCACATTATGTAGAAAACAGTACCTTATTTTCTCTCCTATTATATAGAATATTCTGCTGCCCATACCTACGATTACATGACCCCAGTGGTTTCATGGTTTGGAATGGCCTATTCAGGTTCATGTGCCTGAGGAGGGATGGCTCAGACCTCTCTCTCCTCCTTCTTCCCAGCACCAAAGGTGGGGGATGGGGCTAACTAGTGTCATGCTTCTAGGAGTCCCGAGATGAGGCAGACATGAAGCCCTTCCTCCAGTGCCACATCCACGGGTTTGCAAGCTGCTGCTTGCTTTCTTCATCCTTGGGTCAGCAATCAACAGAGGAATACTTTGCAAATCCTAAGAACAAATCATTGAAGAGGAAACCAACCAAGCGCCAATTTGCTATCCAGATCTACCATGTCCTCTCTCTTCCCGTTCTCCTCCTTCAAGTTCAAGTACAGCCTGGGCTACATAATAGTGAAACCCTGTCACAGCCAGCCAGCCAACCAACCAAACAACCAACCAAACAACAAAGAGTCAGTGCTGACTGAAACAAAGAAGTTCACATTTAAAAAGTCAGGAAAAGTTAAAGAAATCACACCCTCGAGAGAATCAGACAATTTGATTTTGAGTTTGGCTGTGAACCTGTCATTGATGATGAATTAAGAGACAAGTTGGTTATGTCTGCAGTCTTGGACCCAGGGCTGTTGCGAGTCACATATTCTACCATTGGGCACACATGGTGCACAGACATACATGCAGACAAAACAGCCATACGGATAAACTAAATCTAGTATTTTTGGTTGTCAGCCTAACCTTTAGTGGCTGAGCCATCTCTCCAGCCCCAAATAAATAAACCCAAAGAAAAAAATGTTGAATGTTTCTGCTATTGTTTACCACCTGTCTTTGCCAGGGTTTCTATTGCTGCAATGAAACACCATGGCCAAAGACCAGCTTGGGGAGGGAAGGGCTTTTCAGTTTATATTTCCATATCACTGTTCATCATTGAAAGAAAGTCAGGACAGGAACTCAAACAGGGCAGGAACTGGAGGTCTGTTTTCTCTTCTCTTCTCCTCTCTACTCTTCTTCCCTTCCCTTCCCTTCCTTTTCCTTCCCTTTCCCCCTCTCTCTCCCCCCTCTCTCTTTTTGAGGTCTGTTTTCTTAAAGAACCTAGGAACACCAGCTCCAGAGATGACACCACCCACAATGGTCTGGGCCTTCCTGCATCAACTGTTAATTAAGAATATGTGCCAGGCGATGGTGGCACAAACCTTTAATCCCAGCACTCAGGAGGCAGAGGCAGGTGGATCTCTGTGAGTTCAAGGCCAGCCTGGTCTACAGAGCTAGTTCCAGGACAGGCTTCAAAGCTACACAGATAAACCCATCTTGAAAAATAAAAAAGAAAGAAAATGCTTCATAGCTGATCTTATGGAGGCATGTTTTCTTTTTATTTATTTAGAGAATACTTTATTAGTATTTGTAATCAAGCCCATGTAGATAAGACCTTACGTATTTAATACAGTGCATTACCCCTGTACAAATGGAAAAAAATTAAGTTCAACATTTCTAGACCAATATGGCTGTTAATTTCTGTACTATGCCAACTCAACATGAGGTTCCCTCCTTTCAGATATCTCTAGCTGTACCAGGCTGGCATAAGACTTTCCAGAACACTGTCCCTATTCTACTCAACACCTCAGCCTTTGTCGCTCATCTTGAAGGCACCTGTCTTCCGTATAGCATTTTGGAGTTAGAGAAGAGTTCTAACTTTGATTATCTTAGTCCCCCAGTGATTCTGACAGATAGGTAATGTCTTAGGGTCTCATTGCTATGACAAAATACCAAAGGAGCTAAGATAGCAAAGATGTATTTGGGCTCACAGGTTCATAGTGAAGTTCAGTACATGGTCTGCTGAGCCCAGGCTGAGCCAGTGAGAGAGCGTCAGAAGGAGGGCATGGAAGATGGAGGCCTCTCCCCTCAGCTGCTACCATGCGGGCCCGTTGTTCCCTAGCCACCCTCTTTGTGGTTGGCCCATGCCCCGAAGCATCTTCACCTGCTCACCTGCATATGTGTATGTGTCTGTGTAGCCCTGTTTCCTCTCACAAGGACACTGGTGTAGATCAGGGCCCATTCTTCGAACTCATTTAGTTCAGTCGCCTCTTTCAAGGGCCTGCCTCCAAATGCAGTCATATTCTGAGATACTGGGGGGGGGGGCTTTCAACTGTTGGGGACCACGAATGAGCCTGAAACGCCTCTAAAGCCTGAGAGTGGTTGAGGCTTCACGTGTTGGAGAAGGGGAACAGAGTGACTGATGACCACTGCTCTTTTGGGGGCAATGAACATGTTCAGAAGTTGATTATGGTGACCACTGTACATCTCTGCAAAGCCCCACTGTGGCCATTGAATCACTGGCTCTAAAAGTGTGAGTTTTGAGTGTATGAATTAGATGCCTCAATTTTAAAAACTGATTTTTAACTTATTTTCATTTTATGTGCATTGGTGTTTTGCCTGCATGTGTATCTGTGTGAGGGTGTTAGATGCTGGAGGTACAGACAGTTGTGAGCTGCCATCTGGGTGCTGGGAATTGAACCCAGTCCTTTGAAAGAGCAGTCAGCTTTCTCTTAACTGCTGAGCCATCTCTCTGCCCCCCCCAAAACTGTTTTTAATTGTGTGTACACGTCCACATCTATGTGGGGGCATGTTTGTGTGCATGCAGTCAGAAGCCAGAAGGAATTGGAGAACTCTGGAGCTGGAGTTATGAGCTGCCTAGCAGGGGTGCTGGATCCTTTGCAAGAGCATACATGCTCTTAGCCACTGAGGGGTCTATCCAGTTCCTACTGCAGCTTGTCATATAAGAGGACATCCTGCAAATGTCATGTTATATAGGTGGCTGTGGGGACACAGAAGGGTAAGGATGAAATCATGAAGACTGTCTTTCCAGGGGCCTGTGATAGTTGTCTGTGACAGCTGCCAGTCTCCTACAGGAGCCCCAACGGGAATTCTCTGCCTCCATTTCCAGTGTCTTATACAAACCACCTGCCACGGCTTCCTGCCACCATCCGGCACCCCTTAATCCCAGAAATCAAAGCATTGCTTGCTGCTAGGATCGCAAAGCCAAGAAACAGAAGGAGCATGCTTAGAAGGAGGGGGCTGGGCTGGAGGCATGTGGCCAGCCAGAGCGGGTAGCTTCGCAGCCCCTCCCTGCATGGTGAATCTGGCTGCTGTGCTTTCCAGAGGGATTTGGGAGGCTCAGCATTGTCTTGCCCGTTTCTTCACCTTCTTTAACAGTTCCCGTTGTGTGCCCGCTTTGTGCCTTAGCCAGCACGGGAAGATGGCCAGTTTGCAGCATCAAGGAGCTGCTGTTCCAGCGTGCTTTGTAAAAGGGCTTTCTGCTCATGTTCCTAGCTGCTTCCAAAATTGGCTTGTGCATCTTTTTTGTTGGGTGGTACAATACACACAGGCACAGGCAAGCTAAGTGCACATAGTACATCGCAGTATAAAAAAAGTCTAACTGTAATAAAAAATGCTTCAATCCAAAATTTAACATGAAATCTTTTGTTGTTTATGTGATGTAGGGTGTCCCAAATCCTGAGAGACCATTTAAGAGAGCCAAAGGAAAGAAAAGCAGGTCCAATCATGCCCAAGTGGAGGACAGACAGAAGGCAGCACAGAAGATCTTGCCGGAACAGGTAGCCACTTTGTGTGTTATTGTGAACAAAGGGGGTCAATCTCGTCTTTGATCGTTCTGTATTTAATATCTCAGTTCATATCCTGGCTACACAGCCTTGAGTGGCAGGACATGCCCCTGTGCGATCCGAAACAGCAGTGAGTAGCTCTAGAGAATTAAAACTGTGAGAACATAAAATTATAACAAAGTTTTGTTTTAAGTCAGTCACATTCTGTCATCCAAAGTCGCATGGTGAATTAAAATCACCCCAAAGAAATTATACGGAGTCTAGGAACAAAGGCTCCTTGTTCTATGTCGCCCTCTGGTGGAGCATAGAGAAGGTACCATAGCTGAAGTGAGAGACACTTGGCTCAAACCAGGTTCTACCCAATGCTTCCCTCATCCCCATTCCAGTGACCTTGACACCAAGGATAAAACTATGAAAATAAAACTAAGACACTTTCTGTGTCTTGTGAGTCTGCCCTTGAGTTTCAAAATCCAGAAACTTGAGATCTGAATGAGAGAGATTTTGTCTACTGTAGATAAGCGTTGAGGCCAGGGATCTGAGTAGGAGGATACTTCTCAAGCCTCAGGATTCCCTGCTAATGGTGGGGATCTGGCCAGGCAGGCAGTTTGGGAAAACTTGGTAGAGGGAACTTAATTTCTTTGAAGGAGGCCAGTGGCCACTGAGGTAGGTGGTGGTTTGGGGACACTGGGTAGCATTAGAAGTGGCTGCTGCAGATATCGGGCAGCAACAGGGCTGGAGGACACAGGGATATGGCTAGACATGTGGGGTTGGGGATTATGACCAGAGTGCAGAGGCTCTCTCTCCTTTGGGGCTAGGGAAGTACTGCTTCACACCTCTGCTTGGAAGGTGACATACCTGTGAAAGGGCTAGGGCTGTGCTACTGACTCTTGAGTTCATTTGGTTGGAACACTTAGGGACCTATGCACCAGGGTAGCCAGAAGAATGAGACTGGCAAAGACAGAGAAAGGACTGGAGACAATGACCCATCCCAGGAGTCCTAGGAGCTGGGCTGGTGTTACTGACAGGAGTGATCTCATATGGAAAGGAATCCATTTGACCCTCTGGCTACTCACCTGAAACACTGAGGTGTTTGGAGCCCCTGGACACAGTCACTGAAGGTTCCAGTTTTCTGTATCTCACAGCTAATTAGATTTCTAAGTAGGCATAATGAAGAAAACACCCCTTTACTTTTTGTTCACAGATTAAAGGAGACTAATGAGAGATTTCTAAAAAACATAAAAAAGTCCTTGTGTTGGTACTAGAAAAAATTATAGATTTGTTCTCCAACACTGCATGTCCATCCCACAGCTCCTGGAAGCCCACACACATGCACACACAAAGACCAAGAAGACATTAAAAAAAAATCACCAGATAGAAGTCAGGCTTCCCTAGTGTAGAGTGGGGGATGCATGTGAGCTTCAAAGTAAATAGTCCTCTGTTTTTTAAAAAAATACATTTTAGGCTGGGGATACAGTTCAGTGGGTAAAACATACTCTTTGCAAGTATAAGGATGTGAATTCAGTCCCCCGAACCCAAATAAAGCAATCAGATGCGACGGTCCACACCTGTGATCCTAGAACCGGAAAGGGGATGATGGCAGGATCCCTGGGGCTCACTGGCAAGCTTAGCCTGCTTGGTGAGTTCCAGGCCAGGGAGGAACACTACCCGAGGTTGACCCTGGCCTTCACATATACGCTTGCATACCACTGAATTGCAGGCACACACACAAATATGCACACATGAATTTAATATTTAATAAAGAGGAACAGAGTTGGGGAGATGACTCAGCAGTTAAGAGCACTTGTTGCTCTTCCAGAGGACTTAGGCTTGAGTCTCAGCACCCACATGGTGCCTCACAACCATTCTTAATTCCAGTTCCAGGGGATCTTGTTTGTCTCTTCGACAACCAGGAATGCAAGTAGTGCACACACATATAAGCAGGCAAAACACCTTTCCATAGAGAGGGTTTCCAGTGCTGTGATAAAACACCATGGCCCAAACACCTCCGGGAGGAAAGGGTTTATTTCCTCTTACAGCTTGTACTTCCATCATCTAGGGAAGTCACTGCAGGAAATCAAAGCTGGCACCTGGAGGCAAGAGCTGGAGCATAAGCCCCAGAGGGGCGCTGCTTAATGCCTTACTCCTATGAGTCGTTCACCCAGGACCACCAGCCCAGAGGTGGCACCACCCACATCAGTCATCAATCAAGGAAACACACCACAGGCCAGGCTGGTGGAGATATTTTCTCAGTTGAGATTTTGTCCCCAAATGACCCTAGCTTGTGTAAAGTTGACATAAAAGCCAGAACAATGCTCATACACACAACATTTTTTAAATTTAAAATACAGGAGGAAACTTACACACCTGGCCCGTGGTGGTCAACTGTGTAACAGCAGTCCCATGTCCTACAGGAGATCCCTCTGAGAGCCGCTCAGGCCAGGAACAGGATTGCATTCTAAAGAGCCACAGAAATAAAGCCTCCAACCTAGCAACCTTACTCCCACAGTTCTTCCCAGACAAAATGACCTGGGGACAGTGTTATTAATGACAGTATTATCTGTAAAGGCACAAGATGGGGTGGCACTGAAGTGTCATACAAAGCAAGTTGGACCAGGAAACCATGAGCAGAGATAAGGGTATTCTAAAATTTACAGGTCTAAAGGGAAGACTAAACCAGGAGGAGGCAGGCAGTCTGCCTGCTATCAACATGGAAATTATCATAAGCCTGCACAATGAAGACTGTGCAGGGCTGGGGGAGAGGAGTACACAGGATGAAAGAACTAGGCAGTGAGCTGCCATGTAGACAGCCCTGGGAATGCACCCAGGAAAATGTATGCTAGGTGGGTGCTCTACCACTGAGCCACACTCCCTACCCTGCCCAAACAACTGTTACCATGGTTACAGACAGTCGTGAGCCTTTATAAGTATGGGTTCTGGGAATCGAAACCAGGTCCTCTGCAGGCAACCACTGTTCTTAACCTCTGAGCCATCTCTCCAGCTCCAGAGTGCTGGTGAGTTGTTGAGCTCTGTATTTTGGATATTAGCCCCTGACCATGTGAAAGGTTTAGGGCTCTCTGTTGGCGCTTGCCTGGTCATGCAGTTCTTGGTTTGTGACAGCTGGAGTCCCGGCTTTGCACGTCTGACAAAACAGTAAGGCTTGGGCACCCCAATCTCCACTGTGGTCCTTTCCTATCAGGGACCTCAAGCTGCTGCTGGGGTGAATTCAAGCTCACCTTTAGGAGCCCACTCAAGTTTGTGAACCCCTACTGGGGCAGGGTGGGTAAGTAAATATAGTTACCTGAAGGTTTTGAAGACAAAGTTTACACCTTTCAGAGAGGTCATTGATGTGGAAATTATTCTGCAAAAATCTCTGGCTCTTCAGGAAGAAGGCAGTCCCCAAACCCAAAACCCATTCCCTCCACTAGGGT